>NC_080188.1:52948318-53548318 GCF_030028045.1 Hippopotamus amphibius kiboko
TAAGACCGACATTGTGGTATTTCTTTTCCATTATCTTCTTCACTGGTTCCTCCTCCTTAAAGGTAATAAAGCAGAATCCACGCCTCTTATTGGTCTTGTTGTCCATGGGGAGCTCTATGGATTCAACCTGATTATTAAAAAAAAAAGTTTTAATACCTTAGTTTGCAAGTTTAGTGGGAAAAATGCACAAAGAAAACATGCATTTGGCCCTCAAGCTCCCTCTCCCCGTTTATTTTAATCTTTTAAAAAGTCTTCAAAAAAATTTTTAAAAAAAATGTCTTCAAATTAGAATATACACTCCACCTAAAAAGTTATTAAACCTATTTATAAAATAGCTCCACAGGGTACTGACATTTGCTACCTAATTCAAGGGTCAGAAACTCAAATACCCACCAAGCACAAGCAGAGGGAAACAGTCAATTTTAAGAAAAACAATAAAAGTGACTGTGTCTGGGAGAAAGTGGGGAATGGCGAGGATCACTGAAAACTGGAAAACATGAGCAACCAAAGGTAGAAACTGCTACTCATCTTAGATGGCCGTTGCCATGCAAAAAGGCAGTTCCAATGTCGCCTGCTCTTACAAATACTGAAGAAAAGCTAAATATCCAGATTGTTGTGAAAAAATATCTCAGTTTCTAAATACTAACAACTAAAAATGCAATACGTTCTGTTTGAATCAAACTAAGGATGTCTGCAGGCTGTATCTGGGTCCGACAGCCACAAATCTCTCATCTTAGTTTTAAATCATTTATTAAAAGGAATCCATCTCACTAAGCCTATAATTAGCCTCATAAAACTTGCACATACACACGTGTTTAAACTGAGAAGGCACTACACCCCATTCTTAGTTTAATTTCTTCCCTTTTCTCAACTGAACCATTCTCTTCTACATCTCAGGCAATCCAACCTGGATTTTTTCCTCTTGTTTATAATTTTATTTTTCCTACTAATCCAGTAATTCCAAAATAAGAACATCTACTTCATCTTTGTGTACGCTATGCCCAGGGATGCTATGCATACAACAGTTCCTCAATAAAGTAGAAAATGCAATGATCCAACTTTCAAAGACCTGCTAATAAAGTGTTTATAACTATCCGTATTTCAAAAGGTATCACATGATCTGTCCAAACTTCAAAACAACTTTGGAAAACCCAGTGAAAACCCTATAATGTCACAATTATAGTCACACTAATTTTGACAAAAACTGGGTCAAAATATTATCACATACCTCACCAAAACCACCAAAGTACTCCCTTATTTTCTCTTCAGGTGTATCTGGAGAAAGGCCACCAACAAAAATTTTTTTAACAGGCTCTTTTGTTTTCATGGCTTTGGCCCTCTTAGGATCAATCACCTTCCCATTCAATTTATGTTCTTTCTGATCCATGACCTAAGGAAATTGAAGTTTTTCATTTGAAAGATGTATACCTTCACTAAAGTTCAGAGATTACTTACTTAAAAATAATTACAGTTAAATAAATATAGCTAATGCCAGGCATATGTTGACCAGCTCACAATTAAACTGTCAAATTGTAGAGATGTGATTATCAGCTAATATATACCAGTGTTTAAACCTAACAGTCACTAAGAATGAGGAGGGTTAATCAATTACTAGAAAACCACCATGTCTTTAACTATTAGCAATATAAGCATGATTGCTACTTCCCTGCAGCCTAAAGACTAAAATGTAAAATGATTCAGTGAAAAGTTTCTTGCCTAGCAAATTTCAAAATCTGTACTTCTGTGAACTTGTCACAGCATACCCTTCTAATTAGTCACCTTTAAGGTTTATAAAGTTAATTTTAATATAGTAGAGCCTGGCACACAGACGTATTCAGTAAATAATTCATGAATGTGACTCTTCATAAAATGTATTGGCAAAAGCTGTTATCTCTTCTTTCTATAACTGCAAAAGGGGAAATCACAAATAATGGGCAGATTAATTGTATGAAACTATTCACATACTGTATATTATTAACTGATTAGAACACATAGCACACTACCTTATCTACACTCTCCGACTCTTTAAATAGCACAAAGCCAAAACCCCTTGATCGCCCTGTGATAGGATCTAACTTCAGAGTGCAGTCTACGACTTCACCAAATTTGGAGAAGTAGTCCTTCAGATCTTTCTTTGTAGTGTCCCAGCTAAGGCCTCCTATAAACATTTTCCTGTAAAGACAAAAAGCAACATTAAAATGCTAAAAAAAAAAATTTTAATTTTGCCTTAAGTATCTACAGCAATAATACCTTCCCCAAACTGCACCAATTTACTGGGCAGTACATTAAAATGTCACTCTTCCTACATAACCACATATCAAGAACACCCTACAGTGTTCTTGTTACAGTTTTGGAAATTTGTTTATCACTACTGTGCCTGCATAATTACAAAATAGTGAGCAAGCAACAGATTAAGTCTTTTGACTTGCCCAAAAGATAAATATATCCCCAAAGTAAAAACAGTGTACACTGTCTTTCTTATATTACAAGTTAAATACTGGTAACAGCAAAATACAGAATTTCACCTTGAAATTTCTCTTCCAAATCTTTATTAAACTTATAAAAAGGCTATGAGGTCCCCATTTAATCAGCAACTAGCATGTGTCTATGCTGAAGCTCCTTTCTTAAGTTCTCTCATTAACAAAACTCTTAGCACATAAAATGGGAAAGTCTCAAAATTAAGTTGTAAACCAAGTTTTAATGTGCTAAGAATCCTTAATAAAGACAAAAGTAATCATATAAGCAATTTAAATGAACAAAAAAATTACCCACTGAAGCACAATCCACTAATTAACCTAGATGATTTATTTCCAGTAGAACCTCAGTTAACCAGCAATAAAGTATTTAAAACCTTTCAAATACTAAACTGACAGGTGGTAAGCGGAAACCACCAGGACACTTTAAAACCAAAATATACATCCTCCCCCCACCCCCAAACTTAAAGTGAAATCTTATTTTTATTACAGCAAAAAGCCATAAAGGTCAGATCTGACAGCTCTGTGATCCCTTTTACATTTGCCCCCTTTACCCACTCCTACAAAAGATCTAATATATACCTCCTACCCTTTAAAGAGACAGGACTTGAGATGGTTTTTTAAGGGAAAACTGTCAGAATTTGTTATGTGAGAGCTAAAAATCAACTTCACCACGGGAATAAAATTATGCTTGTCAATAACTTCTTCGTAACTGCAGTGGATTGAGACAAGAGTGGAGATGGGGGTGTGGTGCTAACTCAGCTCTGAAAAGAAATTAAAGCAGGAACATCTCCATCTTGTGGGCTTTTTAGGATATTACCACTAAAGCCAATCCTTGCAGCAAGAGGACAAAGTTTATCCCTAGAATAAAATCTTGCTTAACCTAAAGATGCCAGATTAACTGAGGTGTTACTGATCTTACTATTTTATCAGACTTGTTCTCACTTCTAATAAAGTTAACACAAAAGAAGTCTTATTTTTAGGCATATAATGTGCTTCCCATTTAGGTTAGGTTTTCAACTTGCACCTGTATTCTAGAGCTGGGCTATTTATATGCTTTACATTCAGGACTTCCACTAATAAAATTTCCACGCTTTAACTTTTATTAACCCTTTTTGTATTTTATAAACAAATGAGCATAACAAAACACCCATAATGATGTACAGGTATTATTAATGTTTATTGCCAATTCCATGGGGGGAAAAAATTGAGGTATTTTCTCGATTATATTTTCTTTCATATCCAGTGAAATAATGTCCAGTCCAAGTTACTTAAATTGCCTTAAGCACCTTTATTTTTAACCTAAAGATCCAGAGCGCTTCCTTCACAGATGAAAGTACATTATCAACATTTACTCTTTCAAAGTAAAGAAAACACTGCTATCTTTTTAAAGATGAGAAAGAAAAGGACTATAAGGCAAGGACCCCTTGCTCAGATATTCAGGGAAAGTTCTAGATAGAAACAACTTCAATTAAATTGAAATTTAACTATTATCCCTTCTGTGATTATTACAGAAACTTGCCATCAGTAATTTAACAATTTGAAATTATTTCAACCTGAATAACAAGTCTTTTTTAAAAAAACTAAAATTGAAAGAAAATTCTATGTTTGTCTGGTCTGTTCCTCAGACACGGAACTAGTTTTGATTTTATTTAACCAAGGCAATGTTTATAGAGTTGTGTCCTCAATTTAAAATTAACAAAAAATGATTTCAAAGAAATAAATCAAGAACGAGGCACATTCTACTATTCACAAACCCCAAACTTTTTCTCAATATTGGGAGTCAGTTTTCTTAAATACTAGATAACCATACTAATTCATCAACTGGCCTATTAAGTGTTCTCTAAAGAAAGTTTCCACGTTTAATATAGTCTTGAGTAAAGAAGTTGTTAAATGTGCCAACTTTAGAGTTAAAGTCACCAAAGAGGCTATCCTTCTTAAATAATCAAATCCCATTTATCCAGAATATTAAATATCTTAGCTATAATTTATACATATTCCATAGGATGATTGGTTTCTCAAAAAACTAGAGCAAAATATGTAGTAAAACTTCAGCTATCCAGCACCTTTAGAGAATGAGCAGCCAAATAGTTCACCTTCCTCAAACATTGCCTGCCTTCCTAATCTTGCCAACTGTTTAACTTCAATAACTTTCAATTACTCGGAATGATCTTTTTTCCTACGGCATATCACACACTCTCTGCTTTCCTAATCAAATAGAGTAATCATGATTTAACACTCTATGGGCCAGTCACCACTAACACATTATGCTACTGTAGCATGCCTGTAGGGTCTTCTGAACTTAGAGCACTCTATTTATTAATACACTAAGTGCATCTTATTTCTTAACTCTTTTAACAAGTTCTAGTTTCATTTTTGCCAAATCAATCAGCAGCTGCTGTTCTAAAATGCTTCCCCCTTCCATTTTTTAGAAGTTAGCTGGCACTCAAACTTTTCAAATTTGGGGTAAAGTAAAAGTAAACAGCCTCTCAGCAAGAGCCTAACCAGCTCTTTTTGAGACAAATTCATTACCATTTCTGCAGCCCAAAATCATTCTTTTTCTTCTGCTCTAATAAGATTGCTACACAACTGACAACCAGACAGGTGGATATACTACAATGAACACATGCTGTACCAAATCCATTCTATCTTTACTAAATTTAAATCCACCCCATTTTTATTCAGTATGCACACCAAGAGATAAATGTATAATACATAAGAAAAAGTCTGTTATCTTAATTCTGAATAAATGGGAACTTCTTTTAGCCTCTCCAAAACACCAGAATTCTAACATACTCTACCTCAAATTTTGAGATGGTATAAAATATCAATTTAAACTTTCTATATTTTATATTACTATATCTTGCTTCAAGTACAATACCTATTGTCTATCCAGATTACCTTTGCTGCCTTGAACACAAAGACTTGACTTTCAAGTTGCTTTCACTTCTGCAGAAATGTGTGAACACTTTACAATGAAGTAGAGCTGGAATTTCAGAAAAATCCTAAGCAGCCAAGTTAAAATTATAGCCCAGGATTCCTTCAAGTAGCAGAAATGGACCCCTAATACTGGAATATGTTTAAAATCTGATCCTTGCTTGCAAAGGAATCAATAATCCCAGTTAAAGCGTAGGATTTCACCTACAGTATCAACAAAGTTTAATTTCTTAATCCTATCTATAAAGTTACCTACTACCCCACAGGCAATACAGCATTCAACTTAAAACACCTACTCAACAACTGAAATATCCTTGCCTTATGGCTACTGACATTATACCATATTATAATATTAAATGACAGGCACAAAGTTATATAACTCAGTGCAGGTAACTCTCCAAATGAGAATTTAGGCTGCTTTGTGGGACATTCTCTTCTAGAGGAAGTAAATTTAGAGGCAATAAGCCAAACTGCTTCGGATTTAAATCCTTCCTCCAGAACTTACTAAGAGCTTACCTCTATGTGCAGTGAGGATTTAAATGGCACAGAACATGGTCTGACATATCCTAAGTGCTCAATAAAAATAAATTACTACTTAGAAACAGTAGAGCACAATTTAAATATAATTTAATAAAGCAATTTTTTCACTTAATGGTTTAAATTTTTTTTAATCTGCATGAGCTATATGAAGTTCCAAACATTAAGGAGAAAAGGCCAGGATGAGTTTTATGTAAATGGATCCTAAGATTATTTTTAATGCTAAAGACTTAACCCAGAAATTTTAAATATCCCATGTAAAAAATACAGACTGGAAACTAGGTTGTCTCTTAAATGTTAGTTCCAAAATCACATTGATGGCTTGTCTGTACTCTACATAAATGCCAGGAACAGAAGTAAGGAATAATTTCAAAATATAAAAAGCAGTATATATGAAGCCATCCTGGCTGGTGGAAACTGTTCTAATACTGTTTTTTCCCATCTAAGAACTTTATTCTAAATACCAGAGGTCTCTAGGTTTAACATTCGACTCAAGAACAAGCATTTTTTATATAAAGATACTTCCCCTAACAGGTTTTTACTGTGAATTACCATATTAATTGAAGGTAAAATGATAAACACATCATTATACTTCTTCCCACTTTTCGAAAGGGGCAAAAAAAGTATTCTGTAACTTTTAAAACACTTCCTAACAACTCATGATCTTCCGTATGTGGTTTCATAACAAATTCTGACAGTTTAAAAACTACAACAGTATGTCAATGTGATATACATTTCAAGTACATAACATTAACTAGCCAATCACTGTCACCTTTTAGAGTAATGTTACTCAGGCATACCACTAATCCTTATTTAAATAAAACTTCTGCTATTTTATAATTACTCCTTTACAATCCTAAAATGACACTAAGTATAATGAAATCTCACCAATAGATAAGAAACGAGTATGTATTTTTTCCTTATAAAATATTGAGTTAGCTTAAAATTAAGTCAATAGCTAGCCTAAAATGGGGAGGAGGGGTTTACTTTTTGCAACTAGATATCATCACACGGTATCATTTTAGAATATGTATAAAAAAATACCTTAAGAAACAGGTTGACAAACTTTTTAACAAGTCAATAAAAAAAGATTAATTCCTCTAGCTAATATATTAGATCTCATTTCTTCACACTCTGAATGAACCTAAATGACTAAAAAAGATGACTGAGTTGAAACACAATAGCTAATAAATTAGTTTCTGAATAAACTTTTAAATGTGTAACCCAAAATCTCCCCTTTTCTTCATTTCATTCCTAAGCAGGAATGACATCTTGTAGTTTTACTTTTAAAATAAACTCTCAACCAGCTTTATAAGGTAAACTCTCCTCTACCCAGAGGTTAAGGAATGGGGTTTCCTTAACCTAGAGGTTAAGGTTCTGGTTAACTGAGATTACTACACATTCACAATTCTATAAAATTGTTTTATTAGAAACCAATTGAAATATCGACACTAAACTCGGAAAATAATTTTTACCTTTCTTGAAGGAATTTTAGAATCTTGCAATGCTTTAAAATCACATTACTTTTTAGTAATATAAGGGGAAAATTATATAAGATTCATTCCATGACACTGTCTGTTGGTTGCTTTTTGAGTATCTTGGCTGATAATTTTTCATCTATCCCTCTCGCAAGACTTGGAGTAGGGAGACTAGAGCTGGGTTTCCTAGCCATTTAGGCTTTGTGGTAGTTTCAAATCTAGATAAGCAGCTTACAGAACATGACCCAACACTTAAAACTACCACCCTGATTACTGGCCAAACGTTGGCCAGTAATACGAGTCTCCCCACTCCACCCCCAAATAGTCTTAAATGTCTAGCTCCAATGTACAATAAAATACTCCAGAAACTAAAACATGCTTACCTTTACTCCACAGGAGTAAACCACTGGCAGTATCAACTATTAAGGCACAGGATAAATACACACAAGCTATGAAAGCAGGCTATGTAGTCAATCTTCCTGTGGTGAGCATTGTTTCCAACACATAGATCAGCAAACCAAGTAACAAACATGTTATATTACCTGAGAACACACTGTTGGAAGTGAAGTAACAGAAACAGATCCCACGCTTCCAGCATCCAGTTCAGTGCCCTATCTACTAAAACGTTGAAGCAGAACTAAAGTCAAACAAAACTTCAACTAACAAAAGTTGTTTCACTCCATTTGTGAATCTGCACACACTCCAGGTGGTTTTAATTGGAATAGGGAAAAAGTTATTCTATTCCTTTTTAAATGCTTTCAAGCTAAAACTAATCATCCTCCATGTTGGCCATGAATCACACACAATAGTTGATTCAAAACTTTCTTATATTAGGGCACCCTTACAGACAACAGAATACCCAAGCAATGTTTTTGTTTTTGTTTTTAAATTACAGTTAAGTATACACTTCATTTACAGAAGGGGCCACAAGTATATTTATCTCAAAAAGCAGCACTCAAAACTTCAATGATATTCTCCAATTCCAAACCCAAAAGATCAGGTGATTTTTAGTATTCTTCATGATAGATAAGAATTTGAAATGAAAAGAATTAAGTACTCCTTCCTTATGTGTTAATCATCGCAAGATCTTGGGGCACCCATTTCTGCAATTTTAAATGAGGAAACTTTTGTCACAGTTTCCAAAGAATGCTAAAATTCAGACCCATCTACTCAGGGTCTCAACTTTACAGTAAATCCAACTTACTGAATCAAAGGCCAGTAAAATTTGGCACGAGACTGCCTTATCTAAAAGTAATTGCTCTTCTACAAAGCAAACAACATTCAAGACACCCCAGAAGCAAATATATTTTTTAAAAAGTGTTAGGTAGACCCATTTCTTAAAAATTAGGAGACAACCTACAGCACAATTAATTCACAAAATCCTCAAACAGGAAGAATCACACTTGAGTTTATACACTAATGGTTATAGAACTAGATCAACAGTCCTGTTATTAGAAAAGTATTGTGGTACTTTGGCTGATAAATGAATGGGATTTATTCTGCTTCCTGCCTAATCCAATGCAGGCAAGTCAATGCACCTACCTTGTAAAACTGAAAGCTAATACAACATTATAGTTCCCCACTAATCATGAGAATGTAGAAACTCTATCTCCAAGTAGCTTGCTATACATGGCATGCATACTTTGCCACACATTAAGTAATTTTAAAGCACCTACACTAAAACGATCATAGCCCTATAGAGGACATGAGTTCACATCAAAATGGGAAATCTCGGTGCAATTGCTTTTAAGTAAAAACTAGAGACGATAAAGTTAGAAAAATTACAGTGAGATGAACTCAGAAAGGTATTTTACTATGGAAATGAATTATTACTCTAAAGGTCCATAGTAAATTGTGGAACTGCTTTACTTCACAAGCATGTCCTCCTCAAAATAGCTATTTATTCTTAAAAACAAAAAAGCAAAAAAACCTTAAGTTTACAACAAATTGATTTTTTTTAATATTTTAGGATAAAACTGTAATCACTTTAGTCTCAAGTTAGAACTGTAAAAAGAAACGTACACAGAAATGTGTTTAAGAAATTAAATTTTGATGATTTTATATCTAGTAACCAGCCTTAACCTCACCACTATTATGAAACTTCTGCCCAATTTCCCTCAAACTGGGAGGCAGAGAAGAATAGATAAGGTGGCAAATGCTTATACCAAAAAGATTAAGTCTCCAGGGCTTTTTTTGTTCGAAAAGAAAAACTAAATATGAGTAAAGGATGAGGCTAACTGGACGTAATTTTTTAACAAATATTTATTTATTTATTTGGCTGTACCGGTCTTAACTGCAGCATGCGGGATCTTTGTTGTGGCATGTGTTTGGACAGTAAATTTTTAAGTCAAATATTACACTTTAGAAATGAAAATATTATTTGGTAAATGTAAATTCACTTAACAAAGTGAACCTCATAATCTAAAATGTTCATTAACTATAAATATTTAATTGTCCTTTTTCCCTAAGAGGTCACTCAAAAAACTCACAAAGTTATAGTATTAGCTAATAGAGCACATCATAATTATTGCAAGAGTCAAAACAGCAACCTTTAAACCTAAGTTTATGGTCCTTTCAAATTACTGAAAATAATTGCTCGCATAAGATCTGAAATATGTAATGGAGTAGTAAAGTCCAGTACAGTTACAATTTATTCTTATTTAGTTTGCCACTATTACCTAGCAGTGAAATTGAACTATCACAGGGCCAAACAGAATAATTTCCATCAAAAAACTCTTATTCTGGGGACTTCCCTGGCGGTCCAGTGGTTAAGACTCCGCGCTCCCAAAGCAGGCGGCACGGGTTCGATCCCTGGTTGGGGAAGATCCCGCGTAGCACAGCCAAAAAAAACAAAACAAACTTTTATTCTGTATGTCAAACTTTATCTCCAATATAAAACTGGACAGATTTCAGTGAAAGAAGATAACAGTAATAAGCTCCTGTAAAATGTAAATGTCCCAACTGGGCTCTTAGAATGTAGTTTGTACAGATATAAGTCAACTATCTGCAAGTTACTGGCCCTCTAAACTCCACTGGTGGTAGATACAAACACCTGGAAAACGCAAATAATAATCCTAAAGGCAGAAATACTGACATTTAGGAGAAGAGGAGGGATAAATAGAAAAATACTCAATCTACCAGCCTTCCAAAAAGTCATGCAATAGTGAATACATGTCAACCAACCAACTGTAATTAACATTCCAACCAAATCACACTGAAAATCTAAAAATCTGATTTAAGCTGTAGTGGAAAGCCACATCAGCATGTCTCTAATAGTACATATGCAATTCTTACTAAACTTCTATTTACAAATATGGCTGGTGATTTAAAAAATTTCATTTTTGCATACATACAAACACTATTTTAAAAAATTGTTTTTCTGTAGACATCTCCAGAATATTTCAATATAACATGCAATACATTTTAAACACACTTTATTATATCAGATAACCTTCACGTATAGCATTAAACTTAGAATTACAAAAAAAAAAGTTTTGTCTTAACAAAAACAATTCAAATTTAAAGTAGTACTTTTTCTTGCCCAAATATAAAAATATCATTATACTACTTACATTAATCTTTAATTGACCAAACCACAATTACATGCATTACCACAGACCAGAAACCATGTAATGGCATCAATTTTGCCCAAAGATCACACACGATGCCTAAAAAGGTTTTACACCCCAGGTACAAAATATCCTACTGTACTAAAGTCTAGAATTTCCTGGGGATCAGTGGGCAACTAACCAATAAACAGCCTCCACATGTTATGACTACTGAAACCTTTATAATACAGAAATAAAATTTAAAAGTTTTACCATTCTTCCCGCTGTGCCGTCGCTGCTTCAGAGTGTCGTGGGGAGGAGTTTGAATGGCTAGGGAATTAACAACCGGTACAGCAACCAATCAAAATTCTAGTTTTAGTTTTTGACATTGTTAGGGTTAAAAACTTTAATTCATTTACACTTCAGTTCAAGAGTAGATAACTACAAAGGCAGCTGCTTTGTGATTTGAAAAATCAGAACAGAAAGCCTGCCCCAAACAGTAAGTTACACAATCATTTGGGTGCCTCTGTCCAAAGAACAGAATTCAGAAAAAACCAAAATGTTAAAGTTTCCAAACATTTAACATCTCTTTGTTAAACTAAGCTATATATAATTCAAGATAATTAAAGAAAAGCTAGTTTTCCCATCCCACCTCCACTCTCCCAAAGCCAGCACAATCAGCAAAACAGCCCGACAACAGTCTGCCTAGGCTGAGAATATTAAATCCTATATTCCAAAGGGCTTCTCTCTCCCCCCTCAAAGCTCGTGCTTTTACCCAATAAAGGAAATCATGTTTTCTCACACTAAGTTAAAGCGACATTTTATTGCTTTTACCTTCCATCAACACCTTTGTCCTTGTTACAGCGAAAAAAGTTTCACACAAACACACCCCCCCCAATTACAAAAAGTAATTGAAACGTTAACCCAAGATCAGCGATCAGTAATGGGCCTAAGAAGAAAACCCAACCAAGAACCCCGATTTAGTCCCTCCTGCTAACTCCTGTATTGTGCTCCCGGCTCCCAAATGCTGCGTTCTAATAAACATTATGCAGCTTTAAATAATATAACGTATTCCAATTGGAGGAAGTAAGTTACTACTTAAAAACCTGCCAAAAAAAAAAAAGCCATAGCACATTACAGAATTTGTTCATTTTATGAAAGGAGGCTGGTGGGCCTCCTTTAACTTAAGTGGGAGAGCGAGGAGAAATCAAGAGCGACCAAAAAAAGGATCCTGGGCACGGGGTGGGTTGTAAAAAATGAAAATTGCACAGAAAAGGTAAGGTAAGAGTACAGTCTGTCCGAACAGTTGAAGAACCCAATAGCTGAGGGCGCGAAAAAGGTGCGCGGTTAGAAAAACTCTGCGGGGTGGGGGAAGGGCAGTCAGCAATCCGGAGGTAGAACAGCTCCAGTCAAGTGCAGGGCCCGTCGACAGGGAACTCAAAGCCCTTGGAGCAAAACCAAGGTACCAACAGGCGATTCGGGGAATTTCACCAAGCCCAGTTGGTTCTGTAGGCTAAAAAGTAGGAACTATGTAAACAAGCCGTTGTGCAATGGTGTACAGTAGAAAAATGAAGAGGTCGAGACGAAACTTACTCAAAATACTAAAAAAACATTCGGCCTGAAGCCGAGACGGGAGGCGCAGAGCTGGACAGCATACACGCTTCCCGAAGCATGTGCTTATAAAGTAATCGCATCCTCTCGGGATGCTGGAGTGAAAAGCACCAAATAAACCTTAGTTGTCCACACATAAGCACTTTTATGTCTGATTGCGTTTTTATGCCCAGAACTTTAGAAAACTGGGAAAAGAAAAGACAGCAGGAAAAGAAAAAAGGTACCCCCCGACAGGCGGGAAAAAATCCTGGCGGCCAAGTCGGTGGGAGGAGACCCAAGACGAGGGAGGGAAGGAGGGCGGGCCGGGGAGCAGCATGGTGACGGCTAAAGGTGGAAACGTGTGTGATGGGGGAGGGGGCGATTAGCAGGCAGGGGGAGAAGGAAACGAAAGCCCGGGGGAGCCCGGCGTAAAGAGAACAGAACAGTGCAAAGAGGCTGCATTGGAGCCTGGAGGGCGGGCGGAGAGCGGGAACGAGGCCTAATGGCGGGGGACAGGGAGGGGGAGGGGGGATAGTTGGGCCTGACTATCCCGGGCCGCCCCTTACTCACCCTTCATCCTCCTCGTTCTTACTGGCATCGATCTTCGCCCCCTCCGACTCGGCGCTGCCTCCTTCGGTGCCTCCGGCCGCGGTTCCGCCCCCGGTCCCGGCTCCGCTTCCCGCCGCCGCCGCTGCCCCCTGCGCCGCCGCCACCATGGCTCCCTCCTGTTCGCCCGCCGAGCCGCCTACCGCCGCCGTTGCCGCCGCCGCCGCCGCCCCGTCCCCGCCGAACTGCTCCTCCGACATAGTGCTACTGCCTCCGCCGCCGCCGAGACTACACCCGCCGCTGCCGCGAACCGAAACTAGCAGCAAAGTAATCCCCGCCGCTGCCGCGCACCCGCTCTACCGCGCGAAGCACACAACAAGACAGAGAAGGCGCGCGTGGCTGCAAGGGCTCCTGCGCCTTTCCCCGGCCTGCCCCCCTCGCCTCCCACTCTCGCGCGGCGCGCACTCCCGCTCTCGCCCGCTGCACTAAAAAAGAATAAGAAGCAGCGGCGGCCGCTCTTGCCTCCTCCTCGCTTTAATGGCGCCGCCGCGGACCACCTAAAATGGCCGACGGAAGAACGGCGCGTCCCGGTCACGTGACGCGCGAGCGCGCCCTTTGCACCTCCCCCGCCCCCTCTACCGCTAGTTTTTTTCCCCCCTTCCTCCTCGGTCCCGCCTTCTCACTCCTTTTTATACCTTCCTCGCACGCGCCGCGCCGCACAGCGTGGGGCCTTTAAAAGGAACCGGAAATGGCGTTCTATAAGACGGCCGCGGGAGGACCATCGAGAACAAGGAGCGGTGTCTCGGGGGCGCGGCTAGAAGGGCCCCTTCCTCCGCCGCTGCTTTTCAGAGGTTTCCTGGTCGGCTCACCCAGCAACCCCACCCCCACCCCCCACCCTCCCCGCCAGCAGCGGGCGGGAGCCGCGGCGTCGGGCAGGGGTGTGGTAGCACCTCCCGGAAGGCGGCAGTGCCCTGTGCGCCTGCGGCTTGGGAGGGGGGGAGGGGGGGCGCACAGTCGGCTGCTGCCTGTGTGTTGGCGGTGCCGGCCGGAGGAGGGAGGCTGCCCTAAGGTGTCGGGCCTGTCCCTCGGGCTGCGGGGGGACGCCTGGTTCGCGGTAGGCTGAGCGAGCCGCGCGCGTGCACGGACTGCGGCAGCTCCTCCAGCCGTCGTACTCGCCCGCGACTGGGTGACATTGAGGTTTCTAGCCCTTGGCGGACAGGCCGAGGCCGTTGACAATTAGGGCCGCTTTTAAGATTTGCTTTCCAAGTAAGAGTTTTGCTTGCCTGCTTTTCTGCTGAAATTTTTCTTCAAAAGAAGCAGGTAACTTGTGTATCTTAAGGAACAGGAACTGTTTTGCTTTGCTTGCTGTATTTGAGGATCCTGAAACCTACCACAATTGTTTGAAAGTACGAGAAGTTGGGAAGTGTGTTAGATCAACCAAGGGTTCGTTTAATTCAATGTTTTTTAGTTCTTGTACTAAATAAAATATATAGATGCTGTGAATCATTTTTACAGGGCTTCTCAGTTTGTTGTGTTGTGGGTTAGGGGAGTTTTCTGTTGTTAAAACACCGCTAGGTGTTTTATGCAGGATAACAGTCAAGTTCGTAAATAGACCTATTAGAAATCCCAGGCGCCTTGGCTGGAAACTGGATTATTCGGGCTTTGGGATTTGCTGCTTCCTGCAATTACATCTGGAAGAAAATGAAGTTTTTAGGTACTCCTTTAGTCAACAAATGATTATTTGCCTGTTTAGCGTGTGCCCACGCACTGGGGAAACGAAGACTAGTGTGAAATATAGCAGAGAACTCTGAATAGTGTAAATCTTTGTTTTCCACTATGTAATTAAATGAATTTGTATTAACACTATCCAAAAATCTCAAAGGAAGACTAAAAACGTATTTTTTTGTAATTAGTCAAGGTATCAGGATTTGCATTACAGACTAATTAAAACCCAAGAATACAGATCAAATTCTGAAAACGTCTTAAAAATATAATCTAACTGAACCCCTGTATTAAATAAATCAAATCATACACAGACAATGCGAAGAATGTATCTCACATCAAGTAGTAGTGGCTTCAGGTATTTCTCCACTTGTCAAAATAGTAGTCAAGGGACTTCCCTGGTGGTCCAGTGGTTAAGACTCCATGCTTCCACTGCAAGGGGCATGGGAACTAAGGTGCTGCATGCAGCGCGACAGGGCCAAAAAAAAAAATAGTAGCCAAGAAGAAAGTGGGTATTGTGTGCAAACCAAATATTCCAATTTAGAAACAGCTAAGAAGATGATCACCTGAAGGGAGTGTCTTGAATCTCTTCTGTGTAGAAGAGAGGATTTTTATGCTCTTTAGACAGCTTTAGACATGCCTGTTTTTTAGTGATAGACTTTCCCAAAAGGTTTAATTCACACGTAGCCCAGTAACTTCTGGACTTCTTGGAATTTACATTAATAATTCCAGGAAACCTAGGAATGATTTTAAAGCTAACACCTTTACTATATGTTACGTGAGTATGTATGATGCCCTATCATTCATATCTCTACATATTATGGTCCACATCTCTGCATCCTATACCCCTACATCCACCCAACATTCCTCTGAGAACTCACTTAACTTCAACCCTAGTTCTTTTCACATTCCTCATCTGCCTGGTAAACTACTCATCCTTCAAAACCCCAACTAAATGTTGCTACTTCTGTAAAGCCTTCCCAGACTCCCTGAGGCAAAATTTAAGATACATTCTCACAGTGGTTATCTTTACTTCTGTTTTTCTAAATATGTGATTTTACTAGACCATGAGTTCCTGGAGGGTAAAGATAATGTGTTCTGTGTCCTTCCTTCCTCATGCTCACACACACACATAGCAGACTAATTGCCTGTTGAATTATTGAATGACAGCTTGTCAGGTTTAGAATCTTTCAGGCAAACTAGGTATGCTTCCAGGGACTTTAAAGTCTCTTCCCACCATCCCACTTCATCTCTGGCATAAAAACACTTCCTCAAACCATTTGCTGATGTGTGAAATTCCTTAAAAGGGAGAACCAAACTTGTATTCCATAGTCATAGGTAAGAATTTACTGTTTTAAGTGGCTGAATATTGTATATTGGTACTATATTAGACTGGCCCAAACCACTGCAGGGAGGTAGTGTCCCCTCTCAGTATCCATAACATCAGAAATTCCATGCTTCAGGAGGTTCCCAGTGATTTAGATAACACACTGAAATATTAGATCCTCATTGAATTCAGCCTTTATGAAGCAAAAACTGCAGAAAAAAAGTAGAGTAATTATAAAAGATACAGTTCATTTGAGATTTTAAACTGGAATCACTTTTACCCAGGACAAGATGTACACACCTAAGTCAAGAAGTCATAGTTTTAATCTGCTAAGTACACTTTACAAGGAGTTCCCTGGTGGCCTAGTTGTTAGGATTCAGACTTTCACTGCTGTGGCCTGCATTCAATCCCTGGTCGGAGACCTGAGATCCTGCACAGCCAAAAAATTTTAAAAAATAAATAAATACCCTCTACAAATGGAGCAAGCAAGTCTATGCTCAAAAATTTTTAAGTGGAATATGCATTCCATTCAGCAACCTAGAATAAACAGTGTCCAGAAGAAACAATAGGAAGAACCCATTTCCTTTGCAAGGTACACATAACTTGAACCTCTTCTACAACCATGTTAAACAGCATATACTCACTTGCAGAATACCTTCAGTAGGATTTAAGCATTTTGTTGAAGAGTTAGGTTGTGATTTTAGATGAAGTGACCAATTACTCAAAAAGTGAACATCTTCTATCAACATTCTTGGTTGTCAGGAAGCTCTCTTCACCTAGAGAAAATAAAGTCCCCATCACTGTGAACTGTCAGATTTTACTTTAGCAAGTCTATCATAGAGTTCATTTATGCTTGACCAGAAACACATCAATAGGGTGCCTTTAGATTCAATTAAAGAAAACCTAACTCAAAAAGGATTCAAACAATAAAAAATTATCTCACTCCAGACCAACATATCCAGCCACCTACTTAACTTCTCCATGTGGTTGTCCCACAGGCATCTCAAGCTTTATGTGTCCAAAACTGAACTCACCCTCCCTATAAATCAGCTTCTTTGGTCTTCCTCTTTTTTATAAATGACACCTCCAGCCACCCGTGTGCTCCTGGCAAAAATCAGGGAATCCTTGATAGCACCCCCACGTTCACCCTCCCCCCACATCCAATCAGCCACTAACTCCTGCCTCCAAAATATGTGTTCATTCATCCAAATGCTTTTTAGAATATAAATAGTGGATTATTTCTAGTTAGATTTATTCTCATTCAACTATGCAACCCATGATACAGGTACATTTCTGGTGCTGGGAATGTAGCAGTAACCAAAGCAGAAAGGTCTTTGATCTCATGGAGCTGACATTCTAGTGGAAGAGACAAACAATAGATGAAATAATATAATAATATACTTCTAGGTAGTAATAGGAAGAAAAATTAGTAAGGTGCTAGAGATAGATTATGTGCTATTTTAGATACAGTGGTCAGAGAAGACCCTTGAAGGAGGTACCTTTTTGAGTAGGTGGGGGAGAAAGCCACACATAACTCCAGGAAGACTTTACTGTTCTTGGCACTTTCAGTAAACGATAGAGGCCAGTGTGACGGAATAGAGTGAAGGTAAGAAAGGATAATAGACCATGCCTGAGAGGTATCCAGAAACCAAGTCACCCAAGGGCCTTGTCAGCTGCAGCTAGCACTCTGCTTTTATTATAAATGTGATGAGAAACTGTGGGAGGATTTTGAGCAGGGGAAGATATGATCTGACTTAAAATTTAAGTGGCCAGAATAATCCAGATAATTATAATCTGGATTCGAATAATCCAGATCATTCTGGATGTTGTCTTGACGGTGGAACATGGGAGGGTATCAGGAAGATGAGTCAGAAAGCATTGTCATGAGGCCCCTCATGGTTGATTTCTTCTGTTGAGAGGCTAATCTCCAAATAAAGTGTTATTTATATGTGGTCATATGAGTGTATTTTTCTAGAATGATATTTTCTACAAAGAAAAACATGCTCTGGTGAGAGCAAGGGATCATTAAAAATAAAACAAGAATTGGATTAATATTATTAATAATATTTCCAATAAAGAATGAGTAACATTATCATTAAATTCAGTATTTTTTCTTTTTTTCCCCTCCCCTTTTCTGAAGCTCTGGGATGAAATTTTGGTTAACTGCTGCAGTTAGGGCTTATCCAGAGCCTTTTCATAATTCTGCCTCAGGCACTGCAATACAATATTTTGATGTGAACTGAGTTCTGGCATCTTGGATCCTCCAGATGCCTTTCTTTTCCCAGAGACCAAGGCTGAAGCCAAATAATATCAGGTTTTGCTTCATAATCAACCTGTAAGTTTCTTTTAGCTGCTAATTTTATAGTTGTCCTACTTAGTTTTTAGGAGCTACAGTTCAAGGGAATAATTATTGAAAGAGAACATAATATAGACAAGTTGGTGTTTTCAGATTAAGGTTCAACTAACAAACATTGAAAGCCTCAAAAAAAAGCTTAGGAATGTGTTTCTTGTCCTGAGGCTATTTGGAGCCTTTCCTTTATTGCAGTGGCTCTGAATTATTTGGTATTCCTCATCCTGTACAAGCTGCTTGAGAAAAATCACTTCCTTACACCAGGGCTGGGAGTTCAGACTCAATACAGTTGCTCAGGGACTTCCCTGGTGGCTCAGTGGTTAAGACTCCACCTGCCAATTCAGAGGACAGGGGTTCAAGTCCTGGACGGGAAGATCCCACATGCCACAGAGCAACAAAGCCCATGCACCACAACTACTGAGCCTGCACTCTAGAGCCCGTGAGTCACAACTATTGAGCCCATGTGCCACAACTACTGAAGGCCGTGCGCCTTGAGCCTGTGCTCCACAACAATAGAAGCCACTGCAATGAGAAGCACACGCGCCACGATGAAGAGTAGCCCCCTGCTTGCCGCAACTAGAGAAAGCCTACACAGCAACGAAGATCCTATGTAGCCAATAAATAAATTAATTAAAAAAAAACACAGTTGCTCAAAAGTCACACTTTAAAATTAGTGACACATAATCAAACAGTCCATCTGACCATAGTAGGAGGGGTTTATTCTATTTAACCGGTTTGTGTCCTTGATGTTTTGGGGTTGGAACCAAACATTGGTTTTCCCTTCCTGAGTTGACTAATCAGAATTAAATCACCCCTGGTCACACAGTTTGGTTTGGGAAAGGCACAGAGCCTAAATCAACTAATCACATTCAAGAAATTCTCTTTGACATCTGAGTGAAGAAATCTTCTCCTACCCATTGGTCAATCATAAGCTGAGAAACATGTAGCTGAGGGAACCACTAGCAGTTGTTTTGCAACAAAAAATGCCTTTGAAGATAGGAATCAAAGAGCAATGAAGAGTACCTGAGACAGGGAAGACAGAATACCAGGTCCTGCTCACATTTTTTGAGCCACCAGATCAATTTCCACTACAGATATCCCTAGCTCTAGACTTAGTCTCATGACTCAGTACACGCCCTTTATCATTTAAGCACAGTTTGACTCGCTCATTAATTTCTCAAAAATCAAAAGTATTCTAACTATGCTGAATTGTTGGTCATCAACTTTGCATTACTGCAACCCACGTGTACCATCTCTCCATTGCAAAGGAGAAGCCAAGAACATTTCCCGGAATTCCCCTCCCTTTATGGTTCCAAGTTAGAGTTGCCAATGAGAGAAACTCACAATGTATAGGAAACGCAGAGAAAAGAAGCTTTTCTTCTCAGGAGAAAAGCTGTGGCAGCTTCTTTCAGGAGATTGTGGCTGTTTCCAGCTCCTCAGATCCACGTGCTCTTACTTTGCAGTTGTGGCAGCCAAACACAATGGCATCTCAAACTTCTGTGTGAGGCTTTGGCCTCACTAACTGTGGAAGACCTCAACCCTGAAACCTACAAAAAACAGCCAGGCAAGCGCACAGTCATTGCCAGGAAGTAGCCAAGAAGAGAATAGAGTGATCTCAACTATACTCATAGCTTCAAATACCATTTCATGATAACTTTAAGTCTTCGGACTTCTGTTCATTGACATTCGATGTCATTTCTCAAGTGCCTTCCATCATATATAGATTTAGCATTATCTGGATTCCCCCCCTCCTTCAACAAAGTGCTTTTGATCAGTTTACCATATTTCTGGAAAAAAATCCGTTTTCCCCCAGCCCTTTAACGATGTACTCTATCCCTAGCCAAGATACTAGTTTTCATTATCCAAAGATGTCATTCAGGAAACCAAATTCTATGCCGCTAAGCATCTGCATACCATATCATTCTTCCTTTCTATTGCCAACCTTCTATTGAAAACACTGTTGAGAATGCTATTTTTACTCCTAAGTACTTCATCTTCTGGTCCAGCACTTCTGAGCCACTTAATATACATCCTAGGTCTCTTCTGCAAGGCATGGATGACCTTCCCCACAAATTTATAAAAGCAGCTAGTGACTCTCAAGTTTGATGAGACAATAGACCATATATCACTTTCCAAAATGGTACTCCAGAAAGACCACATACTTCTCCATGGGCCATAGCAGGGACCAAGGCTGCTTCTGCACTCTTCCTCAAGAAGCTGCCAAACATCATTCTGTTAACAAACACTTCATTGTGGTCTCTTGTTTGACAAGCAGCATGACAGGCCCAACACACAATCTAACAGTCTAACAGCTCTTCTTTCTGGGTCTAGGAACCAGTATCCTTACGCTATCTACTACTTGTGAAGCTTTTTTATTTTATTTTGTACTATATTCTTATTTTTACTCTAAAGTAGTATTAAAGTACACAAGTTATACATGAATATAGTTTCACCTGAAACATCCAGACAAACAGAAGAATATAGAGTAAGAAGAGAAAGTCCTCTTCTCTCTACCGCTAACCCACTCCCACTCTCTAAAAACAGACATACTTTAGAGTAGTAGCACCATTCTTGAATTCTGCCACTAAGATCTTCTGATATGTCCTCTCTTTAAACTCTGTGATTGTCCAAAATTTTCTCCTTGGGCCTCTTCTTACTACAGATCTCTTGTGGAATGACTTCATCTATAGATGCAGTACACTCATAACTTCAAATACTATCTCACTTTGATAACTTTTTTTAATCAGTGTGATTCATAATCACTCAGTACAGTGTATCATCAGTTTCAGAGTGGCCCAAGAGCTGCCAGGCTATTCGTCTTTAGAAGCAAACATCTAAGATGATCAAAAAAGAAATTTTGTTTTTAATTTTTGAAAATTACTCACATTCTTCCACCTTTTTCAGTCTTCACTCTTCTTTACCTATATTGGGAAAGTTTCTTCAGTAACTTCTTAATCTTTCTAACAGAGAATGTTCTAGGATATTTTGTAAAATTTCCCATCATCACAGCTCTGAGCCTAGGTGATTGTCCAAAATCATGTAAAGAATTAAAAGCTGAAAGGCTGAATGCATAAGATGAATTTATTTATTTGCCATGGAAGAGTAGTAGATTTTTTTAGATTAATATCCTATCTCAAGAAGTTTTGCACAATGACAACTGTGAAAACAATTCCCTCTAACTATTTTTCTTTATTTGAATTTTTATTGGGATAATTTTAGATTCACATGCAGTTGTAAGAAATAACATAGAAGGATCCTATGTACATTTCACCCACTTTCCTCCAGTGGCAACATTTTGCAAAACTACAATATAAATCACAACCAGGAAATTGAGATGAATGCAATCCACAGATCTTCACATTTCCCCAGTTTTACTCTGTGTACGTTACACAATTTATCACATGTGTAGGCTTACGTACCCACCACCATGGTCAAGACACTAAACAGTTCTAGCACCTTGTGCTACCCTTTTATAATCCCTAACCCCTGAATCACTACCTTGTTCTCCATTTCTAAATTTTTCAAAATATTACATAAAGGAGGACTTCCTAGGTGGCACAGTGGTTAAGAATTCGCCTGCCAATGCAGGGGACATGGGTTTGATCCCTGCTCCAGGAAGATTCCACATGCCGGGGAGCAACTAAGCCTGTGCGCCACAACTATTGAGCCTGTGCTCTAGAGCCTGTGAGCCACAACTATTGAGCCCGTGTGCCACAATTATTGAAGCCCACGTGCCTAGAGCCGGTGCTCCGCAACAAGAGAAGCCACTACAATGAGGAGCCAGCACACCACAATGAAGAGTAGCCCCCGCTTACATCAACTAGAGAAAGCCCATGTGCAGCAACAAAGACCCAACACAGCCAATAAAATAAATAAATAAATAAATAAACAAACGAATGAATAAATAAATAAATAAATTCTTAAAAAAATATTACATAAAGAGATTATACTGTCTGTAATCTTTTGGGATTGGGTTTTTTTTTCACTCAGTATAATTCTCTGGAGTTCCATCCCCAGGTTGTGGGGTATATCAATAGCTTATTCCTTTTTATTTGTGCATGGTATCCTATGATGGGAATGCCGGTTTGTTTAAACCATTCAGCTGCTGAAGTATATCTGAGCAGTTTCCAGTTTGGGGCTACTATAGGTACAGTTGCTATGAACATTCAAGTGTAGGTTTTTGTATGTGCATTTCTTTAGAATAAACGCCCAAAAGTGTAATTGCTGGGTCAAACAGTACTTACACGTTTTGTTTTATAAAATACTGCCAAAATGTTTTTCAAGGTGGCTGTACATTTTACATTCTCTCCAGTACTGTCTGATGATGTACTTTTGTTGCATCCTCACCAGTATTTGATATTATCACTATTTTTTATTTCAACCATTCTGATAGATGTGTAGTGATATCTCATTGTGGTTTTAATTTGCATTTCCTGATGATTAGTGAAGCCATACATCCTTTTCATGTGATTATTTGCCACCTGCGTATCCGTTTCGGTGAAATATCTATACATGTTTATAGGGTAAACACTTCTTTGTGTTTCTATTCTACTGTTACTACACTCACACTTAAACACTCCACTTCACGACAGTTCTGACACCAAGCCTAAAAAGGAAAAAACTCTGTTTCCTCCTTTACTTACATTCGTAATACTTCTGTGAGCAGAGGTGTGTGGGTTTTTCCTCAACACCAAGCAATTCTCAGATCCTCCCGACACCAGCTGGGTGTCGTACAATTTAACTCACTTCTGACACTGTCTACCTGGAGGCAGCACCAGATCCACAGGTTAAGGGCTCAGATCCACACAACTGCCTCCCCCTCCCCCACTCCAGATGCTAATCTCGAGTCCAGGTCTTTACCTGTTCTTCTAACCAACTGACTATAAATCAGAGTTTCCCACATATCCCTCCTCAGGTTCCATTAATTTGCTAGGGTGGCTCACAGAATTCAGGAGAACAGTTTACTTACTAAATCACCAATTTATTATAAAAGGATACAACTCAAGAACAGCTGGATGGAAGAGGTGTATAGGATGAAGTATGGGGGAAGGGGCACAGAGTGTCCATGCCCTCTCTGATGCATCACGCCCCCCAGTGTCTCTATGTCCTCCCCAACCCAGAAGTTCCCCAAACCTTGTCCTTTTGTGTTTTTATGGATAACTTCTCTTGTAGACATGATTGATTAAATCATCATTCATTTATGATTAATTCAACCTCCAGCCCTTCTCCCCTCCTTGGAGATCTCTGGTGGGCCAAAGTTTCAACCCTCTAATCATATGGTTGGTTCCCCTGACAACCAGCTCCCATCACATGGTTATCTAGGGGCTTTCCAAAAATCACCTTATTAACATACACAAGGGGGTAAAAGGGAGTGTCTATGAATAACAAAAGATACACATTTCACCTTTATTGTTCTAAAGCTATTTCAGAAACTGAGGACAAAGCAGTAATTATTATAACAAAAAATGACCTTATTGCTCTAATCAATTAGGAAATTATAAAGGTTTTGGGAATCACGTGCCAGGAAGGAACAAAGACCAAATATGTATTTAGTATTATAAATCACAATATCTTGATTTTTTTGTGACATATTCTAATTTAATTTTCTTTTTTTTTGGCCACGCCTTGTGGCTTGCGGGATCTCACTTCTCCAACCAGCGGCTGAATTTGGGCCACAGCAGTGAAAGCGCGAAGTCCTAATCACAGACCACCAAGGAACTCCCTAGTTCTTTATTTTTTATGACTGAACTGTGGTCTTTGTAGTCTATATATTGTAAACACTAGTCCTTTTTCTTTGGTGTGGCTTGCATATATGTTTGGATCCTATACGCTATGTATGAAGATCAAAGACAGAAATATATGAGAAATTCACTCTGTGATCACAGATTTGGAGTGTCCCAACCCAACCCACCTCTCTCTCTTTCTCTCTCTCCCCCCTCTCTCCCTCACACACACACATCAACACTTTAGACATCCCTCTTTCTGTATTTGTTATTATTTGCATTAATATGACTTTTCATAAAGCTTTCTAAATATAGACCCAGGTTTACCATTGTAAACTTGACACTTTATACTGCTATGCCATTTTTCTTCTCTGTCAAGTAGAAGAGTTGAAATAGCTGGCAAAATCTTTTAAAATATGCCTATTTCTGATTAAATTGATTTAAGGTTTAGTATTGTTTGCTATTTTTCAAACAATAGCAGTAAAAGCAGGGTTCTTTATTTTATTTTATTTTTTTGGCCAAACCACGAGGCTTGTGGGATCTTAGTTCCCCGTCCAGGGACTGAACCCAGGACCTGACAGTGAAAGCAGAGTCCTAACCACTGGACTGCCAGGGAATCCCCTAAAAGCAGTGGGTTCTGAACTGCCAATCAAAAGCACAACTTTGCATATATATATACCTGGAGTCCCTGAAGAGAAATATATATATATATTTTTAATGCAGTTTATTTCTATTTTTTGGCTTCACCACGTGGCTTGCAGGATCAGTTCTCCAACCAGGGATTGACTCTGGGCAGCAGCAGGGAAAGCCCAGAATCCTAACCACTAGGGCACCAGTGGTGGCTTTTTTTTAAATTTATTTTTGGCTGTGTTGGGTCTTCATTGCTGTATGTGGGCTTTCTCTAGTTGTGGCTTGTGGGGGCTACTCTTCATTGTGGTGCGCAGGCTTCTCCTTATGGTGACTTCTCTTGTTGTGGAGCATGGGCTCTAGGCACACAGGCTTCAATAGTTGTGGCACCTGGGCTCAGTAGTTGTGGCTTGAGGGCTCTAGAGGACAGGCTCAGTAGTTGTGGCGCATAGGCTTAGTTCCTTCTTGGCATGTGGGATCTTCCCGGACCAGGGATGAAACCTGTGTCCCCTGAATTGGCAGGTGGATTCTTGACCACTGCGCCACCAGGGAAGTCCCCATTTGCTTTTATTATATTTTTAACTTTCCTGACCTTGTTTCCATCATCTGAAAATATGGGTGTTGGAATAATTTATTTCTGGAGTCTCTGAAGAGAAAAAAAATGTTTGGAATATCTATCAAATATGATTTGATAAATTTACCTTATCAAAATCTTTTTGGTTAGGCAAAAGCCCATACAAAATGAATAGAAATCATGTGGTTCGGGAATTTCCTTGTTAGGCATCTACCTTGTGTACTGAAACACAATTCAGATGAACCACTCAGAATTAGTGTTAGACACCACAGGTTAAAAGCACAAGCCCTAACAGGGCTGCCGTCACTTCAGACACCAGACACAAGTTCAAAGGTCCTCAGGCCACTCATTCTTCTAACTTACTGCATACAAACTTGGGAGTTCTCATGTTGCCCTCCGATTTGATGATTCACTAGAATAACTCAAAACTCAGGAAAGCACTACATAGTTTTAATATTTACAAAGGATACAAGTTAGAACCAGCCAAATGAAGAGACATATGGGGTGAAGTATAGGAGAATCACACATATTAATTTTAACATATCAAGGCCTCATGATTTGTAGTGTTGTAAGGATTTCACATGATCAAAACCTTTCCTATTTTTTCTTTCTTTTGGCCAAGCCAGGCAGCTTGAGGAAACTTAGTTCCCTGACTGGGGATTGAACCCAGGGCCTTGGCAGTGAAAGCACCAAGTCCTAACCACTGGACTGCTGGAGAACTCCCCCAAACCTTTCAAAAGACATGTGTCATTTCATTTTCCTTTAATTAAACACCATTTTATATTTTTTACCTTAAACAATTTTGGGGAAGGATAACTTATTTGACTCATAAGACCAATATAAAAATTTTAGATAGAGCATGAAAAACTTAACTTTAGTCTTATAAAAATTAAAATATAGTGTTAGCATTAATTTTATATAATACAACAGTTTATTCACTTTTTCTTTTTTACTTTGAGAAAATTTGGATTGTTGATGTGGACTACATATTCCTAGCATGCACACATCACAGCAAAATAATTTTTTTCTGGTCAATTCACCTTTAAGATTTCTCAATAGAGGGGGGAAAGGGAGGAAACAGAAGGGAAAAAAGTGAAAGGGAATCAGCTTTAGACAAATATAAAATTATCCTTGGAGAAAGCCTAGTAATCTTTTTGCTGCAAGGAGAGGAAAAAGTTTAGATTTAGAAAAACCCGTTTCAAAATACACACACACACACACACACACACGCACACATGAGTCCTTTTAACTTGTTTAAACAGTAACTCGAATCAAGTTCCCTGACTTCAAACTGTACTACAAGGCTACAGTGATCAAGACAGTATGGTACTGGCCCAAAAACAGAAATATGGATCAATGGGACAGAATAGAGAGCCCAGAGATAAACCCACACACATATGGGCACCTTATCTTTGACAAAGCAGGCAAGAATATACAATGGAAAAAAGACAGCCTCTTCAATAAGTGGTGCTGGGAAAATTGGACAGCCACATGTAAAAGAATGAAATTAGAACACTTGCTAACACCATACACAAAAATAAATTCAAAATGGATTAAAGACCTGAATCTAAGGTAAGACTATAAAACTCTTAGAGGAAAACATAAGCAGAACACTCTATGACATACATCAAAGCAAGATACTTTGTGACCCACCTCCTAGAATCATGGAAATAAAATCAAAGATAAAGAAATAGGACCTAATGAAACTTAAAAGCTTTTGCACAGCAAAAGAAACCATAAACAAGATAAGAAGGCAGCCCTCAGAATGGGAGAAAATATTTGCCAACGAAGCAACTGACAAAGGATTAATCTCCAAAATATATAAGCAGCTCATGCAGCTTAATACCAAAAAAGCAAATAACCCAATCCACAAATGGGCAGAAGACCTAAATAGACATTTCTCCAAAGAAGACATGCAGATGGTTAACAAACACATGAAAAGATGCTCAACATCACTAAGAGTTAGAGAAATGCAAGTCAAAGCCAAAATGAGGTATCACCTCACACTGGTCAGAATGGCCATCATCAAAACATCTAGAAACAATAAATGTTGGAGAAGGTGTGGAGAAAAGGGAACTCTCCTGCACTGTTAGTGGGAATGCAAGTTGGTACAGCCACTATGAAAAACAGTTTGGAGGTTCCTTAAAAAACTGCAAATAGAACTACCATATGATCCAGTAATCCCACTCCTGGGCATATACCCAGAGAAAACCATAATCCAAAAAGAAACGTACCACAATATTCATTGCAGCGCTATTTACAATAGCCAGGACATGGAAACAACCTAAATGCCCATCAACAGATGAATGGGGGCTTCCCAGGTGGCGCAGTGGTTAAGAATCTGCCTGCCAATGCAGGGGACACAGGTTCATTCCCTGCTCCAGGAAGATCCCACATGCCACGGAGCAACTAAGCTCGTGTGCCAAAAAAACAAAACAAACAAACAAACAAACAGATGAATGGATAAAGAAGATGTGGTACATATATACAATGGAATATTACTCAGACGTAAAAAGGAATGAAATTGAACTATGTGTAATGAGGTGGATAGACCTAGAGACTGTCATACAGAGTGAAGTAAGCCAGAAAGAGAAAAACAAATACCGTTTGCTAACACATATATATGGAATCTGAAGAAATGGTACTGATGAACCCAGTGACAGGGCAAGAGTGGAGATACAGAAGTAGAGAATGGACTTGAGGACACGGGGTTGGGGTAGGGGGCAAAGGGGAAGCTGGGACGAAGTGAGAGAGTAGCATAGACATATTTATACTACCAACTGTAAAACAGATAGCTAGTGGGAAGTTGCTGTATAAAAAAAGGAGATCAACTTGATGATGGGAGAAGCCTTAGAGGGCCAGGACAGGGAGGGGGGAGGAAGTTGCGGGAGGGAGGGGATATGGGGATATATGTATAAATACAGCTGATTCACTTTGGTGTACCTCAAAAACTGGTACAAGAGTGTAAAGCAAATATATTCCAATAAAGAGATTAAAAAAAAAAAAGATGTGGCACAGATCTACAATGGAATATTATGCAGCCATAAAAAGGAATGAAATTAGTTATTTGTAGTGAGGTAGATGGACCTAGAGTTTGTCAAACAGAGCGAAATTAAGCCAGAAAGAGAAAAACAAATACTGTATGCTAACTCATATATATGGAATCTAAAAAAATGGTACTGATGAACTCAGTGACAGGACAAGAATAATGATGCAGATGTAGAGAACAGACTTGTGGGGGAGGGGGTGCGGTGGGGCCCAAGGGGTAGCTGGGATGAAGCAAGAGAATAGTATTGACATATATACACTACCAAATGTAGAACAGATAGCTAGTAGGAAACTGCTGCACAAAACAGGGAGATCAACTTGATGATGGCCGATGACTTAGAAGGATGGAACAGGGAGGGTACGAGGGAATTGCGGGAGGGAGGGGTTATAGGGATATATACATAAATACAGATGATTCACTGTGTTGTACAGCAAAAACCGGCACAACAATGTAAAGCGATTATATTCCAATAAAGAGCTTAAAAAAATAAACAGTAACTCAGACTCAACAATTTTACCAAGTCACAGTATAAAACAGCCGATATTTATTTATCCCCTCAGAATGGAAATTAAAGATGTTTGAAGAGGGAGGGAGTTTTTCTTTAAACTAAATGATCCTTCAGACAAATAAGATAGACAATCCCCTCAAGATAGGGTTGTTTTTTTTCTTTTTATCTAAAATGAACGATCTTATTTATGTCAAAGTTCTTCGGAGTAGCCAGTACAATTCCAAACCATCTTCTATGAAGCTATGTCAGGAAGTAGTGCAAGTTTATTAGCAGGCAACCCATGAGAAGCTGGCTGGCAGTTGGTCAAGAATGAAAATAGCACTTGTGAGAATTTTGGGCCCTAACCCCAAGGATTAGTTGCCCTGCCTACTTACTCAAGAAACCAGCATGACTCTGAAGGCCAAAGAGGTAATGAAAGTCCAGATTTAGCACAAAAGCCACACAGTCAAGGACAGAGAGGCCTCAGCAGGGAAACTCACGGGGTCTGAGGTGTGCATACTGTTACTAAGTCAAGGTCATGGTTTGTGGCAGTAAGGGCTTGGCCATACTTCAGTGACAATTGTTCTAGCCCAATCAGCCAAAGACCATCCGGGACAAACCTGTAGTCAAACACACATGTTGCAACAAGAGGGACTGTACACTGGAGAAACTATGGGGTATCTCACTAAACAAAAGAAAAGATAAGAGTTACAGGATTGGAGAGAATGCCGATATTTAGGTGAAATTTAAATGAAATTCAAACGTTTTGATAGGATCAAAAGAAAGCAGTGTTGTATGTAAAGGTGGCAACATCAGATCTGGCCTGACAAATTGAACAGGCTCTTGTTCCGTTAGAAACTACAAAGGTAAGGTAAAGGTGGAATGTGGTTCTCAGAAACCCCTTCTCTGGAGCTCTGCACTGGGTCGGAAATCATTTCTTATATTCATGCCTTTGTGTAATCAGCTACACCTTTGTGTAATGGGACTTCTTACTTCTATAACCAATAGATATGACAAAGGTGACATGATGTCACTCAAAGTAATATCACCTTACTTTGTGTAAGACTGTCTTGCTATCAGACTCACTCCAGATAGTCTTCCTACTGGCTTAATAAATCTAATGGATCATTTCTTATTTGGGGGGGTTTCATTCATTTATTCATACACTTGTGCATTCATTTGAACAAATACACATACATATAGTACAAATCATCATTTTTATTAGCAAAACACTGTGCTTGTGTCTCTAGAGGATTTCAGGAAAATGTGAGAATCCTTATAACGGCATGTCTGGCTCTCTACCCTGGAAAATATTTCGATCTCCATTGTTGGAACTACTCAGCTATCATGTGAGGGCTCACTCTTGCTGGTGAACTAAAGGAACAGGACATCTGCATTCATAGCGTGGGCTCAGCTGTGCTCCTGGACTCATTCACTTATTCGTTTATTCATTCGTCAAATATCTATTGAGACACAAATATATACTTGGCATAATTTAAACTCTGGTGACAGAAAAATCAATAGAACATGGCTCCTACCTTTGAGGGGCTCATGGTCTAGTGAGAGAGTCAGATACCTTAAGAATATTTATATTAATGTAATCCTCATATGGAGGATGCTGTTGGAACACAGAGGACCAAGTCCCTACCTCTGCTTGGAGAGGCCTGGGAAGACTTCAGAGAGAAGCCGATGTGTGAGCTCTGTCTCGAGGAATGACTGGTGGACCCCAGGGAGATAAGGGAGGGAGCAGTGTTCCAGGCAGAGGGGACAGCACGTGCAGCGAGAGGGCTCCCTGTACTCAAGGAACTGCAAACAGTTTTGTGTTGACAGGGAGAGGGTTGGGATGACACTTGGAAAAGTCGGCTGGGTCAAGACCATGAGGGGTCGTGGTTTCGTTGCAACCTTACTTCTCCAACCATTCCTCTTGACCGAAGCTTCACCAGCTTTCCCAGACACAGAATCTTAGATTCTCAGGAATTGAAGAAATTTTGAAGATCATCAGACCAGTTGTCTTTTTAACCATTTTTTTTTTTTTTTGGCTGTGTTTGGTCTTTGTTACTGCTCCAGGGCTTTCTCTAGTTGTGGCAAGCGGGGGCTACTCTTTGTTGCTGACTTCTCATTGCAGTGGCTTCTCTGGTGGCGGAGCACGGGCTCTAGGCATGTGGGCTTCAGAAGTTGTGGCGCACAGGCTCAGTAGTTGTGGCTTGTGGGCTCTAAAGCACAGGCTCAGTAGCTGTGGTGCGCGCAGGTCTTAGTTGCTTCTTGGAGCGACTAAGGGATCTTCCTGGACGAGGGCTCAAACCTGTGTCCCCTGCATTGACAAGCAGATTCTTAACCTCTGCACCACCAGGGAAGTCCCTTAATCTTTTCCCTTTCTTTCTTTCTTTCTTTCTTCCTTTCTTTCTCCCTTCCTTCCTTCCTTCCTTTCTTTCTTTCTCTTTCTTTTTCTTTCCTGCTTTCTTTCTTTTTAAATTAACAGACTATGGATGATTTTCTCCTGCAAAACATTGTTTCAAGGGTGTATTTGTGCTGAAACCCTGTTCTTCTCTTTCCAATTCAACTAACGTTAATGGAATGCCAGTGATTGAAAGTGACATTATTATAGGACTAACAGTGAAGCTCCAAACATTGGCCCTGCTTAAACCACATGCGACAATTTCCCTGTGACTGATCTTGGATACCTGATCTCAACCAAAGCTTGACTTCTCTTACAATACCCCAAACCTCAGCTTGAATATTCCTGATGATGCAAATCTCAACTCTCATAAGCAACAATTCAATCGTGGACAGCTCCCAATATTAGACAATTTTTTCACGAACAGAGTAGAATCTCCCTTTCCATGATTTTATTTATCCCGGGCCCACTCTCTGGTTACATAGGATAAATATAATCATGCCTCCACATAACAGTCCTTTAAATATCTAAAGGTGATTACTCTAGTTCCAATAACAGTTTTCTTTTTCTACTTTGAATATTGCACAGGCATGGTTTCCATTCTTGGGGGTCTAAATGGATTATTTCTATTATCGGAATAGACACAGCTTAAATTGGATTAGATATTTAATAATTTTCTCTCCCACTAAATAAGAGGAAGTTCAGAATAATTTCAGGTTGAAAAAACACTTGTGTTGCACCCCACAGTTTTATTTTATTGGTGGGTAATTGGCCATATTTAACTGTAAATCAGTGGGGTAACACCTGCATTATGGTACAGCCTTATGATAATTTATTATAGAGCCGTGAATAAAATCGTTCTTGTTTCAGGAAAAAGAAAATCACAGAATCCCAAAATGTCAGGATGGAATATTTTGCCCATAGCTAATTTTACCATTGAAGATTTTGCCACTATAATTTTGCCACAATACTAGAATGCTGTATTTCCAAAGAATAAAAGGTCTAATGTGAGAAGAAAACAAAAACCAAAAAAACTTCTGTTTTTTTCCCTGTACATCTAAATTGTAGTAGGAAATAAATTTTTTAACTTATTCCACAAAATTGTCATCAGGAAATAAAGACAAAAGGAAAAAATTAACAAATAATACTACTTTCTAATTCATTCACCCCTTCCCTCCACACATCTAATATGAAAACATTTTTAAATAAATAAATTTATTTATTTATTTATTATTTACTGGCTGTGTTGAGTCTGTTGCTGCACACGGGCTTTCTCTAGATGCAGTGCTCAGGGGCTGCTCTTCATTGTGGTGCGTGGGCTTCTGATTGTGGTGGCTTCTCTTGTTGCAGAGCACAGGCTCTATGTGCATGGGCTTCAGTAGTTGTGGCACATGGGTTCAGTAGTTGTGGCCCATGGGCTCTAGAGCACAGGCTCAGTAGTTGTAGCACATGGGCTTAGTTGCTCCGAGACATGTGGGATCGTCCCGGCCCAGGGATCGAGCCCATATCCCCTGCATTAGCAGGTGGATTCTTAACCACTGTGCCACCAGGAAAGCCCTAATATTAAGAGTACTTTTTATGCTGCTGTTTTGAGATTTTTATCATGTTTTTTATCAGTAAAAATATTTTAATAGAATGATACCCTGATGAATTATCAATGTTTTTCTTTAAATATAAAGTCAATTTAAATCTTTGCTTAATTTTATATGGAGAGCAGTAAAACTATTTTCAATGTTTTTCACTTTATTTTTATTTCTCTGAAATCAATTCATTTGATCAGAGTCAATTCTTTGTTTTGAAGATTTGGTCACATTTTGCCCATATCTAATTTTACCATTGAAGATTTTGCCACTATAATTTCTTTTCTTTTTTGACTGCGCTGCACATGGGATCTTAGTTCCCCGACCAGGGATTGAACCCAGACCCTCTGCACTGAAAGCATGGAATCCTAGCCACTGGACCATCAGAAAATTCCCTATAATTTCTTTTTATGAACACAATTTCTACCAAATCAAATTTTCCTAGTTCTAATTTTGCATATCTAAATTTTGTCAAAAACACTTCATTCTTTGATTTTTAGTTAATAAATGTTTTTCTTTTATCAATTGAGTTTTGTTTTGTAGTTCATTATTTCTAAGCTTTCCCCTTTTTTGAATTTTTAAGTTTTATTTTCCATGTGTCAGCATTCTTATCAATAGAGACTTCAATCTGATAAAGTCTGATCCAAGCATGTTAATTATTTCTGTTTAGAATTGGTTAAGTAAAAGAAAAATTTTAATTAATCTTGAATATATACCCTCAAAAATAGATATTCACTTAATGTGGACTTACCTGTTTATGATATCAAAAGGTAGGTTTTCTTCTCCAAAAATAGAGGTTCTAAGATAAATTCAAGATTCCTTTGAATGAAAAAAAAATACACCTTCTAAAACAGTGAGCTTATAAAATAATGCAGTGGATTGCTAGGCACACAGTGTAACAGGAAAGTATGTTCACCGAAATTTGGAACATGACAATAAACCTTTTTGGAAAATTGTAACAAGGCCTTTACTTCATTTGCTTTTAGCTATTTCATAAATACCAGGAGATAAAATGGACAGTTTGTGATGAAACTTAGAAAATTTTTTCCATGAAGCGAACTTAGGAATCTTTCCTTTTGGCTCTATCTTCCAATCCTCCTTCACTGGAGGGAAAGCGAGTTCTTCCCAAGTTTTGGTTTGAGTGGTTTCCGAATTGACTGGACTCTCTAGCTAGGGAGTTCCTGCTCAGGGTTTCCCGGTCACCGGATCTATGACTTGCCCAACTTTGAAAATGATCTCAGCCAGTTCATGTTTCCAGTGCTTTGTTTGTGGAACAGGTAAAGCTCTGAGAAGCACAGTAACCCCAGCTATGCACTGCTGAAAAGCTTCGTGAGTAAAGTAGGTTTTTCGCTTATTAAAATGCTTCAGTAAGTAGAGATCCAGAACAAGCCTGGTTACTCTCACTTAAGCAGTTTTTTGACTTGCGGTCTCAGTCACCGTCCCCACAACCCATTTGGCATGGGTTGATGAATGAGCTATTGACCCTATGTGGCTTTGGTCACCTGGAGGTTCCGCAAGCCGTGGCGTTTCGGCCCCCGGAATCCACCCGCTACAACAGCAGAGCGTGGCCAGCAGTCACCTCCGGGCTCCACTGTCCCTATGCGGACTCCAAAGCTTTCTTAAGTGAATATTTAAAGTTTTCCATGATATAAAAAGAGATGTGACTTTTTAAAAGTAAAATGTGTATCACCAATTTTATCATGTGTTTGTTTTTTGTTTTTCCCCCTATGGCCCCACAGCAGTTCGTGGGGTCTTAGTTCCCCGACCAGGGATTGAACCCGCCCCCAGCAGTGTAAGCGCAGAGTCCTAACCATTGGAGGGCCATGAAATTCCCTATCATGTGCAGTTTTAGATGAAATCAATTTTATTTGATGTCATTCGTACCAGTAATATTCATTTTGAATTTGGTAAAACCCTGATAATTTGTTTCTTTCTTAGAAAATGCATGAGAAAATTATGACGATAGCATTTTATCATTCAGGATTCTCCCATTGTAACTAGATGGTCTAACATTTGGCGAATCTAATATTTCTACATACTTAGGTCAGTTTCTATGTGATGTAATAACTATCCACACTATGACTAATATAAAGAATAAATAGTGGTATATGAAAACATTCTGAATGGCCAAAAAGACAGTCAAAATATTCTGCTTCAGTAAAAAACTTATAAGGTAAATAATCATATTTCTTTTGCATTTTAGGAACTAATTAGTTCAGTCATATTAAAATGTAAAGAAAACAAAAACTAAAAGAGCTTAAGCTACCATTACATTCTCTTAAACTAGGAAAAAGAAGTAAACACCAATGTTGGCAAATGAAACAAAAATATTGACAAGTACAATGATGTTGTAAATAGCCCTGTAGAGTATTCAGTCTTTTTGGAGAGCAGCATTACAAAGGTGTAAAATTATACTACTTTGAGAAATGAATGAGAATTACTCCAATCCAAAGGAATAAAGAATATTGTACAAAGATATTTATACTCTCTCCTTCATAACAAGAAAACTCTGAAAACCCCAAATCCTAATCATGATTTTTTTAACCATTTTAAAAAATTGAAGTATAGGTAAATTAACAATGTTGTGCTAGTTTCAGCTGTACAGCAAAGTGATATATATATATATATCTCTGTATATATACACACACATATATACATATATACATACATATATATACATATACATATATATATATATATATATATGTATATATATACTTTTTCAGATTCTTTTCCATTATAGGTTATTACAAGATATTGAATATAGTTCCCTGTGCTACACAGTAGGTGCTTGTTGTTTATTTTATATATAGTACTGTGGGTATGTTAATCCCAAACTCCTAATTTATGCCCTCTCCACTATCCTCTTTGGTAACCATAAGTTTGTTTTCTATGTCTGTGAGTCTATTTCTGTTTCATAAATTTATGAAAATTAATTTTTTTGTAGTCAACATTCATTTACATTTTCCCACATCTACAGTTTTTTTTTACCTTCATTCCTTTTTGTATCTCAGGCCTTTGTCTCTAGGATCTATATTTACTGTTGGCTTTAGAATTTCCTTTAGTGATAGCTTCCTCATGATGAAGTGTTAATTTCTTTTCTTTCAGAAAATATTTTTATTTCACCTCCAATCTTGAACAATTTTTGGCTGACAGAGAATTCTGAGTTGCGGTTATTCTCTTTTAACATTTTAAAATATACCATTCCACTATTGGCTGGCTTCCATTGTTCCTATTCAGAAGTCAGCAATAAGCCTTACTACACCTTTGGAAATAATGTTTCTCTCCCCAGATGCCTGTTATTTCACTCTCTTATTAGTTATTTTTCACACTTTTAAGTGGAAATATCCAACATACACCAAATTAGAAATAATTATATTATGAACTCATGTACCCACTACCCACTTAAAAAATTATCAGTTATTCCAAAGTTGTTTTATTCTACCTCTTTCTTTTTATGCTGTAAATACCATATACCATATCATTTTAGCATAAATATTTTTGTACATATCTCTAACAGATAAGAGCTCTCTTTAAAAGATAATTAAATACCATTGGGATGTCCATGTTTAAATTTCCCTTAATGTGTTTAAAAATTGTCTTGTCAGAGTCGATAGTTAAATTCTGCTTTAAATAAAGGTGTATACTTTGTATTGGATGGATGTACCTTTTTTTTAGTCACAACTTTAAAGAGATATAATTCACATAACATAAAATTTATTTTTTAAATGTACATTTTAGTGGTTTGTAGTATGTTTACAGAGCTGTGTAATCATCACCACTTCAGAATCTTATCTTTAAGAAAGGAATCCCATACACATCAGCAGTCACTTCCTACTTTCTAGTCCCTGGGCAAGTATTAATCTATTTTCTGTCTCTATATGGATTTGCATATTTTGGACATTTCTTATAACTGGGCATTTCATATAAGATCATATAGCATTTTCATATGTAACATTTCATGTAATTCATATAACATGTGACCTTTTGCATCTTGGCATAATGTTTTCAAATTTCATCCATGTTGTATTATGTGTCAGTACTTTATTACTTTTGTGGCTAAATAATATTCTATTGTACAGATATACAACATTTTGTTTATCCATTCATCAGTTGTTGAACATTTGGATTGTTTCCATTTTTTTGGCTATTATAAATAATGTTGCTATGAACATTTGTGTACAAGTTTTTGTGTAGACACATTTTCATTTTTCTTGGTATATACCTAAGAGTAAAATTGCTGGGTCATATGGTAACTCTATGTTTAACTTTTTTGAGGAAATGTCACATTGTTTTCTAAAATGGCCCCACCATTTTACATTGCAACCAGCCAAGTATGAAGGTTGATTTCTCCACATTCTCACCAAAACTTGTTATTGTCTGTCTTTTTGATCTGGCCATACTAGTATGTTCAAAGCAGTATCTCATTGCACTTTTGATATTTGCATTTCCCTAATGACTGCTGATATTCAGTATCTTCCCACATACTTTTTATTTTGGCCGCACCGTGAAGCTTTCGGGATCTTATTTCCCCGACCAGGGATTGAACCTCAGTGCTTGGCAGTGAAAGCATGGAGTGCTAACCACTGGACTGCCAGGAAATTCCCTCATGTACCTTTTGACCTTCTGTATATCTTTTTTGGAGAAATGTCTATTTGGATTCTTTGCCCATTTTAAATTTGGGTTATTTATTGTTTGGTTTTTTCCCCCTGAGTTGTGTTTCTTTTATATTCTATTTTCTCCTATTCTGTGGATTTCTATCACTTACTTGATGGTGTACTTTGAAGCAAAATATTTTTAATTTTGATGAAATCCAATTTATCTGTTTTTTTGTTTGTTTGTTTGTACTTATGCTTTTGGAAAACATTGCCTAATCCAAGATGGCAAAGATTTACTCCAACTCTTCTATGTTTTCTTCTAAGAATTTTAGTTTTAGCTATTATATTTATATCTTTCACCATTTGCATATTTGCAAATAGTCTTTGCATATGTTATAAAGTAAGTGTCCAATTTAATTATTTTGCATGTAGATATCAAATTGTCCCAATACTGTTTGTGAAAAATTCTATTCTTTTCCCATTGGATTGTGTTGGCAACCTTATAAAAACAACTGATCATAAATTTGATGATTTATTTCTGGACTCTCAAATCTATTCCATTAATCTAAATCTATCTTTATGCCAGTACAACACTGTCTTGATTATTGCACCTTGTAGGAAGTTTTGAAATCAGGAAGTGTGAGTCCTCCAACTTCTTTTTTTCCCCAAGGTTGTTGGGCTATTCTGGGTCCCTTACATTTCCATAAAAATTTTAAGGTCAGCTTGCCAATTTCTGCAAAATGTCCAGCTAAGTTTTTGATAGTGATTATATTAAATCTCTAGATCAATTTGGAGAGTATTGCCATTTTAATGCTATTAAGCCCAATCCATGAACATGGGCTATATTTCCGTTTAGGTCTTCTTTCATTACTTTTATCAATGTCTTATAGTTAGCTATTTACAAGTATTACATTTCTTTTGTTAAATTTATTCCTAAGCATTTTATTCTATTTTGATGCTATTGTAAAAAGAACTGTTGTCTTAATTTCATTTTTGGACTGTTCATTGTTATTGAATAGAAATAACTGATTTTTGTACATTGATCTTGTATCCTGCAACCCTGCTGAACTCATTTATTACTTCTGATATTTTTGTGGATATTCCATATATGAGATCATGTCATCTGCAAATAGATATAGTTTTATCAATACTCCTTCCTTTTCAATATGGATACCTTTTATTTCTCTTTCTTGCCTAACTGGCCTGGCTAGAACCTTCAGTACAATGTTGAATAAGTACTTCATCAATAAGTACTTCATGAAGTACTAGTACTTCATCTCAGGTGGAAAGCATTCAGTCTTTTACAATTAAGTATGATATTAGCTACAGGGTGTTTTAGACAGTCTATCAGGTTGAGGAAGTTCCCTTCTATATTAGTCTGCTTAGGCTGCCAAACAAAGTACTCTATACTGTGCAGTTTAAACAATAGGCATTTATTTTCTCATAGTTTTGGAGGCTAGAAATCCAAGATAAATGTGCCAGGAGGGTTGGATTCTGGTGAGACCTCTTTTCCTGGCTTACACATGTCCTCCTTCTTGTTGTGTCCTGACAAGGCCATTCATCTGTGTGTGTGTGTGTGTGTGTGTGTGTGTGTATAGGGAGGGAAAGCTTGATCTCTGGTGTCTCTTTCTTTTCTTATAAAGACATCACAATAGGGCACTACCCTATGACTTCGTTTAACATTAATTACCTCCTTAAAGGCCCTATTTCCAAATATAGTCACATGGGTGTTAGGGCTTCAACATGAAAATGTTTTGTGTGGGGGATGGAAAGGGGGACACAGTTTAGTCCATAACACCTTCTACTCCTGGTTTTTAAAATTTTTTTTTCAATCATGAAAGGGTATTGGATTTTGCCAAGTGCTTTTTCTGGTATACTGAGATTATTATCTAGGTTTTTTCTTTCATATATTAATATGGTGTGTTACATTGGGATTGAGTTTTAAATATTAAACCAACCTTACAATCCAGGGATAAATTCCACTTAGTCATAGTATATAATCATTTTTATATGTTACTGGATTCTGTTTCCTAGGGTTCTGTTTTTTTGTTTTTGTTTTTTTTCTTTTTTAAAGAACGTTTGTGGACTTCTCTGGTGGTGCAGTCGTTAAGAATCCACCTGCCAGGGGCTTCCCTGGTGGCACAGTGGTTAAGAAGCTGCCTGCCAATGCAGGGGACATGGGTTCAATCCCTGGCCAGGGAAGATCCCACATGCTGCGGAGCAACTAAGCCCGTGTGCCACAACTACTGAGCCTGTGCTCTAGAACCCGCGAGCCACGACTACTGAAGCCCACGCACCTAGAGCCCATGCTCTGCAAGAAGAGGAGACACTGCAATGAGAAGCCCGAGTACCACAACAAAGAGTAGCCCCCACTAGCAGCAGCTAGAGGAAGCATGCGCAGCAACAAAGACCCAATGCAGCCAAAAATAATAAATAAATAAATAAATAAATAAATAAATAAATAAATAAATAATAAATAAATAAAATAAATAACATTTGTGAGGAATTCCCTGGTGGTCCAATGGTTAGGACTCCATGCTCTCACCACCAAGGGCCTGGGTTCAATCCCTGGTCAGGTAACTAAGATCCCACAAGTTGCATGGTGTGGCAAAAACAAAACCAAAAAACAAAAATAATAAAATAAAGAACGTGTGTGTATATACTTATAAGCAACACTCACTGGTGTGTAGTTTTCTTGTTATATCTTTCTCAGGATTTGATATCAGGGCAATATTGGCCTCATAGAATGAGTTGAAACATGTTCCCTTCTCTTTTGTTTTTTAGAAGATTTTGTGAAGGATTAGTGTTAATTCTTTAAGTGTTTGGAAAAATACACCAGTTAAGCCTTTAGTTCTAGGGCTTTCTTCGTGGAAAGTTTTTTAAAATTTTTATTATTATTAATTCAATGGCTTTACTTGTTCAGTTTTTCTGTTTCTTCTTGGGGCAGTTTCAATAGTTTTTGTCTTTCTAGGAATTTACCTATTTCAACTAGGTTAACTAATTTGTTGGTATACATTTCTTCATTGTATCCATTCATTGGGAAGTTACAACCTCACAAAGCTTACTCTTCTGAGATTCAGTCATAAAAAAAAAAAAGCTTCTTGGATTGTTGCAAGACTTTATTTCCAGAGTGATGAAAAAGTTGATTTTGACAATTTTTGCCACTGTTCTCATTACTTTTATGGAGTACTAAAATTTTGGATGTCCTCACTGCTATTCTGGCACTTCTTCTGATTAATTCATCTATTATATATCCATTCCTCACTCTCTTGGGTTTTTTTTTTTTTTTTTTTGAGCTGAAATGAATTTAATAATGACTATTTTAGTACCTTAGACTCTCCAGGATAGTTGGAAAGCCACACTTGGGAACTCTCATCCAGGAACTATTTCCAAAATCACACCAAAGAACTGGCTCCATAAAGCTACACTGTTTCTTTCTTTCTTTTTTTTTCCTGACAGTCTGTTTTTTTTATTTTTATTTATTTGTTTACTTATTTTTTTAAGAACTTTTACTGAGATACAGTTAACATACAATAAGCTGCATATATTTAGAGTGTACAATTTGGTATCCCAATCTCCCAATTCATTCCCCTCCAACCCTCTCTGCTTTCCCCACTTGGTGTCCATATGTTTGTTCTCCACATCTGGGTCTCTATTTCTGCCTTGCAAACCGGTTGATTTTGTACCATTTTTCCATATTCTGCATATATGTGTTAATATACAATATTTGTTTTTCTCTTTCTGACTCACTTCACTCTGTATGACAGTCTCCAGGTCCATCCATGTCTCCACAAATGTCCCAGTTTCATTGCTTTTTACAGCTGAATAATATTCCATTGTATATACGTACCACATCTTCTTTATCCATTCATCTGTTGATGCACATTTTGGTTGCTTCCACGTCCTGGCTATTGTAAATAGTGCTGCAATGAACATGGGAGTGCATGTGTCTTTTTGAATTATGGTGTTCTCTGGGTATATTCCCAGTAGTGGGATTGCTGGGTCATATGGTAGTTCTATTTTTAGTTTTGCAAGGAACCTCCATACTGTTCTCCATAGTGGCTATATCAATTTACATTCCCACCAACAGTACAAGAGCGTTCCCTTTCCTCCACACCCTCTCCAGCATTTACTGTTTATAGATTTTCTGATGATGCCCATTCTCACCGGTGTGAGGTGATACCTCATTGTCGTTTTGATTTGCATTTCTCTAATAATGAGTGATGTTGAGCAGCTTTTCATGTGCCTCTTGGCCATCCGTATGTCTTCTTTGGAGAAATGCCTATTTAGGTCTTCTGCCCATTTTCTGATTGGGTTGTGTGTTTTTTTGATATTGAGTTGGATGAACTGTTTATATATTTTGGAGATTAATCCTTTGTTGATTTATTTGCAAATATTTTTTCCCATTCTGAGGGTTGTCTTTTCATCTTGCTTATAGTTTCCTTTGCTGTGCAGAAGCTTTGAAGTTTCATTAGGTTCCACTTATTTATTTTTGTTTTTATTTCCATTACTCTAGGGGGTGGATCAAAAAAGACCTTGCTGTGATTTATGTCAAAGAGTGTTCTTCCTATGTTTTCCTCTAGGAGTTTTATAGTGTCTGGCCTTACACTTAGGTCTTTAATCCATTTTGAGTTTATTTTTATGTATGGTGTTAAGGAGTGTTCTAATTTCATTGTTTTACATGTAGCTGTCCAGCTTTCTCAGCACCACTTATTGAAGAGGCTGCCTTTTCTCCATTGTATATCCTTGGCTCCTTTGTCATAGATTAGTTGACCATAGTTTATCTCTGGGCTTTCTACCCTGTTCCACTGATCTATATTTCTGTTTTTGTGCCGGTACCATACTGTTTTGATCACTAATAGCCTTGTAGTGTAGTTTGAAGTCAGGAAGACTGATTCCATCAACTCTATCATTCCTTCTTAGGATTACTTTGGCTATGCGGGGAAAGTCACCCTGTTTCTATTGCTGCTGCTCTTGCTGCTTTCAACACTGACATCATCAATGCTACATACTGGATGTTGTTGCTAGAACATCACTGCTCCTTTGGAAAAGTTGCTACCGCCGTGGCTGCCGTCTGTCCTAGCACTGATTCCACTAAATCAATTTGATTCACTAGTGCCTATCTCAAAGTCTAATGTAGGAGAATTCTGATTGAAACAGCTGAGGTCATATATCTGTGCTCTGGCTGTAGGAGGCTGGCTAAGTTCATTCTTAAAATATGATGTTGGGTGGTACTCTATGCTTCTTACCAAGACTCATATAATGGGAATTCCCCAAACATGGGCAGGTAGTCTCCATTTTCCACAAAACCCTTGCTGTGTCATAATTAAAGAATAGTGATTTGTACTTTAAGTGTTTGCTTACCATAATACATGTTGCTTACCATAAGTCTTTTAATCTTAAATCACCTCCACTCCCCACTTATGTCATGTCATTACTTTTTTTGAAGAAGTGGGACATTCTAATAGTTGAATTTCCCACATTCTGGATTTGGATCATTGCATCCTCATGGTAGTTTAACATGTGCCTCTGTTTCTTATATTTCCTGCTTACAGGTGGCTGTCTAGGTTTAGCTGCTTTTAAGATTTTCTTCTTGTGGTTGAATATTTTGGTTTCACCATGATGTATCTTTGTAAAGATTTTTCTGTATTTTTCCTACTTGCAGTTTGTTGATATACTGAATCTGTAGATTCTGCCATCACTTCTGCAAAAATTTCAGCCATTATCTCTTCAAATATTGTCTCTTATTCTGTCGCTTCTTTTAAACCTCCGATTAAGCATGTTATATCTACCGACTGTATCCTTTATGTCATTGGTTCTCTACGGCAATTTTCATGTTTTTGTCTTTCTGTGCTATGTGTTGGATAGTTTCTTCTCTATCCTTCAATTCTACAATTCTTAAATTATGTCCAATCAGTTGTTAGACCTACCTATCTTTTGTTTATAACTTCATTTATTGTGTTGTTTTATTTGTATAAGTTCTGTTTGATTCTTTATCAGATCTTTTATGTTGCTTTTATACTTTCCTCTTCCCTGGAGATATTTTCAAGCTTTTATATTATTTCAATGTAATAAGCATGGAGGACTGATACCTCCTGGAATTGTTCATTGTGTGCGCTCATTCTTATTTTTGCTGGCTTTAATTTATTTATGTGCTGGTCATTATGTCTTAAAAAATATTTGTAGAAACAATCAGAAACCCAGGAAGAAATAATGATTTTCATTTGATTCTTTCAGGCACTTGAGGTCCTTTATCTTTCTAGGACTATCAATCTAAATTCTGAGACTGAAGTTGCCTTAACCTCCCAGGTGAGGAATCCGGATTATCTCTTGTTTTGAGAGTATAGCCCTTTGGAAGCCCTTAGTTTAATGCAGTAATGGGGTATCAGCACTTCCACCTGGGGTTGGACCTATGTTTTTGGCTTCTGTGCCCCTTGTCCAATAAGTCCATCAAACCCAGCTTTGAGTGCCAGGTTTGCTCCAGATTTTGACCTTCTCTTAGATTTTAGCCAGGTAAACTCTTTCAGTTCTTTTAAAAAGATTTTTTTTAAATAAATGTATTTATTTGTTCATTTGTTTATTTATTTTATTGGCTGCATTTGGTCTTCGCGGCTGCATGCAGGCTTTCTCTAGCTGCGGTGAGCAGGAGCTACTCTTATTTGTGGTGCGTGGGCTTCTCAGTGTGGTGGGTTCTCTTGTTGCAGAGCATGGGCTCTAGGCATGCAGGCTTCAATAGTTGTGGCACGTGGGCTCAGTGGTAGTGGCTCGCAGGCTCAGTAGTTGTGGTGCATGGGCTTAGCTGCTCCGTGGCATGTGGCATCTTCCCTGGCCAGGGCTGGAACCCGTGTCCCCCGCATTGGCAGGCAGATTCCTAACCATTGTGCCACCAGGGAAGTCCAAGAAGAGTTTTAAAAATATTTCATCCTGCTTAATTTTCTTCAGTAGGATTGATTTGAATAATTTAGGCCATAGTTGCTGAATGCAGAGGCAAGTAAATACTTTTTGAAAAATTATACAGGAATACTTCATTTTATTGCACTCCACTTTATTGTGCTTCCCAGATGTTACCTTTTTTTTACAGATTGAAAGTTTGTGGCAACCCTGCATTAAGGATGTCTAAGGGCATCATTTTTCCAACAGCATTTGCTCATTTAATGTCTCTGTATCACATTTTGGTAATTCCCAAAATATATCAGACTTTTAAATTATTATTATATTTGTTATGGTGACATGTAATCAGTGATCTTTGATTTACTACTATAATTTGGGGGCACTGTTTTGGGGCACTGTGAACCACGCCCATTTAAGAAGGCAAACTTAATTGATAAACGTGTGTGTTCTGATTGCTCTCCCATCTCTCTTCCTCTCCTCAGGCCTCTCTGCCCCTTGAGACAAACAGTATTGAAATTGGGCCAATTAATAACTCTACAGTGGTCTCTCAGTTTTCAGGTGAAACAAAGAGTCACACATCTTTCACTTTAAATCAAAAGCTAAACATGATTAAGCTTAGTGAGGAAGGCGTGTCCAAAGCTGAAAGCTGGGCCTCTCGATACAAACTCAGCCAAGTTGTGAATGCAAAGGAAAAGTTCTTGAAGGAAATCACAAGTGCTACTCCAGTGAACACACGAATGATAAGAGAGCAAAACAGCCTCGTTGTTGTTATGGAGAAAATGTGAGTGGTCTGGATAGAAGATCAGACCAGCCACAACATTCTCTCAAGCCAAAGCCTAATCCAGAGCAAGGCCCTAACTCCCTTCAATTCTATGAAGGCTGAGAGAGGTGAGGAAGCTGTAGAAGAAAAGTTTGAAGCTAGTAGAGGCTGGTTCTTGAGGCTGAAGAAAAGAAGCCATCTCCAAAACATAAAAGTGCAAGGTGAAGCAGCACGTGCTGATGTAGAAGCTGCAGCAAGTTATCCAGATCTAGCTCAGATCATTAGTGATGGTGGTGACATTAAACAGATTTTCAACGTGGAGGAAACAGACTTCTGTTGGAAGATGCCATCTAGGACTTTCATAACTAGAGAGAAGTTAATGCCTGGCTTCAAAGCTACAAAGGACAGGCTGACTCTCTTGTTAGGGGCTAATGCAGCTGGTGACTTGAAGTTGAAACCAATGCTCATTTACCATTCCAAAAAGTCTAGGGCCCTTAAGAATTATGCAAAATCTACTCCACCTCTGCTCTATAAGTGGCACAAAGCCTGGATGACAGCACATGGTTTGCTGAATATTTTAAGCCCACTTTGAGAACTACTCCTCCGAAAAAAAGATTCCTTTCAAAATATTACTGCTCATAGACAATGCACCTGGCCACCCAAGAGCTCTGATGGAGATATACAACAAGATTAATTTTATTTTCATGCCTGCTAACACAACACCCATTCTGCAGCCCATGGATCAAGGAGTAATTTCGAATGTCAAGTCTTATTGAAGAAATACATTTCGTAAGGCTACAGCTGCCACACATTGTGATTCCTTTTTTAAAAAAATTTTTTTAAATAAATTTATTTATTTATTTATTTATTTGGCTGTATTGGGTCTTCATTGCTGCACACGGGCTTTCTCTAGTTGTGGCAAGTGGGGGCTACTCTTTAGTGGTGTGCAGACTCCTCATTGCCGTGGCTTCTCTTGTTGCAGAGCACTGGCTCTAGGCGTGTGGGCTTCAGTAGTTGCAGCACATGGGCTCAATAGTTGTGGCTCATTGGCTCTAAAGTGCGGGCCCAGTAGTTGTGGCACACGGGCTTAGCTGCTCCTCGGCATGCGGGATCTTCCTGGAGAAGGGATCGAACCCTTGTGCCCTGCATTGGCAGGTGGATTCTTAACCACTGCGCCACCTAGGATGCGCCACCTAGGAAGCCCCACTGTGATTCCTTTGATGGATGCGGGCAGAGTCAATTGAAAACATTCTGGAAAGGATCCACCATTTTAGATGCCATTAAGAACATTTGTGACTCATGAGAAGAGGTCAAGATATCAAATACCAGTTTGAAAGAAGTTGATTCCAACTCTCGTGGATGACTTTGAGGGGTTCAAGCCTTCAGCTGGGAGATGTGGTGGAAATGGCAAGAGATTTAGAATTAGAAGTGAAGTCCGAGGATGTGTCTGAATTGCTACAATCTCATGATAAAACTTTAACAGATGAGGAATTGCTTCTTATGGATAAGCAAAGAAAGTGGTTTCGTGAGGTGGAACCACTCCTGCTGAAGATGCTGTGCAGATTGCTGAAATGACAACAAATTACTTATTTTTTTAACTTTATTTTTTATTGGAGTATACTTGCTTTACAATGTTGCGTTAGTTTCTGCTGTACAATGAAGTGAATCAGCTATACGTATACATATATCCCCTCCCTCTTGGACCTCCCCCCCATCCACCAATCTAGGTCAACACAGAGCACTAGGCTGAGCTCCTTGTGCTATACAGCAGGTTCCCACCAGCTATTTCTTTTACCTATATATGTGTATAATACTGTATATATGTCAATTGTAATCTCCCAATTCGTCCCACCCTCCCCTTCCCCTCCTGTGTCCACATGTCCATTCTCTACATCTGCATCTCTATTCCTGCCCTGAAAATAGATTCATCTGAATCATTTTTCTAGATTTCACATATATGCATTAATATACAATATTTGTTTTTCCCTTTCTGACTTACTTTATTCTGTATGACAGACTCTATGTCCATCCACACTCTACAAATGATCCAATTTCATTCCTTTTTATTGATGCGTAATATTCCATTGTATATATGTATCACATCTTCTTTACCCATTCATCTGTCAATGGACATTTAGGTTGTTTCCATGTCATGGCTATTGCAAATAGTGCTGCAATGAACATTGGGATACATATGTCTTTTTCAATTATGGCTTTCTCAGGGTATATGCCCAGTAGTGGGATAGCTGGCTCATATGGTAGTTCTAGTTTTAGTTTTTTCTGGAACCTCCATACAGTTCTCCATAGTGGCTGTATCAATTTACATTCCCACCTACAATGCAGGAGGGTTCCCTTTTCTCCACACCCTCTCCAACATTTATTTGTTTGTAGATTTTTTGATGATGGCCATTCTGACTGGTGTGAGGTGATATACTTCATTGTAGATTTCATTTGCATTTCTCTAATAATTAGTGATGTTGAGCATCTTTTCATGTGTTTGTTGGCCATCTCTGTCTTCTTTGGAGAAATGTCTATATATGTCTTCTGCCCATTTTTTGGTTAGGTTGTTTTTTTCATATTGAGGTGCATGAGCTCTTTGTATATTTTGGAGATTAATCCTTTGTCAGTTGCCTCATTTGCAAATATTTTTTCTCATTCTGAGGCTTGTCTTTTCATCTTGTTTATGGTTTCCTTTGCTGTGCAAAAGCTTTTACATTTAATTAGGTCCCATTTGTTTATTTTTGTTTTTATTTTCATTAGTCTAGGAGGTGAGTCAAAAAAGATCTTGCTGTGATTTATGTCAAAGAGTGTTTTTCCTATATTTTCCTCTAAGAGATTTATAGTGTCTAATCTAACATTTAGGTCTCTAATCCATTTTAAAGATTTAAAAAAATTATTTGTTTTATTTTCTTTTGTCTGTATTGGGTCTTTGTTGCTGAGCATAGGATTTCTCTAGTTGTAGCAACTGGGGCTACTCTTCATTGTGGTGCGCAGGATTCTCAATGCGGTGGCTTCTCTTGTTGCAGAGCACAGGCTCTAGGTGCATGGGCTTCAGTAGTTGCAGCATGTGGGCTCAGTAGTTGTGGCACATGGGCTTATTTGCTCCACAGCATGTGGGACCTTCCCAGACTGGGATTGAACCCATGTCCCCTGCATTGGCAGGTGGATTCTTAACCACTGTGCCACCAGGGAAGTCCCTTTAATCCATTTTGAGTTTATTTTTGTATATAGTGTTAGGTAATGTTATAATTTCTTTCTTTTACATGCAGCTCTCCAGTTTACCCAGCAACACTTATTGAAGAGATTCTTTTCGCTATTGTATATTCTTGCCTCCTTTGTCATAGATTAGGTGACCATAGGTGTATGGGTTTATCTCTAGGCTTTCTACCCTGTACCATTGATCTATATTTCTGTTTTGGTGCCAGTAGCATACTGTCTTGATTACTGTAGCTTTGTAGTGTAGTCTGAAGTTGGGGAGGCTGATTCCCCCAGCTCCGTTTTTCCTTCTCAAGATTGCTTTGGCTATTCAGGGTTTTTTGTTTTTACATACAGATTGTAAAAATTTTTGTTTTAATGTTGTGAAAAATACCATTGGTAATTTGATAGGGATTGCACTAAATCTGTAGATTGCTTTGGGTAGCATAGTTTTCACAATGTTGATTCTTGCAATGCAAGAACATGGTATATCTCTCCATCTGTTTGTATCATCTTTGATTTCTTTCATCAGTGGTTGTTTTCTTTTGTTTGGTTTTCTTTTGTTTTTGTGGGCTAAGTAGTTGTGAAGTGTGGGCTGTAGGGCTTACAGGCTTCAGTATTTGTGGCACAGGGGCTCAGTAGTTGTGACTCACAATTCATCAGTGTTTTATAGTTTTCTGTGTACAGGTCTTTTGCCTTTTTAGGTAGGTTTATTCCTAGGTATTTTATTCTTTTTGTTGCAATGGTAAATGGGATTGTTTCATTAATTTCTCCTGATCTTTCGTTGTTAGTGTATAGGAATGCAAGAGATTTCTGTGCATTAACTTTGTATCCTGCAACTTTACCAAATTCATTGATTAGCTCTAGTAGTTTTCTGGTGGTGTCTTTAGGATTTTCTATGTATGGTATCATGTCATCTGCAAACAGTGACAGTTTTACCTCTTCTTTTCCAATTTGTATTCCTTTTATTCTTTTCTTCTATGATTGCCATGTCTAGGATTTCCAAAACTATGTTGAATAAGAGTGGCAAGAGTGGACATCCTTGTCTTGTTCCTGATCTTAGAGGAAATGCCTTCATTTTTTCACCATTGGGAATGATGTTTGCTGTGGGTTTCTTGCATATGGCCTTTATTATGTTGAGGTAGGTTTCCCCTATGCCCACTTTCTGGAGAGTTCTTATAAATGAGTGTTTAATTTTGTCAAAAGCTTTTTCTGCATCTACTGAGATGATCCTATGGTTTTTATTTTTCGTTAATATGGTGTATCACATTGATTGATTTGCATATATTGAAGAATCCTTGCATGCCTGGGATAAATCCCACTTGATCATGCATTGGGTCTTTGTTGCTGCATGTGGTCTTTCTCTAGTTGTGGTGAGTGGGGGCTGCTCTTCATTGCAGTTCATGGGCTTCTCACTGTGGTGGCTTTTCTTGTTGTGGAGCACAGGCCCTAGGAGTGCAGGTTTCAGTAGTTGTGGCACGTGGGTTCAGTAGCTGTGGTTCACATACTCTAGAGCACAGGCTCAGTAGTTGTGGCACATGGGCTTTGTTGCTCCACGGCATGTGGAATCTTCCCAGTCCAGGGATTGAACCCGTGCTCCCTGCATTGGCAGGCGGATTCTTAACCACTGCACCACCTGGGAAGTCCCTATTTCATTTATTTCTGCTCTCATCTCTATGATTTCTTTCTTTCTACTAATTTTGGGTTTTGTTTGTTCTTCTTTCTCTAGTTGCTTTAGGTGTAAGGTTAGATTGTTTATTTGAGATTTTTCTTGTTTCTTGAGGTGAAATTGAATTGTTATAAACTTCCTTCTTAGAACTGGTTTTGCTGCATCCCATAGATTTTGGTCATCATGTTTTCATTACCATTTGTTTCTGTGTATTTTTTAAATTTCCTCTTTGATTTCTTCAGTGATCTCTTGGATATTTAGTAGCATATTGTGTAGCCTCCATGTGTTTGTGTTTTTTACAGTTTTTTTCTTGTAATTGATTTCTAATCTCATGGTTTGTGGTTGGAAAAGTTGCTTGATACAATTACAATTTTCTTAAATTTTCTGAGGCTTGATTTGTGACCCAAGATGTGATCTATCCTGGAGAATGTTCCATGTGCACTTGAGAAGATAGTGTATTCTGCTGCTTTCAGGTGGAATGTCCTACAAATATCAATTAAATCTATCTGGTATATTTTGTCATTTAAAGCTTGTGTTTCCTTATTTATTTTCTGTCTGGATGATCTGTCCATTAATGTAAGGGGGTGTTAAAGTGCTCCACTATTATTGTGTTACTGTCGATTCCACCTTTTATGGCTGTTAGCATTTGCCTTATGTATTGAGGTGCTCCTATGTTGGGTGCATAAATATTTATAATTGTTATATCTTCTTCTTGGATTGATCCCTTGATCATTATGTAGTGTCCTTATCTCTTGTAACATTCTTTTAAAAGTCTATTTTATCTGAGTATTGCTACTCCAGCTTTCTTTTGATTTCCACTTGCATAGAATATCTTTTTCCATCCCCTCACTTTCAGTCTGTATGTGTCCCTAGGTCTGAAGTGAGTCTCTTGTAGATAGCATATATATGGGTCTTGTTTTTGTATTCATTCAGCCAGTTTGGGTCTTTTGGTTGGCATTTAATCCACTCACATTAGGGTAATTATCAATATCTATGTTCCTATTACCATTTTTAAAAATTGTTTTGGGTTTGTTTTTGTGGGACTTTTTCTTCTCTTGTGTTTCCTACCTATAGAAGTTCCTTTAGCATTTGCTGTAAAGCTGGTTTGGTGGTGCTGAATTCTCTTAGCTTTTGCTTGTCTGTAAAGCTTTCAATTTCTCCTTTGAATCTGAATGAGCTTCTTTCTGGGTAGAGTAATCTTGGTTGCAGGTTTTCCCCTTTCATCACTTTAAATATATCCTGCCACTCCCTTCTGGCCTGCAGAGTTTCTGCTGAAAAATCAGCTGTTAACCTTACGGAGATTCCCTTGTATGTTATTTGTTACTTTTCCCTTGCTGCTTTTAATATTTTTTCTTTGAATTTAATTTTTATTAATTTGATTAATATGTGTCTTGGTGTTTTTCTCCTTAGGGTTATCCTATATGAGAGTTTCTGCATGTCCTGGATTTCGGTGGTATTTCCTTTCTCTTGTTAGGGACGTTTTCGACTATGATCCCCTCAACTATTTTCTCAGACCTTTCCCTTCCCTCCCCTCCCCTCCCCTCTCCTCTCCTCTTCTCTTCTTCTGGGACCCATATAATGCGAATGTTTGTGCATTTAGTGTTGTTGCAGAGGTCTCTGAGACAGTCCTCATTTCTTTTCATTCTTGTTTATTCTGTTCCTTGGCAGTTATTTCCACAATTCTATATTCCAGCTTACTTATTCGTTCTTCTGCTTTAGTTATTCTGCTATTGATTCCTTCTAGTGTATTTTCATTTCAGTTATTGTGTTGTTCATCATTGTTTGTTTGTTTGTTATTTAGTTCTTCTAGGTCTTTGGTAAACATTTCTTATATTTTCTTGATCCATGCTTCCATTCTACTTCTAAAATTTTGGATCATCTTTACTATCATTACTCTGAATTCTTTTTCAGGTAGGTTTCCTACTTTCTCTTCATTTATTTGGTCTTGTAGGTTTTTACCTTGCTCCTTCATCTGTAACATATTTTTTTGTCATCTTGTTTTTTTCAGTGGGTGGGGCTGTGTTCCTGTCTTACTGGTTGTCTGGCCTGAGGTGTCCAGCATTGGAGTTTGCAGGCAGTTGGGTAGGGTAGGTCCAGGTTTTGGTGCTGAGATGAGGACCTCTGGGAGTGCTCATTCTGATTAATATTCCCTGAGGTCTGAGGTTTGGATGTGCTCCCACCACAGGAGCTCAGGCCTTACCCCTGGCCTGGGAACCAAGATCCTTCAAGCTGCGCAGCACAGGAAAAAAAAAAAAGAAAAAAAGAGAAGAATAACAAAGAATAAAAAATAAAATTAGAAAAATAAAAAAATGTTAGAAAAGATAAAAATATAAATGAAATAACAATAAGGTAAACGGAACCACAAAAGCAAAGAAAAAAAAAAGGCCAGAAAAGGCCTTGGTGGGTGGGACTTAGGTGGGGGGCTTATGCAGGGAGCGGGGCCTAGGCTCAGGACCCTGGCAGCCGCAAAAGGCCCTGGGGGGGTGGGGTGGGGGGATGGCTTACACCCAGCCCAGATGGAGGTATCCCTGGAGGGCAGAGGTACAGGCACAGGACCCCAGCAGGCTCACTGGGACCCAGTGGTTGGGGGAGATGCTAGCTGTTCCCCTCCAATCCCCCCATCCCCTGAAGGTCTCTCCAAGTCCCCACTGATCCCCACACTGTGGGTGGGCTCCTCTGATCATGGGAACAGGTCCCCTCCCCTAGCTGCCCCTCAGGGGTACGGGTCCCATACCCCTTCCACTTTTCCTCTCTCCCTCCGTCCCCTCATGTCTTTCCCAGTCACTTGGGAGTTCCTCCTGTCCCTTTAGGTGTCCAAGGTCCCCCACCAGCACCTGGTAGGTGCCTTAGTTGTATCAAGAATTTAGAATATTACATAAACATAGTTGGTAAAGCAGTTGCAGAGATTGAATTGACTCCAATTCTGAAAGAAGTTCTACTGAGGGTAAAAATGCTATCAAACAGACCTGCATGCTACAGAGAAATCATTCATGAAGAGACAATCAATTTTGCTGACTTAGTTGTCTTAAGAGATTGCCACAGCCTCTCCAACCTTCAGCAACCATCACTTTGATCAGTCAGCAGCATCAACACCAGGGCGACACCCCCCACTAGTAAAAAGATTAGTACTTACTGAAGGCTCAGATGATGGTAAACATTTTTTAGCAATAAAGTATTTTTAGAGTTTTTTTTTTAAGGTTTTTTGTTGTTGCTGTGGACCATTTTCAAAGTCTTTATTGAATTTGTTACAATATTGCTTCTGTTTTGTATTTTGGAATAAAGCATTTTAAAATTAAGGTGTTTACATTATCTTATTAATTTTTTGAAGAATTGGTTTAGTGAGCTTTTTTTTAACATCAATTAATTAATTAATTGGTTGAGTTGGGTCTTCATTGCTGCACATGCAGGCTTTCTTTTGGTGCAGGGGTTACTCTTTGTTGTGGTGTGTGGGCTTCTCATTACTGTGGCTTCTCTTGTTGTGGAGCACGGGCTTCAGTAGTTGCGTCATGTGGGCTCAGTAGTTGTGGCTCACGGGCTCTAGAGCTCAGGCTCAGTAATTGTGGCACAAGGACTTAGTTGCTCCATGGCATGTGGGATCTTCCTGGACCAGGGCTCGAACCCATGTACCCTGCTTTGGCAGGCAGATTCTTAACTACTGCACCACCAGGGAAGTCCCTACATTGTTTTTTGCAGACATAATGCTATTGCACACTTAAGAGGCTACAGTATAGTGTAAACATAACTCTTATATGCACCAGGAAACCAAAAAATTGTGTGACTCACCTTATTGCTTTATTGTGATGGTCTGGAACTTTACCTGCAATATTTCCAAAGTATGCTTGTATGCCTTTTATCTTATGTAGGTTATATGTACACCTGAATTCTCTTACACTATATGTAGGACTGCACTAATGCATGGAAATGTAAATATGTAATGCAAATTAAAAAAATAGGGTATGATCTTAGCTGTGATTTATGGAGTAATTCTGAGAACCACTGACATCTTCATGTAATGCTTTTTTCCTTTCTTATGCTAATAAATGGAGTTAATAAGCTGTGACCATTGTTCTTAAGTTATACTAAGAGTCTGTACACCTTTCCCAAGGGAACTGTCAAGAGAACAGTAATGCCTGTATATTTCCAGGTTAAGAGTGTCTGTTTGCTTCTATTAAAGGCAGAGAGAGAAATCTGCCCCTTGGTATCTTTAATGAAGTAAGAGAAGCATGATTTCATTTCACCAAGTGGCAAATATTCACAACAGGAGAATTTTAAAAGATTCAGATTAAGGAAAAAACAAAAACAAAACCCTATTCTGGTAGTACCATGAATCTTGGCTATGGGTTGGTGGAAAATCCCTGTACCTGCTACCAATACCAAGACCCTCCTCTCCTGGGGTCTTAGATATGGGGAAAAAACAAAAACAAAAACCCAAACTCTACCATCAGCAGAGAATTTTGTCTTGGATGGGGAATGAAGGGAATTTAAAAACCCTTGTGCTGTTTCTTTACCTTGGTGCTCTAAAGCATCATTCTAATAGCAATTAAAATAACTTTAACCAAGGGACTAAGGGAAGGGAACTTCCTGGCAGTCCAGTGTTTAGGACTCTGCACTTTTACTGCCAAGGGCCAGTGTTCAATCCCTGGGGGTTGGAGAATTAAGATCCCACAAGCTGTGTAGTGTGGCCAAAAACAAGGGGGGAAAAAATAGTGGAGTTATTCTTGGTTATCACAGGCTCTAAGTCCTATCTTTACATGGATTGTAACTTAATTAATACATGAAAGAAATAGACATATTTTAAATGAGATCAAAGGTGTAATTTGGGGGTCTCTTCATTTCTGATGAAATCATTCAAATGCATAATTCAAAAAAATTATAATTGTATCCATAAAAATATTTTAAAATATCACCTCTTCCAATTATGAAAGTAACAGACTTAAAAATGCCTTTTGTTTTTCCTTATTTCCAGATGATGTGCTAAGTGTAGTTCTAAAGACCCAGGAAGAAGTAATAAACAATTCTTGGACTTATTTTCAGTATTTTAAAAGTCTCATAGAAACCACATATTAAAAATCTGTATAAGCTAATGAAAATATTGCTTCTTTGATTTTAGCTGGCATCAAGTTGATGGTACAATGCTAATTATCACTGCAGACATTCTAATTGACAGCTATATACCTTTGATTAATAGAAATGTCGCTACATAATGAAAGCAATATACATGACAAGTACAGCCATTCAAAACATATAGTTTACAGTAAGAAAATATTTAAAGGGTTTCCTGGTAATGAAAAATATAGGAACTACCCTAAAATATCTCAGTCCCCACTGTCACACCCTCCCGTCATCCCTCTGCCTGTATGGTGGTCTATGAATAACTTTTATGTTTCAAATGTCTCACGGTTCAAGGGCAACCAAAGTGATCATTGTCAATTCCACAGGACAGGGACTTCCCTGGTGGTCCAGTGACTGAGACTCTGTGCTCCCAGTGCTGGAGGCCCGGGTTCGATCCCTGGTCAGGAAGTTAGATTCTGCATGCCGCAGCTAAGAGCACACATGCTGCAACAACAACAAAAAAAGAAAAATCCTGTGTACTGCAACAAAGATCCTGTGTACTGCAACTAAGAGCTGGCACAGCCAAATAAGTAAATAAATATTTTTTTAAAAAAATTCATAGGACAGATCTTTCATGGGAATGAGTAGTTTCTCCAGATTATCTAGGACCCAGTTTCATCAGAGGAACAAGAATGAATCAATTGTAATATCATACTTTTGTACAAAACCCCTCAGAACTCACAACTTAAAAGACTGCTGACCAATCTTTTTTTTAAAAAATATTTAATAATTATCTTGGCTGCAGCAGGTCTTAGTCGCAGCATGCATGTGGGATTCCACCACCAGGGAAATCAATCAACATGATACATCATATCAACAAATTGAAGGAGAAAAACCATACGATCATTTCAATAGATGCAGAAAAAGCTTTTGACAAAGTTCAACATCCATTTATGATAAAAGCTCTCCAGAAAATGGGCATAGAAGGAAATTACCTCAACAGAATAAAAGCCATATATGAAAAACCAACAGCCAACATCGTTCTCAATGGGGAAAAGCTGGAAGAATTCCCTCTAAGAACAGGAACAAGACAAGGGTGTCTACTCTCACCACTATTATTCAACATAGTTTTGGAAGTTTTAGCCACAGCAATCAGAGAAGAAAAAGAAATCAAAGGAATCCAAATTGGAAAAGAAGAAGTAAAATTGTCACTCTTTGCAGATGACATGATATTATATATAGAAAACCCTACAGACTCTACCAGAAAACTGCTAGCACTCATTGATGAGTTTAGTAAAGTAGCAGGATACAAAATTAATGCACAGAAATCTCTTGCATTCCTATACACTAACAACGGAAGAGCAGAAAGAGAAGTTAAGGAAACTCTCCCATTCACCACTGCAACAAAAAGAATCAAATACCTAGGAATAAACCTGCCTAAGGAGGCAAAAGATCTGTATGCAGAAAACTTTAAGACATTGATGAAAGAAATCAAAGACGACACAAACAGATGGAGGGACATACCATGTTCCTGGATTGGAAGAATCAACATCGTGAAAATGACTGTACTACCCAAAGCAATTTACAGATTCAATGCAATCCCCATCAAATTACCAATGGCATTTTTCACAGAACTAGAGCAAGAAATCTTACGATTTGTATGGAAATGCAAAAGACCCCGAATAGCCAAAGCAATCTTGAGAAGGAAAAATGGAGTTGGTGGAATCAGGCTTCCTGACTTCAAACTATACTACAAGGCCACAGTGATCAAGACAGTATGGTACTGGCACAAAAATAGAAAGGAAGATCAATGGAATAGAATAGAGAACTCAGAAGTAAGCCCAAACACATATGGGCACCTTATCTTTGATAAAGGAGGCAAGACTATACAATGGAAAAAAGACAGCCTCTTCAATAAGTGGTGCTGGGAAAATTGGACAGCAACATGTAAAAGAATGAAATGAGAACACTTCCTAACACCATACACAAAAATAAACTCCAAATGGATTAAAGACCTACATGTAAGGCCAGACACTATAAAACTCCTAGAGGAAAACATAGGCAGAACACTCTATGACATCCATCAAAGTAAGATCCTTTTTGACCCACCTCCTAGAATCATGGAAATAAAATCAAGAATAAACGAATGGGACCTCATGAAACTTAAAAGCTTTTGCACAGCAAAAGAAACCATAAACAAGACTAAAAGGCAACCCTCAGAATGGGAAAAAATAATTGCCTATGAAACAACAGACAAAGGATTAACCTCCAAAATATACAACCAGCTCATGAAGCTTCATACCAAAAAAGCAAATAACCCAATCCACAAATGGGCAGAAGACCTAAACAGACATTTCTCCAAAGAAGACATACAGATGGCCAACAAACACATGAAAAGATGCTCAACATCACTCATCATCAGAGAAATGCAAGTCAAAGCCACAATGAGGTATCACCTCACACCGATCAGAATGGCCATCATCACAAAGTCTGGAAACAACAAATGTTGGAGAGGGTGTGGAGAAAAGGGAACTCTCCTGCATTGTTGGTGGGACTGTAAATTGGTACAGCCACTATGGAAGACAATTTGGAGGTTCCTTAAAAAACTACAAATAGAACTACCATATGACCCAGTAATCCCACTCTTGGGCATATACCCAAAGAAAACCATAATCCCAAAAGAAACTTGTACCATAATGTTTATTGCAGCACTATTTACAATAGCCAGGACATGGAAGCAACCTAAATGCCCATCAACAAATGAATGGATACAGAAGATGTGGCATATATACACAATGGAATATTACTCAGCTATAAAAAGGGATGAGATGGAGCTATATGTAATGAGGTGGATAGAACTACAATCTGTCATACATAGTGAAGTAAGTCAGAAAGAGAAGGACAAATATTGTATGCTAACTCACATATACGGAATCTAAAAATGGTACTGATGAACTCAGTGACAAGAACAAGGACGCAGACACAGAGAATGGACTGGAGAACTCGAGGTATGGGAGGGGGCGGGGGATGAAGGGAAAACTGAGACAAAGCAAGGGAGTAGCACAGACATATATATACTACCAACTGTAAAATAGTCAGTGGGAAGTTGTTGTATAACAAAGGGAATCCAACTTGAGGATGGAAGATGCCTTAGAGGACTGGGGCGGGGAGGGTGGGGGGAACTCGAGGGGGGGGAGTCAAGGAAGGGAGGGAATACGGGGATATGTGTATAAAAACACATGATTGAACTTGGTGTACCCCCCAAAAAAATAAAAAAAAAATATTTAATAATTATCTTGGCTGCAGCAGGTCTTAGTCGCAGCATGCATGTGGGATTCCACCACCGGGGATTGAAACCAGGGCCCCTGCATTGGGAGCCTGGAGTCTTACCCACTGGACCACTAGGGAAGTCCCCTGCTGATCCATCTTAATGCTTAAAGATCCCTCCCAGAAGTTGCAAACACTGAATCTAGACCTCAAAGATGCTTGAGAGGACTTTAATAGATTCCAAAATGTAACGAGTTATTTTCAACTAGCTAAATTCCTCAACTTGAAAAATCAGGGGATTAATTATCGTTTTCCACAGGCCCTTTTGTGGGGCTGGCCATTCCTGTCTCATCAAGAAACAATCACCCTATATGTGTTCACCAGTCAACACACAAATTTCTGAGAACATCTAAAGAAACTCCCTTTAGAAGGGAACCTCATTATCAAATTCAATAAATTTTGGTAATTCCCTGACAATCCAGTGGTTAGAACTCGATGCCTTCACTGCTGGGGGCCAGGTTTGATCCCTGGTGGGGGAACTAAGATCCCCCAAGCCAAAGGTGTGGCCTGAATGAATGAATTCTAGTTAACTTGTCACCATAAAAGCCAACTTCAAGTCTTCTAAACTAGATGGCTTTCAAAGTATAATTTCCTTGAGACTACATTTAGAGTATTTATGCATAGACATGAACTTTTTTTGTCAACTCATTTTTAGTCAGATTCTCAAAAGGAGACAACCACTGGAACACTATGAGAAAACTTGTCTGCAGCACAGTGCTTCTCATGTATTTCCAACACATGCTATACTCTTCAATAAACCAAAATCTTAAGCATTCTGTTACTTAAAATTTTTAGATTTTTGAGTAACAAATCAGAGATTATGTTGCATATCCCTTTCCCAACCACACTTAATTTCCATTCCCCTCCAAGATTATGACATACCTCCCCAAATGGGGGGTAACTCCTCTTGAATGAGCAGACCAGAGAAACATCAGAAATTAAACTGCCACTTAAATACAAACGCGATCTTCAGAATGTTCAGCATTACACTGTAATCCATAGACCACCACAGTATTCTTTGCTAGTTTAGAAAAATGCAGTGGTTAAGTTAAAAGTGTTTTAACTTCTCAACCAAAACTCGCTGAAATTCCACATCTAATTTAACTATTTCAAGACAAATATAAAACCTCAACCAATCCTAAAGGAACACCCCACATTTTTATGGCAATACATTTTTGAATGACTTTATACGAGATAAATTGCCTTGCTTTTCCTTAGAAAGGTGAGATCTCAGTAGATGTTGGAAGATTTTTATAGAATGACATTTCTTAATGACTTTGCTTAACACCAGGAGCAACTGAAATGGTAGAAACACACATCTCCTGTAACTAAAAATTACATTAAAAATGCAATTATAATTAGTGTCCTTGAGTCACCTTCTTAATCAATGAAACTTAGCATCCTGTGGTTGATCTGTCACATATTCCCAATGTGTAGAATTTCTCAAGTTTCCTTGAATTTTATAAGATTAGCAAAGTGTCTAGTATTGTCACCATTATAAGATGCATGAAAAAATGGAACAAATGCTGTTTATCCATGTTAGTATCCCAATGACATCTTAATCTTAATCCCTAATCTTGTAAACATAGCTGAAACTACAGAATATTAACATGTTAATCAACAGAACTGCTAATTAAGTTTCTTTTAGGATAAGTAGCAACACACAGAGCTTGGTCAAAACTCAGGAAGCATATTAAAGAACATACAGGTTGAGTATATTTGTCATAGGTACTTCAGTTTTTCTAAAAGACTTCAGACAATCTCTAGATGTAGTGTATTTCTTCAAAGTCATATATATCAAGACTTGATTGAAGAGTTTTGATTTTGTTTAAAAAGTCTTTATTCATTTTTGATCAGGGAAAGGACAATCTCAATGTCAACTTGTCACCTAATCATAAATTTGAACTTACAGAATTCACTGCCCTAAAAACACTGACTTTGACAACATAACTTAAAATGAAAATCTCCTTTCTGTTCCCTAAGGTTGCATATTGAAAGAATTAAACAATCCCTTGCAATAGCCAACACTGGTACTTGGCCTAAGCGTTAAGGTCAAACAGCAAAACAGGAGCAAAACAAGGCCAAAGCATTGTAACTTGATAGCCCAGGAGGTACAAACATCATTGGAACAAAGAAAGTTGCAGGCACCAAATGAAACAAAAAAAAGAGGCAGGTTCATTAGCATAAAAAATTTACACTTGGTTGAAGGTGAATTCAACTACTCCACATGTGAACATGTACGCCAATCCTAACGGCTAACATGGAACCACAGAAACAAAAACAAAAACCTTAAATTCAGTAACTACACCAAATGTAAATTCAAAACTTGAATTTATCCAGGACATCCTCCAAAATCTAGAGCTAAAACCACTTTTAATGCCCCAGGAAAATCTGTTGTAATGACATGACTTGGTCACACTTAGGACTTGCATTTACATAAGATTTAAGGGATAACTTTCCCTACTATTCCTTATGTCTGAATATGGATATGCTTAACTACTCAGCTCATGCACTAACTGCACTAAAAATGATGAAACCTACTACCTACCATGACTTTTTCTAAGAACTCACACCACATAACAGTTACACCCAATATAGCTTTCTAAAAATGCCCCAACAGAAAACGTTTTGTTCAGTTTGGTGCTTGCTGTGACATAATACCAACAAAATAGTATACAGATAGTTACTCAGCCACTACTTCAAATGTTTTAATCTAACTTGTTCAAAACTTTTATAACTTCATACCTATTTGCCAAAATTCTTGTGTGAAATGTAACTACATGGGATATTCTTAAACTGTAGCTCCTAAAACATAGTTTGAGTGTTTTTTTCCACCCTGGGTATATCTGGACATTTTAATTAAGAAAACAAAGTTATGGTATTATGATTAGCCAAAGCTCTTTCTAGCAGACCACTGAATACAGCAAATTATTAACAAATGCCTTTCCAGAGACAAGAACAAAGGAAATTTTTTTTTTATTCCTAAAAGGAGCTACCAGCATGCTTTATGCCATTAAAAAGTTACTTTTCGAAATATAACGACTTACGGTCTACTAGAAAGCTTCCACTAACCACAACGCTATAACCATGCCAAAGAAACTTTCATGAGTCTCCAGATACACAGAGAGAAAACATTAGTGTGTGATGGAAGCCTCAGTTAACAGGGAATGAAGCCTTAGAGCATAGAATACACCTAACAAAAAAGTGGAACAGAGTAGACACTGTAGCTGGCTATTTATAAAGGACCACAGTTTCTCCCTATGGATCAACAATCCCTACAAAATAAACTGTGCCTTAATTATTGCTTATTTAAAATTACACTTTTACAGAGCTATTTAGTACCTGACGCAGAAAAACAATCACATAAGGAAGCATTTATTTGAGGTTTAACATGAAATCATACAAATAAAATTTGTATAAACACAAATCCACATCGAGTCATAACACATATAGCAAAAGACAAAGCAAAAAACAAAGGAAACTAACTGGCAGCTATATACAGTTGGACACAGTTGTGTCTTGTACACTAGAAAGTCTTTTACAAAATAATCATCTTAGATCAACAGAAGACCAATCTTCAATGTCGTCCTGCAAGATGGGTTACTTTAGCAATCTCTTCCTACAAACAAAAACAAAATGGCAATTAGATTTGTGCAACTCTGACAAGCTTTCAAAGGTCCACTTTCATGAATTGTTTTAAGTTCTCACTTTATTCTTTTCTTCAATAATTAAAGATCACATGCAAATTCACTGGCAAAACGCAGTTTGGGTAATTAATAAATTCACCCTGGAGTTCCCAAATGACAGTAATTTAAAATTTAATTAGAAAATCTGGGAATGCAACCTTCCCATATTCACAGGTTGAACTGTGCTAGATTCAAGGTCTACTAGAAGCATCTCTAGTAAGCCACGTAAAATATTACAAACACGAATTTCTAACAGGTTTCTTATTGCAAAAAATCAAATTTCTGTGTGCACATGATCTTTAATTTATATCCCAGATTTTAAAGTTCTTGTTTTGGTTTGTAGATTTCACTATTAGCTATAAAAAGAAAAAGCAAGCATTAAATCTTAAAGAATGAACACTTAAAATGAGGCTCCACAATTGAAATACAACACTAAACAGAAGACCAAAATGATTAAGCTGTAAAAAGGCATTTATGTACTTTAACTCCTGTAAAAAACCATTTAAGTTAAGTTTAGACACTTAATCTTCAAAAAGATTAAAAAAGAAGCCAAAGTCTGAAGTTTTCCACTTTAATCTTTACGCTGGTACATGAAGTTGGAAGAGACCATACCACAGGACAGCGTTTTCTGGTGTATGCCTTGCGCTCTGCCCGCAACGTGCGACCCCCAGAGATAGACGTGGTCAGGGTGACACACGGCCTGCAATGAAGTTCCCGCTGGCGGGTACAAACAAGGTATAATGTCAGAGTTAGAAGACAACATTCCTGTTTTCCTTAAGTTGTACCCATTTCAGTACTTTACCTGTTAATAGTTCTAAAAAAGTTTAATTATTCCTCTAGACCACCTGGTACACAAAGCAAACAGAAAAACTCTTAAGTTTTTCTGTAATACTAAAGAAAGTGAGATAAAACTTTAAAGTTAAAGATCTATAGACACTTTAGGCAAAACAGGCTTATAAAGCAAGTAAAAAATTAACAATTTAGTAAAAACAGGCTACATGATATTTTGTTTTTACTTATTTTTCATTTGTCTATTGATCTTTAAATTAAATTAGGCATTTCCAGTGGTTTCTTGAACTCTTATACACACCTGTTTTCTCCAACGTCCCCTTTTAGTATGGCTGGTAATTATTTTGGTGATTGCCACCCCCTCGAGATGCCTTGCCATAAGTGCTCTGTTGGCCTAATTGAAAAGACAAAAAATTATGGCTTAGACCTTAACGAAATGGTTTCGCTATATATTTAAAAACTATTAAATATGCAAAATTCTTCAGGTCAAATATTAATTAGATGTCATTATAAACTAGTCACATATCACATTCTAGAATGACTAAAGTCTCTATATCAGTATAAGCTCCTATGACTATTAAATGTCTCAAAAATTTTCCTCTAAACACTTCAATAAACAGACCCCCCCCCCAAACAGTCTCAGAATGGGATTATACTTTAACACTAAAGTTTAGTACCATTGGTTTATGAAATTAAGTTAAATATTCTTACCACTGTAGTCTGCATATCCCTGTCCATATCCATAGTTCCCATAGTTATACCCAGTATAATCATAGCCGCCATAGCCACTATAGTTTTGATCACCACCATAGGCACTATTGTAATTTCCATATCCTTGATCATAATAGTTATTAAATCCTTGGTTCCAGTTCTGGCCCTGACCTGAAACAATGCACAATTGTTAGGAAACAACTTCTGACCCCCAAACCTAACATAAAATGATGTGATCCTGTCCCTCACTCTGCAAATCTTAAAAAGGCAGAATGAACACCTATATTGCTATCTGACCAATAAAGTACAGATATCACAAAAAAGGGGCAGAAAGTCCAACTGTGCCGGTATCAGGCTTCCTAAATTTAATGAAAAATCAGGAAAAAGAAGAGTTTTACCTTTAAAACAAGGACTCCTGGCCTAAAAAAACCTACCATGCCAAAGTGTACCATGTAATCTTAATTACATTTAATGGTATTTTCCCATCAGTAATGACACCGTCAGAGTGGCCATTCTTTGAAGAGCTGACACCGATAGATAAAAACAAAAGCCCGCCCACTATGTTAAGCACTTTCCATGTTTTAACAGTTTAAATTTGGCTTTACTTTTCTATGGGCTTATTCATAAAGCACCGACTCATTTCCCAGGAATTAAGTCTCACCTCGGCCACGACCCCTAGTACCACCTCGTCCACCAGCTGCAGCACCTCTTCCTCCTTTTTGTTGTTGCTGTTGCTGCCTATATACCTCTTTGGGTTGTGCAACTTTGATTTCACACTACAAACAAAATTTAAAAAGCAAACAGAATTGTTACCAATATGCTAATGCCAAGCCATTTCCCCCCTTCAAAACAGGTTGAGAAATTTCACTTAAACAAAACAAACAAAAGCATATTATTCATTTAATATAATCAAAATGGCTTTACCTTCCCAGAACCAATTTGATGATATCTGCTTTCTAACAATTTCTTTACTGGCTCTTCGTCTGTATATGTTATAAAACAAAATCCTCTTCTTTCATTTGTTTTTGTATCCATAGGAAGTTCGATATTTTCAATCTGAAATCAAGATGCACACTCAAGATCACCCAGTAATGGTAAAAATCTACCAAGATGTTTTAGAATGCCCCAAGTCCTTTTTCAAGCTTCAACCTGTTACTCTAACAAAATAACTTCTGTACAAGCTACCGGTTTATTATCCACATCAAACTAGAGTGGTTTGTTTTATCCATGGAGAATTTAGAGGAGAGAGCAAAACCTCCATATTTAATATCATTTCTTACCCCACAGATGCCACTAGTTAATAAACCCAAACCCTGACCACACAAAAGCATCCACCTTTCTGCCGAACTAGTTTCCATTAAATTAGACACTAGTTTTCCATTATAACACAGAAAGCACGGATTATGGTACAGTGACTGGAAGGTACTTCAGCAATAATTTAATCCCACCCTCATCCATGGACCAGGGATTAACATTATATAAACGTTATCAAGTGAAAATACATGTAAACATAAAAGCACAGCGCACCTCTCCAAAGGCTCCAAAATATTCTTTAATTTGTTCTTCGGAAGTATCTGGGCTCAATCCACCCACAAAAACCTTTTTTGGGGGCTCCTTCCCTTTTAAAGCTTTGGCCCTTTTAGGGTCTATCAATTTGCCATCCAGTTTGTGTTCTTTCAGTTCCAAAACCTAGAAGACAGGTTTATTTAATCTGACAACATACAACCAATCCTCTGAACAATTTGCAAGCAGCACACAAAAGCACCACAATGCGAAACACGTTCCTACCTTATCAACACTAGCAGCATCTTTGAAAAGCACAAATCCAAATCCTCTTGATCGTCCAGTGACTGGATCTGTTTTAATTGTGCAGTCTACAACTTCCCCAAATCGAGACAGATATTCAGTCAGATCTTTCTTGCTTGTATCCCAGCTCAAGCCTCCAATAAACATTTTACTAGAAATAAAAGTTGTCTTTTAAGGTTAGCAGCAACTACAACGATTACTTAAATTCTGAAAGTTATTACGTTTGCGAAACAAAGTAAGTACGGGGAAATTTATCCTTCTGTACAAGTAATTTAACCCGTGTACAGACACACACGAACAAAAGACCACAAGAACCCCCAAATTCCATCGAGATCACTTATTCAAAACGGTGGACACCTAGCTCTCCACACTGCACAAGGCAAAGTTTAAACGAGGCCAACAACACGTTAAAGATTGTTCCCGACTAGAGAATCCAACTTTCTAAACTGATCCCACACAACTTAGTCTCACCATCTTCCTCAGCTGTCAAGCCAACGTTCCACCTAAAAAACTCATCATCGCGCGTACTGGGGATCTGGGTACCAGTCGCCTACAGGTTCCCACACCAAGAGTTCCCTAAATCCTTCCCAGGAAAACTGCGCGGAGCCCTAACAGACGCACAATGAAGAGGCGGCGGCAGATGCAGCATGTGGCGCAACGAGGCCGGCCCCTCCCCCTCGGGCCCCACGCGGCGCCTGCGCACTCGGGACACAGACGCCGCCGCCCTCCACCTCCAACCCCTCTGCCCTTCCCCCACCTTCCGCGGGCCTCTCGAGTCACCCCCTCCGTCTCCTACTCTCCTCTTCCCTCCAACCTAATGCGGCCCAGCGGGCACGCGGGGAGTCGACTCGGAGCAAGAATAGGGGCAGCGCGCGGTCCCCGAGGGACGAAGGGGCGCGTGCGGAGCGCTGGGGAAGGGGGGGAGAGGGGAGAAGTGTGCGGTACCCGTCATCCTGCTGATTCTTGCTCGCGTTGATCTTCGATCCCTCTGCAAATTCCTCTATGTTGCTGTACTCGTTCATGTCTTCCATAGCGGCGGAGTTGTCGGCCGGGAGGTGCTGGCGCGCAGTCCGAGTCGCGGCAGCGGCGGCGGCGGAACGTTGTATGGAGCTGGATTTAAAATGGCGGCGGAAGAGATCCGGGCGCCGCCTGCGCCCTCCCTTTATAGCCGCCCCGCCCGCCAATCGGGAGGGCTGCTGGGCGGTGACGTGGCGCTGGGCCCGGCGCGCCCCCTGCCGGGCGGAGCTGGGAGCGAGCGAAGGGAGGAGCGGGGCGAGCTGCCGCGGCGCCCGCGGCCGCCAATGGGAGAGGCTGCGGGAGGCTAAAGTAGCGGGAGCGGAGGGGAACAATGGCGGCGGCACATGGGAAAGCCGGGGCGGGACCTCCATCGCGGCCCTCCCGCTGAGGAGCGAGGTCGCGGGTGAGGGGACGCGGGCTTGGGAAGAGAGGAGCGTCAGAAGAGAAAAACGAAGGGGCGAAAAGTCCTGGGTCAAATATCCCGAGCAGCGCCACAGTCCCTCTTGCCTTGAGAGCCTTTGTCTCTGGCGTCCGGTCCAGCCCACTCCCAGCAAAGAGCCGTCAACCCCGCCTTTTTCCGCCCTCGGTCCCCCAGTTCGGAGCTGCTGCGGCGGCTGCCGCTATCGATTAGCACCGTGGCCGCGCTGCTCCGGAAACAGGCGGACTGCGCCTGGCGCCGGCGGCTGAGGCGGCGAGCGCGCCCGCCCGCCCGCCGCGCGCACGCGTGTTTTGTCCTCGAGCTGGCTGGAACCAGCCGAACAGGAAGCGGGCGCGCGGCGGCCCCTCCGGACGGCGGCGCGGCGCGGGCGCCTCTTCCGCTGCCGCCACAGGCGCGCTGGCCGAGGGGGCGCGGCGGGCCTCCCTAGCCGATCGGCCGGAACCGGGGCCAACGCGGTCAGGCTGACCGGGATCCAGACGGCCTCTTTCGCTGGCTGAGGACGGGAGGAGGGGCGCGGGCCCGGTCGGATTACTGTAAAAATGCAAAAGCGGAGGCAGTGGGCGGGGAGGGGGCTAGGTGCCGTAGAGGGCAAGGGGCACTCACATCCCCGGCGCGCCACTCGCGGGGCTCCCGTCTGCACGTGCCCCCGGGCCTCTCCCGCTTGCTCTACCAGTCTGCGGAGAGCGCGCTCTCGCGCACTCGGCTCCCGCGTTCGCTTCTTTGTTCCCGCCCACGCGAGACCCATTTTGACGGATCGGATTCGAGGCCCTCTAGCGGCCAATCGACGTCGGCGCTGTTACCTCTCCCCGCCCCCTTGGAACCTCGCGAGGACCGCCCCCTTTCCCTGCCCACGTGGTCTCGGCCTCCAGTCCAGTGCGGCTTGCGAATTCAGGGTCCCCGGGTTGCGGCTTTCTCTACTTGCAGGGGCGCGGCCGTGTCCTCTCCGCCTCGTGCGCCAGGCCGCGCGCGGTTGTCCGCTCCGGGACTCTTTTCGGGGCTCTCGGAAACCCAGCACGTTGCTGAGGGCGCGGCCGGTGCCGCCCCCCGCCCCCCCTACCAGTAGGCCGATTCTCGTGATCGCTGCGGGTGGGGAAATGGTCGCGCTTTCGGTGCCCGCCGAAGTCACCGTGATCCTGTTAGATATCGAAGGTACCACAACCCCGATTGCTTTCGTGAAGGTGAGGGGCGGAAGGGAGCGGGGAAGTTACTTGTGCTTTAAAACGAAAATTTTAAACTATGGCAGACCTTGCGCTAGGGATACGAGGCGTGGGAGAGATGATGTGGCTTTGCACCGGCTCTGGAATGGGAGGAGGTAGTCTGCGGAGGATTGCGGAGATGCTTTTCCTCACCATCTTCACCTCACCCCGTCCCTGCCCTCGATTATTTGCAGGTGGGTGGGAAGGGATGGAGATGGTGGTGAAGAAGAGGGGAAGAGGGCAGGTCTGCCGCGGTTAGGTGAAGAGCTGTGGGCGCCCCCCGCCGGGCAGGTATGCGCCCCTTCACCCGGCTGATGAGCGCCCGCCTTGTCCCAGGTTGGACCTAGTGGTCTGTGAGGCTTCTAGTCCCGCAGAATGGGAAGGCTGAAGGGTTGAAGGTGACTTTTCCAGTAGCCCTGGTGTCACAGGCGATAATGGTTGCTCTTCGCCCTTTCCCACTCCTGCTGTTAGTGGCTGAACTGCACACTGTATGTGACTGGACTAGGCTAGCAAACGCGTCTAGATTCCGTTTATTTTCCTCAAAAGAAAAATGGAAGCTTAAAATTATTATCCAGAGCCTTCCTCCTAGGATGTCAGTGCTAACCAACACTTGTCTACGCCTAGTTCACAAACCTACAACTTTGCGTTCGAGCAGGTTCCTTTTTTATATATGTTGTATTTGTCAGGATAAGTAAATATAGAATATTAATATAAATTTTTAAAGAATTCCTCGGGCCTGGTCTTCTCTTTATATGACTTCTAGAGGTTTAAGATAAAAGTATTCACTGTACTTGCGTGCAGTTTACAAAGTAGGAAAAATAATAACTTTTCTTGTAATTTTCAAAGAAAAAAGGACTCCTCATCTTTGTATTTTTTAGTTTACAAGTCACTGTCTCCATTCTGGCTTTCTCTTGCTTTCCACTGTTATCAGGAGACCAGGGATAATGACAGGATAGGTAGTAATATGGTATATGTACTGGTCTTGTAAAGTTGATTTAAGGAGTAAGATACCTCATGCAGGTCAATTTTGTAACAAAACAAAATGCGTCTATTTCACCTGTTTATGACAGGTTTATTCTGAGAATAAAAATCCCTTGATGGTCTAAATAGATTTGTTTGTTTTTGTTTTGTTTGTTTTTGTCTTTTACCGTGATGCCCAGCTTGTGGGACCTTAGTTCCCCAACCAGGGATCGAACCCAGGCCCCTGCAGTGGAAGCGTGGAGCCCTAACCACTGGACGGCCAGGGAATTCCAAGATAGATTTTTTTTTGGATTTGACACCAGACTGCAAAAAATGATTCAGGGATCTTGTTTAAAGTGTAGTTTCTTGTGCCTTGTCCTATAATGTTATTAATTATTTTATTAATATTAATTGATTACAGTATAATTGTTAACTTGTTATACATTTATCAAAACCAGTGTTTCTAAAATAAAAGTATGTTCAGAAGAACATTAGGTCTGTGTGGTTGTTTATAGTAATTATGCAGGAAAGGATTCCATTATTAAATGAACTTTGGGGAAATGTTCTGTATGTATTCAACTGGGTTTATTGCATGCCTTCTCAGAGCCTTTATATTATACATACACATACACATACAAATACTTTGTGAACCTTCAAGAGACTAGCATTGCACAAATTTACTTGAACCAAAAAAAACTTAGTAGAGTAGCTCTATATTTTTAAACACCTTTTGAAGAGATGCTAAGTTATATCCTTTTTGGAGCTCCGAGCATGGAGCTGGGAATTGGGAGATGTTTGTTCTGCTTTGGGTTTTATTAGTCACATTAGATGTGTGAACTTGTAGCCCTACTTCCTGTGGAATGGTGGAAGGAAACATTGAGTACTATATACTTGCAACTTGTATACTTGAGTCATCCTCAACAACTTTGTGAGGTATGTGCACTGTTTGCATTTTACTGATAGGAAACTAAGGCACTGAAAAATTGAACATTATGCCTGGGATTTGAAACTGAATTGTCTGATTCAACAGCTCTTACTCTTTCCATTATTGCACTCTATCTCTGAAATGGGAACCACAGCGCTCGTTCCATGTTCTTTGCCTGGCCTTGTGGGTGTTAAATGATACAGCTGGTATGAGAGCACTTTAATCAGTAAGAAGTACCATAATAATATATGGTAGCAAATTTCAATTTACACTGTCTCTAGGCGGTAGATTTAGGAGTGAACCTTTGGAACAGAATAACTATAGTTGTCTTACCTTGGGGGATTGGTTCTACAGTCAGTGTACACTATGAAAGTTGAGTATTGTCAAAAATTGCCCTTGAAATACCCTTAGAAAGTCAGTTTACTTTGGAGACTTGATTTCATCTTTCAGTAAATCACATGCAGCCATTTTTCCTTCAGGGTTGAAACGTACCCCTGCTTCTTCCTTTGAGCATCAGAGGAAGTTGGTTTGGGATTAGGTGATGTAGGTGTTAGCCTCACACTGAACCATTCATGCTGTAAGAGACACTGGGGAACTGAGACTGTCCCAGGGAACAGAACACCTTCATTGAGTGGAGTGATAGACAAATTGCCAGCACTGGTTATGGTTATTTTTTCCCTTTCTTCTTCTCTCTCTTTTTTTTTTCTCTTGCTGAGCACTTACAGTTTGAATGTGTATATGATGTAACTTAACTCTATAAGATGACACTAACAGTCCTGGATATCTTATCGGATTCCATAAAATCTTCCCAGTTTGGGAAGTGGTGCTCTGTGAACAGCCTATTGCTCTATCAGGGCATGCTTCAGCCTTTGGGGTCCAGGCAACAATAAACAATGTTTTTACTTACCTGCTATTATATCTTATTTTCTTTGAGTCATAATGGTCAAATTTTTAGAGCAGGAAGGGTTCCTAGCTTGGGTCATCTAGTCAGTGTCCCAACCAGCTAATTAATTTCTCATGTGAATCAGTTGATGCCTGGAGGGATGTCTTTGTGAGGATCGTCACAACATGTTGGGGCAGAGCAGCAATAGAACCCAGCTTTCCTTAGATGGTTCCCAGTGCATCTGAGTCCTCAGAGCCATCAGCCCTGCCCCTCACTGCAGGACATGTGCCTCCAGAGTTTCTTTTCTTTTCAGGTGCTAACTTTGATCCTCTACAGTGGTGATCTCCCAACGTTTTTTGGTCATGTACACCATCAGCAGAATTGGAAAAGGCACTACCAATAGAATTTATTGTGTACACATATTACTGTACTATTATTAGATTATAAAGTAAATTGGAATTTAAAGATGAGATTTAAATAGTAAATGTAAATGAATGTTGTTGTATTCTCTTCCCTTCTCCCCTTGAATCATGTTGCATGCACCTCATAGAGCCACCACCTGATCTCTGTCTGTGGTGAAGTAATATTCATTTTCTGACTTTGTGCATTGTATTATTCCAGTGTTTTTAGTCTGTAAGCTGTGAAATAACACCATTACCAGTCCTTGTGGTTATCCTGTCAAGAACCGTCAACTATTGTTTTTGAGTTGGGGGAAATGGTCTCTTGTTTCTGAAAATGCTCTGTAATTTGGTGCCTTTCCTACCATTACATATTAAGTTAGTACATGTAACAACAGTTGCGGCAGTTATGTTCTATGAAGTCACCATGAGCACCATCTTAGCAAATACTGAATCATTGCCCCTAGAGAAAATACAGGGTTAGGTTCCTGTGAGCCTCTGGTCACAACTTTTTTGTCAGCTGATCAGTACGTGACTTTGTTTTATGTATGTTTCCATTTTCCTTATTTAATATATATCGTTGATTCATTAGCCTCGCACTCACTGCCAGTGGTTTTATAGCTTATGTTTTAGCAAAGCTTATCTAACACGTGTTTTCTCTGTAAGGCAGCTTTCTTGCTTTAAGGAACACTAGACAACACTTTGCTTGGGGGCCATTTTAAACTGCAAACTCACCAACAAAAAGCACAAAATGTGAAAAATGTGGCACTAAGTAGACTTTGAAAAGGATACTTGTGTAAAATGTGAGAGGTGAAATAAGAAGGCAAAGCATCACCTCATACTGGAAATGTGTGCATCTCGCTTTTCACAATTTTTGCTGTTCTTCTCCTGTATGCACCTGTCCTCAAAAATTTGGGAAAGTGCAGTGAGTAATGACTTTGGGGTTACAAATAAATTTTAGTGAGTAGGAGAATTTGCAGGCATAGAATCTGTAAATGACGAAGATTAGTTGTATAGAGTAGTATTTATAAGGATGGGCTTAGAGACTGTGCAAGTCTGGGTTAGCATTCTGGCTCTTCCCTAAATGTTTTAAGGCAAGTTAGCTGATGTCTCTGAGTCTAGGTACATATTCCCTCAGCTGTACTTTGGGGTTATCAACCTCATAGGACTACTGTGAACATTTAATGAATGTTTAGCCCTTGAAAAAACTTTATATAAATAAATAGATTTCCATCAATATTTCATCCACTATCTCAACAAATCTCGTCAGGGAGTAGTGGGTGGCAGTGGGGGCGTGTTTTTCACTTATGTCTTAGGAAGACTTTGTGCTTGGAAATAAAATCTTTGTAATAATTTTTTTTTAATAAATTTATTTATTTATTTATTGGCTACGTTTGGTCTTCGTTGCTGCACACGGGCTTTCTCTAGTTGTGGCGAGCAGAGGCTCCTCTTCCTTGTGATGCGTGGGCTCCTCATTGCAGTGGCTTCTCTTGTTGCGGAGCAGGGGCTCTAGGCTCATGGGCTTCAGTAGTTGCGGCACACGGGCTCAGTAGTTGTGGCACACTGGCTTAGTTGCTCTGAGGCATGTGGGAACTTCCTGGAGCAGGGCTCGAACCCGTGTCCCCTGCATTGGCAGGAAGGTTCTTAACCACTGTGCCACCAGGGAAGCCCTGTTTTGTTTTTTTAGATATGTGAAATCAGATGGTGTTTGTCTTTCTCTGCCTGACGTACTTCATTTAGCACAATACCCTCTTGGTCCATCTATGTTGTCACAAGTGGCAAGGTTTCATTCTTTTTTTATGGCTGAATAATGTGGAATGGAACTTGATGCTGCATTTTGAACAGGTTCCCAAGTGCTGCTGAGGCTGCTGGCCCATGGACTGAACTCTGAGTACTTAGGCTTTATACACATTCGTAAGTTCTACCTCTGCCGAGGTCTCTTAGCCCTGCTCTTTTCTAATGGTTCATTGGAGGCGACAGAGCAGACCAAGAGAGTGTAGGTGAATTAGAGGAGGTCTGTCATCATTAACAGAACCCAAACCTCTCAAAAGTCAAGTAAATTGACAAAAGAGAGCAAGATAATGAAATAAGCTGGTAGACAACAAAGCATCAAGCAGGTGGCCACTTCCCCAGGTTTTGCAAGTTATTTTCCAGAAACTGCAATGTAAAAGCAACTTTCTTAATAATAGAACGGAGTTATGTGTACATGTAGGAAAGCAGGATAATAGGCTTGAAAATTCCTGAGAAATCTCCAGAATTCCTTTGTGGGTTCCTCTTCTCCCTCACTACTGCTGTCTTGTGTCATTTTCTAGATAATTTGTTAGTAGAAATGTTACACTGAATGTGTGTACAACAGAGACCTGAATAATAAGCCTTTAGGTATCCTGGCAGATGGGCAGGTGAATAGTGCCTTGCTTTACCTGCTATATTAGTTTCCTGTGGTTGCTATAACAAATTACCACAAGCTTAGTGGTTTAAAACAGTACAGATTTATCATCTTACAGTTCTGGAGGGTCAGAACTCTGAAATAGGTCTCAGTGAGCTAAAATGAAGGTGTTGGCAAGGTGTGTACCTTCTGGAGACTTTGGGGAAAACTCTTCCTTGCTTTTCCAGCTTCTAGAGGCTACCCACATTCCCTGGCTCTTGGGCCCTTCCTCTGTCTTAAGAGCAAGCAGTGTAGCATCTTCAGATTGATCCTTCACTCCCTGACTTTGACTCTGATTCTCTACTTCCCTTTTTCACTTGCAAGGACTTTGATTGTATCAGGCCTAACCAGATAATCTAGGGTAATTTTCCCATCTTGAGATTTAAAGCAAGTCTGCAAAGCCCCTTTTGCCGTGTAAAGTAACATGTTCACAGGTTTGAGGCATTAGGGACATGCACATTTGAGGGTGGGGGGCAGATTCCTCTCTACCACACTTGACTAACACCAGCATTTTTGACTAATAGATCCCTTTTACAGGTTCTTGGCTACATCGGAGTTAGGCTTTATAGTAGCTCCAATTTTGTTTTGAAATTTATTATTTATGGTACTGGATAGCATCTATAAATTTTTTAAAAAATTGACAGGTTTTTTTGTTTTTTTTTTAAGATTGTGTTTCTCTTTAAGGATTGTTGTAGTGTGCAGGTTGGTAAAGACAGTGTTTAAAGGCTGGAGTTTTACCTTAGAGAACAAGATATTTGGCAAGGTTTTGAACAAGACTAAGGGAAAAGAAGAGATCTCAAACTGAACGTTCTATGTTAGAAAATATGAATTAAGCGGACAGATCCTTTTTCCTATAAATAATATTTATTTGAAGTAGCAGATACTCATTTAATTGAAAATCAAAATGATGAAGATACTGATTCCATTTAACAACAGAATCGTGTTTGTAAGCTCTTCTGACATTTGTTTAAAGAATTTCTTTGGAATATGTTTTACGTTAAAGCACTTTTAGAAATAGCTAATACATTTTTGATTGTTTAACAATACTTGTAATTTACTCTTTTATGTTCTCTTATAGTCTAACTATATTTTGGAAGATAATAATCAGGAAGTTTTGAAGTTGACATTTTTTTTCTCATGAAAACTGTTATGTTAATTTTATAATCTTTCTAGGAAGAGAACTTGTGTTGTCTGAGAGTATGTCCTAACTTTAGTTAAACATGCATTTGGTAAGTATTATCATTTCTGATGTTCTCAGCACTGAGAACTATATGATGCCCACTCTGCTCTCCACATGAAACTGCTAGAAGACTACCCGCAAGGGACAGCAACCAGGAGCTTGCTTCCACCTGCTCTGTTTACTACTGATGCTAGTGATTATGCCACTTTCCCTGGCTTCATTCAGTCGAGGGATTTAGGCTTTTTCATCTTCAGGAATGGGGTAGTAGGATCTATTATGCTTATAAGGTAGTGAAGAAGATTGAATGAGGTAGAGTACAAAAACCTTTGAAAAATATAAAGCTCTGTAGAAACACTGATTGTAATGCAGGAAATATCACACTGGTGGAGACAGACAGCACTTATAAAGGGTCTGTACGGAAAAGGGGAAAACTAACATTTGCTGAAACCCACTGTGATTACCTCCACCTCACTCCTTATGGCCCTGGCCAGAAGCACATTAAAAAAGAGATGCAGACCATGGCTAACCTGAGAGAACTTGAGGAGGCACTGGAATGGGAGGACTGCCTCGATAAGTAGCTGTTGAAGCATTGGTTAACGTTCCCCAAACCTTCCCTATTGCTCAGGATTCCTAAAGGGAGATATACCTATGGCAGTATGTGAGAGGATTTTTGTTGATTCAGCTTGAAACAAGGGGAGGAGCCTTTGGAGAATCACTGTATTGGGTCTGAGTATATCATGAGTGGATTAGAAAACACCTCTGGCCTTAATTTCTGGTCTTTTATTCGTCTACAGCCTTCTGTATCATGGCACTTGCATAATCTTTCTAGCCTAATCAATCTTCACTTCCTTTCCCTCACATACGTTTGAATACCTATCATGTGCCAAGCTCTGCAAGGCAACAAAAATCCTTAAAGATGCAGCTGCCACCCTTAAGGAACCTAGTAAGGAAGACAGGTATATTAACAGGTTGTCTTTGCACCATCAAAATCCTTTGTGGTTTCCTTTTGGCTCAAAGATAGTTTCAGCTCCTAAATTTCAGTGAATTGGGTTTTCCAGCTTTCTATTCCTCTGTTCCTTTCTTTACACTTTTTTTTTATAGCTGAACATGCCCATTTGGGTCATGCCACCCTTCATGCCACTACCAGTCCTCCAACTTGGGATGTCATACCTTTTCCTCTCCATGTGTAGGTTGCTTTCATGCACTCATTGACTTAAAACATTAATTTATCATGCTAGGTTGTGGGAATACATGGGTAAGATCTGCTCTGCTTTCAAAGGACTTTTTTTTTTTAAGATTTATTTTATTATTTATTTGTTTGCTTATTTAGGCTGCGTTGGGTCTTCGTTGCTGCACAAGGGCTTTCTCTAGTTGTGGAGAGTAGGGGCTACTCTTTGTTGCAGTGAGCCGGTTTCTCATTGTGGCGATTTCTCTTGTTGCAGAGCCCGGGCTCTGGATGCACGGGCTTCAGTCGTTGCAGCACGTGGGCTCAGTAGTTGCAGCACATGGGCTGAGTAGTTGTGGTGCATGGGCTTAGTTGCTCCGTGGCATGTGGGATCTTCCCAGACCAGGGATCGAACCTGTGTCCCCAGCATTGGCAGGCAGATTCTTAACCATTCTTCCCTGCGCCACTAGGGGAGCCCTCAAGGGACTTTTGTTTAAGCAGGAATTTCAAAGTCCTGTCCCTCCCTCCTTTTCAGGGCCATGTATTTGCCACCGTAGCAGATGGTGCCTTGTGGTGCTGTCTGTGTGTGCTGTTTTCCAGCAATGCTGAGAGCTCCTTAAGGGCAGAGAGCAAAGCCTGGCGCAGTGCTTGCACATAAGGCATTGAGCAAATTCTTGTTGATGGTGACATGATGCATTCCAGAATGGGCCTGGGAGGGGCAGGCATTGCTCCTCCCACTTCTGCTATCCTTGCTATTTCAGATTTTTTTCCAGGTGATACTGTATCTTATTCGTATAGCATGCAGTTTAACTGGAGTGCCTTTAGAATATTCATTGACCCAACATTGCTAAAACCTGCGTTTTAGAGAAAGAAATCAGTTAACAATGGAAATTAAAAACCACAAAAATTTTATTGACAATTAAATTTAAGTATTTAAAGAGCCAAATACATTCGTCTATGGAAACTTGTATCTGTTAATGTGAGGAGAGGAAAATGTTGTTTGTTTGTTTTATAAATTTATTTATTTATTTTATTTATTGGCTGCATTGGGTCTTTGTTGCTGCACACGGGCTTTCTCTAGTTGTGTGAGCGGGGGCTACTCTTCATTGTGGTGTGCAGGCTCCTCATTGTAGTGGCTTCTCTTGTTGCGGAGCACGGGCCCTAGGCACGTGGGCTTCAATAGTTGCGGCATGTGGGCTCAGTAGTTGTGACGCACGGGCTTAGTTGCTCTGTGGCATGTGGAATCTTCCCAGAGCAGGGCTCGAATCCATGTCCCCTGCATTGGCAGGTGGATTCTTTACCACTGTACCACCTAGGAAGTCCGAGGAAAGTGTTTTTTGCCCAGAATTTTTCCTCAAAAAATTAATTCACACTTGTTATGAATTGTAAACGTTACAGAATAGTGTAGACAATGAATGCCCTTTTTGCTGTTACCACCCAGCGATAGTCATTAAGAGTTCGGTGAACATTCCTTCTGATTTTTTTCCCTGTGCATACAGTAGAGTCACTTAGATCCTTGAAAGAAATGTAGTCAGATTGACCCACCAAAAAGGTACCCATTCTAATAAATTACCCCTGTTTTGAAAGGATATAGATAGGCCTTCATCTTGCTCAGATAAACTTTTAAAGGATATCCTGTGTTTAGCTCTGAAAAGTCCTACCTTGTCTGATGGTTCTTAAAATTTTCCATCCTTACAGTTCACCCCATGTCACCCCTCCACTAAAAAAAAAATTAAAAGCTTATTTTTGTATAAAACTTCTTACTTTCACATTTATTAACTCAATTTTCAAAATTCGTTTTGGTGGAGGTAGGGGTCAGAAGAAGGGTGGAAGCCAACCCACCCTGACCCTCGTGCATCTGGTTCTCCATCACCTCTCTGCATTGTGTGGAAAGTTGGTAGCCCTGTCCTCAGAGGCCCTCCTGAAACCTCGTTGGACCCTTCCCAGGGGACTCCATTTCAGAAACACGGATTTCTTTTCAAAGACAGAATTCTTTAATGCAGAAAAGGGTTCTTTGTCTTCTGGGTATGTACGTGAGGCGTTCATTTCTTAACTTGATTTTCTTTTCAATGATTCATTATGTGACCTTCTAACAAGTTCCTTTTCTTAAGTCTAAAGAGTGTTGGAGCTGATACCTTTACTGAGTAAAGAGAAACTAACGCATGTGGTTTGGAAACTAGTGGTAATCCTGACAGTGGGACCTGCGTGGAACTTTAGAGAGGAGCTCATGATCAAACCGGTGTTAGGCAGTTAAGCGGGTGTCTCCAAGAGGCTGGCTGACTCCTGCCCTGGGCCTTGTGTAGGTCCAAGTCATTGTGAGTTCAGTAAGCTAATTAGATCCCTTCGACTGGAATGATCAGGCTCTGGGGATCTGACTCCTCATACTAAAAAAAAAGACCTGATTGATAAACCAAAGTCATAGCTTCTTAATTTATACTTAACCTTTATATGCCTTTGTGAAATGGAGGAAATAAGAGCACTTGTTTCATAGGGTTATTATGAAGATTGAAATGACATAATTCAGGCCATTCATTAATCAATTCATTGAATAAATTTGGAGTGCTTGGGAGCAGTGGCAGATGGTGAGAAGTGATTAGATTCTGGATATATTTTGAAGGTAGGGCTGACAGGATTCGCTGATGAATTGGTTGGTTGTGGAGTGTGAGAGAAAGAGGAGTCAAAGATGACTCTAAGGCTTTTGGCCTGAGCATCTTGGAAGGATGGAGCTGCCACTTACTGAGATGGGGGAGGTGGGGGAGGGGTAGGATTAAGGGCTAGAAGCCCTTAATTTAGTTTCAGACATCCAAGTGGAGATCTGGGGTAGGCAGTTGGAAAAAATCAGTCTGGAGTTCAGGGAAGAGGTCCAGGCTAAAGCTATGGATTTGGGGGCCATCAGCAGCAGATGGTATTTAAAATCATGGATCAGATGAGATCACGAAGGATTGACTGTAGAACGAGAAATGCCTGGAATAGTGAGGGCTCAGTCAGAGTTGGCATTTATTCTCACTATTACTACAATTACTCACATTATCCCTATTTATCAGAACTGTTACAGAACTGCCAGGTGAACCAAAATCTCACTTTTTTTTTCCCCCCACAAATCTCTCTGAGAAAAGTGGTATTAGAAATTTCTGTAGAGAATATAATATCCAGGGAGTTTGGTGACACTAATGAGTTGTGCTTCCTGAAGTCATTCACCCACAGAGCTGGATAGGCTCAGGCATTAGGATTCAGTAGACCTGGGTCTGAGTCTTGGCTTTACTTTGTACCAGCAGTGAAACCTTTTTGAACCTTAGCTTCTTCATCTGTTCTAAGGGGTCACCTTGCACAGATGATAGGTGGATTCAAGGAAGTAAATGTCTGTTCCTTCCCCTTCTTCTCCACCCACAGGGACTAGGACTCTGTCCTAGAGCCAGTCAGAGTTCCCTCTCTGGAACGCATGAGATACTGATATTCTTTCTGTCACTGTGCTTCTTTTTAAAACCTTATCCCAACTGCTATCCCCTTGTAATGATAACCTTCCCTTGTGAGATGTGATTCGTTGCAGTTAATTAGATTATAGTTTATCTTTCTTTAATTACAGTTTAATCTTAATGGGATTTAGAAGACACGTGTCTTATGAGCAACACATTTTATTAATTTTTTTTGAATGCAGATGATGAAATCTAATGTTCATTCTTAAAGGCTTCAGCTTTCAAAGGGGAATGGTTATGTCTCTGCTTACCCCATGAAAATAGGGACAGCAAAGTTATCATTTCTGAGCCCCTGTGGCCCTTTGTAGCAGCTGGAGCACCGAAACTCCTCTTCATAGTTCCTAGTATGGTCTTCAGGAAGGATATTTAAGGAGTAATTTTAATACCACAGTTGCTGAAGCAATCTGATGGATGGCATGGACCACTCCAAGAAGTAGGAACTTCCCCATTGTTAGAAGTGTTCAAGCAGGTACAAATTTCCAGTTATAAATAAGTCGTGGAGATGTAATATACAACATGCCGATTGGCATTAATACTACTGTATTATGTATCTGAAGGTTGCAAAGAGAGTAGATCTTAAAAGTTCTTATCACAAGAAAAAAACTTTTAACTGTGTCGTGATTGATGTCAACTAGACTTATTGTGGTGATCATTTCACAATATACACAAATATTGAACCAGTATGTTGTACACCTGAGACTAATATAATGTTATATTATGTCAATTATATCTCACAAAAGAAAGACTGTACTAATTAAACTTAAAAGCGTCTGCACAGCAAAGGAAACCATAACCAAAACAAAAAGACAACCTACAGAACTGGAGAAAATATTTGCAAATGAAGCAACTAACAAGGGATTAATCTCCAAAATATACAAACAGCTTATGTAGCTCTATGTCAAAAAAACAAACAACCCAATCAGAAAATGGGCAGAAGATCTAAATAGACATTTCTCCAAAGAAGACATACAGATGGCCAAAAAGCACATGGTTCAACATCACGAATTATCAGAGAAATGCAAATCAAAACTGCAGTGAGAATCACCTCACACCAGTCAGAATGGCCATCATCAAAAAGTCTACAGGGAATTCCCTGGCGGTCTGGTGGTTAGGATTCCATGCTTCCACTGCAGGCGGGACGGGTTTGATCCCTGGTCGGGAAATTAAAGTCCTGTGTGCTGTGCGGCACAGCCAAAAAAAAAAAAAAGTCTACAAAGCATAAATGCTGGAGAGGGTGTGGAGAAAAGGGAACCCTTCTACACTGTTGGTGGGAATGTAAATTGGTACAACCATTAGGGAGAAAAGTATGGAGGTTCCTTAAAAAACTTAAATTAGAACTACTATGTGATCCAGTAATACTACTCCTGGGCATCTGGAGAAAATTCTGTTTCGAAAAGATACATGCAGCCTAATATTCATAGCAGCACTGTTTACAATAGCCAAGACATGGAAGCAACCTAAATGTCCATCGACAGATGAATAAAGACGACGTGGTACTTATATACAATGGAATATTACCCAGCCATAAAAAGGAATGAAATAATATAATTTGCAGCAACATGGATGGACCTAGAGATTATCATACTAAGTAAAGTAAGTCAGAGACGGAGGACAAATATCATATGGTATCACATATATAGAATCAAAAGAAATGGTATAAATGAACTTATTTGTAAAACAGAAATAGATTCATAGATGTAAAAAACAAACGTTCACCAGTGGGGGAAGAAGGGGAGGGATAAATTGGGAGATTGGGATTGACATATACACACTGCTGTATATAAAATAACTAATAAGGACCTACTGTATAGCACAGGGAACTTACTCAATAGTCTGTAATGACCTATATGGGAAAAGAATAAAAAAAAAAAAAGGGTATATGTATAACTGATTCACTTTGCTGTACAGCAGAAATTAACACAACATTGTAAATCAACTATACTCCAATAAAAAATTTTTTTTAATTTAAAAATAATCTTAAAAAAATAGACTGTACACTTTCATTGTAGAAATAGATATGTCGAAAAAAAAAAACTGCTTTTTTCACCTTGATATCTCATGACCCAGAGAAAACCTTTGTAAACCTTTATGTCCATATTCTCTTAGATTTTGTTTTACATATTAGATATTCCCCAAAATACGATTGTGCTCTATTTTTTATTTCTTATTTAGAGAATGTAATTTGTTAAGACCCATCAAGCCACTTGATTTTCCTTTGCTTTTTATCCTCTGAGATTAATACAGAAATAATAGCCCACCAAAAATGCCTTTGTGTTGTTTAATTTCCTGGCTGGAAAAATGTTAAATTCTCAAATACTATAAATCATTTGCACTGTGTGGTTCCTTTGGAAGGCTTTTGAAATAGTTTCTTTAAATAGCTGTAGTACTCTAAGTATTAACCGTTACCTTTTTATTACCCATTTTCTTCAAAGGAGACGAGTAAATATTATAGCAGCAATTTTATTTTTATTGATTCTGTGACCTTTTCATTAAAACAACCACTTGACCATAAAGCAAATCCATATTTGGGCTTCCAAACATTTATGAGGCACTTCTTTAATTTGATGTTCAGAAATATTGTAGCCCTTAATGGAGCTCTTTCAGAATGCTATCATTGAGCTGTGTAGAATAGTATAAATTGCTGCTTGCAGAGTATCCGTCTAGCCTTCAGTGGAATTTAATCATAGTCCCCTGAGAGACAAGTACTCTCATTTAGTTCTATAGCCCTTCCTTATGTGTACTACTAAACTGTAACAACCCTGTAGGTGACTGGTGGACTAAAATTATTTACATCTTTGCAGAATCCTGGTTTTATTGCAGCATTTTTTCATACTATAGAATTTAGAAATTATCTATAAATGGATTTTAACTATAACTGAAGTTAAAGTATTTATCATCACAGTTATTTCTGGAATTAACTTTTAAAGCCCGAAAATTTTCAGTGGGCACGTTTGGGCAATAAGCACTAGCTTTAAAAAGTATTTTTGGAGCGTTCTTATCTGGTATCATAGTACATATCAAGGTATGATATAATTATTGGCTTTTAAAAATAAGCAAATTGAAGGCATTTTATTTGTTTTACATAATAGATGCTCAGTAAGTATGTTGAAAGAATGGATAAAATCTTCATAATTTAGTTATTTGCCCCATGTACTTTTATGCAGTAACTTTTTTTTTTAATTTATCTTTTTAATTTGGATGACCAGGAGTTCTAAAGTAATTTCTAAGTTCTAAAGCTTTTCCTAAAAGTTCAGAATTGTTTGAAATCTTGACCTTTTATTTCTGTGAGTTCTCTGAGAGGGTCTGTGGTTTATAATTCTGTTGTCAGAAATGTCTAGCACTTAGTAGGTCCTCAGTAAATGTTGAATGAATGAGTTGGTTGTCTTTGTGATTTATCTTCCGGGGACTTCTCTGCTATTATTTGTCACTAAATTGGGGTAAAGGTGATCTTTGCCCAGTTTAAATGTTCTGTGGTATATAATTAGTGGTAAGGTACTGGGTGCTTTCATCTATCTAGTTATCTCTAATGACCTCAGTGACTTTGCTTGGTATTATCATTGCCATTTAGCAGATGAGAAAACAGCCTCAAAGAGGCTAAGTTACTTGAACACAGCTAGTAAAAGGTGGAGGTAGGACCCTGGCCTGGCATGCTGCCCAGAGTCTTCATCTGCTCTCCCCCAGAGATTAAGGATCTGGGCTCTCAGGATTAACAGGCTCTTCATGAATTATTCTTGGTACCAATAAAGCTGGATACAGGAAATGCAACTTTGCGAAACACAAAGTAGGATAGCACTGCGTGCATTTAAAAATTTTTTGAGTACTTCAGCTCTTCAGTTACTGGGTGGCCCTGAATCTGACCAAAAGTTTTCCCTGGGGAATATTTCCAGTTGCTTAGGAGTTGGGGAATAATAGAGGTAGGACGCTAGAGGAGAAGGACCAAATGAGAAAGGTGTAGGATGAGGGATCAAAGTTGGCTTGTTTGTTTTTTAACTGTAACACATTTAAAATAAGCAAGGATAAAGATTAGTGTAATCACTATGCACCCATCACAAAGCTAATTAAGCCTTCATATTATGATTGTTTCAGATCTTAAAGAAATAAAGCATTACAGCTATAAGTGAGGCCCTAAGCACATCCCATTTTGTATGTTTTATTCGTATGTTAGAGTTTATATTCATGTTGATAAATACAATTTTAGTACATTCATTTTTAACTGCTATGTAATTTTTAGAGTATGAATATACTCGTTTATTCTCTAGCTAATGGTGATTTAGGGTGTTTCCAATTATTTTGTAGCATACCCAGTGTGACAATAAACTGTTTTTTTTACTTTCCTCTCTGTACATGTGTGTCTGCCTAGGAGAGGAAGAGTTATATATGTGCACCTTCAGTTCTGCTGCATCTTCTCAGATAGCACTCTCAAGTGGGGGCCACTGCCGCAGTGCATGAGTGTGGGAGAGATGCTAAGTGGGAAAAAGGAAGGAATGAGGAGGGGAAAAGTGCGTATTTAAAGAAAATCAGAAGTATATCCGCACAGTAAAAGGTATCTCTTACAGAAAAAGAAAACTCTCAATCTTAGCTTTTCATTTTCCTTCTTTAAGATCAAAAATGAGTTTTTATTGTCAAGTATGCTGAAAATTTTGCCTGATCACACTGTTTGTGTGCTTCTGAATCTGCTGAGTGATTCATTACTTACGGGAGTGCCACATGAGAACAAGCAAAATTGAATGGCTTCTTTATTTTTACTAGGGCAGGTGAAATTTGAATAATGTGCTATACAGAGAGGTAAACACTTCAGTCCTACCATTTAAGAAAAAATCTGTAATAACTTTCTTGTGTTGTATATTTTCATTTGGGACTGCAATTTAAATTGAACTTAGAATTGGGTCTTTTGAAATGTTAAAAAATTCTAATTTTGGAGTCAAGCCTTTGTTCCAGTCAGGGAAATTCTGTGCACACTAAAAAAACATGGTTTTGTTCCTCATGATCTATTAACTATGTCCTAACCATATCATCCCTCAGGCCTGTTAGCAGGAAATAAAATAAAAAGTTTTCTGTCAGCTTCCTCTATTTTTTTTTTAAATTGAAGAATCACTGACTTACAATATTAAATTAGTTTCAGGCATACAACATAGTGATTTGATATTTTTGTACATTACAAAATGATCACCACGATAAGTCTAGTTTCCATCTGTCACTGTACATAGTTATACAGCATTATTAACTATATTCCCTATGCTGTACATTACATCCCTACGACTTATTTATTTTATAACTGCAAGTTTATACCTCTTAATCCCCTTCACCTATTTTGCCCATCCCCCTACTCCCTCCCCTCTGCCAACTTCTTTCTTCTCTTTTTGCACTGGTTCACTCTCTTGTAATAGGAGTTAAGAAAATCTCATGATTCAGAAGCTTGTAAAAAGGAGGAAGCGGAAAGGGAAGAGAGGGAGAAGACACAGATCAGGGGTTTCCAGCACAAAGCTGGGTGGTGGGCTGGCACTGGTTAGTACTCATCAGAAGAAGCTGGGTGTTCCGTTTGGCACAAATGACCCTGTGATAGCACATGCTGGCGCTTCATCAGCTGGAGCCCATTCTTATTTTTACATTTAGCGAGCCCTCTTTGCAGGGAAGAGGATCGCTTGTCTTCAGGGCCTTTTGCTCACTACCAGAGTCTTTCCCTACCCACACCGTTCTCTCTGTGTGCAACATTCTTTGTAGTCTTCTCCAGAGTAGTCCTGTTCACCTTTGGTGGTTCGTAGGCTTCTTATTCTCAGGATTCCTTTATACAGTTAAAAATTACTGAGGACCCAAATAACTTTTGTTTATGTGGGTTATATTGATCAACATTTACCATATTAGCAATTAAAACTGAAAAATTTAAAAATATTTATTCATTTTAAACAATAAACCCCATTACTTTGTTAATATTAATAAATATATTTTTATGAAAAATATTTTTTTTGTTTTGGAAAACATGGTTAGAAGACTGTTTTAGACATTGTTTTACGTTTTATAAAATGGCTAAGAAGACGACCTTATTCTCATATCTGCATTGGGTCTCTGATGATATCACACATGTGCAGCCTCTGGAAAACTCTGTTGTACACTCCCGAAAGAATGAAAGTGAAAAAGACAAATAACATCTTAGTATTTTTATGAAAAGTGTATGACCTTGTGGAGCCCCCCCAAAAGGGTCTCAGGACCTCAGGGGTTCTGAATCTCACTTTCAGAATCATTGCTTTAGATCTCAGTTCTGTTGCCACTTCTCCAGCAAAGCCTTTCCTGACCTCTGTCGCTAGGTCAAACTTTCGTACTTTATGCCCTAATAGTACTGTGTACCTCTCCTCTGTACCATTTGTTAAAGTAGCATCTTAAACTTAATGTCTTTTTCTGCTACTTGGCTCCTTGAGATTAGGGATTATGTATGGGTTTTGCTCACAAGTATATCCTCAGCCCTTACCACAAGGGCCTGCCCCGTAATGGGCATTCGGTACATATTTGAATAAATAAATGAGTGAATCAATGTAAAAAAACAGACTTCTTGGATTCCACTTGATTATAGACTTTCCTTTAAAATGTAAGTCCTTCTCTGAATGGTATACCTGGCGTCTGCATTCATAGCATATGCTCATTTTCTGTGTTTTCAGACTGAGTACTGCTAAGACTGTTGCAGGGCCATTACACCCTGCACCTGCACCGTGTTCGTGTTCTGCTCTTACTTGGTCACACCCATTGCGCCACATTACAGTTCTTTGTTTACCTGCCATCCCCAACCCCTCCCCCCACTAGATTCTTGAGAAGCTTATTGAGAAAAGGGATTGTGACTTGTTTATCTTTTCAATCCCCTTCCCCATGCCCCATTAGCATATCTTAGCATATAGTAGACACCAAAATTTTATTGACTGTGTCACGTTGGATTTGAAAAGATACATACGCTACAATTGCAAGTAAATGTAAAGATTTTGACCTAAGAGAAATCATGTTCCCAATGCGTGGATTACTGACAGGTTATTTCTGAATTGTTTTGCACATCAGAATACATAGGGTATTCTGTAGGTACTCTGATATCCAAGAAAGAATCAGGTGTTTTTTAAAACATGTGTCATACGTGGACATCATTCAGTCAGCAGATATGTGAGTTATGTGCATGTCCCCGGTACTTTGGTGTGCACTGGGGATGTAGCTATGAGCAGGATGTGCTCGATCCCTGCCCTCGAGGATGGTCTAGCCATCTGGTTTAAGAGTCAACAGGCTTTTTTCTTTTTCCTTTTTTTGAGGCAGGGGCAGGTGCATTGGGTCTTGTTGCTGCACGAAGGCTTTCTCTAGTTTGGGTGAGCAGGGCCTACTCTTTGTTGTGGTGCGCGGGCTTCTCATTGCAGTGGCTTCTCTTGTTGTGGAGCACGGGCTCTAGGCGCATGGGCTTCAGTAGTTGCAGCATATGGGCTCAATAGTTGTGGCATGCACACTCTAGGGCGTGTGGGCTTCACTAGTTGTGGCATGTAGGCTCAGTAGTTGTGGCTCATGGGCTTGGTTGCTCTGAGGCATGTGGGATCTTCCTGGACCAGGGCTTGAACCCATGTGCCCTGCATTGGCAGGATTCTTAACCACTGTGCCACTAGGGAAGTCCCAGCAGACTTTTTCTGTAAAGGACTGAATATTAAATATTGAGACTTTGAGGGCCATATGGTCTTGGTTACAAGTACTCAGCTCTGCCTTGTGGCCCCAAAGTGGCCATAGACACCCTGTAAACAACTGAGTGTGGCCATATGCCAATAAAATTTCATTTACAAAAATGGGAGAAGATTGGATTTGGCCCATGGGCTGTAGGTGCTGACCCTTGATCTAGTTCGTTTGTTTCTCAGTCTCTGTCTCACTCCTGTATCCAGAGTACCAATTTTCGTATTTTCAGTGAAATTTGCAGTGTCTTATTTGCTAGAATTAGCTAAGGTGAGATTGTTGAAGAACTTGATCTCATGCAAACAACTGAAGCTAATTCTTGTTTTTTTCTTTTGTGCTTTTATCCAGGACATTTTATTTCCTTATATAAAAGAAAATGTTAAAGAGTATCTGCAGACACATTGGGAAGAAGAGGAGTGCCAGCAGGATGTCAGTCTTTTGAGGAAACAGGTTGGGACATTTCTGTTCCATTGCTTCTACATTCCCAAGGGTGTTAGAACTGAGGATGCCTGAAGACTCAGAATATTCTCTGAGCGTATTTTAAAATAAGTGCTCTGGAGTCCCAGGACACGAAAGTTGCAGTGACTTGCTTGCTTAGGAATTCACAGTACACAATTAAAAGGCCAATGCACAGCAGTTTATTGTCTCTACAGTTGCCTCTTTCTGGAGCTGTTTCAGTTACATAAAAATATCATGTGTTTATAAAACTAAGTCATTTCTGGGTGGACTGCAAAAGAGGTCTTGTGCCTTCTCATCACATTTTTCATTAATGTCTCCAAGTGATAACACCTCATCACCTTATTCTCCAGTCTCTCCTCCTCTCAGCCCCTGCTGCCCCTCCACAGAGCTCTGGAGCCTCACACACCTCTATCCCCAGCACACACTCAGCCCAGCCTTCGTGCCTGCCTTCGTTGCACGTTCTGTTGTGTTCTGACCCCTCCCTAGTTTTCAGTCTTTCTTCTTCCACATTGTATGCTGTGGAACTCCTGTTCTGTTGTTTTTCTTATTAAAATTGCTTCATTGGCAAAGGTCTTACATGCTGTTCAGAGTTAACTGTCAGTTCTTTTTGAGTTAATTTTCTACATTGGACTATGTAGAAGGCTCTCTGTAAGTTTTTTAACGTTAGGAGTTAGAATTGGAAAGAGAGTCACATGCTTTGGGGCATGGGGCATTTGGGTTCGTTGGATTTTCTAGATAACTGGGGGTTAGTCTGAAACACTCCCCTCTTTACTTTTTTTGTCGTCTGAACTTTTGCTGAAACATACATACATATTCCCCCATTGTAGTATATAAATCATTGAGTCTTTAGGGGTTGGACATGTGCATTGTCACAGGCTAAATAGCTCCTAAATAGCTATCGGGGTTTTATAAGATGTGGGAGATTGCAGGAGATTGAAAGTGAACCAACCCCAGGCATTGCTTCACTAGCTTCTTTTCATTGAATTCCAGGCATAAACTAATTTCACTGAGATTGTCTTTATTTCTTCCTCAGTTAGTTATAGTGCAGAGAAAATGATCAGATTTAAGTGAAGTCCTGGTTTGTTGATCCTGGTAAGTGAATCAACAAACCAGGTTTTATTATAACATTTTATCATTTTGTGCTGTCTCTTTTCTCACATACAACATGCCTCTCGGTTTAAGTTTCAGCTTTAGTGATACAGGAAAAGTATTGTAAGTTTATTAGTTATAATCCAGTTTTTTCTAGGAATCATTCATATCAGCCCCAAAGTGTAGGATACTTTAATTTGTAACAGTGCTTGGTGTTAATGGTGTTAACAGTGCTTGGAGAAAGTTGGTCTGCTAGTTTTCAGGTTTCATTTAAGGAATCTTTTTAAACATGAGTGAGAAACAAATTTTCTGTTGTTTATGACTTAAAGGCTGAAGAGGACTCCCACCTGGATGGGGCTGTTCCGATCCCGGCAGCATCTGGGAATGGGGTGGACGACCTGCAGCGGGTGATCCAGGCCGTGGTAGACAACGTGTGCTGGCAGATGTCTCTGGACCGGAAGACCACGGCACTGAAACAGCTGCAGGGCCACATGTGGAGGGCGGCGTTCAAAGCTGGACGCATGAAAGCAGAGTATGTAGCTCCTCAAGTGACTAAACACTTCACCAGCCCCCAAAGCAAATACGTTTTCTGCTAGTCCTCTCTCTCCAGTGTAAGTTGCAGAATTTGCAAAGTAGATAAAATGAACATTCTTTTTATTCCAACACAGTGAGTGTTTTATTTTGTTTTTTCAAAGCTGGGATTAAGCATTTTCACCCAACCAAATTCCCCAGGCCCATGTCTGGCTTTGTGTGATGGTTGGAGACTTTTAACTCCAGGCTAAAACAGCTTCCTAGATGTTAATCAGCTATACTCCAGTTAAACAAACAAACAAAGAAAAACAACAACAACAGAAAACCCCCCCCACAGCCCAGCTTCCTAGAAAATGCCGACTTCCTCGAACGAAGTCATATCTGATCCTCCGCGTATGAGTGACAGCACTGTTGGGCTGCTGCCCAGGACTGCTAGATTACCTGCTTTCTGCTCCATTAGGGAAGTGAGAGTGCTGTGGCATTCTGCACCCCGTCACTGTGGGGTTACTCAGTGTCAGCAGTGCCACTCTCTTCTGTGCTCTAACTGCAGCTTCCACAGACCTTGGAGTCTTGATTGTGGTGTTCCTGAGAGCGCTCCTGCCGAAGGAGACTCCTGAGTCCTGTATGACTGAGAAAGTCTTAAGAAGTCACTGCCACTAAGGATTTTAGGGCATTGCCTGATGTAAACCCTAAGATCCAAGGCTGTTACTAGCTGCCTATATTCCTTTTCTTTTTCTGTCAATGGCATTTTCTGAGATGCTGTTCCTTTATGTACTTCATAAGGGGCTTCCACCTTTTGAGGATACTTTAGACTTTTAGGATAGGCCAGTAATGTGGAAATGAATATCAGTTAGTTTACTTTGTAAAACACTCAAAGCAGTGGAGCCAGGAGATGATGCTCACAGGAGTTAGCCCTTCCTTCTCTTGATCTTAGTTCCTTAATTATAAAGCCAAGGGCTTGAAATAAATCATCTTACACTTCTAAGCCCTGCTTTGGAGCAATAACAATCTGCAAATTCAGCATAGACTAATCCTGTCTATGTGTGCTGGTTTTGAACTAGTAGTTGGCCCCCTTTCTTCACTTCGTTCAGTATTGTTTCATCCAGTAGAAGACTTCTCTGACATTTTCCAGTTAATCTTTTATAGATGACTGATTCCACATCCCAAGTTTCTGGTGCTTCTCTTTTCACCCATCTCCTGTGATGTTCCCACCACTAAACGCAATACACCGAAGAACTGGTGAACAGGACTGAGTGTCAGGAACCATTGCTGATTAGCTAATGTGAGATGGTACATGTCTGTTAACTGATTTGTTACATAATTTTTTTTCTGTATAGTAAAACCTTAGATTTTCTTAGTTCTCAAGAAATGTAGTTCTGTTTTCTAGCTAATCAAAGATTAATAGCTTTGAGCCCCCAAACTTTTTTTTAATTATTTGGGTATAGATCTTTTTAAAAGCATTTCTGTGCTTTCTTAAGGCACACTGGACATAATTGAACCTTTTTCTTGTCACAAATTATATCAAAGATACACAACAGTACACTATTCTTGTAGTCTGCTTTCTTTAATTTCTTGGGAAATCAAAAAATCCCTTTCTCAGGGAACTATATTCAATACCTTGTGATAAATTATAATGGAAAAGAATCTGAAAAAGAATGTATATATATAACTGAATCACTTTGCTGTACACCAGAAACTAACACAATATTGTAAATCAACTGTACTTCAATTAAAAAAATCAACTATACTTATTTTATCTCTTTATCTGTAATCACTTTTTAACTGTCAATGTGGCTGTCAGCCAAAAACTCTTCTCTCCACCTAAGTTACTGCTTCTAATCTGCTGTGACCCTGGAGTTCTGGGGACATGCTCATTAAATCTGTAGGAGTTCACAGTCTCATGGAGGTGCTTTTCCTGGTAGCCATCAGGACACAAATAGAGAACCTTGTGGCAGCTATTTGAATGGTTTTCATTTGGCTGGATAATGTGTTCCTGCATTTTAACTTGGTTGTCTTCCCTCTAGGTTCTTTGAAGATGTGGTTCCAGCAGTTAGGAAATGGAGAGAGGCTGGAATGAAGGTGTATATCTATTCTTCAGGGAGTGTAGAGGCACAGAAACTGTTATTTGGGCATTCTACAGAGGGAGATATTCTTGAGGTAGGTTACCCGGTTGCTTTGTTTTTGATACCATCAAAGCATAAAATAGTGAATGTGAGTGCTACAGTTATAAGCTAATCAGCATTCAGATAATAACAGAAGTGGAAAAGCTGGGGAATACATTGTGGAAGGATGCGATGTAGCTGTGGTACCAGTCTTTGTATCAGAGGTTCTTAAACTTTGTTGTGCATACAGATCACCTAGGGAGTTTGTTAAAAACGTAGATCCTGCTTCCTAGCAAATCTGTATCAGCAGGTCTAGGGTATGGCTAGGAATCTGCATTTTCAGATATCCACCCTAAGTGATTATGATGACAGTAGTATTAGAACCAGAGATGTATATCTATGTCACAGCTAAATAAGACCTAAGCTAGCGTGTAAATCAGCTCTCTTGTCAGTGTTAGAAAATCATCAACCCAAGGGAAACGAATGGCTTCTTTTGGTTGTTTGAAATATCAGGTAAGATGTAACATAGTGAGTGGCACATGCCACTATCCCCCAAAAAAGGGCACACAGGCTTCTTGAATGCAAGAGAGTACACAGTGGATTCATTTGTTTCTGGTACTTTGGAGAGAGATTTTATTTTAGCAGAATCAGCATTCTTCTGTAAGAGAAATGGGCATGTTATTACACAGTGATTACTTAAGGCCACCTATCAACATTCCCTGTGCATGAGAAAAGTCTTGCTAGCTTTTCTGTCCCACTGTCCCTGCGCCCCCTGGAAGACAGGTTGGTTATTGGAAAAAGGGACTACATTTAGGACTTCAAAAAGAAATGCTGGGGGGGGAGTTGAGGGAGGGAGGGAATATGGGGATATGTGTATAAAAACAGATGATTGAACTTGGTGTACCCCCAAAAAAATAATAAATAAATTTAAAAAAATTGGAAAAAAAAAAAAGAAATGCTGACTAACTGAATACAGGCAGAACTTAGTGATACACAGTAGTTTACTCAGCCAAATATTTTTTTAAAAAGATATTTATTGACTCCCTACCATGTGCAGAGAACTCTCTGAATTTGGAGATTGTCATAGTCTCATTTTACTTTCCTGCTTTTCATCTTAGTTCTAAATCAAATATTAAATCAGTAATAAAACCCTTTAATTGTTTTGGTAGCTATTCACCTCTGGATACAGATATAAACTTTTTTTCTGCTCTCTGTTGAAACAGACAATAAGGTGATAGTAGACAGGACACAGTAATTACCCTCCGAGTTCAGTAATAAAAACTTTATTCTCCACTTGATTAGTGTGAGGCAGACTTGAGAGAGAAAGAAAATATGCAAAACTGTTCTTAACTTTAAAAATCACAATATTAATATTACCTTAATTTATCTTTGAGTGATTGTTAGGCTTATTTTTAGTTTGTGAAAAGTTCTGAAAATATTCAAAAGATCACATCGTAATAGCTGATCCTAAATGTGAACTTATTTTAATTACTGTTGGTTAAATTAGGAAGTTACATATTTGACCCCAATTATTTCTGAGACGTCAAGGGTATATATGAGCTCTTGGGTAGAATTTAAAAATGTTTTAATTAGAAAATGAAAGTTTCTTGAAAGTAAAGTAATAGCTTACTAGTGACGTAGGTTAGAGAAATCTGTTCATTCTGGGATCAGAAGGACAATGTTGAGAACCTTTCATCAGGGGTGAAACCCAGTCCAGTGAGTAGTTTAAGTACATAGAGTGTTTTAAGGATAGAAAGTAGGGTATATATATTTTAAAAGATTTTGGATATAAAATTCATGCTCGTGAATGAAAACCAAGGAGATTATAAAATGATCTCATATACATTGAATTGGTAGTTTTCTTCTTCTAAATGTTTATTTCTATGAAACCTTACTTTATACTTACTTTTTGTAGCCTCCATAATGTTCTCTATGAAGTAGACTTACAGGGAATATTTATTGAGCAGATGAAGTCACTGTGATTGTGGAGTATTTCAGAGAAGAGGGGTGGGAGACAGAGGGGCTGGGGTGCATGTGTATTTGCAGCGTTACTCTTTTCCCTCCTCTGTGTTCAGCTTGTAGACGGTCACTTTGATACCAAGATTGGACACAAAGTGGAGAGTGAGAGTTACCGAAAGATTGCGAGCAGCATCGGCTGCTCAACCAGCAACATCTTGTTTCTGACAGATGTCACCCGAGGTGAGTAAGCCGACGTACACGTCAGGGTAGGACCTGAGCTGAGCTCTGCAAACGCTTTGCCTTGGTAAAGAAAGTTCACGTGGGGAGCCCTGAAAAATGAAACAAGTTTATAAAAGGAAACTGTGAACCACCCCACCACCTCCCTCTCTGTTTACCCATCCTTGCGGGTGTGTGTGGGGAAGTGGCATTGGACAGATGAATTCTTCTCCTTTTAACATGAAATGGGGAAATGACAAAGGCAGCCAGCCGTGGAGGGGGGGGTGAGCATACAGCCAGGAGTATGAGGGTAGGCGCACGGCTGCTCCAGGACAGTCAGGTCACAGGGGACCTGCATCATCGTACTGAACACTTAAGTAACACTTAACGGACTCATTGTCCTGCTTGCTGAGAGAGAGAGAGAGAGAGGGACAGAGAGGGATGGACGGAGGGAGGGAGGGAGGAAAGGAAGGGAGGGGAGGGGAGGGGAGGGAGGGAGCGATTTGCCTCCTTGTCCTGCTTACTGAGGAGCACCGCCCCTCAGCGAGGAGGAGCCTCATTTCCTCCTGTCCTCAGATGGGCTCAGGTGCCCCTCATGGTGTAAACCTGAGCCTCACTGCACACGGATCTCCTGTGTAAAGACTGGCATCCTCTTACCCAGCACGGCGCTCCTTATTACACACGGTGCATCAGCACACGCATTGTCACGCTAAGGACTGAGTGTATAAAACAGCACATACTGTACTTTATTGGCAATTTAAGTGCATTCAAGAGCAGTTTTGACCAAATGAGAAGCATACACTCGTGTCTGTGTGAGAATATCAATCCTCCAGAGAATTACAGAAGGAACCGGAAGTGAAGGAGGAAGCACGGAGCAGCAGGTGAAGAGGTCGGGGTGCTGGGGGCAGGGTGGTCTCTGCTCCTGGCTAGTGAGGCTTTCCCAGACTCCCCCAGCTGGGAGCAGCAGCCAGCAGCCTTCAGTTGTGTGGTCATTTTTCTTAGAGTCTGTGCATCTCTTGGGGGCCTACTTTGGTGTTTATAATTGCACTTGTGTTGGAGGACAGTTTTACTTGTTTGTGTTTCTTCCACTCACCTTGGATCATAAGTTTTACGCTTTGTTTACCCATAGAACAGGGCTTTGTTTACTGTGCAGCTGCTCTGATACACTATATCTGTGTCACCAGCCTGGGGAAGCGAACTAGGGAAAAGGGGGGTGTGGGCAGGGCGTTCTCCTGTCTAGTTGGCGCTGTGGGACTCCTGGGCCCCGTGGAAGCAGCTTCAGCAGTCTGCAGTTTATAGCCAACATTCCTCCCTGCAGCCCTTCTGTCCATTGTCACAGAACTAGAGTTACCCCCACTCACTAGGACGTTCAGAGACGTGGCCCAAAGGCAAACGCAGGTTGCTGGCAAAGGCATCTCATCTGTGCTAGTGTGTGTGAGTATATTCTTTGTCTGCTGCTTTGAGGTTTGGTTTATTGTAGGCATGTAAGCAAATATATAATTTGCGAAGCACTTAAAAAAAAATCTTAGGGACTTCCCTGGTGGTGCAGTGGTTAAGAATCTGCCGGCCGATACAGGGGACACGGATTTGATCTCTGCTTCAAGAAGCATGTGCTGCGGAGCAGCTAAGCCCATGCGCCACAACTTGAGCCTACGCTCTAGAGCCCGTGCGCCACAACTATTAAGCCTGCGCTCTAGAGCCCGTGAGCCACAACTATTGAGCCTGCGCTGTAGAGCCCGTGAGCCACAACTGTTGAGCCTGCGCTCTAGAGCCTGTGAGCCACAACTATTGAGCCCATGTGCCACAGCTATTGAAGCCCGCATGCCTGGAGCCTGTGCTCAGCAACAGGAGAAACCACCACAATGCCTGCGCACCGGAATGAAGAGTAGCCCCTGCTCACAGCAACTAGAGAAAGCCTACGTGCAGCAACAAAGACCCAGCACAGCCAAAAGTTAAAAAAAAGACTAAATTAAATTAAAAAAAAAATTAAAAAAAAAATCTTAACCATTGTAGGTCATCTGATGCCTTCAAGAAGTTATAATATGTTTTCCAAAGAAAGAAAGGTAGACAGGCTTAATTTTACCTGAGATACAGTTGATATTCTGTACGTCAGTGTTAGTAATTGCTAATATCTTTGTTAAATTTCAGGCCTTAGTGAATCTAGGCCAGAAATTTTGATCTAGGTAGATGGAACCAAATCACAGCCATTTGTTGTTTTGAGATTTGAAAGCTTAGCAGATTTAGTGGGGACCTGCCCCTGCTACATGTCCTGGTTTGGGTCAGCCTCAAAGTCCAAGGGTTTTACAAACTGTCATCTTATTTTTCTGCATCCTGGAAAGATTTTCACTTGCGTGTCTGATTGCACTGAAGGTGAGAGACAGACAGACGCGTGGACACACAGCTTCAAGGTTCACAGCGTAACCAGATGGCCAAGCTATACAAATTTACCAACAGCCACTTCACCTGGCCTCTGCTTTGAACTGTCAGTGTACTGTAAATGTTCGCCTGTCATATTTCTGTATAGAAACCATTTACTGATTCAAAGCTACATTTTACCCTCTTCCTTGAATGGCGTTTCAGGGCTTTGAGTGGTGGGCTGGGGAGGTTGCTTTACTGTCTACTAGGTCAAGGTGTGCTCGCCCTTCCTGTGGGGAATGATAATCTGAAGGCCTTTTACTTTGTTTTGCTCCTTATGCAAAGGAGGGCGGCCTTGTTCTCGTGAGTTTGGCTGGTTTTATCTGTGAATTGCTTTTCTTTAATCATTCACATAAACAGGGCTGTTGGAGATGAAAACCCATGGTTTGCCCTATATTTAATTCCCCTAGCATTTCTTTTAATTAATTAATTAATTTATTTTTGGCTGCATTGGGTCTTTGTTGCTGTGTGTGGGCTTTTTCTAGTTGCAGCAAGCAGAGGCCACTCTTCGTTGCGGTGCTCAGGCTTCTCATCGCAGTGGCTTCTCTTGTTGCAGGGCACTGGCTCTAGGCATGTGGGCTTCAGTAGTTGTGGCATGCAGGCTCAGTAGTTGTGGTTCGCGGGCTGTAGAGAGCTGGCTCAGTAGTTGCTGCGCATGGGCTTAGTTGCTCTGCAGCATGTGGGATCTTCCCAGACCAGGAATTGTACTCGTGTCCCTGCATTGGCAGGCGGATTCTTAACCACTGCGCCACCAGGGAAGTCCCTCCCCTAGCATTCTGAATGGTGAAGTGTCTGCAGGCTTAGAACTAGAGATCTGCTTTGTGGCTAGAGCTCCCCACAAAGCCAGCCTGTCCCAAGTATTCTAGGATTGAATGCATGATTCAACCTGTGATGCCCAGACCCTTGCCTTCTTCCCTGCTTTTTGGTTTGCCTGAAAACCACATACAGTTTCTTCATATTCTTGTCTTTAGCCACATTTTTTTCCTAGTTGCCATCGTAGTACATCTATAATTTCAAATCTTTTTTTCACTTAAGCCATTTCCTTAGGTTGCAGTCCAAGAAATTATTCCTGTTCTCTTTAGAGACTAGAGATGACCTCCAAGTTGCCTCCCCCTGAGTCCTCTGCAAGGAGGTTTTATTCCTGCCCCTCTTATTCTGCCAGCCTCACACCTACTTAGGCAGTAGGACCAGACCTGGGCTCAGCTGTAGCTACGATGGGGCCAGGCAGCTGGCTGCCTGCCTTGCTCTTTTCTGTTGTCTCTGATCCTGTGTTTTGGTATCACATGTCCAGACTTCAATCACCAAGGCAGAGTGGAAGACTAAGTTGATATCCCAAATAATACTCAAGTATGAAAGAGAGAACTGAAAGACTCTCCCTTTGGAGGAAAAGAAAAAAAGAGGTCCAGGGTTTGAAGTCAACAAGTATTAGATAAGTATCTCAATGTTATATGAAAAGAGCAAATAGATGTTTAAGGACAGAACTTGCACCGTGGCGATCTTGGTTAGAGGCCGGGTGCGGAATGGTCACTAACTAGTAAGTCCCATGTGGACTGTGATGACTCAGCTTGGTTGGGATCCTGGGTTGCTGGTCGAGAGGACTGTGCTTGAGGCAGTCAGGCTGGGAACTTGGGGTGCGTGGAAGGCTGTGCCTCTGCTGCTGGCGTGAATGGCATCTGTAGTTTGCCTGAGGACAGGATTGCGGAGCAGTAGTTTTGCTCTGGGAGGTTACAGTCCTTTCATAGGAGGTGGGTAGGTGGAAGAGACAGTTCTGCCCCATTTACTGTTTCTTGGTACCACTGCCCTTTAATTAATGCATTCTGTTGCTCTGGCTGTTTTCCACAGGTTGAGAAAGTACTGGGGTTTCTTACCATACCAGATCTGAATTGCAAAGAATGTATTTCAGATTCTTCCCCAGTTTTGCTCTATCTGCCCAAGTATGCCCCATCTCTCTGACAGGACCACAGACCTGTGTCCTGTCTCCATTCTTCTACTGTTTGCACAACTATTTTATGTCTACCAACATTCCTCCTCTCTTGCGAGTTTTCCTTCCTTGAAGTTTCTGATCAAAACTTACCCTCTGTGCAGAGGAGTCATTTGTTAATTTGCAGGTCCTAATTCAGTAATTGCATATTGGGGCCCTGAGATTCTGCATTTGTAATAAGCTTCCAGGTGATTCCCACACTGCTGGTGCAGAAGTTAGCAAAATTGTTCTGTAAAGGGCCAGATAGTAACTATTCAACTCTGGTCCTTGTAATGCAAAAGCAGCCACAGATAGTACCTAAATGAGTGGGCGTGGCTGTGCGCCAATAAAACTGTGTTCACAAAAACGGGCGGTGGGCCACAGTTTGCTGACCCTTGTTCTAGAACACAGACCATAGAGTCTGATACATGATTTCAAATTTTAGCTCTACCACTTGCTAGCTCTGTTTCTGTATCTGTAGAATGGAGATGGTAATACTAACTACCTCAGGGTTGTTGGGAAGATTTAGATGGGAATGGAAGCTCCACGAAGGCAGGAACTGTGTTTTGTTCACGTATCTCCGGTCCTAGAATAGAACTTGGCACATAGTAGGTGCTAAATTAATAGCAGGTATTAGCTGTTATCTTTCAGATGGAAACAAAATGAGGAGCAGAATGTAACCCAAGACGTATTAGAGATGTCCCCAGCAAATGTAGCTTACTTAGTTTCATTTGACTAGTTCTGTTTTTACTTCTACCTGTCCACGCAATCACTGATCTTAAAGCACTCAGAGTCCAGTGAGGAGCAAGACAACAGGTAACAGCATGTCAAATCATATTGTCTTGATAGAACTAAGTACAGGGTGTTAGAGGAGCACATAGAATACTCTAATACAGATGGTGGTAGCTCTAGAAGATAGAATATTTGAGCTGAATTTTGAACAGTAGGGATTTGCCAGGCAAAAGATATAGGCAGTTGAGCCAAGGGTTATGACATGTTTGGGCTCCGGGTATGAGAGTAGGCATTTCAGCCTGATTAGACCCTGGGATTCCATTTGCCCCGTATCTACTTAATTGGTATTATTCCTGACATCCTGTCCTTTGGGAAACAGCTCAATTGTCTGTAGGACTGAGGGAGGGAATGGAAGAAAGCTGTGTGCAGGACATGACTCTGTCCTTGTGCCTTCGTAAGTACTTAGAAGTCTAGGACACATCGGCCTCCTAGTCTGTCAGTACAGTTAGTTATGCATTCGAAAAAAATTTTTTACAGAAAAATAAAAAATTATATAAAAGAATAGTAAGTCCATCCCCATGTGCCTATCTTTTAGCTTCAACAGTTATCAAACCTACACCAGACTTATTTCTTACATTCCCACATCCCTCTGATTATTTTGAAGCAAATCCCAAACATCCTATGCTGCCATTTCTGACGCATATTTTGATGTTCGCAGAGGCCAGCGCTGCCGAGGAAGCTGACGTGCATGTAGCTGTGGTGGTGAGACCTGGCAATGCAGGGTTAACAGATGATGAGAAGACTTACTTCAGCCTCATCACATCCTTCAGCGAACTGTACCTGCCTTCCTCAACCTAGAGGAGGAGTTCTAAGGAAGACCAAACTGTCTTCACAGAGTAGTCCCTGTAGTCTAGTTTTATTCTAATGGTAAAAGTAATTTACTTAAAAAATACGTATATACACATACAGGAGGTATGTAAGTGTGTGTATGTGTATGTTCAAATTACCTTTCACAAGCACGTAAGTGGAAAAAAGAATCTCAGTTCAGTGAAAAGGAAACTTATTTAAAGACGTTTTATATGTTGAAATTGTTTGAAACCACAACTCTAACCCTTATTGAGGTGAAATATAGTTGCTAGAAGAAATTATTACTATACAGGTCAAGTGTGTTATGTTTATCAAGTCATGTACCAAAATAGAAAGGTAGGTTTGAGAGGTTACTCAGAAGCCTTGTTGTTTTAAAAGCTAGAAGTATTTCAGAGACATTCCTAATAATGATCTATTCCCCTTTTAAATTGAGTTAGAAGATTACAACAACTGAATTTCAAACTATTAACCTCCCTATTTACAGATGACAAAGCTATTTTTTCTGCTCCCAAAGAGAGCAAAGTTGGGAAAGGAAACTCATTTATCTTGATTAATCAAGTATCTGTCACTTAAGAAACTTGCTAATCATTGTGGTACCCACAGCAAGCAGTTGCCTTACCAATGAAAAAGATGCACTCATGTAACAGCTAAAACAGAAATGTGGTTTCTAATGTTTAAGGAAACAGTCCTAATCCTGCCAGTTATCATAGATTTCAGAGTTGCCTTGCTAACTACTTCTTAGCACAGTTTGAGAACATATGTTAATTGCTGTTTACTATTAAAAAACAAAAGGTTTACTGAAATTTGTCCATAAGACCTAGAAGAGCCCTAATATCTAATATTTTCTTCTGAAATGGATGTGAGAAATATAAATTTTATAACACCATTATTTATCCTGGTTCAGCCTAATGGGATGTCATGTCAGTTTCATGTAGTGATTAATAAAAACATTTTCTTCTTCACTCAGTTTTATGTAGGTTTGCTTACCGCCATAAGCAAAAGAGAAACTGAGGAGAGATTGGACAAATAAGAATTTTAGTTTAGTTTTTGCCTTAGTCTTGTGTGTGTTTGTGATATGTGTGTATATGCATGTGTGTGTTTTAATGGAATGCCAGTAGAAAATCATTGATTATTATTTGAGTTACGTATACATATATGGCTAACCTTAGTGGTTATTATTTCACTTGGATGGTAAACATTCAAGGTATGAGTGGATTTCTTAGATTTCTGAGAATATTATATTTGAGGTATGTAAGATGATGCTTGAAGGAGGCAATTATTCTAATTAATCAAGAAAAACTAATGAATCCTGGAGGAATAATTTTGGAGATGCTTTGTGTAAGGAAAAGGAAGTAGCCGTGCAAATATGAGAGGACAGGGAACGTAAGAGATTTTATGTTGATAGTTTTTATCTTCTAGTAGCTAATTAAGAAATCTAAGGACTATGACGATATAGAGTAGTAAAAGGGAAATGAATTTAAGTAAATCTTAGAAATGGGAGTAATTTGTAAGTGATGGTAAAGCCACAAATGGTAATTAAAGGATGAACTTCATATAGTTTCTCAAAAAAGCTTATGAGAAGATGAAAGAAAAGGGGTCTCTTAATGATAGTAAATGAACAATTGGAAAATTAAGGAAGGAATGAAAGAAAATTATGCACCAGGGACTAGATTAGAAAGGAATTCAAGGAAAAGAAGGTTGCTCAGTATCTAGCCAGCAGAGAATTGAGCTGGAGAAGTATCTTAGTCCATGTAGGCTGCTATAACAGAATTCCAGAGACTGGGTGGCTTATAAACAACAAAACTTTATTTCTCACAGTTCTGGAGTCTGGGAAGTCCAAGATCAAGGTGCTAGCAATAGCAAATTCAGTGTCTGGTGAGAGCCTGTTTCCTCACAGATGGCTGTCTTTTTCACAGTAACCTCACATGGCAGAAGGGGTGAAGGAGCTTTCTTGGGCCTCTTTTATAAGGACACTAGTCCCATTCATGTCCCCAAAGGTCTCCCAAAGGCCCCACTGGGGTTAGATTTTGGGGGGACACAGACATTCAGTCTACAGCAAGAGGCATTTACTATCCATGATAAAAAGGGTACCAGAAAAACTGTGTAGTTTATACTGAGTAGCGGAGGATGGAAATAGATTAAAAAATTAAGAGAAAGTTGCAATATCAGATTCAGTTTCCCATAGTAGGGTGTGAAGGAAGGGGAAAAGAAGGTGAGTGGAATATTTCTGAGGTCTTAGGAAGCGTATTTATAATGTGATAGAAAACAATCTTAGGAAGAACTTGAGTTATAAAGTAGGCTGGTCATGAGGAAGGAAAAATGCCTAGAGAGTGGGTAGTGAACTAGGAGGTAAGTCCAGATCAAATCATGATGCTTAGTAAGAGAAAGAGGAAAAAAATATCACCTCTGGAATTTCCAGAAAGAGACAAAGGTCCTAAATTTCCTCAGCATCTTGTCTGCAGAGAATACAGGGGACAAAGCCCTCTTAAAGTTGTGACTCTATTTATTCCTGTTTGTTACTCTGGATCTGCCTTAGTTGTGCTTTTTCCCACAGGGGCACTGATTTCTAATCTTGGGTCAAAACCCAAGTTGGTTTCTTAGAAGAGAAGCCTCAGGCAAAGGGGTTTCTCTAATCTTATCAGCATAGGGTAGCAGGGCTTCCTATTTGGCCTACTGCAAGGCTGGCTTGAGTTGCTAAGCCTAACTGGTGTCCAGTTTAGGGTTGCACAAGGAGAAGTTGAGAGCCGGGGGGTTGTCACCAAGACAGGTGCATGGCAGCCTTTGCCCAGCAGATGGTGCTGTTTCTCTAGAGACTGGCAAGTGTGAGGCCTCCCTAGATACAGCAGATGGAGCTAGGAGGTAGCATTACGAGAGAAGAATGAATGTATTTATCCTTAAAAACCATAACATGATATTGCAAAAGTCAGAGTAGTTTAGAAAAAAATGGCAGTCATTTCAAAAAATGAAATCTACCCACTAATATTTCTCTTCCCCTCTTGTTCCCTAAATCACATTAAAAAAAAAAAATCAGTGATTTCGGATAGCTGATTTTTCCGGCTGCATGTTAAAATGGACTTGTTTTGGTGATTAAAAAAACCCATTGGAGTACAAAGTTGAATGTAATTGTGCCAAAAGAATTTTTAATTCCTACCACCCATGTCTAAATGATAAACTGCTGTTGTCCTCAAGCTAATATTTAAGAATAATTTGTAGTTCTTTTTTTTGGGTTGCGTTGGGTGTTCATTGCTGCATGTGGGGTTTCTCTAGTTGGTGGCAAGCGGAGGCTGCTCTTCATTGCAGTGAGTGGGCTTCTCAGTGCGGTGGCTTCTCTTGTTGCGGAGCACAGGCTCTAGGTGTGTGAGCTTCAGTAGTTGCAGCACATGGGCTCAGTAGTTGTGGCATGCAGACTTAGTTGCTCCCTGGCATGTGGGATCTTCCTGGACCAAGGCTCAAACCCGTGTCCCCTGCATTGGCAGATGGATTCTTAACCACTGCACCACCAGGGAAGTCCAATAATTTGTAGTTTTTGTTGAAACATTGGAGTAACTCTATCTAACAAGTAAAATTCACTCTGCAGATTTTACCCAAGTTATTCATGCAAATATTTATTAAGCATCTACAGTATGCTGTAAGCGGACAAAGTCTCTTCCTATTCTCATGGTCCATCCATTTTTGGAGGAAGCAGTCAATAAATAATAAACAGCAACAGAAAGTTAGACACCAGTAAGTGCTCTGCAGAGAAAGTAGGGTAGAGTGGCTTTTTACAAGGGGGATGCTAAGGAGGTGACATCTAATCTGAACATGAAAGACTAGGTATGTGAGAAACTAGAAGGAAGAGCATTCCGTGAAGATGGAACAGCATGTAGTAAAGATCTGGGGCAGAGCTTGGCCTATTCTAGAAATTGAGAGAAGGCTGGTGGCCGGATGCCATCAGAGATGTGGGCAGAGCCAGATTGTTAGGGCGTGGTACCACAGTAGGGAGTTTGGGTTGTTTTCTAGGTGTGGTAGGAAACCACTGGAGAATTTGAAGTGGAAGATGGTATGATGTGATTTACATTTTTAAGGGAATTCTCTGTTGAATGGAGAATGGATTGTAGGTGGGCAAGAGTGGATGCAGGAAGACCATAGATATATCAGGGTTGAATGCCAAGGGAGAAACCACTTTAGGTATTTTATTCAGAGAGAGATTTAAAACAAAGAGTGAGACATTTATAAAAGCAATGGGAAGGACTAGAGTAGTAGTAGTCGGGGGGACAACTGCTGGACTGTGGAGTTGAAGGACACCCATGGTAGTTGAATCCAGAGTTCGGGAATCTTGCCACCACTGACACTGCTCCTCATATCCGCAAAGCTGGCCAGACATTGGAATACCTAGTTAACCCTTACAGCTTCCTCCAAACACTGGTACTCTGTGACTTTGCTTACCAACAGCAATACCAACAGGAAGATTGCTTCTGTCTTGCTTCTCTTTACAAACTTTGTGCTAATGCACTGAATTGGCAGTACCTGATTCTAACCCAGAACTCTACATGTTAGGGTGTCTGTGACATGTTTATAATGTCTCCAGTTCATGGATAAAACGGTGCTTGAGAGAGACAATTTGCTAGATCTTAGACAGAAGGCTATTGCAGTAATAAAGGTATAGGATGGTGGTGGCTTGGCTTAGGGTGGCAGAAGTGGAAATATATGGAAGTGGACACATTCAGAGTATGTTTTAGAGGTGACAGTGATAGCACTTGTTTATTGATTGGATTTGGAAGGATAACTTCTAGACTTTTAGCTTAAGCAGTTGGATAGGTGGTGCCACTGACATAGCGTGTAAAGTGTGAAAAGCCAATGTAGACATGACCAACAAGCAGTTGAATTTAAGTCTAGAGCTGAGGGTCTTGCCTAGCTGGAGACCAGATTGATGAGTTCATCGGCCTGGAGATGCTATATATTTTTTTAAGCACTTTTACTGAGATACAGTTAACATACAATAAACTGCATATATTTAGAGTGTACAATTTGGTATTTTTTTCTTATTAGTAATGTGTATATGGCAATCCCAATCTCCCAATTCATTCCCCCTCAACCCTCCCCGCTTTCCCCACTTGGTGTCCATATGTTTGTTCTCTACATCTGTGTCTCTGTTTCTGCCTTGCAAACCAGTTGATTTGTACCATTTTTCTATATTCTGCATATATGTGTTAATATACGATATTTGTTTTTCTCTTTCTGACCCACTTCACTCTGTATGACAGTCTTTAGGTCCATCTATGTCTCTACAAATGTCCCAGTTTCCTTGCTTTTTACAGCTGAGTAATATTCCATTGTATATATGTACCACATCTTTTTTATCCATTCATCTGTTGATGGACATTTCGGTTGCTTCCACGTCCTGGCTATTGTAAATAGTGCTGCAATGAACATGGGAGTGCATGTGTCTTTTTGAATTATGGTGTTCTCTGGGTATATGTGGAGATGCTATTAAAAGCCATGGGATGTGAGCACGTAAGAAGAGACTGTTGATGGAAAGCCTAGACAGAGCCTTAGGCTCCAACATTAGAGATCAAGGTAAGGAGGGAAGCCAGCAAAGGAGATGGGAAAGGATTGGGCCTGGAGAAAGGAAAGTCAGGAGAGAAGCATGTGAGCCAAATGAAGAAGGGGGTGCTCAGATGTGTCAAGTGCTGATAAGAATTCAAGTCAGTTGAGAATAGCACTGGCCCTTGGATTGCAGTCTCAGTGGAGTGGTGGGAACAGAAGTTAAATTAGTTTAAGTTGAGGAGAAAACAGGAGGTCTAACTAAAGATTTATCGATTTTGTGGATCTTTTCAAAGAACCAACTTTTGGGTTTTTTGCTTCTCTATTTTATTTATCTCTAGTTTTCATTATTTCCTTCCTTCTGCTTGTGTTGGGTTTAGTTTGCTCTTCATTTTCTAGTTCCTTAAGGTGGATGGTTAGGTTATTGCTTTGAGATCTTTCTTATTTTTTAAAATATAGCCATTTATAGCTGTGAATTTCCCTCTGAGTACTGCTTTCACTGCATCCTGTAGGTTTTGGTATCTTGTGTTTTCATTTTCATTCATCTCAAAGTATTTTCTGGTTTCTTTGTGATTTCTTCCTTGACCATTTGGTTGTTTAAGAGTGTGTTGTTGAATTTCCACATGTTTGTGAATTTCCTAAATTTCCTTCCGTTATTGATTTCTTTCTTTTTTTAAAAAAAATTTTATTTATTTATTTATTTATTTTATTGGCTGTGTTGGGTCTTCGTTGCTGCACACAGGCTTTCTCTAGTTGCAGCAAGTGGGGGCTACTCTTCGTTGTGGTGCATGGGCTTCTCATCACGGTGGCCTTTCTTGTTGCAGAGCATGGGCTCTAGGCGCGTGGGCTTCAGTAGTTGCGGCACATGGGCTCAATAGTTGTGGCTCACGGGCTCTAGAGCACAGGCTCAATAGTTGTGGCACATGGGCTTAGTTGCTCCACGGCCTGTGGTATCTTCCTGGGGCAGGGCTTGAACCCTTGTCCCCTGAATTGGCAGGTGGATTCTTACCCACTGCGCCACCTAGGAAGTCCTGTTATTGATTTCTAATTTCATTCCATTGTACTTTGGAGAACATACTTTGTATGATTTTGATCTTTTAAAATTTATTGAGACCTGTTTCGTGGCCTAACATAAGGTCTGTCCTGGAGAATGTTCTCTATGCTGTAGAGAAGAACATTGTATTCTATTGTTGGGTGGAGTCTCTATAAATGTTCACTAGGTATAGTATTGAGTCTTCTGTCTAGTTGTTTTTTCCATTGTTGAATGTGGAGTATTGAATTCTCAATCTATTATTGTTGAACTGTTTCTCCCTTTAATTCTTGTCTGTTCTTGCTTCATTTACTTTTGCACTTTGTTCTAAGTGTATGTATGTTTATAATTGTCATATCTTCTTGATGGATTGCCTGATGTTAATGTGGCCACTCCAGCCCTGCTTTGGTTACTGTTTACATGGCATATCTCTTTTCATCTTTTTATTTTCAACCTGTTTTTATCTTTGAATCGAAAATGTTTCATGCAGACAGTGTATAGTGGATGATGTTTTAAAAACCCATTCTGCCAGTCTCTGCCTTTTAATTGAAATTTAATCCATCACCTTTCATGTAATTATTGGTAAGGACTTACTTCTTTCATTTTCCTGTTGAGTACAGGCTTGTAACCAGAAGATGAATAAGTTCTGGAGATCTAATGCACAACATTTTGATTATAGTCAGCAGTACTACGTTGTATACTTCAAAGTTGATTTCTATATTTCTTATATCTTTTTTTTCCTCAGTCTTCCATTATTGCCTTCCTTTGTGTTAAATAGGTATTTTCTAGTACACCATTTTAATTCTCTTATTGTTTCTTTTACACTATATTTTTGAGTTATTTTCCTAGTGGTTTCTCTGGGGGTTATAATTAACATCTTAGTTTATAACAATCCAGTTCTAATTACTACTACCTTAATTTTAATAGGATATAAAACTTTGCTCATATGTAACTCCATTCCCACCCCCGCTGCTTATGTTGCTGTCACAAATTACATCTTTATTGTGTGCTTATCAACATAGATTTATAATTATTTCTTTATGCAGTTGTCTTTTAAACCAGATAGGAGGGAAAAACAGGGCTACAATGAATATATTTATATTTTCTTTTAACATTTACCTATTGTATTAGTTTCCTAGGGCTGCAGACTACCACAAATTGGGTGGCTTAAAGCAGCAGAAATTTATTCTCTCACAGTTCTGGATGCCAAAAATCTGAAATGAAGATGTTAGCAGCGGTGGTTCCTTCTGGAAGCACTGAAAGAGAATCTGTCCCTTGCCTCCTAGCTCCTTGTGACAGCTGACACTCCTTAGTGTTACTTGGCATGCAGAGGCATCACTCTGATCTTCTTCTCCATTTCACGTGGCATTCTCCCTGTGTATCTGTGTCTTCCCATGCTGTCTTACAAGGACACCAGTAGTATTGGATTTGGGGCCTGCCCTACTCCAGCATGACCTCATCTTAACTAATTGCATCTGCAACAATTCTATTTCCAAATAAGGTCACATTCTGAGCTATTGGGGATTAGGACTTCAACAGATCTTTTTGGGGGAGACACAGTTCAACCCATAACACCAGGACTATGTCAGAGCTTTTCAAAGCCCTTATTTGCTGAAGCATTTCATTCTCCATTCTTCCCTCTCAGCCTTTTTGGTTAGCTGTTGTTTGTCCCAACTGTTACCCAGTGCTCCGGGTAGCTGTGACTGATACATTGCCTTTAAACGTTTTTTGACAAATGCCCAGGGCAGCTGCCCCAACACTGGCAGAATTCTCAGGCACGATAAAGGTGAGCACTTTGAGGCAGTCCTCCACGGAGCCACCAGACAGGTTGTTAGGGACTGCATTGTGTTTCTAGCCCCTGCACATCCCACCCCCCACCCCCCAACCCCTCTCAGATTTGTATGTTGAAGTCCTGACCTCTCGTGTGACTGTATTTGGAGATGGGATCTTCAGGAGATACAGCTAAATCAAGTCATCAGGGTGGGGCCCTAATCCAATGGGATTAATGTCCTTACTAGAGGAGGAAGAGATTACCAGAGAGCCCTCACCAAAAAACTGAATCAGCCAGAACCTTGATCTTGGACTTGCCAGCCTCCAGAACTGTGAGAGGGTAAACCTCTGTTTAAAACAGCCAGCCTGTGGTATTTTGTTACTGCAGCTTGAGCTCAACCAACCAACCACAGTTTTTAGCAAATGAGGTCCATTGTTCTGCTCCCTCTGTTGCTTTTATATGTACCAGAAGTACAGGCTGTTATTGTCTAGGCCACCCCTGAGCCGGGGAGCAGGGATGGGACCAAGGTGAGTTAAAACACCACCAAGCTCTCTGTTTTTGCCGAGATTCAGCTGTTTTTGCCTTGGATAAGCATTTCCCCTGGCTGTTGCAAGCTTTTATTTACTTTCCAGAATTTTGAAAAAGTTGATTCTGACAGTTTTTGCCACTCTTTTGCTTTTTTGGAGGGAAGGACCTTGATGTTCCTTACTCCTCCATTTTCACCGATGTCACCCCACGTGCTCCTTTAACAATGTGACATTGACACTCCTCCCACTAAGAGGTGGGGCCTTGGTCCCTTCCCTTGAATCTAGGTGGGCGCTTATGACTGCTCCAAGCAAAAGAGGCCCACAGATGTGATGCTCTGTGACTTTCCAGGGTAGGTTATGGAAAGGATACAGCTTCTGTATCCTTCTATATCCAGCTAAGGGGTGGACACTTGCTCTGGGGAAGCTAGCTATCACGCTGTGAGGGCCCAAATAGCCCACAGGGAGAAAACAGGTGGAGAAGCTCCTGGGGAGAGGAAAGGAGGCCCCAAGGTGACTGCCAGCCTCATTCTGCAGACATGAATAAACCAGTCTTCAGATACTTCCAGCCTCCAGCCCTCAAGTCTTCCAGTTGAGACCTCAGACGTCGTGGAGCAGAAATAAGTTGTCCCTGCTGTGCCCTGTCTGAATTCCTGACCCACAGAATCTGTGAGCATGATAAATAGTTGTTTTTATAACACTGTATTTTGTGGTAATTTCCTAGGCAGCCACAGTAACTGAGAAGTCACCAAGTGTGTCATATGGTACCAAGCAGTGGACAGACTTCTCATCCCTTTCGGCACAGATGGATTTAAAGGGCCCGTGCTGGAGAGTGCAGTGAGGCATGCCAAGATTGTCTCATGTGCTCCATTTTCCTCCCTCCAAACGGTGGCATCTCTTGTCTTTCTCGATTCTGTGTGTCTCCACCTTCCCAATCAACCAGGCTTGAAACCTCAGAATGTCTTTGATTTTTTCCTTCCCCTTCACCCTCCTCACATGGGCAACAAGTGACACCTGCTGTCTTTTTCACAGTGCATCACAAATTTCTTCTTTTCTTCCCATTCCTGACAGCCTGTGCTTGAAATTCCAGGAGTTCGTTATTACTTACAGAATACAATGCAATGGGATAGAAAAAGACTGCCAGTGATAACAGGCATCGTGCTCCCAGGTTTCATGCTAGAAAAAGGTAGTATTTGAAGCTTTCCAAGGGCAAGTAATGATAATGCGTATGGATATGTTACAGGAGTCTGCTATATTTTGAGAAAGCACCTTCAGGGTCACTGAGTTGTCTGGAGTACTTTTTTTTTTTTTTTAATGTGGGCCATTTTTAAAGTGTTTATTGAATTTGTCACAATATTGCTTCTGTTTTATGTTTTGGTTTTTTGGCCATGAGGCATGTGGGATCTTAGCTCCCCTATCAGTGATTGAACCTGCACCCCCTGCACTGGAAGGCAAAGTTTTAACCACTGGACTGCCAGGGAAGTCCCTGGAGTACTTCTTTATTTTTTTTTTTTGTTTCTTAAAAAAATTATTATTTTTTTGGCTGCAGTGTGCGGCTTGTGGGATTTTTAGCTCCCGACCAGGGGCTGAACCCGGACCTCCTGCAGTGGAAGCACAGAGTCCTAACCACTGGACCCCCAGGGAACTCCCTGGAGTACTTCTAATCCCTGGATCCACTTTGTTTCTGAGTTTAGTCAAAGCTCTTTTCCTCTAGCCCTCTGAACGATCCCTGGCTACAAATCTAAATTTGGTTTACAAAAATCTAGAAGTATTAGACGTTTTTCCAATATTGACTAGTATGAGAAATAAAGTTTAGTTTCATTAGTTTTATTTTGGGATAACAAAACCCAATCCATCCTGACACAATGCATAAGGACCAAAATAAACAGTGATGTACCAGTCTCCACAATAACCAGTAGATGGCAAATTTCAGGATATGCAAGTTTTACTTTCCCATACCAGGGGCAAAGAAAACCCAGTAAATAACACAGGTAATAAAACTTGACCTCACTGTCCGTTCTCCATTAAATAAAAACTATTTTTTTTTTTTTGGCACACGGGCTTAGTTGTTCCGCGGCATGTGGGATCTTCCTGGAGCTGGGATCGAACCCGTGACCGCCACATTGGCAGGTGGATTCTTAACCACTGCGCCACCTAGGAAGCCCCTCAAAAACTATTGAACCTTGAAAATGTGAACATTGTTTTTAAAATATTTCTCTCCTAACCAGGAAGGGAACTTTTCTTTAAGAGACCTAGCTGGACTAGCAGAAACATAGTGTGGTATATTTCCTAGTTTGTTCTCAGAGTCGTTTGCATCTGTGTCAGCTCCTCCAGGAATGCTCACTCCCGATGTAGATTCCCTGGTTTTGTCCTCCTAGATGAATGCTGTGGTCCTTAACTCCTAGGAAGTTCCGTGATCTTGATCTTTATATGTCTGTGTGGCCTAATACAAAAATTTATTTGGTCTTTGTCTTTGGTTCCTGCCAAGAGCTGCTAAAACTCTTGGAATTTTCTGAGTGATAGGAATGGCTTTTGTTTTTTGTAATGAGTCCCTTTGATCACACTTGAGTTTATGCTAATGAGATCACCGAGGGTGAGGCCACTAGATGACCTCAGGATGGAGCTGGTCACCAGAAAGACCAAGTGGCTAGACCTCCTGCCTGACCTCCAGGCATGGGTGGCTGAGGGGGCTGGAGAGGAAGCTCTGTAAACTCTTCAGCTGTGAGATTCAGAGAGCTTCTGGGTTGGTGAGCACGTTGAACCCCCGGAGGGTGGTGTGCGCCTGCATCCCTCCCCTTCCTTGCCCCATGCATCTCTTCCATTTGGCTGCTCTCACGTTATATCTTTTATAATAAACCAGCAAATGGAAGTGAAGTGTTTTTCCAAGTTCTGTGAGTCGTTCTAGGAAATTACTGAACCTAAAAGGGAAGAGAGTTGTGGGAACCCTCCAGTCTTATGACCAGGTTGGACCAAAGTGTAGGTAATCTGGGGACCTGATACTTGCGACCAGCATCTGAAGCGAGGGCGGTCTTGTGGGACCGAGCCTTTAAACCCATGGGGCCTGACGGTAACTTTGGGTGGTGTCAGAATTGAACTGACTTGTGGGACACCCAGTTGGTGTCCAGAGAATTAGAGAACTGGTTGTTAGTGTTCGAAAACATCCTAGAAATATGCTACCAATATAACACTGACGTTTTCAACATAATGTCTGATTGAGTTTACACATGCTTTAATATTAGAGAAGAAATGTTCTTGTAAGCGACAAAAAAATCATAATTCTGCACAAAAGAATTTTATTTAGTGGTCAGATCCCAATGAATCATGCCAGGCATTGCTTGATTCTGTTAAAATGTGCTATTAGATATACTCTTAAGAAAGTGTACAGTGCATCACCAAAAGCTGTTTAATTTGGACTGTGTAGAGTAAAAGAAAACTTCATACATGTTTGTTCTCTGATAAAATTTTTAAAATATAAAAATGAAAAAAAAATCCCAAAGCAGTATTCAAAAATAATAAACGTCACCTTGGACTATTTACAGTAAGATGCCTTTCTAACAGGAGAACACTCTGCTGGTTTCTTTTTCTCACATTCTACTTGTCCCTTAGAGCAGGGGTCCCCAACCCCCGGGCTGTGGACAGGTAGCTGTCTGCAGCCTATGAGGAACCGGGGCGCACAGCAGGAGGCGAGCAGCGGGTGAGCGAGCGAAGCGTCATCTGCCGCTCCCCATTTCCCCATCGCTCACATGACCGCCTGGACCATACCCCACCCTCCGTCCGTGGAAAAGTTGTCTTCCGTGAAGCCGGTCCCTGGTGCCAAAGGGGTGGGGACAGCTGCCTTAGCAGTACTCTCCCTCCCCTCCCTAACCCTTTTCTTCCATTCCTGTCTTGCATGAAACGGTCATCTTCTATTCTCTCTAGCTCATCTTTGCGGCTTTCTCTGATACTCCTTTTTCCTACTCTAAATTACCATTAATTCTATTCAACAGACATTTGTTGAGCACCTCACCTGTGCCAGGCACTGTGCTAAGATGGGGGTCGGGGGGGGGGGTAAATACAGAGATGAAAAGTCATTGAGCCCCTCCTCAAGAAGCTCAGAGTTTGGGTTGAATTGAAAAAAACATCTTTCACATTATATTCCATGAAATCCCAAGCCCCCTATGAAATAAATTGGGGGATTTATTGAAACAAAGTGCATTCATAGAGGGTCTGTCAGCTTGGCCCACTCCAATACATTCTGAATTTAGAATTCTGCTTTTTTTTTTTTTTTTTTAAATCAAGTACAGCCTCTAAAGCCCAGGCATATACGTTGAGTTTTAAACTCTTCGCAGATGGAAACTACGTGTTGGGTTGTAGGGAATGAGCTGAACCAGTTTGTTTTGGGGGAGGGTAACCTTTTAATCAGCTTCTACAAATTCCAAGTATGAAAAGCCTTTAACCCCTTGCCACCCAAAATACTAAACGTGGGCAATAGATTCGTATTAAGACTCCTCCCCCCCACCCCCAATTTAGACTTGCAACAAGATGCTCTAAAACTCCTCTCTTTTACAATGTCCAGCAGGAGCTCTTTTTGTTACCTGCATACGTATTTCTTTGTGCTTTTCTGTGAACATTTTCTTAGCTTCAAACATAAAACAGCGAATTAAGCCTGCAGGTAACCTTATATTTTTTTTTCCCTTTTATCATGGTTGAACTGCATACAAGCTCTGTTCGTGCATTTGGCCTACATCTTCCTTGTCCATGAGGCCTCAAGAGACCCATGGTAGTTACTTGAAAAGAAAGAAAGCAAACTACGAAATAGAAAATAAAAACGGACCATAGCATACTATGGAAGCAAAACTGAAACCACACCCTCGCTGCCCCCATCTCTCCATGCCTGGCAGACCATGGCCCTGCAAATGTTCACATTTGGAAATATTTTCTCAGTCGCAGTAAAGTCCAAATCGTGGCGGGCTTCCCTCTCACAGCTTGTAGCGTTTCCTTTCGTCGAATGCTCCGCCAATCGCTGAGCGATGATGAAGGGGGTTCTTGTGGGAAAGTTCTGTCGTTGATCCCACATCCTCCACAGGTTACACGGGATCACATCTGTACAGTTTCCATCCAACTAGATGATACTCTGTCCATTCGAGAGCACTGGTGCCAGATTCACAGTTTCCTCATGAGCTGGTTCCAAGCCCTTTGGATCTGAAGGCAACTTCGGGAGTCGGCATTACTCCCATGTTACATTTGGTCTGCCCTACTCTAAGGTAGGGGGATCACGATGTCTGGGATATGTGAAGAGGACAAGAAGAGCAGGGGGTGTCGGGAGAGAGGGAAAAAGAGAAGTGATCATGCACAAGCTTCTTGCTCTGTCGTGCATTATATTTTCAGTGTAACAGCGTGTGTTTCGACACATAGGGCTTGTGCTTTTTCGTTACATAACTCGCCCTGAAAAGCTCATTTGGCAAATGTGGCCACGAATGTGTGTGTGTGTGTGTGTGTGTGTGTGTGTGTGTGTGTGTGTGTGTGTGTGTGGTGTACGTGTGTGGCGTGTCATGAGGTTATGCATCAAGTCCTGTGGGTGTGTCTTGGCCCGTCCCCCGCTGCCACACCCACCTCACCAGCGAGGAAAAACTGATGGGTTACACCTGGTCGGTCTGATATTCAGACGCTTCAGACAGGCTTTCTGAGAAGCTTAGGAAATTCTCCTGGTATTCGGAACAAACAATCTCATAACGATAATGCCGGAACTCCACAGCAAAGGTGCCGAAGTAAGACAGGAAGCACATGACCAGGCCCCACTGGACCCTGGCTGCGTACATGTGGATGCCTTGGGCCATGAGGATGAAGTCTGGGGAGAAGTAGTCAAGGAAAGTACCCCCATCGGCCACATTAAGACAGGGCTCTTTTCTGGGCAGAGACAGGTTACAGGGAAAGCCTCGCTCTCCCCCTCACTAGCAAAAGAGCTTGGCAGAGCCAGCTGAGCTCCACCTACATAAATAATACAAGGTAATGTTATTGAGCCCTTACTTTGTATCAGACATGCTTCTCGGTGCTTTCATGGAAAACCTAACTTAATCCTCACAACATCCTATTACCAGCAGTTTGTTTAAAATAGGGAAACGGAGGCCAAATGGGTAACACAGGTATTAACTGGTGAAACGGATTCAAACACAAGCACTTTGACTCCCTGGCTGTACATTCGACTGCTATACTCTACGGCTGCCTAATAAACTGTGAGACTAGCTAAAGAATTACAGTTACAAAGTAATTAGTTGGCCAGAAAAATAACGTTATATTTTTAAAAGACACGGGAAATGACAATGGAACAAGGTAAGCATATAAAATAGCTAACTACCTCCATATAAGCTGTGTTTGCCTCTGCAGTACTACTAATAATGTCTAAGTGGCCCCTCTTCTTTCTAGTTTTCACTATTGCTTTTCAGACAATATTGTATAGGTTTGTTTCATTCCCAGGGTTGCATTTCAACTCGTGCCCAAGCGAAAACAGGCAATTAAAAAGCCAGAGAAACAGATGAGATGTCTGTGCGTGAATATGCACAGAGTATATGTATGTACACACACACACACACCCAGTATATAAGAAGGTAGGAGCTGGGAAGGAGAAAGATTCATAACATTCTTTTGTGAAAGGTCAAGCGGCTAAGGACTAAATAAAGTTATTTCGAAAAAATCAGAAATGTTCCCCAAGAATTAGCTCTACCTTCAGAACTTAGACTTAAAATCTTGGGAAATTTTCAGAAAGCAAAAATGTCGGTGACAACTGCTTCAGCCAAACTTTGCTCTCCTGACTAGAGCTGGATTCATTCACCTGGAATCACGAAATGGTTCCAAGTCTTCAGAAATAACATGGATCAGCATTGTTTGGTATAAACTCAAAACTCAGAGTGATTTAAAATCTGTATATACTCTTCTGACTGAGGGTTCAAAATATTGCCCAAGCAGTATTAACTTATTAAGTAAGTTAATAGGGGAGGGATACATTTTCAAATCTCACACTGGCAGAATTCTGACCTGTTTACTCATAAAAATATTTCATCAGGTTGCTAGTAATACTCAAGTTTTGTGGCTTGAATTTCAAGTCCTTAAATATTCTCAATCTAATGTGACTGTAGAACTTCAGAAACTGCTAAAATGACTGAATGGCAGGTTGTGAGGGAAGAAGAAGTAAATGGCTGCCAATATTCCACTAATGAACCTCTCTGACCGCTAAATGTTTTTGTATTTTTTTGGGGGGGGGGGTACACCAGGTTCAATCTGTTTTTGTATTTTAAAGCCATTCTAAGGAGGGATGGCATAGTGGTTAAGAGTATAAGAACTGAGCCTGAGTTAAAACAAACAAACACATACCATGTGTGATCTTGGGTAATTAACCTCTCTTTTTTATTATTCTTACTTGCTAAGCGAGGATTAAAAGGGTTGACATTTAAAGTGCTTAGAATAATGCCTAGCACATTATAAGTGCCCAATAAATATTGGCTATTACCTTGATGATTTTAATTGAGTTATACAGTTTGTCACCTAGGAACCTTATTCTTTTCTTCTCCAGTTTCCAGAGGACCTAATGGAGTGAACACTTAGGATTGAGTGACTGATCTGATTGGTGGGCTCAGAACTGGCCAGCTACCATTGGGCCCTGCTACAGTAGGCAGGGCCACTGTGCTCCACCCTAGACTAGACCCTCTGCTATCTGTTTGGAGTTTGAGTGAAGTGCTCTCCTGTGCCTTTTCCTAATTTCTGTGCTTGTTACTGGGTGGATAAGTTGAACTCCAAGGTGTGAGATAGGAGGCCTGCGTGATTTTCCTTTCCAAGTTCACTAGGAATAAAGGCTGATTTCTTCATCCCCGTGTGGCTCCTTGTGACTGTTCTCCATTGGTTCAAACTCTGAGGGAGGAAGGGAAATAAATAGCACCTCAAAACCTCAAAATTATTTGTTTAGGACAACAGTACATGCAGTGGTACTAGTTCTTGAATTTCTTTTCCAGAAAAGCTTACTTGTTTTCCTGAAAGATATAAATGTATTTTTGCCCCTTGAAATTCATTTTAGAGTTAATAAATTAAATGAAATAACAGAGCCACTAATAAAGTCACAAATGAAAAAACTCTTTCGAGATGGAAGGAAAAAAAAATCACAGTTCTCTTTTGATTATGCATTCTATGTTTTTCACAAAAGGAAACTTCACATCATTAGTGATAAGGAGAATGCATGACACCATTCCTACAGATTGAAACAGTTTTGAGAAGGCAGAGCTTGTTTTATTTTTAGTTCTCCATCTCCTCTTTGTCATGAAAAATAGGTCTGAGAGTTTTCATTTTTATACCCATTTGCCTTTTTTTTTTTTTTGGTCTGATATTCTGAGATGATCTGACAGTATATCCTAACCAGCTGAGAATGGCAATTTTCTAATCTTCTACAAGGACAAGTTATATGTGTTTTAACCTCCTTGGCAAAGAACATTTTCACATTCAAAGGATACAGAGGACCACACAGAGAGTAACAGATGCTGAGAGAATAACTCGTGGAATTCCAACTTTCCGTCCTTCATTCTTGATGTTGACTTTGAGTGTCAATGCAGCCTGGATCCAGCAGGTCAAAGTGCCAAATCCAAAAGTCAAGGAAGTTCCGACATTATGGATTTCTTCATCATTTGTGAGCTAAGGGATGAACAGATAATGACCTGTGGAGGCCCATTTAGAAAATACATACAAGCCAATGGAATACGTGAAGGAGAAAAAAATAGGTAAAGGGATGTCCCAATGATGGGATGGATTGTAGAAAGAGTAGAATCCTTTATCTCCACTGGCTCTTTGTGCCTATTCTCTATTGGTTCGAACTCTGAGGGGAAGACGAGAAATGAATAGTACCCCCCAAACCTCAATACGTTTGTTTGGAAAAACCATTTATTTTCCAGAAAAGCTTTGTAGAAAAGTAAAAGAAAAAAGCAGGAGAGTTACATACAAAAAGAGAAATGTCAAAGTTTCTACAGACATAAACCCCAAACTCTGTTTTCTAGACTAAGAAATAAGACAGGAATCTGGCTGTGTGTTTACTGATTGAGGGTGGCCAGTTCTAAGCAGGTCAAGATTTCATTGACCTGGACAACTAATAACACTTGGCCTGTCTATGGAATGTGGCCAACTCATTGTTAATGGGCTTTTGTTCTGTTTTCCGATCATGATAAGAAAACTGCACTTATGAGCTTTTGCCATACCTGGAGACCCATAAAGACAGTGTTTGAAGATAACTGGTCAAGGCTTTTATATAGTTAATAGGTTAAAGGAGACCTGTTTGTGTTATTTCAGTTAGGGGTTAGAGATGTAAACTGCGCAAATCATTACCCACTGATTTAAAAAACATGTCTGTCACTTAAAACACCTTTATTAATTACATATACTTTCAACTACACATATAGCACCCCACGTATATAGGAAACATATAAGAAAATAAAATCTACTGTCGAAGAGATGGCTTTATTTATTATTCTTTAAATTGGGGTATAGTTGCTTTACAATGTTATGTTAATTTCCACTGTACAGCAGTGAAGTAGAGTTCCCTGTGTGAAGAGATGGCTTTAAAAATATAGTGAAAATATTTTTTTTGAATCGCCATTGCCTTCAGGTGTTTTATTGTTTAGTGTTGCTATGAATAATGGTTATATCAAGTCAATATTACTTTCCCTTTACAATTTTTTCCTATTGTTTTGGCTGTAGGATTTTTCTTCTTTGAAGAAGCCATTTCCCACCCCCACCACACAGTGCAAAACACATATTTTTGAAACATTTTATTTTATTTTTAATTTTTATTTTATTTTATTTTTTGGTCACGCTGCATGTGGGATCTTAGTTCCCTGACCTGGGGACGAACCCACACCCCCTGCATTGGAAACATGGAGTCTAAACCACTGGACCGCCAGGGAAGTCCTGAAACACTTTATTTTATTTTTTTAATTAATTTTTAAATAAATTTATTTTATTTTATTTTAGGCTGCATTGGGTCTTTGTTGCTGCGAGGGCTTTCTCTAGTTGTGGCGATAGGAGGCTACTCTTTGTCACGGTGTGCAGTCTTCTCATTGCAGTGGCTTCTCTTCTAGAGCACGGGCTCTAGGTGCATGGGTTTCAGTAGTTGCGGAATGTGGGCTCAGTAGTTGTGGTGCATGGGCTTAGTAGCTCAGCGGCATGTGGGACCTTCCCAGACCAGGACTCGAACCCCTGTCCCCTGCGTTGGCAGGCGGATTCTTAACCACTGCACCAGCAGGTAAGCCCCAGACACACTTTAAATAATGATTCCCCAAATCAAATTTTACTTCGAAGAAATTGCTTTTCCATGATGTACATAGTCTGTTCATTCATTTTTTAAATCTAATTTTAAAAATAGATGATATAGTTACATGGTTCAAACTTTAAAAAATTATAAAAATGGTATAGATTGAAAAGTCTGTCTCATCTCATATACTAGCCACCTGGTTTCTCCACAGGCAACTGATGTGTGGTTTCCTGTGTAATCTCTGTAGATATTCCAGAAAATGTTCTTCATATGTAGTGTCATCATTTATAGTTTTGAATATCTGTGGTTCACCCAAACAACCCAATCACTGGGATTCTTCAGGGAACTTTAGTGAAAAACAAAATGTCTACTCAGTAACTTCCATCCAATACTTGGTTGAGAGAAATGACAGTTACTGAGCATGTCACAACATGCCACCCCCATAGCACAGACCGATACGTGGAGGAAAGACTCCCACCAAAATCTCAATAAAAAATGCTCTGTGCCCTAACATTTTTGAGCTTAGCAGATAAACTCTCAAGTATTCTCCTGATAATTCATTGTCCTAGCCAATATGTTTTAAGAATGCAGCTTTCTCATTATCTAGGTTAATATGGAATGAGACCTAGAATAGTTAGAGGAATTGGTGGGATTGCCTGCCTATCTGTTGGACAACGCTTTAAGTAAAAATTACTTATTGAGTTGCCACTGTGTGCCAAGGGATGTCTTGGGGATTGAGTTATCCTAATTTAATGAATTAACAGCACTGAGGGTTAAGGACAAGAGACAGTCTTAGAAAATCCACTACCATATTTTCAGTAAGAGCATTACTAAATGCTCACTAGCATGCTGAGTGTCTGGAATGCCTATACCCTTTGGGTTTCACTCAGTAGATGGAGAGGAAGTGTCAGGATCAGTGTTTGACCGCAAGGAGGAAGTTTCTAGCAGCAGTATATAGCAGAGGCTGGAGGATGCTGGGGAGGGAATGGAGGCAGGGAAAACACACATCTACTGTAACTGCGCAGGGCTCTTTATTTTACAAATGAAGGTCATGAGTTGGGTGATGGGGGCTTCCTTGGTAGCACAGTGGTTAAGAATTCGCCTGCTGCCCCGGTGGATTTGTAGCAGGGGGGAGGAGCCGCAGTTGGAGTCACTCTCTTGGCCTGAGCTGCCCGAGCCGCCATGACCCAGGCAGGGCACCACTGCACACTCACTCCCAGGGGAAGGAGCCACTATAGCACCCTCTCTCTCCCCACACACCAGCGCTTACAGACGAACAATAAAGGAAGCTCTGCTGGTCACAGAGTAATACAAAAAGCCCAAGGTGGGTAGAAGGACACTTAAAGCTGAGACCCCAAGGAAAAAGAAATATTATTATTAATTCTATTGATCTGGTCCGTTCTGGGGTCAGTTCTAGTTTTTTGGGTTTTTTGGTTTTTTGTTTGTTTGTTTTCTTAATTAATTATGATCTTAGTCCTAAGGGAACTATGTTTTATAACATTTTTTTATTCTATTTTTATTCTATTTTTATTTTTAGACCTTCTACATATTTCTATTTCTAGCTAAGTTTTCTGTAGTGCTGACTGTATCTCTCCTACCTTCTTTTCACCTCTATCTTTTATAATTTCTATTTTTTCTTTTTCTTTTCATATTTCCAGTCACACTACACTCTTCTGTTGCCCTGTCTTCTATCCTTTTTTAGTTTCTTTTATCATAATATACTTATAATCAATATTATCGCTTGGCTCTTTTTCCTTGCTTTATTCTCCAGATGACACACTGTTTGGTTTTTATTATTAGGTTTGGACTTCATCTTAGTTCTGATTGTAATTGTCTGATTTTGTTTTGGGAATCTTCAGTCTGTCTGCTTGTAGTCTCGCTCTTTATTATATTTGATCCCAGCTTTCAAAATCCCTGGATATGTGTTTGTGTGTGTGTGTGTGTGTGGTTTCTTTTTTTTTAATTAATTATGATCTTAGTCCTAAAGGATCTACATGTATTATAACATATTTTTTATTCTTTTATTCTATTTTTTCTTCTATTTTTATTTTTAGACCTTCTACATATTTCTATTTCTAAGTTTTTTAGTGCTAACTTTATCTCTTCTACCCTCTTTCCTTCTCTATCTTTTATACATTTCTATTTTTTTCTCTCTTTTCTTTTTCTTTTCATATTTCCAGTCACACTATGCTCTTCTGTTGCTGTCTTCTATCCTTTTTTAGTTTCTTTTATCTTAATATACTTATAAGCAATATTATCGGTCTGTTCTGTTTCCTTGCTTTATTCTCCAGATGACACACTGCTTTGGTTTTCATTATTAGGTTTTGTCTTTATCTTAGTTCTAAGTAAAATTGTCTGATTTTGTTCTGAGAATCTTCAGTCTGTCTGGTGGTACTCTAGCTCTTTATTATATTTGATCCTAGCTTTCAAAATCTCCCTGGATTTGTGTGTGTGTGTGTGGTGGGGTTTTTTTTTTTTTTTTTTTTTTTTTTTGGTTTTGAATTTCTGTTGGTTTTCTTTTTGATTGTCTGGCATACTTGGGTTCTTCTGTCAGGTCTTTCTAGTGCCTTATGTTTTATTGGATTCAGTATTTGTGTGTCTTATACATGTATGTGTTTCCTTGATTTAGTATTTGTTTGACTCAACACTCTGCCATTAATCTGGGGCTTGGACAGTCTTCTTTAAACCCCTTTATTGCCAGGACAAGCAACCTCTGAAGTCTGGACTACTCCATCAGAAGTCAAGCAGGAGGCTCTGGGGAGGGAGCACTGAATCCAGGATGCTAGACTACTAAGGAGTCCTCAGACACAGGGAAGATTAACTGCAGAGAACTCTCACAGAGCCCTGTATCAGAGTCAAAGACTCGGCTTCGTTTGACTGTCTGCAACTGCCAGTGCTGGACACCTCACACCAAACTACAAACGAGGCAGGAACATGTACCCACCCATCAGCACACAGACTAACCAAAGCCATACTAACTTCACAGATACCCTAAAACACACCACCTGACAGGGCCCTGCTCATCAGAGAGAAAAGACACAGAGCCACACACCAGAAAGCAAACACCAGACCCCCCCAACACCGCCAGAAGCCTACTCAAGACACTGGACAAACCCCACTACAGGGGGCAGACGGCAGAAACAAGAGGAATTACTACTAGGCAGCATAGGGAAAGGAGACAGCAAATCCTATAAATTAGACAAAATGAGAAAACAAGAAACACCATGCAGGCAAAGGAGCAGGAAAAAAATCCACAAGACCAAATAAATGAAGAGGAAATAGGAAAATTGCCTGAAAAAGAATTCAGAGTAATGATAGTAAAGATGACCCAAAATCTTGACAACAAAATAGAGAAAATATAAGAAACAGTTAATAAGGACTCAGAAGAACTAAAGAGCAAACAAACAGTAATGGACAACAAAATAACTGAAATTAAAAATACTCTAGATGGTATAAACAGCAGAATAATGAAGGCAGAAGAACGACTAAGTGAGTTGGAAGATACAATGAGGGAAATAACTGCCACAGAGCAGGAAAGAGAGAAAAGAATTAAAAAAATGGAAGACAGTCCCAGAGACCTTGGTGACAACGTTAAGCACACCAATATTAGAATCATAGGCATCTCAGAAGAAGAAGAAAAAAAGAAAGGGTCTGAGAAAATATTTGAAGAGGTTATAGTGGAAAATTCCCCAGCATGGGAAAGGAAATAATTAAGTCCAAGAAGCACAGAATGTGCCATATAGAATAAAGTCCAAGAAGCACAGAAAGTGCCATACAGAATAAACCCAAGGAGAAATACACCAAGGCACATATTAATCAAACTAATGAAAATTAAACACAAAGAAAAACTATTAAAAGCAGCAAGAGAAAAGTAACAAATAACATATAAGGGAAAACCCATAAGGATAACAGCTGATCTTTCTGCAGAAACTCTTCAGGCCAGAAGCGAATGGCAGGATATAATGAAAGCCCTGAAAGAGAAAAACCTACAGCCAAAAATACTCTACCCAGCAAGAATCTCATTCACATTCGACAGAGAAATCAAAAGCTTTACAGACAAGCAAAAGTTAAGAGAATTCAGCACCACCAAGCCAGCCTTACAACAATTGCTTAAGGAACTTCTCTAAGTAGGAAACACAAGAGGAGGAAAAGACCTACAAAAACAAACCCAAAACAATTAAGAAAATGGTAATTGGAACACACATATCAATAATCACCTTAAATGTAAATGGATTAAATGCCCCAACCAAAAGACACAGACTGGCTGAATGCATACAAAAACAAGACTCTTCTATATGCTGCCTACAAGAAACCCACTGCAGACCAAGGGACACATACAGACTGAAAGTAAAGGGAGGGAAAAAGATATTCCATGCAAATGGAAGTCAAAAGAAAGCTGGAGTAGCAATACTCATATCAGACAAATTAGACTTTAAAGTAAAGAGTATTACAAGAGACAAGGAAGGACACTACATAGTGATCAAGGAATCAATCCAAGAGGAACATATAACAATTGTAAATATCTATGCACCCAACATAGGAGCACCTCAATACATAAGGCAAATGCTAACAGCCATAAAAGGGGAAATTGACAGCAATAATAATAGTAGGAGACTTTAACACCCCACTTACATCAATGGACAGATCATCCAAACAGAAAATAAATAAGGACACACAAACTTTAAATGACACATTAGACCATCTTGACAATTGATATTTATAGGACATTCCATCCAAAAATGACAGAATATGCTTTCTTCTCAAGTGCACATGGAACATTTTCCAGGACAGATCACATCTTGGGTCACAAATCAAGCCTCGGTAAATTCAAGAAAATTGAAATCATATCAAGCATCTTCTCTGACCACAATGCCATGAGACTAGATATCAATTACAGGAAAAAAACTGTAAAAAATACAAACACATGGAAGCTAAACAATATGCTATTAAACAACCAAGAAATCACTAAAGAAATAAAAAAAATCTAGAAACAAGTGACAATGAAAACACAACAACCCAAAACCTATGGGATGCAGCAAAAGCAGTTCTAAGAGGGAAGTTTATAGCAATACAGTCCTACCTCAAGAAAAGAAAAATATCGAATAAACAACCTAACCTTACACCTAAAACAATTAGAGAAAGAAGAACAAAGAAACCCCAGAGTGAGCAGAAGGAAAGAAATCATAAAGATCAGATTAGAAATAAATGAAAAAGAAATGAAGGAAAGGGTAGCAAAGATCAATGAAACTAAAAGCTGGTTCTTTGAGAAGATAAACAAAATTGATAAACCATTAGCCAGACTCATCAGGGAAAAAAGGGAGAAGATGCAAATCAAAAGAATTAGAAATGAAAAAGGAGAAGTAACAACTGACACTGCAGAAATACAAAAGATCATGAGAGACTACTACAAGCAACTATATGCCAATAAATTGGATAACCTGGAAGAAATGGATAAATTCTTAGAAAAATACAATCTTCCAAGACTGAACCAGGAAGAAATAGAAACTATGAACAGACCAATCACAAGTATGGAAATTGAGACTGTGATTAAAAATCTCCCAACAAACAAAAGCCCAGGACTAGATGGATTCACAGGTGAAGTCTATCAAACATTTAGAGAAGAGCTAACACCTATCCTTCTCAAACTCTTCCAAAATATAGCAGAAGGAGGAACACTCTCAAACTCATTCTATGAGGCCACTCATCACCCTGATACCAAAACCAGGCAAAGATGTCACAAAAAAAGAAAATTACAGGCCAATATCCCTGATGAATATAGGTGCGAAAATCCTCAACAAAATACTAGCTAACAGAATCCAACAGCACGTTAAAAAGATCATACACCATGATCAAGTGGGGTTTATCCCTGGAAAGCAAGGATTCTTCAATATACGCAAATCAATCAACGTGATACATCATATCAACAAACTGAAGGATAAAAACCATATGATCATTTCAATAGATGCAGAAAAAGCTTTTGACAAAATTCAACATCCATTTGTGATAAAAACTCTCCAGAAAATGGGCATAGAAGGAAATTACCTCAACATAATAAAAGCCATATATGAAAAACCAAAAGCCAGCATTATTCTAAATGGTGAAAAACTGAAAGAATTCCCTCTAAGACAAGGAACAAGACAAGGGTGCTGACTCTCACCATTATTATTCAACATAGTTTTGGAAGTGTTAGCCACAGCAATCAGAGAAGAAAATGAAATCAAAGGAAATCAAATTGGAAAAGAAGAAGTAAAATTGTCACTCTTTGCAGATGACATATTATACATAGAAAACCCTAAAGATTCTCCCATAAAACTGCTAGCACTAACTGATGAATTTAGTAAAGTAGCAGGATACAAAATTAATGTGCAGAAATCTCTTGTATTCCTATACACTAACAAAAAAAAGCAGAAAGAGAAATTAAGGAAACTCTCCCATTTACCATTGCAACAAAAATAATAAAATACCCAGGAATAAACCTGCCTAGGGAGGCAAAAGACCTGTATGCATAAAACTATAAGACACTGATGAAAGAAATCAAAGACAATACAAACAGATGGAGAGACATACCATGTTTTTGGATTGGAAGAATCAACATAGTGAAAATAACTGTACTACTCAAAGCAATTTACAGATTCAATGCAATCCCGATCAAATTACCAATGGCATTTTTCACAGAACTAGAGCAAGAAATCTTACAATTTGTATGGAAACGCAAAAGACCCCGCATAGCCAAAGCAATCTTGAGAAGGAAAGATGGAGTTGGTGGAATTAGGCTTCCTGACTTCAAGGCTACAGTGATCAAGACAGTATGATACTGGCACAAAAATAGAAAGGAAGATCAATGGAAGAGAATAGAGAACTTAGAGGTAAATCCAAGCACATATGGGCTGCTTATCTTTGACAAAGGAGGCAAGAATATACAATGGAAAAAATACAGCCTCTTCAATAAGTGATGCTGGGAAAATTGGACAGCTACATGTAAAAGAATGAAATTAGAACACTTCCTAACACCATACACAAAAATCAACTCCAAATATGGATTAAAGACCTACATGTAAGGCCAGACACTATAAAACTCCTAGAGGAAAACACAGACAGAACACTTTATGACATATATCAAAGCAAGATTCTTTTGGACCCACCTCCTAGAATCATGGAAATAAAATCAAAGATAAACAAATGGGACCTCATGAAACTTAAAAGCTTTTGCACAGCACAAGAAACCATAAACAAGACAAGAAGACAACCCTCAGAATGGGGGAAAATACTTGCCAATGAAGCAACGGACAAAGGCTTAATCTCCAAAATATTCAAGCAGCTCATGCAGCTTCATACCAAAAAAGCAAATAACCCAATCCACAAATGGGCGGAAGACCTAAATAGACACTTCTCCAAAATGACATACAGGTGGCCAACAAACACATGAAAAGATGCTCAACATCATTAATTATTAGAGAATTGCAAGTCAAAGCCACAATGAGGTACCACCTCACACTGGTCAGAATGGCCATCATCAAAACATCTAGAAACAATAAATGTTGGAGAGGGTGTGGAGAAAAGGGAACTCTCCTGCACTGTTGGTGGGAATGTAAGTTGGTACAGCCACTATGGAAAACAGTTTGGAGGTTTCTTAAAAAACTAAAAATAGAACTACTATATGATCCAGTAATCCCACTACTGGGCATATATCCAGAGAAAACCATAATCCAAAATGAAACATGTACCATAATGTTCATTGCAGCACTATTTACAATAGCCAGGACATGGAAGCCACCTAAATGCCCATCCACAGATGAATGGATAAAGAAGATGTGGCACATATATACAATGGAATATTACTCAGCCATAAAAAGGAATGAAATGGAGCTGTATGTAATGAAGTGGATAGACCTAGAGTCTGTCATACAGAGTGAAGTAAGTCAGAAAGAGAAAAACAAATACTGTATGCTAACTCATATATACGGAATCTGAAAAAAAAAATGGTACTGATGAACCCAGTGACAGGGCAAGAATAAGGATGCAGATGCAGAGAATGGACTGGAGGACATGGGGTTGGGGCGGGGGGGAAGGGGAAGCTGGGACGAACTGAGAGAGTAGCATAGACATGTATACACTGCCAACTGTAAAACAGATAGCTAGTGGGAAGTTGCTGTAACAAAGGGAGATCAACTCGATGATGGGTGATGCCTTAGAGGGCCAGGACAGGAAGAGCAGGAGGGAGTCGCGGGAGGGAGGGAATATGGGGATATATGTATAAATACAGCTGATTCACTTTGGTGTACCTCAAAAGCTGGCACGAGAGTGTAAAGCAATTATATTCCAATAAAGAGCTTAAAAAAAAAAAGAAAAACAATTCGCCTGCCAATGCAGGGGACATGGGTTTGATCCTTTGCCTGGGAAGGTCCCACATGCTGCAGAGCAACTAAGCTTGTGTGCCACAACTACTGAGCCTGCGCTCTAGAGCCTGCAAAAGAGCCACAACTAATGAGCCCACGCTCCACAACTACTGAAGCCCGACACCTAGAGCCTGTGCTCTGCAACAAGAGAAGCCACTGCAATGAGAAGCCCGTGCATCGCAATGAAGAGTAGCCCCCGCTCACCACAACTAGAGAAAGCCCAAGCACAGCAACGAAGACCCAATGCAGCCAATACATAAAAATAAATAAATTTATTTAAAAAAAGAGTTGGGTGATAACATTGGCGAGGGAAATTATGATTAAATGACCTTGGGCTTCTACATTTCTGGGAAAAAGAGTTAGGGTTAGTACAGCTTTATACAAGTCACAGGTGTTCTAGAGAGACTCTTGGGTTTTCAAAATGACTCCCGTGTGAGTTTGCTAATCCAGAATGCAAGCTGTCATCCAATAAGGATGTTCAATGTTTAATTATAGAAAGGCACTGATCCTATTAGTTTTCTAGAAGGTACATTAGGATACAATATGTTATGAAAAAAAGTATACAGCACTTTGAAAGCCCTTGTAGAAAATATACAGCTATTTTAAGTACTAGCTACATTTCCCAGTAGCTGTGCTGTACTTCCAAAGCATAGTGAGAACTTTCTCATGTGTAATTTGAATTTACATAGGTGAGGCTCAAAGACCAGAGGGGCTGACTGCTGGAGAACCTGTGCATATCAGGAACCATTGTTAGCATTTTTTTAAGGCTCATGGAGAATTTTATGGGTCTCATAGTGACTATACCTGCGTGGCTGTGATAATCATATAGGTGAAGTGTGAGATGGAAGTGAAAAAGGCCGAATGAAGTACCTGAAAATTACCGAGTAAGGTCATTCCAAAGGAAGCCAGACAGAGCGCCACCAGTCCACTAATATTCAGCCATGGATTTAAAACCTTTGGTTTCAGTTGTATGAAGCGCAGAACAGCTACGACAAGAGCTGGGGATAAAACAAAATGTTATCATTGAAAAATTTAAATCACACAATCAGACTAGGAGGCAGCGTTCTAAAGCCACAATGTGCAAAAGTAAACTGTTTGCCACAGTACATTTTTAAATCTCAGAAATGACAATGTTTAAAAGAATTTTTTCCATATGATGTTTCTGATTATTGAGATGTTTTATTCTATCTAACCTGGGGAAAGCAGAGAAGAATCGAAGCAGCAGTGCTATATGTTATTTGGGTGATGCAAGATGGTAGACTGGTAATGGTGTTCTCAGAGTTTTCAAAAACAAGGTCAGCACAGGACAGACTGGCTCAGGAGAACATCGCAGAGGCTGGGCACACAACAAATCAGACGCAGCGAGACAGCCTGTGGCAGGGAATTCACTGAGCCAGTCAGCCTTTGGTTTAGAACAGTGTTAGAACAGACAGGGCAAGAAAACACGGGGAAGAAGGCAAGGTTACCAGTCTAGACAAACCTGCTGGTCCCTGGGCCAGAAATCATTCCTAGGGATAGGAAGGAAGATAAAGGCAAGTGTACAAATCCTTTTATCACTGGTTTACGCCCACCTCCTTCTGATTCTACCTGCAGGTGTTCACGGACAAAGGACAAAGACACTGCATCCAAATTAGGGCAGTTACAGCAATCAAAGCACAGAGTCTGTATTTTAACATAGCAGATTTGGGGGTTTGGTATGTACTGAAAATCATACTAATTATATTAAGAAAGCTCAATTCTTCCAAATGATGTTAATTACTCATTTTAAAAGCCCACTCTTTTTTTTTTTTTTTAAGCCCACTCTTTTGAATCAAATTGTCATCGGAGAATCTGAAGAGAGAACAAGGAAGTTACTTAGATTTCAAATTTGACTTCTAATAGTAACCTTGAAGCCAGTCCACACTCAAGCCAGTAATCTAAGAATCCCCTTTTATTAATTGCTTAATGCAGGGATATTTTCATATTTATACAAAAAGCTGGGAGAGGTTAGTATACAAATGATTTTTAAAAAGCACTTGCAATTAATATGTTATATCTAATATAAGGAAATGCACTTACTACTTCCTAAGGCAATTTATTTTGACATTAAGGTTTAGCAGGGAAGACGATTAGGAATTCAAGAGTTATCCTATTTATACAGCAATTAAGTAGATAATTATTTACTAAGAGTCTACCTTGATTTCAGGCCATTATTAGTAGCCATTAATAAAGAAACTCATCCACAAATTGGCATTTCCCAAGTATGCCGAATTTCATAGCTTCAAGCTACAAAGTTAGTTTAGCGAGTTGACTTTCAGTTCCAAGTTAGTTGACCAGTTTTCACTCTGGTCAAAGAGTGGTATACTACTTGGTTAATAGTTGGATTTTGGAAACAAAATAGAAATAAACCACAATTTATGAAATCTTAAATTGTTTGATCCAATTTAGCTTTTAGTATATTTATGTTAAAGCTAACGTCCATGATTCATCATCAAATTAATAGATTATACTTCAGTTGATAATAGTTTTCAACCTAATGGTTTGAGGGCTTCAGTTAGGAGTTATAATGTTATCGGAAGTCTATTAGTGGTGACAATAACCATCCTAGAGGATGAAAAAATAAGCACAATTTCTAATGCTTTTGGGGATACAAATAGGAGGAAGAAGCAGGAGAGGAGAATTCAACATAAGCGCCCTGACACAAAGGGATCTTCAGGTAAAGAAGCCATTAGATTCAGACCAGAGACCTCCACACAGGGCACCAAGGGGAGACACTTGCTAATTAATTGTGTGTGGATATTAGTCAGGGCATAATGACAAAATACCAAGGCAGCACATCTAATTTCTTTTAAAAATGGCTAGTGGAGAGTATGACTCTGGGGACTCTCTGTTATTCAGTCTGGAGGGCTAGGGTGGTGCTGGAACTCTGGCTGAAGCCCTAACCCACTGCCGAAGCAGACACCGAAATGGCTCTTCACGTTGACTATCCGGGTAGTTCATGCCACTCTACCCAAAGGGACACAGTCAGGGCCACTGTCTGGTTACTCATCTCTCGCCAGTGAACTCTGGAGGTGTACCATCCTCCTGCTCCAGCATTGCCTGCCTTCTCATTCGTAATATGGATGGTAAATCATTTCATCAAGAACAGACGATGACATTAGGCAGGAAAGAGAAGCTTCCTTGAAGACGGAATCAAGCCAACACTCCCAACTTCCAGAACTGCATTCCAGACACCACGCTTTGCCCTTTTAATCTGTTAACTTCATTATCAATCAGCTGAGACTAGGCATACTTTCCTTTTAAAATAGGGTCTAGTTGAAATTTTACGGTTGTGGAAATAATAAAGCTTCTGGTCCATTAACAGTTTTATTAACAGGTTTAAATAGAGGCAGATTCAGACTATCTGTTCTGAAGTCCATTTACAACCAAGTCGTGATTTAATTATATCTTCTTGGAAAAGTCTTCTGGGCAATTTCAAAACCATCTTTATATATGCTAACCATTTTTTTTTAACCACATTAACATTCTGTTCAATAGATATATTTTTTGTTTCTTTGAGAATTTAAAATTTTACTTACAGTTTTGGAAAAGATTTTTGAAACCCATCCTTCTGTTGTTTTTGATATTTACAACAGTCCTTTGCTATACAAGTGTCCCTTATTTAATTTATCTGTCTATTAAAAAATACAGATATTAGAGTAATTGCTTATTTTCCTTGTTAAAGTTTTTTATTTTGAAGCTGATCGGGTTTTCAAAAGTTCAGACTCAAAATAGCAGCTCTTCACTGCAGTTCTAGACTGGTACCTGGCTAAATTCTTTTTCATTTTGTTTAGTTTTACTGTTTATACATCAACAATCCCTATTTATGATGGCAGGAGAACATGACAATCAGTATGTTTTGGTTGAAGGAGGAAGAGAGGCTGCTATTAGGTGACTGAAATCATTCAGCTATTAGCTCTATCCTCACAACCTCTCCAGGGCAGAAAATAATATTCCTTTTAAGAAATTTGTCGTAGGTCTTCCCCTCACCTGCCTCCCCCACTCCAGGAGAAATAAAAGCATGGATTCAGGACAAAGAGCATAACTAATTCTGTAAAGAAAATCACTGAGCATTTGATCTTTGATTAGTCCATCAAAAAGATAAAAGATGTTCGCTAACTGATTTTAATAAATGCTACACCAACTCATTTGTAGGTTGTAAATTATAATCTATACGGCTGCCAACAAGCAGTGATTTACAGGTGGTCTAGGTTGTTTCTTATAGTCAGTTATGTCGTCTAAAGTAATAGTCTGAGGGCTAAGAGGAACAGGTCTGGGGAGACAAACGCAACCACAGTTTAGAGCAAGAATCATTAGTAAACTGATTCTTTTTCACTCCCAGATAAATAATTGTTGATTCACTCCCCCTGAACACTAATCTTAATCAGTTTTGTGTCTACCAGATGGCACTAAAAATGATGAAAGATAATAAAGTATAAACATTGGATGCTGCAACACCTTAGAGCAACAGCTAGTAAAAACTTAATTGCTTTCTGGTGGAGCAGGGGAGGACTGGAGAATCAGATGATGACGGATGTCATCTGCAAAAGGGGAACTTGTTTTCATGACTGTGTTTTTGGAAATGCTTTTATAATGAGTTAATTATCAGCTTTGTAACTGGATAAATTTGTGAGCTGTGCAAAGTGGCATATTTTAGATTTTACACTGAAGACTATTGGGACATATCAATTTGTCTTAAGATATATAAAGGATAATATGTGACTTCCAACATGTTCATTGGTTTCTTTAAAGCTGAATGGAGGACAGACAGCCTGTGACAGCTTCCCCATAAGGGCAGTCTCCTGTGCACCATGATTAGAAGAGGTAGTATCTGCAAAGCACTTAGCGTTGTGCCTGGAATATTAAGTGACTCACTAATTACTATTATTATTGTGTTCCGTGGGGATGATCACATGAGCTGGTACCAACCTGCAGGCCTACGTGGTGTGATTACAGAGGGTCGCTGACCCTGCAAGTCCAGATTCACTCTTGGGACTTTGTGTTCTATTAAATGCAAGTATCTCCTTAGAGGTCATTTATGCTTCAGTGTGAATACGTTTATTAGATCTTTTCAGAAGAGTAGTGTTCAAGAGGTGGAAAAAAGAGTGAGTCTACAGCTCTTGGTAGCTCTGAGGCTGAAGGCAGTGAGGACAAAACCGGACCCACTAGCATTTCCTCTAGTGCCTCACAGGGAACATTTTCCATGTTTTCATGGAAAACATTTTCAGCCTCCCGAACCAAGATTCCTCCTGTGTTGCATGTTGGACAAACCATCTCCCTTGATTTTCCAGGGAATTCTACAGGTCTTCCCTTTTCCTACAGCAAACACTAAAAAGGAACATGCAAGAGTAAGTAGAAACTTTTTTTTGGGGGGGCGAGTTATAAACAGATGAAATAACAGGGCACCTCTTTGGGGCACAGGTGCCAATCCTCCCTGGGTAATAACATCATCATTCTCTCTTACTTGGAGTGAAAGTCTCACTATGCAAAAGAACCACTTCCAGAAAACCACTGTTGAAAGATTTAGCTGTCACTGACTGGACCCAACAACATGCCAGTGGTAGCTGGTTGACCCTCTGAAAGACACCAAGGAGTCCTGGCCTGGAGGAGATGGGCTATAAGGCCAATTTGGAGGAAGACAGAAAGCATGACTGGTTCCCACGGTCCCCGGAGCGGGGCCCTCACAGAACAAAGGGAATAGGACATTAAATGAGGGCCTTGGTCCCTAAAGGAAAACTGGGGAAGTGAGGCGACATGAGTACAAAAGGTTTCTTTCTTCCTTTTTTTTTAACCTGTGTTTCCATTTGCCAGCTTGATATGTGTATAGGTGCAGGGGAGAGCATCACCCTAAAGCCAAGGCTGACCTTTCAATTTAAAGACAATATCTACACACAGCAATATTTATCACAGAGCCTAAACATTTTTTCATCCTTGCCAGTGAAGGAGAAAATAAGGCATTCTTTTTAAAGCAGACATATTGCACAATATTACACTCTCATGCAGGATGTTACGGCCCATGAAATATATTATTTCAAGCAGCAAAAGAAATAAAGTCAAGAATTGGCTGAAATGATTAAAGATGGTAAAGGGAAAAGAAAATGTAAGGTAAGCAGGTGAATGTAAAAGGATTTATGAGAAAAAAAGACCCTCAAAACAAAAAGCCCTCTTCAACACATGGACACGATATGATACCAGATTATCAACTAAGCCCACCATGCTTTTGATATGAGTTTGGGAGAATTTAAAATAAAGGAAATATACCAAAGCACATAAAGCATTCTTGATGCTCTTCTTACCTAGGAATGCTGCCATATTCATAACTTGACTAAACACACAGCTTGCAGGAGGTTCATCACCTGCAATACTTGAAAAATATGAAGTGTCTTATTATTACTATAGTAAAATGGGTAACTCTCTGCCATTGACCAAATGTCTGTGTCCCCTCAGAATTCATATGTTAAAATCCTAACCCCCAATGTGATGGCATCAGGAGGTGGGGCCTTTGGGAGGTGATTAGGTCATGAGGGTGGAGCCCTGGTGAATGGGATTAGTGTCCTTATAAAAGGGGCCCCAGAGAGCTCTCTTGTCCTCTTTCTGCCATGTGAGGACACCATGAGAAGATGGCGGTCTGCATCCCAGAGGAGGGCTCTCATCAGAACCTGACCACGCTAGCATCCTGATCTTGGACTTCCAGCCTCCAGAGATGTGAGAAATAAGTCTCTCACGTTTACAAGCCACCCAGTCTATGCTACTTTGTCCTAGTAGCCAGAGCTAATACATCCTGCTAACTTTTCCTAAGATCCAACAGATCAGAAGGGAATTATCAAGTTACCTTATATATGGTGCATGTTTCACACCAGGTTTCCTGGATAACAAAAGAAAACCCAGAAACTCAGGTTAAAGCATGGTCACTTGTGCATAGTTTAACTTCACCAGTGGCAAAGTTTTTGTTAAATCTACTGATGGACAAAGAATTACCCAGAGATAAACGTTACCTTTCAGCTGAGTTTAATGGGAAAATTTTGTCATCTTCCACAGCTATAAAGTATCTATGAAAAAAAAACAATAAAATTTATAAAACAAAGAAATTTTTAAAAAACCGGGAATCATGTGTTTCCCAGTTTTATTGGACTAACCACATTAAATCATATTCATTTCTTTCTAATTGGGAAAATGCTGTTTTACCACAATGCTTTACCTATAGCTCACCTAGCTCTCTGAACCATAAATGTCATCATTAATAGTATCTCTTTAATTTTCAAAAGAAAATTAATGGCAATTAATTAATGACAATCATTATAATCTGGAAACTGGAAAATAAAGAAATAGAACCATAGAACTTTGGGCAAACTAAAATTAGGATTCAGAGCTTCTAATTTCTCAGGAATATGTGTCCGCCTTTCTTAATGAACTGCAAGGAACTAAAATAATTTTCTAGAAGCAAACAGTATTTGAAATAAGCAAGTGTGGAAGTGTTTTGTGGTAAGCAAGACTTCTTATGCAATGATACTCATTTTATAAATGTACCAGACCCAGTCACACACACGAAAAAATTGGACTATGAACACAACTGTGAATGGAATCTTTAAGATGTTAGTGTCAAATTAGCAAATTTTGCAAATAATGAGTCCATATCACCAGTATTCTTCACTATCTGCTTTGCATAATTTATTATTTACTCATTATTTATTTTGGGTAATAGAAGAAGGGAAGAGAAATGGGGACTTTAACATGATTGAACTAGTAAATATTATTTTAAAGTATTTACAGATACATTCATGTGAACATTACATACACAGTTATCCCTCTGTATCTGCAGCAGATTGGTCCCAGGACCAGCAGTGGACACCAGATTCTGTGGATACTCAAGTCCCATAGTCAGTTCTACATCCAAGGGTCCACATCGTTGAACTCAACCAACTATGGACCATATAGCGCTGTAGTATTTATTGAAAAAAATTCACGTATAAGTGGACCCTCACAGTTCAAACTCCTGTTGTTCAATGGTCAACTGTAACCTATGTACATCCTCCTATATGCTTTCATCTCTAAGTTATTTATAACACCTAATACAATGTAAATAGTTGTAAATACAATATAAATGCCATGTAAACAGTTGCCACTGAACAGCAAATTCAAGTTTTGCTTTTTGGAACTTTCTGGAATTTTTTTCCCCGAATATTTTTGATCTACAGGTGGTTGACTCTGAGGATGTGGAGTCTGCAGGTACAAAGGGGCAACTGTACTATCCAAACTTGACATTTTTATCTACACTGTACCTGAGCCCTTAAATAAGAGAATACTCACACTATCCACAATCCAGCTGAAGTAAACAAGGTAAATACAAGGGGTAAAAACATCCACACGCTGCATTTCTTCCCATCCATGCCTGTACCCCTGAAATAAAATGAACAGGTGTTAATAACTGAGCCAAAAATTGGTCTCACTCTTTTACCTTAACCTAAAAAAAAGTGTATTTTATGAATCCATGATTCAAATCAGTGTGTCATTACTGTTACCTACACAGGTAGGAAATCCCTTGAGCGAATAATGTGGAAGACGATTTTCTCTCATTAGCTTAAATATTCCAAAGTTTTAGTTGAGAACTGATGGAAAATTTCTCCTAAAGACATGTATCATTATACAAGCATCAGTATATTAAGAAAGTTTGGTTTAGGACTTTCAGGAGAAAAGCTAGATACCAAAGGCATACTCCAACCTACTTTCAGTGCTATTATTAACATTTATGGATTATGGATCTACAGGTTTGGCATGTACCTATGTCGACAGCCTGGCAGACAAGAGTGTGAGAAACAAATGGTTACTAAACAAATTAGCTGTGTGGGAAGAAATGACAAATGCTTTGCAAATCTGAACTTTCCTCATGACATGTTATTGACCAACTATCTCAGAAGACGAATGCTCTAGAAAACAATATATTGTGTATAACTTTAAATTCGCTCCAACCAACACAATCAACAAGAATATAGATGTCAAGCATTTTGGATAGTATATTTTAAAGGAAAAATATGTGAATAAAAAATTCTCCACAAAAATGAAGTGAAAACCAGAAGCTTCAGAAGTGTCTGTGAAAAGTTATTTGTACAGAAGAGAAAGAAACAACTAAATCTCTTTCCTTCTTTGCCCAAAGCAATCAGACAAAATCTATTTGAGGCAGTAGATGCCAACAATCCTTCAGGCAAAAGAAAAAAACTTGTTCCAAGAAAATAAAGGGCACTAGTGACCTCTGCAGGTGACCTAACATAGAGAAGGATAAAGCGATTGAATGGCACCTCTAAGGGAATATCATTGCTCATTATTTGGGGTTTTACAATTAACTGCAAAAAGTCCCTTACTGGGTTTGAACCAGTGCTGCCACATTTCTGAGCACATTCATGATATCTGCTTTCATGTGCTGAGACTCCCTGGCCCTTCTGAGTGTTGAGAACAGAGAGAGAACACAGCCTTCCCTTCCAGGCTGGTAATCTGTGAGGTCTTAGGAAGGTCTTAGTTCCCAGAACTGACCTACCTGATTGGATAGATCTTTCAGATCAGGGGACAGACAACTGGACCTAAGAATGTGTCTTTGAACAGTCATGCTGTAGTCCAAACACCTATCTGGGTAGAAGCATTAAATAAATTACAAAATCCAGGAGTTAAAAGACATTAGAGCCACTTTCAATTTAATTCAGTCTAATCCAGTCTGATCCAGTTCACAAGTATTGACAACCAACTTGTGCCAGATGCTATACTGGGTGGTGGAAATACTGAGGTCTAATGAATATAACTATTTATTTATATGTAATAGTCTATGCAATATATACAAGCTATTATAAGAGCCAGTAGTGCATGGCTGCCCAGTTTATACAATGTGGAAAATGATGAACATTTTAAGCATACACAATATGACTTTTCAGTGTCCATTTATTTATGTCCAGAAAATTGTGGGCTCGTAATAAAACTATCAATAATGCTAACAAAAATAATTCCACCAGTAGCCAAGATGCAGAGGGAGTACAGAAAAAAACAGGGATGTTAACTGAGCATGTAAACCAATTTTTCTGGATCTGCCCCTGAAATAGGGCGCTCCGACAGGACGAGTACAGCCAAAATACTTACACTGGAGTAGGAGTTAGGGGACCTAGTTCTCAACCTTAGCTTTGCCAATAACTGACTCTGTCAGTTACTAAATCAGTAACACCATTTCCCCATCTTGCTGCATGAAGACTGAATTCTAAGACAGGGAAAAGGGCATTAAGGACTGAGGCCTCACAGGGCGGTAGTGCCTTGGAAGTTAACCCAAGTTCATTACCTTATATTTTTATAAGAATGCTCCAATATACCCAGAATTAGCAGCTGCAGAAGAACTCACACCTATTAACCATTTTCACACTAGGCTGCTGAGTAAATCACAATGTCAACTAACTGATATACAGTGAAAAACTGCCAAAAGGATAAATACTCACGTGGGCTTCCCTTTTAGGAATGTCTATATGATTTTCCCTTTCAGGAAAATAAAAATTTGGAAGCAGGAAAGTAGAATGAAGAGAGTTAATGAGATAATTCTAAAACCAAAGCATTAAGCACAATAGCTTTGGGTGCTAATTTCCTTTAAAGAGAGGCAGTATGGAGGACTGGAAATGGTATGGCCAGGCCTGAGACTGAAGCCCAGTTCTGCCACTCAGTAGCTGTGTAATCTCTGGCAAGTTATTTCATCTCTTAAGCCTTAGTTTAATTACAGAGATAACTTGTATTTGTAGAGTTGCTCTGAGGATTAATGACAAGGCAGGGGAGGTACCTCACACATAATGTTCTGTAAGTGGCATTTCTGCCAACTCTCACTGCTAAGTAGATCAATACACCTGTTAGGACAAGGGCAGGACCTCAGGACAGCTTAACACTTTCTCCTCTGGGCTCCTGCTTTTCTAGAACAACGCAGACACCCTTCCTGCTAGTATTTTAGGTTGGCCAAAAAGTTAGTTCGGGATTTTCTGTAAGATGTTATGGAAAAACCCAAATGAACTTTTGGGCCAACCCAATAATAGTTTCTTTCTTCAGATGACTCTCCAAAAAATTATTACCTTTTTCTTACGCATATATTGAAGGCTCATCTTCCTAAGTTTCTACTCTCTGGTTATCTTTAAGTATGCATTGCTTTTCTTATTTTGTTTTGAAAGCAGCTAAGGCGGCTAATGGCTACTCTCCTAAATTGTTTTATTTTTACTAGTTTTATTCTCATAGGGAAACCTTCTATCAAAATTACAGGAAAACCACACTGTATCCCTTGCCTAATGATAGATGAAATTTCCCTTTTTTAAACTAACGGGATACCTTGGGAGGTGATAAGAGTAAGTATATGGATAATTGTATTATTAACTTCTAATGGAACACTTTGATGCTTCTTCAGGATGTTTACATTGGTTATGCTTTTTTTTTCTTTCTCTTTTTTGAAGAAAACTGCAAATTCATGGGCAGTTGTAGGAAAGAAAACAGAGAGATCCTGTACATCCTCCTGTACAGAGAGGATGGTATATCATTCAGCCTTAAAAAGAAATGAAGTTATATACACGCTACATCCTGCCTTCTCATCCTGTATAACCACAGTACAATATCAATACCAAGATACTAACATTGATATAATCCTTTCACCTTATTCAGATTCCACCAGCTTTACACGCTCTCCTTTCTGTGTGTGTCTGTGTGTCTGTGTGTATTTAGTTTATGCAATTTTACCACATGTGTAGATTCACGTGGCCACCACTACAGACAATGTACAGGACAGTTCCATCACCTTAAAGAGCCCTAATGTCGCCCTTTATAACCACACCCACTTCCCTCTCCCACACCCTCCTTAATGATCTCTGGCACCCACTAGTCTGTTCTCCATTTCTATAATTTTACCATTTCAAGAATGTTATACAAATGGAATCATGTATATCAACCTTTAGGATTGACTTTTTTTCACTCACCGTAATTCCCTGGAGACCATCTATGTTTTGTGTTGATCAATAGTTTGGTATCTTTTATTGTTGGGTAGTATTCCATGGTATGGATGGACCAAGTGTGTTTATTTTATTTGCATTTTACAAGATATCTGGTTTGTTTCAAGTTTTGGGGCACTGCAAATCAAGAAGCTATGAACATTAGTGTACAGGTGTTTGTGAGAACATAAGTTTTTATTTCTCTGGAATAAATACCCAAGATTGCAATTGCTGGGTAATTTCATAATACAATGTTTGTTTAGTGGGTTTTTTTTTCCGTCTCCATAAAGACTGTCAAAAATTGCCATTGCGGAATATATTCCCCATTATGGCGGGGTATTGGGAAAAGTTTTCAGTTAGCAATAATTGCACTTTGGGTAAACCTCATTGGCTGTAATGCTGCCACTGTGCAAAGCTAATACAAGTTTAGTTTTTAAAGACTCAGTTAAACTGTCTCCAGAGAAACTGTATCATTTTATGTTTCTACCAGCAATGTATGACTGATTCAGTTTCTTCACATCATTATCACTATCAATGATGTCACTATTTGGTGTTATCACTAAATAATCGCTGTTATTTGATGCTATCAGAATTTTTTATGTTAGCCATTCTGATAGTCATGTAGTGATATCTCATTGTGGTTTTAATTTGCATTTCCCTGGTGGCTAGTGATATTGAGCATCTTTTCCTATGCTTATTTGCCATCTCTATGCCCTCTTCAGTGAAATGTCTATTCTTGTCTTTTACCCATTTTCAACTTGGATTTCTTTCTTTCTTTCTTTTTTACAGTTGAGAATAAAAAAAAACAGTTTGAGAGTTCTTCATATATTCTAGATACTAGTCTATTTTTGGACATGTAGTTTACTAATTATTTTCTTCAAGTCTGTAGCATTTCCATCCTCTTATATAGGGTCTTTTAAAAATCATTTAAATTTATTTTCACGTATGTGTGGTAAAATACGCATAACAAAATTCTTACCATTTTAACCATTGTAAGTGTACAATTCAGTGGCACTAAGTACCTTCATATTTTTGTGCAACCATCACCATTATTCATCTCCAGAACTTTTTCATCTTCTCAAACTGAAACTCTATACCCATTAAACGATAACTCTCTTCCCTCCTCCCTCAGCCCCTGTATCCACCATTCTACTTTCTATTTCTATGATTTTCACTACTCTAGCTACCTCATGTAAGTGGAATCATACAGTAGTTGTCTTTTTGTGTCTGGCTTATTTCATTTAGTATAAGGTTCTCAAGGTTCATCCATGATGTAGCATGTATATAACTTCATTTCTGTTTTTTTTATAATTTAAATTTATTTATTTATTTTATTTATTTATTGACTGTGTTAGGTCTTCGTTGCTGCACACGGGCTTTCTGTAGTTGCGGTGAGTGGGGGCTACTTTTCATTGTGGTGCGCAGGCTCCTCATTGTAGTGGCTTCTCTTGTTGTGGAGCACGGGCCCTAGGTGTGTGGGCTTCAATAGTTGCAGCACGTGGGCTCAGTAGCTGTGGCTCACGGGCTCTAGAGCACAGGCTCAGTAGTCGTGGCGCACAGGCTTAGTTGCTCCATGGCATGTGGAATCTTCCCAGGGCAGGGCTCGAACCCATGTCCCCTGAATTGGCAGGCAGATTCTTTACCACTGTGCCACCTAGGAAGTCCAACTTCATTTCTTTTTAAGGCTGAATTGTATGTATATACCATATTTTGTTTACCCGTTCATCTGTAAATGGACACTTGGGTTGTTTCCACCTTTTGGCTATTGTGTATAATGTTGCTATAAATATATATATGAAACATACACAAATATCTATTCATATCCCTGCTTTCAATTCTTTGGGGTATATACCTAGGAATGAAATTGCTGGTACCTGGTGGTCGCATGGTAATTTTTATGTTTAATTTTTTGCGGAACCCCTATGACAGCTGCACCATTTTTTTTTCCCACCAGTGATGTACAAGGGTTCCCAGTTTCTCCACACCCTCACCAACACTTGTTATTTTCCGGTTTCTTTTTTCTTTCTTTCTTTTTTATTTATTTTTTTAAGCTCTTTATTGGAATATAATTGCTTTATACTCTTGTACCAGTTTTTGAGGTACACCAAAGTGAATCAGCTGTATTTATACATATATCCCCATATCCTCTCTTTCCTTTTTAAACAGGGATTGTGTCAGATTTTATTTCTTTATTTATTTGGCCACACTGTGCAGCTTGTGGGATGTTAGTTTCCCAACCAGGGATTGAACCTGGGCCTTTGGAAGTGAAAGCATGGAGTCCTAACCACAGGACCACCTGAGAATTCCCTATTTTCTGGTTCTTGCTAGTCTCCAGAACTATTTGTTTAAAAGGCTGTCTTTTTAAATTTCTCTTTTCTTTTTTAAAGAACTTTTATTGAGATATCATTGACACAATAAACTGCATATATTTAAAGTGTACAATTTGATATTTTTTTTCTTATTATGTATATGTGGCAATCCCAATCTCCCAATTCATCCCACCCCAACCCCCTCCACTAAATTTCAATGAGTTCTAACTTACCATGTTTTCTTTTTGTGGATCATGATTTCGATGTCAAGCCTAAGAACTCTTTGCCTAGCCCTTAATATCGAAGATTTCCTCTAGTGGTTTTTTTTTTCCTAAAAGATGTGTAATTTTACATTTAAATCTCTGGTCTGCTTATATCTTTTTAAATGATAGATTTCTATTGCCTTATTCAATTGGATTAGACCCTAGGCCATTTATAAGTCACTTTAACAAGGGCCAGGAAAAGGTGATGAGCAATGTCAGTCTTTTGACTTAGTAATGAGTAGTAAAGAAGATTCTTATAATGAAGAACATATATTTAAGCCGTAATAATCCTACCGTGCCAGGTTCTTTTGGCAACTGATGAGTATGAGGTTAAGAACAGACCAGTGAGGTGTATGTGTATAAATGGAGGAAGCTCCCTTACCTACTTCACCTCCCCACCCACTTTTGAGTTATCATGGAGACCAGGAGATCAAAGTTAAAAGCTCTTTCAGTACCAGCTCCTGGTTTTGTTAACCTACCAATACCCCATCTGACATATCTTGATCCATTTACTTCGTTCTCCCTCACTGGTAGGACTGTGTTAACCAAAGAATGGGACTCTGTTACATATATGTTTCTTGCCCAAAATAATCTATTTGTCTTTCCCTAGCCCATACTCAGCTGATATGGGCTAAAGAATCAAAGAGCCTGCAATAGAAAAAACACTGATATGCTCTCTACTTTCTGTGCTGGAGGAGGACTCCTGGAGTTGCCAGGAGATGAACGTTTGGTTTGGTTTCATAAGCTGTTCTGGCTTGATAAGTTCAGGTGTTTGACCGGAAGTACTTTTAAAAGAAAAAAAATGAATAGATCTATTCAGTCAACTCTCTTCACTGCCTCAATGTTATCTGAGAATTAAAAGTTAAAACTGAGAGGTGGTTCTCTTTCTCCCATCCTTCCAAACACCATTAAAATAAACTGGCCCAATGCTGCTAGTCACAGTAGAAAGTGTCACACAAACTTTACTTACATTTCCAAGCAACACCTGCTAGAAGGTCACATGTTACCTACCCGCTAGGAGGTCACATTTTTCCTTCCCTTTTAAAGAAAGAGGGGAAGAAGAAGGACTACCCTATACTCCTAAGATAGTTTTATCTGTGCGCTCTGATTTATACTTTTAAAATTTTTGTGTAATATTTACTCTATTCATACTAATCTCCCAATAACACATCATAGGAAAAAACTTCGGATAATTGCTCCCATGTCCCAAATGGTAAACTGTATCTGGAACAATGTCACCTAATGCGTTTCTGACAAAAGGAGGAAAAGAGCCAGAATTGCATAAACCTTCTCAAAAGGGTTCTGGCATTTAGACTTGGTTTTGAAGACTCTCCCCCAAATGGTGTCATTTATCCAAATGATTTGCAAAGCTGTTATCCAGATGGTCAAATCCTCCTCAAATGCCAGTACTGCTAATCTTCTGTACATTTCTATTGCATGTTCTTTTCTTCCAATAAATAGCATTCCCAAAGTTTGAGTGATCTTCACTCCCTTACATGGAATCTGTGGTAGGAGTGGGACGGCACAGTGGGGACTGTAGAACACTTGGAGTCAGAGGCTGAGAATCTCCATCTGCTCCCTGCTTCCCTGAAGCTCTCCATCTTCCTCAGAGAGAAAAATGAACTGTCAAAGGTTTGCAGTGGCTCTGTTGCTCTGTAAGTCTTGTAGCTTTAATGCTCAAGAGAATACTTGGTCATTTGAAAATTTACAGTCTCTTGGAAGGAAACAAAGTGTTACCTTAAGCCCATATTAGCTCCGCACCCAAGGCTCCAACTACATGAACATGATTTGAAAAAGGGGTCTTGATAAAGTTGAGGTCATATAGTCATACCTTTATCATCAAATTCCAAACAGTTTGTTCTTATAGTATAATCTAATGAAGATATTCAAGTCAAAGAATATAGCATACTGTTACCAATGATAATCCTTGAAGACAAACTTTCTGCTCTTTCAGGTGGTGGCAGAACTCCTCTAAGCCACAAATGGAAAAGTAAAGCCCATTGGATCATCTTCATTTACAGATTTTAAAACTTTATTAACGAGAAACTACTTATGACAGTGAAATGTCTCAAGAGTTAAGAGAATATCTTCTGGGGCTGGAAACGATTTGCTTTTTATGAATTAGAAGGATTTTGCGTAACCTAGGATAGTAGCGAGAGGCAGCTAGAGTTCATGGATTCAGAAGCCAGATTACCAGGGCTTGGAATCCCAGCTCTACCACTTACTACAGTGTTTGTGTGACCTTGGTTTTTCAGTCCTCTTTGTGCCTCAGTTTCTTCATCAGTAAAGTGGGAACGGTAATAGTACCTACCTCATCGGGTTTTTATAAGGGTTGAAAATACATTTAAAGCTCTGATAACAGTGCCTAGCACTTGATGGCTTTTCAATAAGTCTTAACTATATGCCACTGCAAGTGATGTTCAGGGTCTTCAGTTATCTTTCTTCAAGTTTTGTAATTTATCAGGAAATAAGCTCTCTGTCAAAGCAATTTTTCATTCTGCTCTCAGGGCCAGCTGGCCTGGAGCAGGAAAGATTAACGAGTCACCCATTAATGACCAGGATTGTCGCTGTGTCTATGAACCAAGAGCATCCTTGATTTTTTTTTAACCTTCTGGGAGACTTGACTTATTTTCCATGTGTGTCATAGACAAATGTGGAGAGCTTGTATTATTTTGGAATCCATTTACAATTATAAATGGTAATGACAAGGACTATTTGTTTTGTTTTGCTTTGTCCTTAAAATGATAATAGGGTCTCAGATATAAGTCAGCATAGAGATCTGCAAAACAGCAAACTCAATATGCTAATAGTTAAAATTTTGCTTTCAAGATCCTGTTTGGGAAAGCATGATAGCTTGAGTGATCTGGTATCACCGTAAAAATATATGCCTTCTTCTAATCATATGGATATAAACAATACTATTCAAGCCATGAGGTCAATTTGGCCCAAAATAATTTCCACGAGCACAGGAAAGAAACAATATATTAATAAAGGAATTCTTTAAAATATTACCATCTCCAAAAGAATACGATAGTTTCTATGTAGAACCAATGGTGACTATTCCCCAATGTGCTCTTGATTTCTAAAATCAATCACTTTCATTCAATTGACAGATGACTTATAGGGATCCATTCATGCTAGTGGCCCAAATGATCCTTTTTCTCAGAAACAGATGGAACATACTGTCCTCACACCATTCATGGAATAATCTCAGAAGGAAGTCCCTTCTTCCTATTACAATTCAATAATATCCTCTTAGAGTTTCTATGCCGAGATCCTCCTCAGAGTCCATTCATATCTTCAAGAATATTAAAAATATTTCTCACATGTGGCAGATGTAATTGCCAACCCAACAATCACTTCTCTTTTTCTTAGCTAGCAGAAACTAGTTTTACTCAGGACAGCAATGTGTTCAGCTCAAGAGTGTGAGTCATGACCAGTATAAGCCAATCATAGCTATCTCATTTTCCTTAGACAAATATCTTTCCAGACTCTCTTGCTCCTGGCCAATGAGATGCAAATGGGAAGGATTTGCATCCCTGATAATGGAAAGCCTTTTTTCTGCTTACTCTTCTCCTTTCCTACTTGTGATGCAGTTGTGAAAGTATGGTGTCTAGTGCTTTGGCAGCCATCATGTAACCATGAGACAACAAACACAAGGACCCAAAACCAACATACTGAGGATGGCAGAGTAGCAGATGGAAAGAACTGACTCCTTGAACATCACTGAGACAATGCACTAAATTCCCGATATCACCAGTTCCCAAACTTCTTATAATGTGAACCAATTAAGTCTTTATTGCTTTATTACTGTAGGTTGGCATAGCATCAAAATCCACTCTCCCATTTTCCATTATAACTGGGCAAATGGCTGCTCAACTACACTATAATTAGCAGCCTCCCTTTCAAGTAAGTGTGGCCCTGTGGGTAAGTTCTGTCCAATGGAATGTGAGCGATGTCTCATACAATAAAAATGTTGTATTATATAGGAAAAGGTCTCTATTTTCTAGAGACGCACACAAGTATTTGCGGATTAATTGTCATAGTGTCTAAAATTTACTTTTAAAAAACTTCATCCATGGGGTGATGAAAGAATTTTAGAAATAGAGTGGTGATGGTTATAAAACATTGTCAATCTAATTAATGCCACTGAATTATATACTTAAAAATGGTTTAAATGGTAAATTTTATGTTACATATATTTTACCATAATAAAAAAGTAATTTAAAAAAACCTGCATCATCAAAAAAGGAGGTACCACATGACATCGATTAGGATGTCTATTATCAAAATCAGAACCAAAACCAAAAAAACCCAGAAAATGACGAATGTTGGTGAGGATGGAAACAAACTGGAACCCATACGTAGTACTGCCAGGAATGTAAAATAAGGCAGCTGCTATGGAAAATAGTGTGGTAGTTCCTCAAAAATCAAACACAGAATTACTATCCAGGCCAGTAATACATTTCTGGATACACACTCATAAGGACTGAAAGCAGAGACTCAGAGATATTTGCACACCATGTTCACAGCAGCATTTTTCAAGGTAGCTAAAAGGTGGGAGCAACCCAAGTGTCCATCAATGGATGGATAAACAGAATGTGGTGTAAACATACAATGGAATATTATTCAGCTGTGAGGAGGAAGCAAATTCTGACATACTATACAAAATAGACATTTTGCGGATATAATGCCAGGTGAAATAAGCCAGTCACAGAAGGACAAATACTGTGTGATCTCACTTATATGAGGTGTCTAGAGTAGTCAGCTTTATTGAGTTGGAAAGTAGAATGGTGGTTGTTAGGGGCTGGGGGAAAAAGCGGATAGGGAGTTAGTGTTTAATGGCTACAGAGTTTCAGTTTTGCAAGATGAGAAGAGTTCTGGAGAGGGAAGAAGGGATGGTTGCAAAGTAATGTGAACAGTACTTAATGCCACTAAATTATACACTTAAAATGGTAACTTTTATATGATATTTTACCACAACTAAAAAAAAAAAGGAACAGACACAAGAAAAATGTTACAGAAGATCTACATAGACATTTCTCCAAAGAAGACATACGGATGGCCAAAAGGCACATGAAAAGATACTTAACATCGCTAATTACTAGAGAAATGCAAATCAAAACTACAATGAGGTATCACCTCACTTGGGTCAGAATGGCCATCATTAAGAAGTCAACAAATACTAAGTGCTGGAGAGGGTGTGGAGCAATGGGAACCTTCCTACACTGTTGGTGGGAGTGTAAATCAGTGTAGCCACTATGGAAAATAGTACGAAGGTTCCTTAAAGGTAACTCTAAAAGTACAGTTACTATATGGTCTTGCGATCTCACTCCTGGGCATATACCCAGAGAAAACCATAATTCAAAAAGACACATGCACCCCAGTGTTCACTGCAGCACTATATACAATAGCCAGGACATGAAAGCAACCTAAATGTCCATCAACAGATGAATGGATAAAGAAGATGTGATATATATACACAATGGAATATTAATTCCATTAAAAAATAAAAAAGAATGAACTAATGCCATTTGCAGCAACATTGATGGACCTAGAGATTACCATACCAAGTGAAATAAGCCACACAAAGACAAATATCATATGATATTTATCTGTCAACCTAAGTGTTAGCTGTCAACCTAAGTGTTAGCTGTCAACCTAACTGTCCATCAACAGAAGAATGGATAAAGAAGATGCGGTATATATACACAATGGAATATTAATTCCATTAAAAAATAAAAAAGAATGAACTAATGCCATTTGCAGCAACATGAATGGACCTAGAGATTATCATACTAAGTGAAGTAAGTCAGACAGAGAAAGACATATACCATATGATATCACTTGTATGTGGAATCTACATAAATGATACAAATGAACTTATTTGCCAAACGGAAAAAGACTCACAGACATAGAAAACAAACTCACAGTTACCAAAGGGAAAGTGGGGAGGGATAAATTAGGAATTGGGGATTAACATATACACACTACTGTATATAAAATAAATAACCTACTATATAACACAGGGAACTGTATTCAATATCTTATAATAACCTATAATGGGAAAGAATCTATATATATATTTGAGTCACTTTGCTGTACACCTGAAACTAACACAACATTGTAAATCAACTATACTTCAATAAAAATTTAAGAAGATTGTTGGCTAGCTGTCTATGCAAACCCACTCTCCCCTTCTTCTACTGTGTTAGAAGAGAAACCAGGCATTTGGCTGCCTAGCCTCCTGTGCACTGGGAAGCAGCCCTGGGACTGAATTCATACTAATGGAATATGAGTAGAAGAGATGTGTGTCACTTCCTGGCCCGGCACACACATCTCTCTGACACTCATTTCCTCTGGGCTGAGATGGCGGTGACTAGAAAACGTGAAGTTATGTTGAGCATGGCCTGTCATGAATCTCTCCTCTCCCGCTGATACAGGACACCTGCCTAGGACTGATACGTGAGAAAACAAACTTCATTTTTAAGCCACATTATTGTTTTTGTTTTGCTTACAGCAGCTGAACCTCTTACCATAGCTAATACATTCAGATACTCTGTTCACCGCAGCCCAAATATTTTATCTGATACCTGCCATCATTTCCCATAAAAATGATGAAGTCACTCTGTCCACAAGCTACCGGAGAAGTATATGGATTCTTAGGTGACAATAATTTAAGAGAATCCTGTCCTGATGAATCAGATGATACCCAAGACTTCTAAGTGACTAAGTGTTTTCTCTAAGCACATGAAATAATTAAGGCCAGGGAACAGCTTCTTCACTTAGCAGTGACCAATATTTTACATATAATTTTAAAAAGTCTTTACAAATACACAAACATAGGTTTTTCCTAAAGAGCTAGTTGTATTTTATAGATCTGGAATCAAATGAATCCTCAGGGCATCCTGGGAGGTATAAAAAAGGTTGGGTAATAATAATTTTATTTTATTTTAATTTTTTCTTTATTTAGTTGCACCAGGTCTCAGTTGCAGCAGGCAGGCTCCTCAGTTGTGGCATGTGAACTCTTAGTTGCGGCATGCATGTGGGATCTAGTTCCTGGAATGGAACCTGGGCTCCCAGCGTTGGGAGCGCGGAGTCTTATCCACAGTGCCACCAGAGAAGTAAGTCCCTATTAATTTTATTTTATAGATGACAATGAAGTGATTGTTTTAACACTGCTGATTCACCAGTTCTAAAGAATCTTTTCTAGACTCTTTGCCACATGCAATTATTTCATGTACCTTCCTATCCCTAAGGCAAAAAACAAACACATAATAAAAACTACAAAGCAGTCTGACCACAGGCTAACTGAAAATGAAATCTTTGTGCCCAGAGGTCCCTGATCCAGAGCTTTAAAATAGCATCACAACAACCCCTTCTGACCCACAGTCACAGCTCCAAGTGCCAAAACAAACGATGACTCCTCACAATGCTGGCGCTTTCTTGCTGGGCTCTGACACCAACTCCTCGGGCCTGAAACAAAAGTGAAGCAAACCAGAGCATAAAAGAAATCCCCAAAGGATAGGTAAATTCAGTAAGTTCAAGAGATGGGAATCTGAGAAGGAAATTCAGGTAGAATCTTATGTGGCTCCTGGTAGGATGCTACAGCTGAAAAATGCTGGACTACTGCTGCCCATGACCATCAAGTCATGTATCTCCTTATCCAACAAACTGGCAGCTGCTCAGTCGATGTGATATATCAAAAGTGATAGTCAAAATGATAATTCTTCCACTCTCTGTTATAGTGGGAACATAGAACAGAGCTGGATCCCTGAGCATGTATCCTGAATCCAGAGTCTCAGGTTTTAAATCCAGGCCCTGCCACAGAATTGTTGGGTGATGCTGTGCAAATCGCTTAACCTCTCTAAGCCTTGATTTTCTCATCTATGGAATAGGATAATAGTAATAACTACTTCCTAGGGCTGCCATGAGGATTAAGGAAGTTAATACATGTAAGGCTCTTTGAAAAGTATATGGCCAGAGCTCAATAATTGGAAGCCTATTATTATAAATTGCTGTCTTAATATCACTAGTAGCCCCCATTTGTGGTCCAGAAAAAGAAAGTAGAAATGCAGATTTACTCTAGCTTAAAGAGGACTGCTTAGGAATTCGGTGATGAACCTGAAAGAGAAAGTAAGATAGGCTTTTAAAGTTCTCTCGGTGAAGCAGGATATGACCTTGTAAAAAATCCTTCAAACAGTCTCTCAGGAATTGTGCTGATGACTTCATTGGAAGGACAAAAAACCCACACGAAATGCATGAGACCAGAGGCTGCTTTGTGGATTTCAGATGGGCACTGAAGAAGGTCATACATCATCCTGCATCTTTCTCAAGGCCAGAGGAACTAATCAACAATTCAGAACTTGAACTCCCCTGAACACTCAGAACCACTACATCACCCGAATAAAAACCAGTGAAACCAGGGACTTATAAAATGTAGTTAAGTGCCTGATGCCTAGTCTTCCACACCTGGTTGACGTTCCACACACCTTGTGGAAGGTGACCTAATGCAGTTTCTCATTTCATACAGTTCCCTTGTACAAAAAGCAACCTGGAACAGACCTCATAAATCATCAACCTTTTCTATCTTTCTCAAACCTCCATTCCCACAGATCATGTCACTGCACATTAATTTTAAGCACTTATAAGGCTACAAGGTATACATAAGGGTGTACCTGCAGCATTAAGAGCAAAATTAGGAAAATCACCAACAAAGGTGGCTCCACAGTGAACCAATGAAATTAAGTACTTAGATCAGTAAAACATCTGAACAATGACTTACGAGCATCCTGCTAAGAGACTGGCATGCTTCCCAACTCTCAGAGAGAGTGATTGGCATGAAACTGGAACTCTAAACTGATCAATAGGCTGGCCCCAGCCGTTGTGCCCCTCGGTGGTTCTCCAAAGGTTCGAGTGTCCTTCACCAGACCAAGGATGCTTTGGCTTTGGTCCTGGATTACTTCTTCAGGCCAATGCTCTCCCAAGTGCCCCTTTCACAGCTCAGATGCCAGCTCCCTTCTGTGGCCCATCTCTGCTTCCCTGTGAAGATGGATCATACATGATCATACATGATACCCAGTTCCTGAGAGTGGAAGGGAGGGGCAGGATGGCGGCAGAGGAATCATGCCCCGTGACACACAGGCCTTCTCTCCCAAGTGCCTCCTTTTTGTTTTGTTAAAATCAAACACAAATGGAGACCAGACTTGAAAATTCCCTGAGCACAATCAGTTTAGTTATTTACACAAATAAAACTTAATTTGGCTTATTTTGCAAGACAAGCAAGGCTAACTTGACCTGGGTCACTTCTTGCTTCTGCCTCAGGGAAAGTCAAAAGTGAAACTTAATCGTTCCCCCAAATTGATAATGAGGTCACCACTAACCAATTCCCTTTCATTTTAGAAAATTCTAATACTGTAACCAATCACTGTGAAGAACAGACAGTCAATGCCTCCATACTACATAAGCTGCTTTGTAGGAATATACCTGTGAGCCTCATTCCATGTTTTGGTTTGAGTGCTTCTGTCTTGCAAAGTGTCTTTTTTGGTGTCTGCACCATGAACTTAAACTAATATGACTACTTGAGTGATTCATTGGTTTTACTTCTGCTTTTTTCCAAACTTTTGACAGTTCACAGCATCAGAAGTAGCATCAGAAGAAGACCCCCAGTGACTCCAGGGCTGTGAGCAGTCGGGTGCCGGGACCCACAGAGCCCACTGTGCTCACCGCTTTCTCGCGGACCCTGGAGTTTGGGGGTTAAGTCTCTCTTGGATTTGAGCTCTCCTCTCTTTGCATTCTGAGTTCTCCAACCTTATTGTGCACACTTGCTTTCTGTTTCTGTTTGTTGAAGCTTCTTGCTGAGTCACTCTTCTGTCTGTGATGGGAGAAACCTGTGATTCCCGGGGGTTTAGGCAGCGGTAGGATTACTGGGCTCCCCACAGATTATTCGTTTCAAGGAATCTAAAGGCAGAGATGGGGTCCACCCGGTCCAAATCTCCTCCTTCTCACTTAAAGACTCCTGTCTCTTACACGTATACCCACTATGGACCAGGATCTTGTGCTTTTCTGGAAAAACGGGTTGAATGATTTGGAATTGTAGTGGCCACTTTGGGGAAATTTTAACTTAGATAAGTCCACTTTAAGGAACACCCTGGAAAAGAGAAGATCCTCAAACTCTCAGAGACAATGCAATGCATTCTCTGACTGGCATGAAGAAGCCTCTAAAAGACAAAATGACTCCAAAAAAATCTTCTCTAAAAGAATCCTTACAGAATGCCAAAAAAAAAATCTTTCATAAAAAGACTTTGTCCATCTAAGCAGGCTGTCTTAACTTTGTCCACCTGCCAAAAACACAATTTGGATCCAGTTATTCTTTTGAGTTTTGTACCTAAGACATGGCTAAGATTTTCATTTATTTATTTTTGGCTGTGCCGTGTGGCTTGCGGGATATTAGATACCGACCAGGGACTGAACCTGGGCCCTCAGCAGTGAAAGCATGGAGTCCCAAACACTGGACTGCCAGGGAATTCGCAACATGGCTAAAATTTTTAAATGAAGGCTATAAGATCTCTGTTCGTGTCTGTCTATATGTTTATGTGTATGTATATACATATGCATGTATATATATGTATATTATGTATGTGTGATATTTTTTAGAGTTCTATTTAATTGAATTAAAGAAAAACACATGCTTATATAAATTAAATATTCCTAAAATATAAAATATATTCTCAGAAAATATAAAAAAATATATTCTCAGAAATATAAAATCTAACCCAAATGTTTTTCAAGTTCACATGATCTGGGATAATCTTTGATAAATAAAAACTAGTTTAACTCCTAGAGGAAAACATTTGCAGAACACTCTTTGACATAAATCACAGCGATATTTTTTTGGCTCCATCTCTTAAAGAAAATAAAAGAAAAAATAAACAAATGGGACCTGATAAAACTTAAAAGCTTTTGCACAGCAAAGGAAGCCATCGACAAAATGAAAAAACAACCTACTGAATGGGAAAAAATATTTGCAAATGGTATGACTGATAAGGGATTAATATCCAGCATATATAAACAGCTCATACAACTCTATATCAAAAAAAAACTGATTAAAAAATGAGCATAAGAACTGAATAGACATTTTTCTAAAGAGGAAATGCAGATGGCCAACAGACACATGAGAAGATGTTCAACATCACTAATCGTCAGGGAAATTTAAATCAAAACCACAATGAGATATTACCTCATACCTGTCAGAATGGCTATCATCAAAAAGAACACAAGTAACGAGTGTTGGCGAGGATGTGTAGAAAACAAAACCCTCATACATTTGTTGGTGGGAATAGAAATTATTGCAGCAACTCTAGAAAACAGTATGGAGGTTTCTCAAAAAATTAAAAATAGAGCTACTGTATGACCCAGCAACTCCACTCCCGGGCATATATCCAAAAAAGCCAAAAACACTAATTTCAAAAGATACATGCACCCCAATGTTCATAGCAACATGATTTACAATTGGCAAGATATGTAAGCTACCTAAGTGCTCATCAACAGATGAATGGGTAAAGAAGATGTGGTATACATATACAATGGAATACTACTCACCTATAAAAAATGAAGTATTACCACCTGCAACAACATGGATGGACTCGGAGGGCATTATGCTAAGTGAAATAAGTCAGACAGAGTAAGACAAATACTGTATGATATCACTTATATGCAGAATTTTAAAAATACAACAAACTAGTGAATATAACAACAAAAAAAGGAGACTAACAGAACAAACTAGTGGTTACCAGTGGGCAGGGGAGGGGCAACATAGGGGTGGGGAAGTGGGAGGTACAAACTATTAGGTGTAAGATAGACTCAAGGCTGTATTGTACAACCTGGGGGCTACAGTCAATGTTTTGTAATACCTGTAAACGGAAAGGAAACTTTAAAAGTTGTAAAAAAACTAAAAAGATTTTTTTAAATAAAATGAAAGAACAACTAATTTGGGGGAAAAAAACCTAGTTTGTTGGTTTAATAAAAACAGACATGTCTTCAGAAGTGTCAACACTGAATGTAATGCAAACATACAACTTTTCCTACCTGGGTTTGCTTGTCGCATATGCTCACGCTGTCTCTACGTTACAAAATTTGTCAACAAGAAAACTACCTTAAGATGATGTTAAGCTGTTCGATGTCTAATCTAAGCATGATTGTTAAAAACAAGTAATTTAAATAAACAAATAAGATAAAAGTTTATACTAAGTTAAACTAAATAATTGATATTCATTGAATATCTAGATCGTTTCCAAATAAGATAATATACTGAGACATTGATTGCTAAACATGAGTTTATCTACTTTTGGCTTTTCAATTTTTACAGAGAGACAAAAGATATTTGGGTCTATTAATAAATGTCTTACCCATTAAAAATTATACTCTGAAAAACATGGCTCTAAAAAGTATGTTTTCATAATTATGTATTTATAAATTTGCTAATCTACTACTGGATGCTAATATGTGATAGAATGTTCACAACTGCTTGCTTCCTAGTTTTCACAGGAAAGCAAAAGTTACTAATGGTTAAAATTTATAATCAATATGTAAAAACAAAACTATAAGAAACAATTAAGAGTGAATGGAGGGGCTTCCTAGGTGACACAGTGGTTAAGAATCTGCCTGCCAATGCAGAGGACATGGGTTCCATCCCTGCCTCAGGAAGATCCCACATGCCGCGGAGCAACTAAGCCCGCATGCCACAACTATTGAGCCTGCGCTCTAGAGCCCGGGAGCCACAACAATTGAGCCCATGTGCCGCAGTTACTGAAGCCCATGTGCCTAGAGCCTATGTTCCACAACAAGAGAGGCCACAGCAATGAGAAGCCCACACACCGCAACAAAGAGTAGCCCCTGCTCGCCGCAACTAGAGAAAGCCCGTGTGCAGCAACGAAGACCCAACACAGCCAATAAATAAAAATAAATAAACAAATAAATAAATAAATAGAAAAAAAAGAGTGAAGGGAAACAACTTTGCATACAAAGTATGGGAAAAAATGGAATGTCTTTTTGTATGCAGAGTATGCAAGGAATATGGAATACGTTTTGTTAAGGAAAAGGCGAGTAATGCTGTCTGAAATAAAATAACCAGCTGTTCCCGATTAAGAAAGCAGAAGAAAAAGACAAAACCTAAATGGATCCAGAAAGTTACCGGTTGGTGGAAACGAAATTTTATGTTGTGAAGTCAAAACTGGCTAAAATTGAATAGATTTATTATAAGGGTTTTAAAAAACAAGCTTTAATAAGTAGTGTCCTTATGTAAACTAAAACTTATTAGACCACTGGTCTGCTCTCGATAAGCTTCTGCAAGGTTTTTCTTTGCCCTTAAAGTAACCTACCTAGAAAACAAAGGCTCTGTGTTTTACCAAAATAATTTCTGGGGCCTCACATTGTCTTCATCACGTCTTTGGTTAAGAAAACTGAGTTTTCTCTGTTAAAAGAGCTAAGGCTTTTTACAACTATATAACTTTCTCTATTAGGCTTTGAAATCTTTTGTCACTTTGGTTGATTGGATAACTAGGTATTGTTTCACAGTGACCTGTGATCCTATTTGATCAAGTGTTTTAAACCTTTTTGACATTTTGGACAAACTTCCCCAAATCAAACTCTGAATGAGGTCTTTTTGACCTCAAACTAACTTTGGGATTTTCCACAGAGCCCAAGGAAGATCTCAAACGATTTTCTCTCTCTCCTTAGAAAAGAAAAATGTGAATTTATTTAGGTTTATTTGATATGTTAAATTACAGGGGAAACATGGTCAAATAAAAAGTAATGTTTAACCTTCTTAGATTATATTTACATGGTTACATAATAAAAGTGCTCCAGAAATTATACAAAATTCCTAAAAATCTGATATGTCCTAGTATAAGGCTATCAGTCATAATTCCAGTTACTATTTTACAATCTTGTGTATCACAAAAATAACAATTTGCTTCTCAATTGCATCATTTTAGGTGAACTTTCTCTCACCAAATCTTTAACAATGGCTAAGTCTTTTGTCACTCACAGATAGTTGTTTTACTCTCCATTCTTCTCTGAAAACATTTACAATCAACTACAGGCAAAATGCTTCATCTTCAAAGAGATTCTAGGAGAAAATGTAACAAATACTCTAGAATACAGGTTTCTGATAACTTTAAGATCATATTACTGAACAGAGTAAGAATTTCTAAACACTAGTGGAAAACTAAGATTCATAAAGCTGCAAACCCAAGATGAAGCAAAACGAAAATTAATTACAGAAGACTGAATGAACTGATGAAGATGGTTACAATTTTTATGACTTCATTTAAAACACTGCTTGGTTCCTTAATGTTGTGTTTTCCAGATTGAAAGGACCCCTTTTCTTCTCTCTTTAAAAAAAGCTACTTATACCTTACAGCAATTTGATAAAAATATACTTTTGTAAACAAAAGTTGAAACATTTATCTTTTTCTCCCTATTCAATACCTTCAGAATTCAGAAATCCTTATTAAATATTTTTATTTTTCGTGACAATATATGTATTTATATAAGTTCAATAAGAATCTGTTCTCCTTGTAACAGGACACAATTAGCTTTGCTAAGTTCTTAGCTTTGCTTCTTGTCCTAAAGAGACTTTAGGGGCTTCCCTGGTGGCACAGTGGTTAAGAATCCGCCTGCCAATGCAGGGGGACATGGGTTCGATCCCTGAGCCAGGAAGATCCTACATGCCGCAGAGCAACTAAGCCCGTGAGCCAACTACTGAGCCTGCGCTCTAGAGCCTGCGAGCCACAGCCACTGAGCCCACACGGTGCAACTACTGAAGCCCACGCCCCTAGAGCTCGTGCCCTGCAACAAGAGAAGCCACCACAATGAAGAGTAGCCCCCGTTCACCACAACTAAAGAAAGCCCGTGCACAGCAACGAAGACCCAACACAGCCAACAAAAATAAATAAATATTTTTTTAAAAAAGAGACTTTAAAGGTCTAATCTGAGATTCCCTATTACCAAACAATGTTAAAGAACTAAGGTTGACTTTATCAATAAAGCCCCTTGAATATCACCAAAACTTCGGCTGAAATGTCATTTGAGAATATGCATAGAATTACCATTGTTACTATATTAATGCAAATAATAAGACTAGACTGATCTTTTTCTTTTTTTTACAAATTAGTTTCACTGTAAATATCTCTGATAAAAATGGGTAACTATAAAAATTGTATCTCAGTAGAAAACTGTAGCATACCTATTCTCAGATTCTGGTCAAGTTCCTTGTCTTTGGGGCTTTGCTATCTACTTTAAACGTCAGAGAAATTACCCCAGTAAATCATGTATGGACAACCTGACTGTTGCTGTATGGGCCACTCAAGAAAGTTCCGTAGAACATCCGATGACTTCATCAAAGACAGTCAAACTGCAAACCAGGGAAATCCATCAGACTGAGACTGCCATCCTCACTCCATCTGCTAAAGATGCTTTCAACTCAAATATAGAAATTTTCTCAACTAGCTGTCCTCCAAACTCAGAAACTGAATGTGTAATTTGCTGAAAGTATTACTCTCTGTTTTCCTTTTGTTTCCATAGAAATGCCTCTTATTAAATGACGTGATTGCCCACATTGTATATAGGCCTTATTTAGGTGAAAACTCACCTGCAGCACCACCTCCTGAAATAAAACATCCTCATATTCATCCTGTCCTAAGTAATCATGAGAATATGTGATTGCTAATACATCACGTTGTGCTACATAAATCACTCAAAATAGAAATGTAGATTGACTTAGAAAGGTAAAGTCTGAATCGGATTATAACCCATTTGAGTTGTTTCGTTGGTTAAATCTTGGCCTCTGAAAATCTCTGCTCTGGGGAACTCTTCTGTCCTTGGCTATTAGTCTCCTTATAGTCATCATATTAACCTTTCTAGTATGTTGTATCCTCTTAAGGGTTTTAAATACTGTTTGGCAGCCACACACACATCACTGATATCCAACAGGATTAGAAAACTTGAGGAACTCAATGATCTGACCTCCCATGTTTGTGATGACGATGCAGCTGTTGGTAAGAGCAATTTCATGACCCTCCATCGTGACAACTATTGGATACAGCGAATGTGTGATTCTTCAGCCTGGCTATACCAACAACGGTAACCAAGAGTAATGCTATACAAGTTGCGTACACTCCGAGCTTGGTGAGAGAATGACCAACGGTGGGATCTGTTAAAATCAAACACAAATGGAGACTAGACTTGAAAATTCCTTGAGCAGACAAAACCAGTTTAATTATAAAAGCAAAGCTTAATTTAGCTTAATTTGCAAGATGAACAGCGCTAACTTGACCTGGGTCACTTCTTGCTTACGCCTCTGAAAATCATAAACAAGAGACTTCCCTGGTGGCACAGTGGTTAAGAATCTGCCTGCCAATGCAGGGGACAGGGGTTCGATCCCTGGTTAGGGAATAGCCCACATGCCATAGAGCAACTGAGCCTGTGAGGCACAACTACTGAGCCTGTGCTCTAGAGCCCGAGAGCCACAACTATTGAGCCCACATGCCACAACTACTGAAGCCCGAGCACCTAGAACCCATGCTCCACAACAAGCGAAGCCACCACAATGAGGAGCCTGTGCACCGCACTGAAGAGTAGCCCACACTCACTGCAACTAGAGAAAGCCCGCGTGCAGCAACGAAGACCTAACTCAGCCAATAAATAAATAAATACACACATAAATACATAAATAAATTTATTTAAAAAAATCATAAACAAAACTAAAATTGTTCTCCCAAATTGATATGAAGTCATCACAAACCAAGTCCTTTCATTTAAGAAAATTCTAATACTGTAACCAATCACTGTGGAGAACAGACAGTCACCACCTCCATACTACATAAGCTGCTCTATGACAATATACCTCTGAGCCTCATTCCATGTTTTGGTTTGAGTGCTCCTGTCTTGCAAATTATTTTTTTGGTGTGTGCACAATAAACTTATAGTAATTGACTAGTTCAGTGATTCATTGGTGTTTCTTCTGGGGTTTTTTTGCCCCTGAACTTTTGACAGTTCCCTTTACCATACCTAGACCAAGTCTTTTCCCGACTGCTGTCTGGCTGCCCAGTTTCTGAACAAGTGCTGTTCTACCTTTTAGGACTTGCCACCTGCCTATGTTCCTTTTCCTTCCAGCTATGGTATCTGCAAAATTCTCCTCTAATGGCTCTGCAGTAATTGGTCCTCGTGCAGAAAACAGATTGAGAAAATAGTTTTCTTTTAGAAATAGTTCATCAGCAAATAGAAAACCTGTTCTCTCTCTGTAGATAACTAATTTCTAGCTTATTATTCAGATTCTCAAATCAGCTACACTCCCCTTTATATCTTGGATTGGTGCTTGCTTGGTGTGAATTAAAGGCAGATGCGTTAACTAAGTTGAATCATTAGAATCCTTAGTGTGTCTGAATAGTGCTGGATCCGGGAAAAGTTTCTTGGATTCTGAGGATGATTAGTTTTCTGGAAAGAAACAACTCGACAGAAAAGAACAGCAATTTGCCAAAGTAGTCTTGCTTGATAGAAATATTCTCTCTTTTATTGTTCTAACTCTGTATTTACCAAGTGGCATTTTGGCTTATAATATGGTTTTCTGAATGGAGGTACTCACAAGAAAGGATTTTCTTAAGCAAGCAATTAATTTTACTTTAAACCCATTGTGAATACGTTTCTATTCTGGTTTAGAAATGTCTTATGAATTTGTTAATGTGAGTTGGCCTCCAGAGTTTGAGCACCTTCTGGTGAATGATGAAGGAAACCTGCAAAGCTGAGAGCTTAGACTTTGGACCCGGGTAGATTCACTGGGTCCAATCACCCTATCTTATCTAGCTCTCCTCTTCGCCTTCTCACACGCATTGCAGGCAGGACCATGTCTTATGCATTTTTTGCTCCTCATACTACCTGGACTTGTGAATTGTATACACATGAAAAATAGATGAAGTCCCCAGTAATGCCACACCCTAAACAATTAACACTTGAATATATATCTTCCCAGGCATTGCCTCCATATATATGTGTGACATTTTTTACTTAATATATTGTGGGCAGCTGTATACATCACTAGACACAGTTGTCCTCTTGACCTTGTTCCCCCAAACCTGGGGTCTCCACTCCTCATTAATGGCCTCTCCATCCCTCCTGTTTCTCAAGCTGAAATCCTCAGGGTTGCCTTAAACGGCTCAATTTCTCACACACACTACATTCAGTGTACCAGGAAATCCTGATCCCAAAGAGATCCTAAATCTAGCCACTTCTCACCACAGTGGTCTGATCATTTTAAAACACAGGTCAGATCAGATCATTCTTTAGTTCAACTCCTGCTAGGGGTAAACAGCAGCCCCTACCTCCGAATGCTTACTCCTCTCTGACCTTGTCCATGTCTTTCCCCTGGCTCTGGCTGATCTGGCCTCTAGGCAGACCGTGGACACCCCCAGCACTTCCCTGTGCTGCCCCCCAGAAATGCACATGACTGCCCTCTCACCCCCACAAATCTTCACCCAAATGGTACCTCCCTGAAAACCCATTTTAAATCACCCTCAGTCCTCACCTCCAGAATTCCCTGAAACGCCGTGCGCTATTTTCCTCCATGATACCCAGCACTACATTTTATCTATTTTATTAACAGACTTTCTCCTTTGGCTAAATGTAAGCTCCATGAGGGTAGGGATTTTTTGGCCTGCCATTTCCATGTTCTAATCACACGTCTCTGCCTTGGGGGTCCTCTGGTTAAGAACAGTGAGCTAGCCTGGGCATGCCCTGTCCTTGTTATCAAAATCCACAACTGACCAAATGAAACAATGTGGAGAAACCAAAACACTGAATATTCTTGAAATGCTTTTGACATAATGGAAGTAAGCTCCAACAACACATCACAGAACATATTCTGAAAATCAGTTAGGGGTCGGTAGCATGCAAAATTTTATTTCCTGTTGAGTTAAATGATGGATTTACAAAGATAAAGAGATGCTTCTAGGTTTACTTGGGGTGCAAAAAAAATTTGGCACCTTAATGAAATCAAAATGTGTACTGCTCTGAGGGACGTCAGACAGCCAACTGTTGGGTCCTGAAAGCATTCTGTATGATGATAAAAGAGTGAGAAGAAAGAGTAGGTAAGGTCAAAATAACCTACTTTATTAAAACACAACAACAACTAAAAACATGACCATAATTCAAAATTGGGTTGCAGAAACTGAGTATCTCATATGTACCATTTTCTTCTTTGATCTTTTTTGAACAAAAAAACCTGTCTTTTTTCTTTCTACAAAGACATTCATTGTACATTTAGGGTAGATATTATACATTTCTAAAAAGAGAGAAGAGTATCTTGGGAGCTCTGTCTTTTATCCTCTGGCTGTGAAGGAATAGCCCATTTCTTTTAAATTGCAAACAAGTTACTTATGGCTTTCTCTAGTTTTTTCCAGAAAAATATCCAAGTAATTGTCTTCTTTATTTTGTTTTTTCTTCTTATTTATATACCAACCTTAAAAAAGGAGATTGCATTTTCATTTGCTCAGCAAGTATTTACCAAGTGCCTTCCATGGGTCAGGTATTTTATTAGGTAGTAGGGAAGTTACAAGTATGAAAGAAGGCAAGGATTCTGCCCTCAAGGTGTCTAGAGGAGGAGATGGACACAATTAAATAATTACAAATGCAAATGTAATAACTTTCATAACACAAACAAGCTCTAGCAGGCCCAAAATAAGGCATGCATAATCCCACTGAGGAAGCTGGGGAGAGATGAATAGAGGACGTGACATTTAAGATGGTCTTAAAAGAATTCGCCAGGCAGGCAAAGCTAAAAGGGCAACCTGGGCCAAGGGACAACTTGAACAAAGCCATGGAAACACGATTCGATTATGAACGTGTTTTACCAATGAAGAGGACTTCAGTATGGCTGTGGTACTGGGAGAGCTCTTGCACCAGCCTGGAGAGACACTGATATCCTGAACCATAGCAGTAGCAGTTGAGACATCATGAAACAGACGAATTCAAGAAATATTTTGAAAGTGGGAGGTGAAAGCAGAAAGAATGCTTGAGGCATTTCATTCTTGGAAACATAGCTGAGACAGGGCCTGCAAAATACACCTTTCAATGACTAGGAACCCTTTAATTTATTCTACTGAGGAAATTTTTGAAACTGGAGAAGAGTCAGTTCGGGCTTAGTAAAGAAGAAAAATATTATTGCTTAGATAGGATCCATAGATTTTGTTTTAAAAGAGAAGTATGTAAATGAAAGTACATTCTGGCAATCCAATCAATACTGAAACTGAGTAATATAACCAGAAGGGACTGTATTATTTTCAAATTCTATTTCAGTGATTTTTTTCTCCAGTTAAAGTGGCCACAAACCAGAAAATCTAATTAAAGATGGGAGGGGGACTGGGGGGGAGAGGATGAGACTGAAGGTTTACAGGAGATGAAGATTTATGAAAACTCAGCGACAATTAGGATAAAGAAAGAGGTGAGGATAGCTCTTTAATTAAAGGATAACATTCCATTCATTGCTTGATAAAGAGATACGCAGGATTTCTCTTAGGCAGAAAAAGGCTTAACAGCTTCAGATTATGGTTATAAATTGATACCCACAGCTGTGGGCTGACTCAGTCTGATTCTCCACGGCCCCACAAAACAAGCCTCTACACTCTGCTACAGGAAGGCCATACAATTGCTTTAACCTTATCCCATTCTTTCCTACTAACACCTGAGGGTGGGTTAGATGACCAACCATGGGCAGTGTATACATAGCCACCCACCTCATGAACAGGCAGGGAGGTTGGGGCTCCAGCCATTGTACCCTGGGTTCTCAAACCACCCTTGCTCAAGGCCTGGTAGAGCAGGTAGTGCAGAAAAGCTGCAAAGCCCATTACTTAGGCAAAGGAAAGAGAACTTCTACAGGAAAGTGGAGGCATGCAATTTGAAGTTGAGGCTGAGGAGATAAGGGCAACTATATTTGAATCCAAAGGAAAGATAAAAATAAGGAGAGCAAATTTCTTCTGATAACAATGCTGGATCCTATCTGCTAAATGGGCTTCATACTTAGAGTGGTAAAGGTATCATTGAACCTTTGGAACCAAACTGCCTGGAAAATATGTCCTAGAGAAATAATAGCAGTATCAGTAACAACATCAACAGCAATGATGATGAGATATTGGCAGCAGTTAACTACCAATATTAGGCACTAATATAATATTAGTATTATATTATGTGCCTAATATTCTACCAAGTACTTTACATGGATTCTCATATTAAGTCCTCATAGTAACTCTATAAGGTAGGAACTATTATTAGTGCCAATTTACAAATGAGAATACAAAGGCTTACAGAATTATTGTACAATATCTTGCTTTGGGTCATAGAGCTAGTAAGCGGGGAGTCCAAGCTCTCGCCCACTGTGTTCTACTAAACTCTATTATCCTTTATTACACTCACTAATACAAAAAACTTCAGTAACTATAATGCATGAAGGATATTCTAATTAATTACATTTAGATGGCTTTGCTTTTAATTCTTGTTGATAATCTTTCTAAAAATCTATCTTACCTCAGTAAAGATAATGTCCTCAGCATAACTATGCCTTTCACGGGTGGCTGAGGGTCTTCTGTTCCGAATCACGATTTGTCTCCTCTGGGATGTCCTCGTCTTCTCCCATGCAATTCTTATCCATCTTTCCAGAACCAATTCCACTGCCAGCCAATCTAGGATGGGTTTTCCTCCACTACCCAGCCCATGGGGGGGTTTCTTGCAAAATATTGCCTATATCTCAGATTTTTCAGTTCAGAGAGTAAATATCAGGTATTTCAGAATCGGACTGATGGATATTGTGGTGGCTTTGTAAGGTGTCAACTTGCTAGAATTTAGTTTTCCAGAATTTCCTTCCTGACATGTTACTGGTGAGAGTGGGGCACAAGGGATATTTTCACATGAGATTTGGAGGTGAAAGTGAAGCAGCAGCCATTTTTAACAAAAGTTATTTATTTATTTATTGGCTGCGTTGGGTCTTTGTTGCTGCACACGGGGCTTCTCTAGTTGCGGTGAGCGGGGGCTACTCTTCATTGCAGTGCACGTGCCTTTCATGGTGGTGGCTCCTCTTGTTGCCGAGCACAGACTCCAGGTGTGTGGGCTTCAGTAGTTTTGGTGCGTAGGCTCACTAATTGTGGCACTTGGGCTTAGTTGCTCTGCAGCATGTGGGATCTTCCTGGACCAGAGATGGAATCTGTGTCCCCTGCCTTGGTAGGCGGATTCTTAACCACTGCGCCACCAGGGAAGCCACCCCAAAAAGTTCATTTTGGAGTACTTTTAGATGCACAGAAGCATTTTGTTTTCATACTCAGAAGGTTGGGGCAGGCACTTTTGTAGCTCCCACACATGGGGGTTTACCTGCTGGCTCCCTCTTCGGTGAGGGGCAGCCGCTGGGCCTGCAGCTGCTCCCCCTTCCCGAATTCTCCTTCAGAGACCGTATGTTCAGCTCCATGATGGAGGCACTCGCCACGTGGGTGGGACATCCTTGTCATCAAGGTTGGAGGCAGAACTGACTGGTTCCAGTCTGTCCTTGGGTTCTGGTTCATGCTTGTGAGCGCCACTGTGAGCTTGTGGGATCCAGTTTTCCTTTGCTCTCCCCACACACCCCCTTTTCATCTGTATTTCCCTTCCCAAATGTCTGACCAAGTGGACTCAAGCTCCAGCACAGAAGCACAGATACTTGAACCAGCTTATAATTGTGTAAGTTCAAATCCCTGTAACCAATCATCCAATCACACACACACACACACACACACACACACACACACCCCTAAATATGTCTATTTGTGGTTTTGCTTCTCTCTTTGAACCCTGCCTGATAGATATGAAGAGGCAGAATGCTTGAATCCAATGAAAACATTAAATGGTAAGATCTCACTGTGATGATTTATTCATACCCAGAAGCCAGGTTCAAGGAAAGGAAGGAAGAAAAAGAACAGGTAAGTAAGGAGTGACAAGGGGTCATGGGAGTGGAAAAAATGAAAGTAATTTGTGATAATGTAACATGTCTACTTCACACCAGGCACCATGCCTGCTGCTAGAAATATAAAGATCAATAATAACCCTGAACATTATCATCTGCAGGGGAGGAAGGATTCTTAAAGAGCCACCTATAATAGAATAAGTGCTACATAATTGGCATGGATAAAGTACTGTGGGAAAACAGAGGAGGAAGTCATTAATGTTGTCTGAGAGGACTGGGGAGGGCTCTGCAGATGAGGTACCACTGATGTGGGGCCATGAAGAATGAAGAGGGAATTCACTGGTGCAGGGATTCTCAAACTTTAGCAGGCATGAGAATCACCTGGAAAGCTCACTAAAACACAGATTTCTAGGACATTCCCTAGCAGTGGTTATGACAGAGGGCACGGGTTTGATCCCTAGTTGGGGAACTAAGATCCCACATGCGCGTGGCTCGGCCAAAAAATAATAATAATAAACAACAGGAAACCCCCCCACAGATTTCTGGGCCTCACCTCTGAGTGTCTGATTCAGCAGGCCTAGGGTTGGGCCTGAGGATCCGAGTTTCTAACAGGTTCCCACGTCATGCTGATGCTACTGGCCTGGGGACCACACTCTGAAAACCACAGCTCCAGTGTGGCAAAGCGAGGGGGCGAGCATCCTCAACACAGCAGGGGCAACGTGGGAGAGACACACAAATTCATTGACAATGTCCCCCTCCCCATGATCCTCCCTTCTCTCTTACTATTTCTCTCTTACTATTTCTAGAAAACTTCCTTTGCCCTCTTGGCCCACTCTTTTGTTTTGTTTTTGTTTTGGGGCACACCACGCCGCATGTGGGATCTTAGTTTCCCTGACCAGGGATTGAACCTGAGCCCCTTGCATTAGGAGCGTAGAGTCTTAACTCCTGCACCGCCAGGGAAGTCCTCGGCCCACTATTTTGGATGAGTCAAGTTTTATGGTGTCTTTGAGGTATGAAAGTGCAGATGCTCAGAAGTCATGAGATGATCAAGGGCTGGAGTTCAGGAAAGCAGTCAGGCTGGACATGTTGATTTGGGAATTAAGTGTCCTGGTGACAGGGGGAGACATCACTTAAGGAGAGTGTGCAAAGGGCAGGAGGTGAACCAGTGGGGAGGGAAGAGGAAGGGAGCAGAGCAGAGGAGAGCTCAGCAGGGCCAAGGACAGAGGGCCCAGGCACACCAGGAGAGGGAGGACAAAGGAGAGTGAGTGGGAGTAATCAGCCAGACAGGAGAACAAGAGAGAGTTCTGTTATGGCAGCCAGGGAAAGATTTTGAGAAGAATGGAATGGTCAACTGTCTCACAGGCAAGGAGGTTGAGTCGCAGGATGAAGAGAGGCTGAAGGATTTGCCAACTAGTAGATGAGTGATGGTCCTTATCTGAGCAGTTTCAGCAGAATCGTGGAGGCAGAAGTCTCATTGCAATGATGTAGAATGAAAGGAAAGTGAAGAAGTAGACACAATGATGTGGGCTACTTTCCAGAGAAGCTTGGCTGGGAACGGAAGGAAAGGTATGCAACCATACGTAAAAGAGATACAGATAAAGGTCAAGAGAGAAGTTTGTTTTTCAAAAAAAAGACTCAAGCATATTTTATGGCCAATGGGGGGAAAAAAGTGGGAGGTTAAGAACGCTCGGAGACAGGGAGGGAGTATAGAGTGGCTCTAGATCCTGCAGGGGCAGGGAACCGGCTCAAGAGTGGGTGATGATAATCCATCACAGGAGGGAGGAGGTAAAAATCAGCAGGGTGAAAATTGCAGTTAGTTCATGCCTGATAATTTCCTTGTTTTTTTTTTTTTCCTGTGAAAGTAGAACGCAAAAGCAAAGCACAACTCTCGAGAGAGACAGAAAGAGAAGGCAGTGGGTGGGACTTCCCTGGTGGTCCAGTGGTTAAGACTTCACCCGCCAATGCAGGAGGTGCAGGTTCGATCCCTGGTTGGGGAGCTAAAATTCCGCATGCCTCTCTGCCAGAAAAAAAAAAAAAAACCAAAACATAAAACAGAAGCACTATTGTAACAAATTCAATACAGACTTAAAAAAAAAAAGGCAGTGAGATATAAGGGGCCTGGAGAAGGTAATCACTTTGAGGTTTCGGGAGAGTGAGCAGACTTATAAAAACCATCCAGCTCCACACCTGAAGGTGTAAATTAAGATGGAAATCCTGAATTTGTCTCCTTAGAGTTTTCTTCATCAGTGATCAATAGCCAATACACAAAAGCATAAAAGCTGGACAGCTGATGGGTCCAAGGCAGGGCAACTGAAGCAGAACACAAGGGAGCAAAGGCAAAAATTTAGTGACAGATAAGGCTTTATTAACTAAGATAGGATTAGCAAAAGGAAAATCAAGATGCCCAAGGAAAAGAACACGTTTGCTAGTCTGGAAAAGCTGCAATTGAGATGCTTTTGGGACATTCAGAAAAGAAGTACACAGCTCAGAGGAGAGGGTGAAGTTTAAGACAGAGGTTTGGGAGTCAGCTGCATAGAAGTTCAAGCCACGATGCAAAATTCAAGCCAAGGTAGCCATTGCAATAACTCAGACAGACTGTGTAGGATGAGAATAGTTGACGGAAAATTAATCAGTCGATCTCAGAAAGACATGAAAATTTTTATTTGAGGATTATAACCCGGGAAGAGTGTCTTGGAAAGCTCCGAGAACTGTTCCACCCCTTAGAAGTCAAAACACAGTTATATACGTTTTCTGAGACTGAGGGCTGTACATTAGATGACATATTATTGACAGTTTACACTATCCAGACCTAAGCATCATCATGGTCCTTTACAAGATCAGGAAGGAATGCTATCTTTTAAAGAGTTGTCTTGTTGATGCTGGGAGAACGTTGCTCTTTATAGTTGAGCAGGTATTTCTGCCGATGAGGGAGGTTTGGTCCATGCATAACGCAGATACACAATGTATGGTAGGAAGGAGAGAGGAGGCCAAAGGGCAGAGAAAAATTTTTATGTTTAAATTTTTCTTGTCATAAAATACGAATTTATTTTACAGAAGAAAGGATGCAGAACACTCATATTTAGAGGGCAATGGAGAAAGGGAAGCTGAAAAGGTGGCCACACAGGTTGAGCAAAAGCAGGAGAGAATATATTGTTAGGAAAGAGGTGGTCAGCGACATCAAATGTTTTGAGAGCTTAGCAAAGACCAGAAACAAGATGAGGTCATTGGATATGATGATTCAGAAATCATTAGTGACTCTGGCATGAATGGTTCATAGCGTACGGCTCAGGCGCGAGAGTACAATTGGGTTGAGAAAGGGGTGGGGCGGGGGGTACTCTTTCAAGAACTTTGGCTGTAAACAGACAGATGGAGCAACAGTTCAAAGAAGAGTCAGGATCAAAGATCTTTCGGGATGGAAACTATGGCAAGATTGAGCACAATGCTTTCTATAGGCTGAGAATAAGAAGCCAGCGGAGAACCTACAAAAGAGGATGAATAAGACAGTGAGATAACGCGTTTGCTAACCAAGTCAGCGAAATTTTAATAAAAGTGACAAGAATTAGTGCTGGTGATAATGCATGTTGAAATAATCTTTCTGAATCTGTCAAATATTGTATGTGGGAAGGTGCAGCCCAAGTTACACTCGGGAATAAACAGGTGACCTTACAAGAACAGGAAGGAAGAATAAACGAAGCATTCCCTTCACAAATTTAGGGGGGAAAAGACAAATATAAGGAAACTAAGAGGGAGAATATAATAAAGTTAAGAACAACAATCAATGAATTATAAAAAAGGGCAAATTGACCTAAAGAAAAATCCAAGAGCTGGTTCTTAAACCGCCACAGAAGATCTGACAAATCAAATATCTTCAAAATAAAAATACGCAGAAATATTGCTAGAAAATATCTATAATATGTATCTACATTGATTGGTGTTGGCAACTAAAGAGTGGCGCTTCCCATCTGGCTCTACGAGGATTAGGTCATTAACCATTGTGTGCTCTGACCTCTAACACACCCTGAAAGGAATTCAGGGTGGAGATGGGGAATGAGGTACCCTGTATTCTGGTAAAAATGGGCAGGGCTTCAGATAGCTATATATTTTCAGGAGAAAATGTTATGAACCCCAATTCTTTCACCTTCTCACACATAGAAAAGCACTAAAATCATGAATGGCGACATCTGCTCCTTGGTGACATGCAGCAAGCCTCTGTCAAAATGTGTGTCTGACTCCACGTACCCCCTTCACCAAAATCATATATATACTGACCTCACCCCACCCCCACCTCTTCAGAGCAGCTCCTTGGAGCAATCAAAGAGGCTGTCTCCTGGCACAGCTCTCAGTCAGCCCCAGATAAAACTGAACTCACTGCTCTCATGTCATGCATTTTTGTTTTCAGTCTACTACTACACACACACACACACACACATGCATATGTGTACAGTTTTATATACACACACATATAAAACAAAGAGTAGTTACTTGTTGGGAGGTAGTGGGAATTAGGCAGATAGAGGAAAAGATAGGAAATATATACTTCACTATATAACTTAATAATTCTTGATATTTGAATCATAGGAATTCAAAAATAATTTAAAAGAAAGTTCTAGAAAATACTGATTTTTTTACTCATAAGAGAATATTATAAGCAACTGATTTTCGATACATTTGAAAATCTCAGTGAAATGGACTATATTCTGGAAATATATGAATTTCCAACACTGAATCTAAACATAGGCAATTCAAATGGATCAAATTCAGAAAGAAATTGACACTGGATAGAAATTCAAACTTTTGTTGAATAAATGTATTATTTCTTTAGCTCTCCTAATGTGTTTTTTTTGTAGGAAAAAAGTTGGGTTCAGTGGAAAACTGTATCAGCTAGAGGTCAACGTTTCAGGTTACCTGATTCTATGAAAGTGATTTTACAATTGTAAATTATAGGTCACTGAGAGAAGAGCAGAATAGTTCTCAACAACAGCCATGCAAGTTCTGTTCTGTCTGGTAGAAGTCCAACTGATTCCCTCCTTCCCTTTTGTTATCATTTGCACATTTATTCATTCATTTCAGTATTGCTTATCTATAATTCAGCATTGTTGATCTGAAATGTATCCATTTAAAAAATTCTCTTTGAACTGGTTATAACATCTGCCTGGTTCCCTCGCTAACTACTATTACAAAAAACCTCTATAACACATGTTTATTTTTATATCTGTGTGAGAATCACAAACTGTCCTTTTTCTGAATATTATTTTTTAACAGTTTCAAAATTTTAAGGAAAAGCTAATTTTAAAGCTAAATATATTATATGAGAACACTAAAAAGATGGAAAGCTACCCAAAGTTTTTTGAAAATAGGCTGTTGCTGACATCAAACACTGAAAAGCATTGTCTCCAAAAAACAAACAAACAAACAAAAAAACCCAACTATAGACCAATTTCATTTCTGAATAAAAACAAAAGACATCAGCTCTCACAGTTTTGAATGGCTGAAATGTTATAATTCTTTACCAAAAATTATAAATTCTTGACTTTTTCACAGATCCACAGTTTATTCCCTTATACAAAAATAAAAAACAAGACGCCAATCATTTCTGTCCCTGGATCATGCGGGTGAGTCTCCTGGGTGGTTCAGAAAGATCTCTTTGACTCCATTTTCTCAATACATGGATTGATCATCAGGGAACTTTGATAATCTCCTCAAATGACCCTAGTTTAAGGAGTATTTAGCCAAATTTGTAAAAACAAACAAGGGAGGCTTCAAGTCCAAATCACATTCAGTCTCTCAATGAATTAGATAACCACAGAAATGCTTTCTGATCAATAAAAGAATGTGAATCAGGGGGAAAGTTACCTTTCAACACAATCTGGTTTGTGTCGGAAGAGGTTAGCACCTAGAACCTAGCACCTAGAACTTCCCCTTTACTGCATTCAGTTCCACATTCGAAACTGAAGTTGGTGGTTACCCCAATCTCCTTTAAAATCTTGGTTTTGACAACTGCAAGCTACTTTTTAGAACTAAAATTCTCACAGTTAAAGAGATTGCTTTTGCAGGGAATAAAATTCAGAATGCACAAAAAGAATAAGCGACAACTAGGTGTATGAATTATTTCAAAAGGGTGAGGATGGGTCAGGAATTTTATTAACATACTTTTTTTTTTTAAAAAGGAAAACAATACTATCATTTAAATAGACACTGAAAAGAATTGTGTGAGATTCGAGGGACTCAAAATATGCCCCTTTGATATGAAACTATTTTGTTGTTGTTTTTTTGTTTGTTTTACATTTTGAACTTTATTTTTATTTATTTATTTATTTTTTATTGGAATATAATTGCTTTACACTCGTACCAGTTTTTGAGGTACACCAAGGTCAATCATCTGTATTTATACACATATCCCCATATGATATGAAACTATTTTGAAGTAAAGGTGATGGAGTTCCTGAAATTCCTCACCTGCGTGAAAAAAGAGCTTCCCCAAAGGAACTCAGTTGTTCTAAATCCCCTCAGAAGCAATACTAATCTTCTCTTCGCACAGAAGAAAAGTCAGACAGACACTGTCACATCACCTGTTCTCCCAAGGAAGGGCCCCTTCAACCTTCCAGAAAGTCATTTGTTTTTCCCTAAGTACCCCCTTTCCCCCTCCCCTAGGAAGTTATGTACATACCCAAATTCTTTTTATTATTTGAGGTATAACTGACATACAACAATATATTAGGCCCCAAATCCTACCCACCCTTTTGAGTTACTCATCTCTGGGGGCTGCCACGTGTAAGTGGGATGCACATGCTAATAAACTTGTTTGTTTTCTCTTGTTCATCTGTCTTTTGTGAGTCCAATTTATAAGGCCCCAGCCGGAGAACCTAGGAGGGCTGAAGGAAAAAGAAGTTTTCCTTCCTACAGATTCTACACCCATTTCTTTTCTTTTCTTTTCTTTTTAAAGGCAGCTTTAAGAAGAGTAAGAATAGAAGGCTATTTCCTTAACGTAATTTGTAAAAGGTCTATGGAGAAGCAATAGCCAAACCATTCTAAACCATGAAGCCATAACAAAGGCATTCCCTTTAAAATCAGGAATAAATTAAGGGTGAACCCTATGAGTGTTTATTTAGCAATGTTCTAGAAGCTCTGGACAATGCAGTGGCACATAAACTAGATAGAGCAGGTTATAATAAATATAATGTTGTAAAGGAAGAGGCAAAAATCAAGTGTTCCCAAGGGCTGGGCTGGTTTACCAATCTCGCCTTTCCCTCATCCTCACAAAAGGTTTAACTGAAAAACTATTAGACTTGACAAGAGAACTCAGCAAAGTGACAAGAAAAAACAAGCATCTAAAAATCAAGAGCTTTCCCGTGTACTGGCAATAACAGTTACAAGATAAAATAGGAAAAAAAAAATTCACATTGTGCAAGATGTAACATATGGAGGGAAAGCTTTGCTAAAACATAAAAAGAAGACCTAAGCAAATGGAGAGACAGTAAAAAGTTGTCAGTTCTGTGTAAATTACTCACAGCAGCACATCTCTAAATGAGGTATAGGGATTACTGCCTTAAAATTCCTCAGACACTTATTACAATTCAGATTCCTGGGCTGAGCCCAGACTTAACAGAATCACAAGTGGGGGAAGGTAGGTTTTCAAGAAAATTGTCTCCTTACCAAGCTCCGCAAGTGATTCTAATACACCTTAAAGTTTACCGACCACAGTTTTACGTAGGTTTCATAAAACTTCAATAAGATTCCAACTTCATCTCAAATAAGAGCCAAGAAGGGGGCTACCCTAACATATGTTAAAGTACATTATAAACGTAAAGTATATGCATAAGGAACATCAAATCTTCAGTAATAAAAACAACGTGGCCTTTTGCAAAAAAGCAACAAACAAATCAGCTGAACAGAGTAGTCCCAAGAGAAAGTCCTACATTAAGGTACAGAAACATACTTGTTTCTGTGTGTTAATTATTACATCACCAGAAAAGTACTGCATCTTTTTTCACCCACCTTGGAGGCTTTGTTTGGAATCATGTGATGCTACATGCCCCAGAAGTAATTTGGCTGGGGAGGCCACAGGTACATGTGTTGTAAGGAATAATTATGTTACTTAAAATGGGTTTTTGTTGATGATCAGTCTGGTGCGGACCTGGTACAACACCACGGGGAGGTGTATGAAAGTGAAAGAGATGGATTATACTCACAGGTCCCAGAAGGGGGAGGCATGGCCGGGGACCGCATGGGAGGAGGGGCCCGCAGTCAGTGAGTGGGTTCAACCAAGCAGGGTAGGGAGTAGAGAGAGGGAGAGAGAGAAAGAATCCACAGGCCGGTGCCTTCACAGAGGATCGGGGGTGTACACAGCAAAAGACGTGAGGGGACTTCACTGGTGCTTCTGAATGTCACTAGGTCATTATCAGGGGAGGGCAAGGAGGGACACTTGTGGTAGGAACAAGCCTGTCGCACTAACTTGACCACCTGGGTGGGGTGCACACAGCCTGTTTGGGGGGACGCTGAGGCAGTAGGAAAATGTGAAGTCTTAAAAATTTATAATGCAGTCGGCCCTGCGATGCCTCAATATCACTGACAATACCAAGCGGGTTGGATGACACGTGCCCCCTGAGTCGCGGAGATGTTAGAGGTGAGTGGGACAGCTTGCCTTAGCCGTGGAAGGCAAACTTTGATACAGGTGACAAGAGGAAGAATCCTATTAGGGGACTTCCCTGGTGGTGCAGTGGTTAAGAATCCACCTTAAGGATTAAGGTTAAGGATCCCCTGCCAATGCAGGGGCCAAAGGTTCAAGTCCTGGTCTGGGAAGATCCCACATGCCACGGAGCTACTAAGCCTGTGCACCACAACTACTGAGCCTGCACTCTAGAGACCACGAGCCACAACTACTGAGCCCAAGGGCCACAACTACTGAAGCCCACGTACCTAGAGCCCATGCTCCGCAACAAGAGAAGCCACTGCAATGAGGAGCCCGTGCACCACAACAAAGAGTAGCCCCTGCTCGCCACAACTAGAGAAAGCCTTCGCGCAGCAACACAGACCCAATGCAGCCAAAAATAAATAAATAAGTAAACAAACAAACAAACAAACAAACAAAAATTTTTTTTTTAAAGAGGAAGAGTCCTATTAGGTATATGATGAGCATTTGGAACGCAGTCCCACAACCAGGCACCGCACTCTGTGGGCAACAGGCAAGAAGAGAACAGGCTGAGCATCTCTGATTTTAAGGGAATCTGTTGGAAGATGTTGGCTAGTACACGATATCTTTACCTCTTGGCCCATTCCTTATAGTTTGGCCTGTACCTGTGCAGAGGGAATAATGTTGAACAGGAGGAAGTACCCTGTGTGAGAAAACAGCTATTTTGAGTTGCTGCCTAGGCATTTTATAGTATATTTTACATACTAGGCATTTTACAGCTCACACCCAAAGTCTGGACGTTCAGATAAGGACCTGAACTTAGGTCCTTTCGGGCCTCAAGTTTCTGCTTTGATTTTTCTGGGGCACCTTTAAAAATAACAATTTAGAGTTGAACCCCAGAAAAGCTAGTGACCTCAGCCCCAAGCGCCTTACAGGTAGTGGGTGCTTGCTACCCGCTGTTTTCTGCTCCCCTCCCCCGCAATGGAGGGCTACCCTTCCCCCAGCTGATGGCGCACCATCATTTCTGGGATCTGTAAGTAATACATCTTGTAACTTCACTTTCTTTGCGTGAGTGCATTGAAACTGTGCCTTCAAACAAAAGGACCTAGATCTTCACGTCTCCTAATTGGGAGCTCGGATGTTGAGGGAGCCACCCCCCAGCGTGGATGGCTTGTGCCTCCTCTTTCAGCAGGTCACGATCTGCGTATTCTTAATGTCGTACGCCAGCTCCAGGGTTTGGAGCAGGGAAGACACCCTGAATGGTACAAGCCCCTCCCTCCAGGGCTAGTAAGTTGTCAAGAGCCAGTCTGTTATACATCGCCATGTGGATTAGAGACTCATGGGCTTGTTGCATAAGGGACAATACTTTGTCCAGACTCTGACTGACCAGCAAGGGCCATGGAAAGGTGCTGGTTGGCAGTTACGATTTGATTTTGTTTGGGAAAGGCCACTGTGCTGGTGCCAATGCTGGCTGCTCCTGAGGTCTCTGGCAAGTCTTATAGGACAGGAATAAATACTGTCCTTGAGTTGATGGAATTGGGAAGCACCTGGAGGATAAAGAACTGGGAAGCCCTGGTGTCACTACTGCACCCTGGGGTATGGTTTCATTAGAGAAAATGTGGGGGAGCCAACAAGGAAAAATATATAAGATGCTGTGCCTACGAGTCTGGGCCACAGTAGTACCTGGAGGTGCCATTATTTAGAGCACAATGTGCTGGTGAGACTGGGGTGTTGTGTCTAACCAAGGGGGAACAGTGGTTGTGGTGGTCATGGTCAGAGAGAGAAGGCAAGAGACTGTGGTGGCAAACTGGGTAGGGGGTGTGTGGGGGTATATGAAAAGGCATCAGAGCCCAGGTGGTCCTCTTTCCAAGTCAAAGGGTTGGCTGTAGACAGGTGCCTCTTGGAGAAAGAAATCATCTCCATTAATTTTAGTAACCTCTATCTGATTTCCCTTAAGACAAGGAAGCATGGGGTGTACCTTTCAGCAGACAGCAAGGAGTATATTAGAATCATGTGCTAATCAGACAGCAGGCTCAGGAAGAAAAGTGAGAATGTCCCATGTGCCACTTTGTGCCATAGGAGAGGTGGTCCATGGGTGTCCCTGGGTGGAGGTTTTAGTGTAAGAGGTAAAGACATCTCAAGCACAGGGGATGAAGTCATCTCCAATGGCGAGATCTTGGGTTGGAGCAATGTCATCTCCAGCCATGAGATTCTGGGCCAGGGTAACGTTGTCTGGAATGTGGGATTGGGGGATCCTTTGCAAACTGGTACCCACTTGAGTTGCTGTGGGCTTCCAGATTGTAAACCAATGAAAACACCCAGACCAGCAGTAATAAGACCAACAGTCAACAGAATGGTGTGTGGCTGCACCTGACAGGGTTTTTGTTTTAGCTTTGGTGGAAGTTTGGTTCAAGTAGGTATCAGATGAGCAGCTGCCTGGCCTATGGAACAATCTGTGGTTAATGAGTCCTAGGAGAGTATGTGCCCTTGATCTGATCTCCAACCCTAAGGGATGAGAGGTAAGATTGAAAATTTATAAAAATAAGTTAAGGCTTGGGGCAAGACAGAGAACCTTAGAGTTTACTATTTGTTGTACTAGAACTTGAAAAAGGGTTGTTTGAGAGACCATATATCTCTCAATTAAATTGATTATTTGGGACCTAACAGGGACATAAAAGTTCTGTTGGTTACCTCTTCCAAGAGTCTAGCCTTATGTATTTTGAAAAGTGAAAATGTGTCTTGTTACTGCCAGTAATGTAACTCTGAAGGGAATAAGGAGTGACCTGGCGCTCCAGTACAAGGAGTGACCTTATACTGTAGCCTTAGTATATGCAGAGGCATGTGCAATTGGGATTTATATTCTGGGTGTCTGTGAGCCAAGAGATTTCTAAACTATTTTACCCTCTATTTCCAGGAACGCTCAGTAAGCAGCCAGTCACTTGTTTTAATGGTGTATAGCACGAGACCACGGGGGTAGTTTCTTGCATCAGAAGCCCTGGGGCAACCAATGGCCATTATAAGAAGTCCAGAGACTCCAGGAAGCATGAGAAGAGGTTGCCAAAGCCTCTATAGTGAAGGAGATTTTGAACTCCTTTTTGAAATTTACAGGTACTAACAGGAGTGCCTGTAGATTTCAACTCGCAAGTAAAATTCATAAATGAGAAACATGTCGCCACCAAAAAGGACTAAATAATATTTAGTTATTAACACAAACTAGTGTGTGTCCTATGAATGTCCTTGCAGGAGGCCGTTATCAATGTACTGTCATACCTGTGCTCCTGGAGAAAGGTGAATGCAGTCAAGATCTTGTTTGCAAAGACTGTGTGTGAAGGCAAAGCTGAGGTACCCCATGGTAAAGGTGTATTGTGTCCCTTTGGAGACAGGGGCAAACTGCAGCTGAGAGGCTGTTGAAATAGGCACCGAATGGGACATGTTAGCCAATCTATAAGAGCAAAATTTTTACTGATTATTAATTGAATAGAATCAGTAATTTCAATACCATTGGACACTAGGTATTGGGGCCTTGATGGATGGGACCGCAGCATTAACGTTGTAGTACTCTATCACAAGGCACCTTCATTTATTTATTCTTCAGATTTAAGAACAAGCAAAATTGGGCTGTCAAATAGAGAGGCAGGGGGGATAATCATTCCTTTATTTATTGGGTTTTACAGTAAGTTTTAATCTTTGAAGGTCTTTATTTTGGGCCATATTAAGTATTTTAACTGGGGTACATAGGTTCCATTTACCAAGTCAATTTGTAAGTGCACAAAACTTACATTGATTTTAATTTATTATTCATGATACTAGAGCATCTATGGCTAATATGGAATATTTTAGGGCAATGGATTACAGTTGAATTAAGTTAAAGTGCAATGGGTCAGAGTTAAAAGGTATAGTTAAAAGTGCAGCATATACCTATATTTTCCTCTCTTTTATATTGATATTTAGTTACCTTTTTAAAAACTTTGTTAATTTTTATTTATTTATTTATTTATTTATTGGCTGCCTTGGGTCTTCGTTGCTGCACATGGGCTTTCTCCAGTTGCGGTGAGCGGGGGCTACTCTTCATTGTGGTGTGTGGGCTCCTCACTAAAGTGGCTTCTCTTGTTGTGGAGCACGGGCTCTAGGCGTGTGGGCTTCAGTAGTTGTGGCTCGTGGGCTCAGTAGTTGTGGCTCCCGGGCTCTAAAGCACAGGTTCAGCAGTTGTGGCACACAGGCCCAGTTGCTCAGCAGCATGTGGGATCTTCCCGGACCAGGGCTGGAACCCGCGTCCCCTGCATTGGCAGGCGGATTCCTAACCACTGCACCACCTAGGAGGTCCTAATTACCTTTTTAAGGTTATAGGTGGCACAATGTTTAAATTTACTGGGATGCCCAGGTGTAACTCTAATTTGAGTCCCAGTATTATTATTAGGTCCAGGAAGTTTTGTCAGCTGGTGCATTTTAGCAAATGTTAAACCTCTAGGTTGCAGAGGCACAAAAGCCAATCAGCACCCTTTTCATCTTTTTGTTATAGAAATTCTTCAGTATAAAAAACTGTGTATAAATTTTGGATTTCCAATTGGATCAAATTATGGATCCTTATTTTAACTTAGTTATAGATACACATGTACATATATAATTTATTTAATTACCTGTTTATTATTTTTTCTCTATTTAGGGTTTTTTTGTTGTCATTGTTGGTTTAATCAGTAAGTAATCCAGGACTAGGATTATGTTTGCTACACTTGGTTTTTGCTGGGTTCATAAGCTTTACAGTTCCTTCCTTCCTTCCTTTTCCCTTGGGCTTGTAGCCACCAAAAGTGGCAGTTCCTCTACCCCACGCTTTATTTATTTAGCCACCTGAAAGCAGTGGTCTTCCGTTTTCATAAAAGGGAAGGGTGAAGGGGAAGGACCAGCACGACTCTAGGCAGAAGCTCCCTCCCGGACAGTCTCCTCCCACCCCAACCCTTTTTTGTCCCCTCGTTTCTTTTTCTGTTTTGTTAAAATCTTTTTGAGTGTTTCATATCTCTAGGCAGCTAATTTTCCCCCCTCTTTCTTTGGACAAATTCCTGGTGGTCCCCAGGGACGGCTGCTGTGAGGGAGGGGGTGGGAGACTCCCCCTCTAGAGGGTCCCCATCAACCTCCCTCTAGAGGGGCTGGGGTCTACAAGTAGGAGATCAGCAGCGGCCTCAACTTTGTCTTCTAAAGTCTTTGTTTTGTGACCATTTAATTCCAAGGAGACTCTTAGCGTGTCAACAGCACTTCAATTGAACGGGAGATGTCATCTCAGGCAAACTGAGAAACTGCCTCAGGTGTTTCGGGGGAGCAGGATTAATGTGCTCCTCCCCCCTCCTCACCTCCCCCGCGCCACCCTTTTTTTTTTTTTTTTTTTTCTCCCATTGGACCACCCGTTTGCATAGATGGGATCCCTGATACCCCAGGGACTTGGGATTCGGAAGAGGAACGTCTGCAGACAAGGGGTCGCCAACCCCAGCAGCACAGACCCTTACAGGGCCCCCCGAGCGACACTTTGAAGTGGGGGGGACTGTCCCGGCACCGAAGGGGAAGGGAGTATTCCTCCTCCTCCATGGTGTCACTCAAAGTCACAAGGGCAGTGTGGATGGGGTCACGAGCCCGTACTCCGGGACACACCGACCCCTCCGCTTTGGGCACTAACACTCGGCACTTGGCGCCGCTCCGCGGAGCTCTGACCAAGACACAGGCAGGGGTTCTTCCCTGGTTAAGTCCGAGCTCCGGGGCTGCAGGCGACAGGACAGGCCAGCTGCCCAGCGGCTCTGCGTCCCGGGCAGCCCCGGGGCGACCTGCCCCTCCCGCGAGGCTCGCGGCTGGGAAGCGGGCGCCTGGGGAGCTCCGGCGGGCTTGGGACACGGTCCGCACTGTAGGCTGGGGAATCCTGGCGGCACTCGGAGGGGAGACGCACGGCAGCGCTCCCGAACGCCAAGACAGAGCCTTCCAAATGCGGGAGCCACAGCCCACTCACCAGCCACGAGCAGTCCCAGGGCATCTCCGTGGGGCTTTCCGTCGGTGACTTCGGTCATCCCATCCTCCTCGTCGACTGTGTCGCAAGGAGTAATTAAGTTACTTATAATGTTGTCTGGGGTGGTTTTTGTTTATGGACGATCGGTCTGATGCACACACGAAATACAGCGGAGAGGGGTATGAAAGTGAAAGAGCTTGATTATAAGCACAGGTCCTAGAAGAGGGAGGCGCACGAGGGAGGGGAGCCCAGGGAGCTGCTCAACCAGGCAGGTGGGGGCAGAGAAAGTGAGGACCCGCGGGCAGTGCCTTCACGGCGGGTGCGTGGAAAGTGCACATGCAAAAGGCGCCTGGGGATTTCATTGGTGTGTTTGAACGTCATGAAATCACAGGGGAGGTCCAGAGAGGAACTTGTGGCAGGACCAGCCTATCACACTGACCTGGTCATCCGGGCAGAGGGTCCACGGCCTGTTTGTGGGGATGTTTTGAGGCATCAGGAAAATAGGAAGTTTTAAAAATTTACAATACAGTACACCTCAGAGGTGTCATGAAAACCAGAATAGGGAGAGCCTATGTAATTCCCAGTCAGGTGATGCATTTCATATGTAAAAAACATGTAACACAACATCAGAAAGGGCCTCTGAGTTGGGGGCGGGGGGGGGGGGGTAGGAAAAAGAAAGCCCTAGGAAATGTAGGCACTGACCTGGGACTGAGCTGTTTCTCACATGGGCAACTCTGTATTAGGTTCTGGAGTGAGTAGCAGCATGGTTGTATATTTAGCAACATCGGATATCTAATATACTAGTCTAAGATAAACTTTAAAGTTTCTCAACAGTGGCTCTATTGACATTTTGAGCTGGATAAATCTTTGTTGTTTGGGGCTGCCCTATGCACCCTAAGATGTTTAGCATCATCCCTGCGTTTACCCATTAGATGCCCGGAGCACTTCCATTCCTGCTATGACAACTAAAACGGTCTCCCAACATTGTCAAATGTCCCTGGGAGGCAAAAATCACCTCTGGTTGAGAAACATAGCTTTAGAGGAATTAACGGGGGATACACAAATTATTTAAAACGTGTGCTGGGAAAATCAGTTGTAAAATGGGGAAAGGGACTTCCCTGGTGGTCCAGTGGGTAAGACTCCACCCTCTCAATGTAGGGGCCCCAGGTTCAATCCCTGGTCAGGGAACTAGATCTCACATGCTGCAGTTAAGAAGTCTGCATGCTGCAACTATAAAAAAAAGGGGGGGGGGGAACTCCATCTATTTAGATCCTTATATCACACACATAATCCAGGTGAAATAAAGAGTAAAATACAAAACTTGAAACTATAGCATGGCTAGAAATCTTAGCTAATATTAATTAAACATTAGCTAATATTTAGCGAATGTCTGGATAGGGAAGCATTTTCTGAAGTTTAGAAACAAAGGAAGAAACCACAAAGAAAATATCGATATCTTTGACCACATAAAGCTAAACTTCTGTAAAATTAAAAGGTAATGACAACTGGGAAAATATAAGCAATACAACAAAGGGATAATGTTCTTCATATATAATGACTGTGTCAATAAGAAAACAGCAAATACATCAAAAAATGAGCAAAAGACAAGAATAAAAATTTTACAGAAAAACAAATGTCCATGTTAACTACACAGAATTTTGTCAACTTTATGAGCAACTGATAAAATGAAATTTTAAAAATCAGTTTCCATTTTTACCCTATCCAAAAGACAAAGATTTTCTTTTAATGGGAATACTTAGGGACTTCCCTGGCCATCCAGTGGTTAAGACTCCGCACTTCCAATGCAGGGGGTGTGGGTTCATTCCCTGCTCAGGGAACTAAATCCTGCTTGGTGAGTGGCACATCCAAAAAATAAAAAATAAAAAGAAGATGCACTTGGTGATTCTTAGACAAACAATGTGGGCACAAAGTGAGAACTCAATAAATATTTGTTTAAAAAAAATAATGCAGGTGAAGATGTAGATAAACAAGTGCTTTTTACATGACTGATGAACCAGGCCCTCTTACATATTTTGGAAAACAATGTGGTAATAAGTATCAAGAAGCTAAGAAGGTTCCTATCCTTTGCCTTTGTATTTCGACTCACAGAAAGTGTAGTGGGTTAAACTGTCACTCTTAAGTAAGATATGTCCAAGTCCTACTCCTCATTACCTGTGAATGTGACCTTATTTGAAAACAGAACCTATGCAGATATAATTAACAAAGTATCCTAAAAGAAATAATCATGGGTTTAAGGTAGGCCCTAAATTCAATGATTGGTGTCCTTATAAGAAAAGGAGAGGACACAGAGAGACACACATAGGGAAAAAGGCCATGTGAAGACAGGCAGAGATTGGAGTGATGCTGTCACAATCCAAGGAATGCCAGGAGCCACCAGAAGCTGGAAGAAGCAAGGAATGATTCTCCCTCTAGAGCCTTCAAAGGGAGCACGGCCCTGCCAAAACCTTGGTTTTGAATTTCTGGTCTCCAGAACTAGGAGAGAATAAACTTCTGCTGTGTTAAGCTACTGAGTTTGCGTAATTTGTCATAGTAGCCCTTGGAGACTAATTGCTGTTTGTACAGATATAAACAGCAATATCGACAAATGTTTATATATAAAGATGTTCATCTCTGCATTATTTATAACAGTAAAAAATTAAGAGAAACTTAAAGCAATGAAAAACAGGAAGATTAAGGAAGTTATATAACCCATAATATATTGTGCAGCCATTGAAATAGGTTTTGAAGAATTTCTAATGCCATAGGAAAATGCTATGGTATATAAGGATAAAATTCGGGATACAAAAGCATATGTACAATGTGATCCCCAAATACAACTGTATACAATATGCATACTTATGAGTATGAATAATGCTGATGAGTAATATGAGTAGAAAGTCCTAAATGGAAAACAGCTCCTAAAGGCAACAGCACACTCAAAGAAAAATAAACCATGGCCTAAGAGAGTTTATCCCAGGAAATAGATGATTATTATTATGAAGATAATGCAATACACTAATAAGTCAAATAAGAGAAACCCTAAGAGGATGTGAAAAGGCACCTGACCAAATTCAGTGCTCATCCCTTGCAAAATATCTGGGAAACTAGGAATAGAAGGGTTTTATAAGGAGTATCTCTCATTATTACCATCAGCCAATATCATTTTTTTTTGGTGTAAAAAGAGAGCTTTCTGATGAAACAAAACTAGGATGAATGAATATATCACCATGATTATGTTAAATAAGAGAAAACAGTTCCCAAATGGAGTCACTTGTACTAAGCCCACATCACCAAACCAAGAGTTAATACCTAACCTAACTGCTGTTTCAGCCTCTCCCAGGATGCAACCCGTCCGTCTGGAATTACTTGGTCAGCACTAGTGAGGTCATCTGCTTGGTAGACCCCAGTCTTCCCCTAAAGGAAGGGGATACTGCCTGAAAAAAATCCACCCTTTGCTGGAACAAATTCCTTGCCCTGCTTCCTTCTGCCTTTAAAAGTCTTCCATTTTCTACAGCTTCTCGGAAGTCCTTTCTATCTGCTAAATGGGATGTTGCCCAATTCAAGAGTCATTAAATAAAGCCAGTAAAGTAAGATCTTCAAATTTTACTCAGTTGAATTTTTTTTTAACAACAATTAACACTGTTTGGGCAGGTTTTACCAATTCAATAAAAAAGAAACAGAAATAAGGAGTCTAGTTATAAGAAATACAGAAATGGAATTACTATCTACAACAAGACCAGAGAATTGATTAAAATATTATTGGAATTAATGAGTGTTCATATAAAGGGTTGGATAAAAGATGAAAAGTCAAACAGCTTTTAATTATACAGGAGAAAAATAGAAACATAATAGATTTACAATAGCAACAAAACCCATAAAATATCTAGGACTATCTATAATGAGAAATGTAAATGAAAAAACCCACAAAATTCTGAGAGACACAAAAACTTGAATAAATGCTCCTGGAGGGTTAATTAGAATGCTGTGAAGAAAGGCCACTCTCGCCAAATTAATTTAGAGGTATCAAAGAATTCAACAGAAAAAACTCAAGGGGATTAATTTGGAATTTGACAGTGTTTTTAACATTCATTTGGAATAACTGTTGAAATACGTAACTACATATAAAAATTGTGCCTAAGTCCCCTTTGCAACCTACTTAATAATCCTAAAGAAAGTTAGTTTTATCTGAAGACTCACAAAATAATCATTCACTATCTCTACCTATTCTTTTAGTGGTCAAATTAATAAAGAAGAGATTACCATTCATTACTTGGGAGACTTCAAAACTGAAGGGTATTTTCTTTAAAGGTTTTTTTTTCCCCTTGTGCATTATATGTTTTGTACTTTATTTCCTTTTATCTTAGCTAATTTCCTCTAGGGAAATGCCAATCTCTGCGAAGCTTTGTGGTTATTCTGAAGTACCCATCAAAACTTTCTTATTTATGTATTAAACTTTATTTTTATACTGGCATAAAGACAGGCTGGTATAGTAAAAGAGTGGACTAGATTTGAATCACAGCTCTGCCTCTTTCACAGTGTGTTCCAATTTATTTATTTTGAAAAGGGGAGTAATATAAATACCTCAAATATTTGTTGTGAGGATGTAGTAACATAATTATGACCTCACACAGAGCTTGGCACACACTAGAAACTTAGTGTGATGTAGTTTGTTTATATATTGTGCTTTCCAAGCTTCGCCTTCTTTCTCTGTATTTACCCAGTTTGTGTATGTAATTATTTACCCTTATTTGATTCAGTCTCATAGTATCCTCGCACCATAGCTGTTTACATAAGTCTCCACTACTGGGCTGTGATTTCGTAGAGGGAGAAGGCAATGTTTTAGCCATCCACTTGTCCACACAGCTCCTTCCAGCCCACTGCTCTCTGCGTTTCAGATGCCCATTGATGTGAAAGAAAATAAGAAGAAGAAGGAAGAGAGGGGAGGAGAAAGGAAGGAAGATAAAGTTGATTCTCATGACATGGAGCATGTTTGTACTCTAGCAATAAAATTTTATTTCATTATGTCTTCAGTTTAATAAAATGCTAATATTTTAGAAAAATCTGCTAAATTAGTACAGAAAGGTGAATTGACATGTACAAATCCGACTAAATCATTGAGGAGCCAAAAATAAACCACAAACCAATCTGTCCACAACAATTATTGAATTCCCACTATGTACTTAAGTGATTTCAGGGTTCTGGCTCTTAATTCTTCTGCCTATCTGTGGTTTAACAGTGAAGAAATGTTGATATACTGAAACAGCCAAAGTCTCATGTATCATAAAAGTCAAGAAATAGAGACTTATGAGTCCCACAATAGCAATAGTAGCCCTGCCTCGCTCAACAATATTATTTTGTTTTACCGCATATGGTCTGGACTCCAGGGCTTTATTTATGGGCAGTGGGGTGGAACTACAGCTGCCAAGAGGAAAAAGTTAAAATTTTTAAAACTTACACTACATAAAAAACAAGTACAATTTTCCCGAATGCCTAGCTGGTGAGCTTATATTAATTGTAATATCATCAAGTTAACATCTGAGTCATTAATGAGAAGATACTAATTTTCAAAATGGCACCTAAGAAAGCTCTAAATTAAATATCGCCAAATGTAAACATGCAGGAGAAGCCAATCAATGTTCAGGAAGAGGTAGGGTTTATGAAAAAGGGGGCCTTAAAGCTCCGGGCAAATGTAAATAAAGAGAACGGGCAGGGAGGTCATTTCAGTGTGGGGATCATGACAATGAAAGAAAGAAGCCAAGACGAGACCCCAGTGAGTGGGCAGCAAAAGTTGACATTAGAGAGGAAGTGGAAGTGAAAAGCAGACAGATAAAATGGGCTCAGATTACGCACGGCCCTGAAAGGCAACACCGGTAGCTTGGATTTGGTCTTATAATAAGATACTCTCTCAAGAGGGTTCCCGGGAAAGGGAGACCTTACGAGAGTGAAATAACGGGACAGTGAGGCAGACCGCACTGCTCGCGTGAGACTCCAGTGGCCAAGAGGCAGGAAGCAGGGAAACCAGAGTGCAAACCACTGCAGTGTCTGCACATATGAAATCAGTATTATTTAACATAATCTTAAAAATCTGTACTGCCTGGGAGTGGACCAGAGTTACTTCTACAAAGCCAACAGTGGAAAAAGAGAGCAGGCAGCAGTGCCAGGCCAGGGCAGCCCAAGGTCAGGCCTTCCCTGAACTTACACTTTGCATCCAGGTGGTCATGGGTGTCATTAAAAGGGTCCAGGTGAAATACACTGTAAGTGGGCTTTAGAAAATGTGCAACAGAACTGAATCACCACTCGTGAAGATAAGGAAAGACCCAGTACTGGAAGTGTCCAACACGGTGTGTCCAACATTTGGTAAGACATCATCGAATAAGTACTACCTTTGTGCGAATAGCACTTTTTAAAACCCGTTCACAGGTTACATCAATAGCTGGTTATGTATATAGCACTTATTGTGTGTAGGCACATCTAATACAACCCTAGGAGGCAGGTACTGTCATCCACTTTCACAGATGTCCATAGAATGGTTATTCACCCACGGTCACCTGCTAGAGCCAGGACTGGGACCTGGGACTGAGCTCTGACTGAACCCCACACCCTGCTGCTGCTCATCCTACCTGCTCTTCCAAACCACCTATGAAGTAAGATGACAAATATTTACAGAGTTCTTACCTGTCGGGCCTCACCCCATGTACTGAGTTTCCAGTGACTGAGGAGCCACACCACCCCTACTCTGACGAACCTCACAGTCCAGTGAGCAACACAGACACATAAAGCCACATTTCACTGATGAACAACAGAAACTTTAAGCTTCCAGAAATTAAATAACTTATTCAAGCACACGGCCAGCTAGAGGGTGGTCAGGGCAAGGCTTAAATGCTGACATTCCATCTCTGAGTCTGAAACTTATTCCAAGTAATGTTGTTACTTTCTTTTCTGGCCCACTGGGAGAAACAAAAGAAAACAAAACAACAGTATCATAACCAGGACCATCTCGTCTAGCCAAACTTCTACAAAAAGAGCCTGATCTTGGGAAGTAGCAAACATTAAACCAAGCTATTGTGATTCAGAGGCAAACAGCACAGACCAGCTCTGCCAATAAACCAGGTATGTTTATCAACAGCTGAAAAACCTACCGTTTCAAACATTAACTGTCCTGTCATCGATAATTTTCGCTAAAAATATTTCAGATACTTTGGGTGAATCACTTACACTGGGCCACTGTTTTCAAGGAAAACCAAGATAAATCCTTGTGGTGTGAGAAGCTGAAGATGGCCTCAAACGATTCAGTTCCACAGTAATTAAAACTATTTTTCATTTCTCCTTCTGCTCTTCTAATGCTCCATAAAGGAGGCCTAGAAACTTTCTTTTATGTGTAAGAGAACTGTCCCAAACTACCTAACTGTACCAGCTTGCAAAATTTGTTTTACCAAACTTGGCCCATTACAGCTTTCACATTTTACTCAGTTTACTCACAATGTGACTTTAAGCCCCAGTCGGCCCAGGCATAACTGGCAACGTCAAGTGCAGCAAGGATTCATTAGCTGTTCTTACCCAAAGGATGCTTAAACACAGCAGTCAAGCCATGCCGGTAGCAGACCTTTTTACTTCTTTTTTACTTCTCAAAAGGGTCCTGACTGGGACCAATCATACACGTAGTGTAGGCAGCGAGTCACTATCGTATGACTTGGAGGGTGATAATAAAGGCCTCCTATGCCCCTAAATAACCCCTGTCCCAGCCTGTCAGAGTAGCTGACTTTAAGGAATAGAGGTTTGATCACAGGGAGCTACTAGGGTTCTTAAGGAGATTAACAGGTATTTACCAAATGTGTGTTATGAGCCCAACACAACAGGAGACCAGGCATGGCCCACGTGACCAAGGACAGGGGCCAGAGTTCACCAGTATCATGAAGATAGACACGTAGCGCTTTTCAATACTTTTTATATTTAATTTATTTTTAGTAAAATGTAAAGTATTTTCACATCCTCACACTGTTCACACAAGGGGCAGCAGGCTATAGTGGAGTGAAGGGCCTTGGGGGAAGTCTTCCACTTATTCTTCCAGCCTCATTTCTGAGCATCCAGTGAGCCAGCCCCTCTGAACAACCAGTGGCTTCCCAAGCTGCCCAGCTTTGTTACCCAGGCTCTGTGCTAAGGGCTGCAAATACAAGGATGAACACACAGTCCCCGCCCCCGGGCAGCTCACAGACAATCAGCAAACAAGTGCAGCACCAGATTGGTACAGGGATTAGGGAGCTTCGAAGGGAGGAAGCTGACCCAGCACTGAGGGCAGGGGGAGGGCAGGCAAGGAGGAAATGACCCTGCGCTGAGTCTTCAGGGATGTGGAGGCTTCCCATGCAGCTCTGGTGGCATGCGCGGGGCACGCAACCAAGGCGTCCAGCCACTGTGGGTGCAGGAACCAGAGTTTTGTGGTGCTCGTAAGGCAGTCAGTGTTGAATGATGAGCTGAGGCGGAGGGCAGGTGCCTGGCACGGGGATGCCTACACTGCAGCTGATGCGGCACCACTGAAGGTCTGGCTCCTCCTTTGGCATTTACACCAGAGAAGTATGCTCACTGTGAATACTTTAGAAGGTACACATCAGGAAAAAGAAGATGAAAAGTATTCAAAATCCCACAGTTTAGAGATAACCACTGCTAACATCTTGGTGTACAATCTTTTATATATATGTATGTGTGTTTATATATTGTATATATATATTTACCTATATTAACAAATATATTTTTCTTCAAAAATGCAATCATTTAAAATGTGGCATATACACACAATGGAATATTATTTAGCCTTAAAAAGAAAGACAATTTTGACACGCTACAACCTGGATAAACCATCAGGACATTGTGATAAGCCAAATGAGCCAAGCATAAAAAGACAAATGCTGTACGATTCCACTTATATGAGGTACCAAGAATAGCCAAATTCACAGAGACATAAATAGATGGTGGTGGCCAAGGGCTGGGGGAGGAGGGGAAACAGGGAGCTATTGTTTCATGGGTATACAGTTTCAGTTTTTTAAGATGATAAGATTTTGGAGATTGGCTATACAACAATGTGAATATACTTAACACCCCTGAACTGTACACTTCAAGATGGTCAAGATGGTAAATTTTATGTAATGTGTTTTTTTTTACTGCACTTAAAATAAAAAATATAAATAAATACAATATGAGAAAGAATTCACTTGATAAAGCTATTTTAGTACTTTTTTCATTTATTTTTGTGATCACCTTTCCATGCGAATATATACTCCACCATCAAGATTTCAGATAACTGCATAGTAGTCTATTGTAGAGATCTACCTTAATTTATTTAACCCAGGAGAATTACTTTTTAGGATGGAAGAAACCTGCAAACACTTGGCTGATGGGAAGGAGCCAGTAAAGAGCAGAGAGAGATGCAAGACCACAGAAGAGAGAAGAATATTAACACAGCAAAGGTTCCAAAGAAAGCATGAGGAGATGGCATTTGGGGTTCAAGTAATGGCCAACCTTAAACATGGAGAAGATGGATACCACATCCTGAGGAAAAGAAATAAAGATGGGTATGAATATATTTGCATGTGTAAAGAAGAGTTTGGGCAGTTGAAGAAGTCAAGCGATGACATCTCAATGAAGATAAAGAGACAGAGAAGTATGGTATGAAAGAGTTGGAAGGATACACAGCTATGTGCACAGAGTAAGATCCTGAGGTTAAAATGTTGACGTGAAAAGGTACCAGCTGGCCGAGGATCTGGGTGGAGGGTTGGGAGTGAGTGGCCGTGGTTTAGTGCCACAGAACTCACTGAGAAGGTCTAATGATTCTGAGGCCAGATTCACGGTCAGATCCTCTAGGATGGTGCCACCACCAAGGGTTATGACAAGAGTCAGGAAAGGGAGGTACGGAAAGACCAGGTCTTCAGCTCTTCAAGAAACAGATGAAAGTGACTGCGAGCTGGATGGAGAGTAGTGATGAGAAAGGGTGAGAGGTGGTTTACCACATTTAGCCTCAAAGTTGAGGATGACAATCCTTTTCATGTGGTGACCCATGGAGGGTGACAGAGCAATCAGCCAGAAGGTCAAGAACATTATTAACCGTGGATCCCCTGGGGTGAAGAGGAAAACAGTGGGGGGAATCAACAGAGGACTGGAAGTGAAAACACTACGAGGGAGTGAAAATACAAGATATGACACGTGGGGGTGGAGAGGAGGGTATGAGAAGCAGTGTTGGCACACGTTATGGTCCTACAGGAGGCAGGAGGACATGGGGTTATGGACATAGGTGGATGGCCAGCCTTGAACAAAGGAGGGAAAATGACTGCAGAACCCACGTCCGGTCTTAGAAAAGTGGTAGGAACTGCTCCTAAGTTTGCAGAGGCACGCAATGAGACTTCTGGTTCTCAGAGTACATGCTCCAGTATCTCCAATTTCTTACCATAACTTATTTTTCTCCCTAGCACACTAGCCATACACTATACTATTTCCTTGTATATTTCTGGTCAGTCTTCCCCACTAGAATATTCCTGAGGACAGGAATGGTGTCTGTTCACTGCTCTTTCACCAGCACCTAGATCTCACCTGCACAATAAATCACTTGTTGAATAAATGCACGAATGAGTGAATGAATAAATGATACAGGCCAGTTAGGATAAGGATATCCCATGAAGTTTGCTAAAACGGCAGGGAGGGTCTTCACCAGAAGGGAGACACCTTATGGTGTTCAGTACTAAAGGGACAGAAAATGTCAGCCAGGACCTCCTCCCAAGCTGTATCTGCTCTAGTTTTTCATTTTCCCTTCCTCACGTGACTACTCCTTCTGATCTTCCAAGACTCAGCTTGGGTCACCACCTCTGGGAAGGCCCCCCCCCCCAATGTCTCCTCTTGAATGCTCTCAAGTCACCCTATGATTCTTCTACTACTATGCGTAAACCCTACTGTATGATGACTCTTTACCTGTTGGTCTCCCCCACTAGACTGAGCAAGAACAGTGTATCTCAAACAGCCAGTAGGGACGCCATGTATGTGTGTCGAATATGCAAATGGAAAACACTGGACATGTGAGTTGGTCACTAAAAGCCTTAACTTTTCCTTCTTTGAAGCTCAACTCTGCCATACACAAATTTGTACTTTGGCACCACCGAACAAGGGGTCCCCTGTTGCCACAGCAACCGGGTGGGAAAAAGCTCAGCTCCCAACACTGCAGGTAAATTGGAGTCTTTCTTTTTAAATAAGATAGGGGTCCACTGTCTTTCATGTGCCCATTCCCCTGCCCATCTGATCCTGGGCATGCCTGTGATACTTGTGGTAGCACATCATCGAAGTGCATGGGCTGCCTTGCCCCCCCTGTGATGCTGCCCAGCTGACAGAGTATGATAGAACACCCGGTGAGCTTTGCCAAAATTTGTAAAAGCTTTATAAAAATTCTGATTTAACTGACCTGGGGTGCAGCCTGGAGTTTTACAGATTTTCAGGTGATTCTATTGCACAGCCAGGGTTGAGAACCTCTGCCCTCTGGCTCTTGGCCATTTTCCCCAGGCTTGTGGCGCTGTCCAAGGTAGCAGCTCATTAAGCACTTCTTCACACTAATGTCTGCCCAAGACCACCATGGGCAAGGGTCAGTAGTTGTTTGGACAACCCAAGAGGAAGGTGCTGCCCCTTAGGACTTAGCCAAATCATGCAGTTAGCTGTACTGGAGAAAACCATAGCTGGATGTTCAAGCTAAAACTGCACTGTCCAATACTCATACATGGCTATTTAAATTTAAATTAATCCAAATTTGAAGTTGTTTTAATTAAAAGTCCAGTTCCTCAGCTGCACATTTAAGTGCTCAATAGCCAGTGGCTACTGAACTGCACAGTTCAGAAATAGTAATATTTCTATCCCCGTAGAAAATTCTGTTGGACAGCGCAATACAAAAATATCCCTTTCTTCAGAAAATAATCTGGATGGTTATACTCATTTTCTGCTAATTATGGGCAAAATGAGCCACATGGTATGCAGAGGGTAAACTCACTGAATCTCTGGTCATCTCTTCTCAGATGTGTGATGGTGGCCCTTTACCCCTTCACCGAAATAAGAACAAAGAAAGGAATTCTGTGCTCTCATGAGCAAAAGTTTTTCTGAACAGTCTCATCTATGTATTAGGGCAGCAGTAGCTTTCCAACTTTTTTGACTGGGATTGACAGTGAAAAATATATTTTCTATCACTACCTTGTATACAGATAGATATGTATAGAACAAAAATTACAAATTTTACAAAGCAATATTTATCCTTACTACATGTTTTGCACTTGGATATTTTATTATTCTATTATATTCTATTATCTGTTTCATTAAAGAAAAATAAACCCACTTAACTGTTCTCACAGTTCTGGTGGCCTACATTTTGAAAAACCACTACCTTAAGACATAAGTTGCCCACACAAAACAGGGACTCAATTTCACACTGTAGAGTTAATAGCCAGCTAGATAATAATTAATAGTTAACATTTATTGGGCACTTACTATATGCCAGGCACTGTGTTAAATGTTTTATATTCATTGCCTTATTCAATTCTCATATTAACTGCATAAAATAGTTGTCCAAGAACTGTGAAAGGGCTAGGATATTACTTCCACAAGTTAGCCTACAACAGTTTCCTGGATGCTGGCAGAAGACACAAGACTCCTGGGTCAGAGACAAAGGACTTGATCACTCACAGCAATAGCAGCAGCCAGCATATCAGCATTTCCTTGCACTAGCTCCCCAGTTCCAATTCCTGTAAGGCATCAAAAGAGGGCTATGTGACACCTGCACGTGCAGTGAATACCATTACTACAGAGGAACTGTGAGCTGCAAGAACTCAAATCTATTATATTGGATATAAGCATGCCTGCTCTTGGCTTCTGAGGGCAACACTATCTCTATCATCCAAGACCATTTACTACACGAACATCCTTGAAATGACAGTCTAGACTGAAAGGGCACTCAGTGCCTCTTTTTGTAAGACCTGTCAAAATGCATGGGACGCATGGAGAACTGTCTCCCAACAGTAGGTGCCATACTTATCCCCATTTTGTACATGAGGAAACAGTGACTTAAAAAGGATTAAGTAACTTATTTAAGCTTACACAGCTAGTGAGCCAGGTCTACACGACACCTAAGCCTAGGCTGATACCACCTTCTCTCACAGCCAATGGACAGTGAAACAGGAAGAGAGAAGAGAGCTGTCATTCATTTAGTCATTCAGATGTGAAATCTGTCCCTACGGAAAGCAATGAGCTATATATAATTTGTAACAGACCATTTTTTTTTCACCTTTTCTTCAAGAATTCCATAGGAAGAGTATCAAATGAACAGGGGTTGACGAGCTTTTCCTTAAAAGGGCCAAAGAGTAGAGATTTTCAGCTTTACGGGCCAGATGGATCCTGTTTCAATTGCTACTCAACTCTGTGGTGGGAGTGCAGAAACCGTCACAGGTAATACGCAACCATTGGGCATGGCTGTGTTCCAATAAAACTTTATTTTCAAAAGAGTGTGCTAACCCCTGTTCTCAGATAGCCCATTGGGATACCAAAAAAATTGCATAGTAATTTCTACACACAAAAACCCCAATGATTTAATTGGAAAAACAAGGTAAACAGGCAACAAGCAAGCAAATCAGGAGCTATAAGAAACTAAAGTGAGCCTCGGTTCTACGTCAGAGTCCCGTTAAGTCAGCCTGGATAAACAGTATGTCAAGAACTAGTGTAAAATATTCGTAGGCTAAAAGTAGAATGGAGCCTACACATCACCTTTCTGTGATGACTGTGGTCAGGCAAAGACTCTAACGAATAAATTATGTGACTTCCACAGGCGTTCTTGAGCAGTTATCATCCAGAGCAATCCTCTTTAATTCTCCATGCAATGACATGAGTTCAAACCTATGTGATGAACAAGGGGGAAGTAACAGTGAAAAAAAAAATGTTACTCTGGGCCAGGGACCATTCTAGGGATTTCACAAATATTGCCCAATAGCTAATAAATAATACCATTTCCGAATTGCCAAATTCATGGCTCTGCAAGTGAACACTCACTTGGTTCAGTGGCCTGATGTTAAAAAAAAAAAAAAAAAGATATGCCACTATTTGACTACAACTGTATACTTTCCCCAAATAAGTTACTGGAAAATTTTTGTCTTTATATTTACATGCTTACATATACAATCAAAATTTTGTTTTTCTTTTTCTAATTCTTTTAGGTGGTAGGTTAGGTTGTTTACTTGAGATTTTTCTTATTTATACAATCAAAATTTGGTGTACAAATGGCAACCCACTCCTTTTCATACAATCAATTTTTATGTCACATATAAGCTCAAATTAAAATGGAAAAACACCAATCAAAATGTCATAGAAAAGATAATCAGCTTTCTCAAGAACAATTCTATTAGCTGCTAAAATTACAGGGAGATAAATATGGCTCTTGTATACACTGTGCTGTCATTGACAAGACTGGAAAAATTTTCAAAATGACATATTTTGAAGTCTAGGCTACATAGAAATATAATACCACAAGAAAAACTGTCACCCACAAGTTAATATTCCTGCTACAGCATGTAGGTGTATTTTAGTTACTAGTGTTTCTATGTGTATACACTTTAAGTTTTAGTGAAAAGTAGAACTTAGAAATTCCAGGAGATATATTTCCATTGAAATTCCAGGACAATTACATTATAGCATTCTAATTATAATTCACAAACACTCCAACTTCAGTAAAAAATTATATTTCTACTTGGATTGCTTTACAATGGTACCAACATCTCTTAATTAACACCTTTTTACTCATGAATCAATAGAATGAAAAATAATTTGAAGACTCTTTTATTAATCAGCCCAGTTTAGAAATTACACCACCTATTTTAGCTATGTAGTTTTAATTTATGCTTTAAAACTTCCAATTATTACCATTTAAAATATTTCTTTGGCAGCTAAGTCATCATAAGTGTAAAAAAATCAGGAAGACATCTACTTTGTTAATAAATGAAATGTTTGATGAATAGTAACACTTATTTTTTGAGACATTCATGTTTACATTCAGTTGAAAACCATTATAATTCATTATAATTACTTTAGCATTAAATAACACCATTTAAACTACAGGTTAATTTCTGCTACTGCCATAGTTAATCACAATTACTTTTTCTTTTTTCTTTTTCTTTCCTTTTTTTTTTTTTTTTTTACTTCTTCAGCTTTGTCTATATTAGCCTAAAAGTATTACATGACTTTCAATGTTTTGTCAAAGACACTTCATCTCACTCCTTTGCATTCCACAGATAGAGTCTGTATCACTGTCCTCAGAGATGGACGATTATGAAGCCTTGAGCAAAATCTGCATATCTTATGAATTTTTAGTATGTTAGACACAGCCTCTGTACTTTTTAAAGAAGAAAAGTAACCATGATGACAAGCTGTTGCTTTTTCTATTCTAACTGACAAAGTCTATGGACAAATGATTGCTCATATGTAGTCTGACCTTTAAGAAAAACTGAACTCAACTTCCAAAATGAAATCAGTTTTACTTTCCAGATTGCACTGGGTGTCGGGGGTGGAGGGGAGAGGAGATTCCCAGCCTCAATTTTAAGACATCTTTTATATGAAATTCTTGAAGCAACATTGTTTTCTACTTATATTGAAAATAGATCATGAAGCACCTACAGGCAGAATGTGATTTTGAAAAACAAATAATTTAGAAGGAAGTAAAAAGTGGGGGATTTATGGGACAGACATATCTATTGAGACTTTTTGCAGCCTTTTGCTACAAAACAACATGCAAAAGTTAGGAAGCGGTCAGGAGGGAAGGAAGACTGAGCTCTTAGCCTCTGGGATATTTGGGTTTCTTTGGGCCCCAGGCTGCCTGTCCAAGGGTGTTAACCTTCAGAGGCCTAAATGTGCAATGATTCCCCTCTCACTCATCAGGCCTCATCTTACACAGAAAACAATCGTCGTCAGCTCGTTTCTGCACTTGTGCAATGCTGTACAGTGTTTGAGTCTCAAGGGTCTGCAGATGTCCATCTACGTATCACTACTGCACTGCAATATGGGGGCTGACATGGTTGAACTTGTGGGCTCGGTCAGCAGGCTGCCCAGATTCAGCATTTAGCACGGAGTCCTGTCTTAGATCGGTGTTTCCCAAAGTGAGTCTCAAACCTAGTTTCAGAGGCAGTATTTTACATCATGATCCCGTATACACACACACACATTTACATAATAATAAAATGAATAATGACCAAGTTTATATAGTGCTTACTGTATACAGAGTCAGAATAGGAGCCCAGGGGTCCTGCTTCTGTAGTGCTCTTGACCACCACTCTCTATTGCCTCGTGGCCTTGCACTTGCGTCCATGAGGGAACCAAATATTTCATCAAACACAAGTAACTCTCACTAAGAGGGATGCACGGTGATAATTCCTATTCTATTACATATTATATATTCCTATTTCTATTATATATCCCATCTCATTAAAAAAATGCTGATCCTAACCTGATAAATTGATTTCATAACTCAGGACACATGGTTTGAAAAATACTATAAGTACCGCATGAAAAATTTTTTGAAAAACATCAACAATAAAAACATTACATAAGTATACGTACCTCATCTTAGAGACTTTACCATGCTACAGTGCATTGTAAATCTCCAAAAAAAGGAGCGGAGCGGGGGGAGGAGGGAGGAGATTAAATGGAACAGTTCCTAAATTTACTCAAGCATCTCCATCCCCTGGTGGAATGGACACTAGTTTGGGAAATGTTATCCTATGGTGTTAACACCTTAAGGGCAGAGACAATTTGGGGGTTAATTTAATTTTATATTTTAGTATGCACAAACACCTTTGACAAATTTCTAAATAACTGATTTAGGGAGACTCTCTCCTGGAGGAGCAGAACGCCCAGGACCCAGAGCTCTGGCCTGGGGAGAGGTACCTGAGGTACCTGGACTTGGAAACCTCGGTGAGAGAGTCACTCACCCCCAGAAATAGAGATGCAGTGTCTTGAGAAAAAGTCTAGCTAAAAATGTGTCCCTCTCAACAGTTAAAATGATGGCATTAATGAAAGCAACTTAATTAAAAAATCAAAACAACATGGTAGATGCTAAATAAAATCCCATTCTAATGGTTTTACTAAAAATCATGGTAGGTTATTTTTTAAGTGGATTTGTTCATCCCTAGGGGCTGGGCTAAGTGAGAGGACCTGGGCTGAAGGCTAAGGGAAAGAAATCAGACAAGAAGTGCACAAGGGAAGCAGAGGCTTCAGCCACTCCCTGAGGCAGGGCACTCACTTGCTAGACCTTTCACAGGGTCTCTGTGAGTGCAGGAGAGGTAGGGGGCTGCTTGTATATCATCATCAGCTTTCTGCCTCTCTAAATCTCCCTCCCTTTGAAATAGTGCAGAAACTGAATCTAAGAATGAATGATTCTGCAGTGTGCAAAAGAGCAAATAATAAAACAAGTTCAAGAACACAGACACATGGGGCCAAGCATCTAAACAACTCCGGGTGATGCTTAATGTTGTGGCTGGCAGACATATGGGAATCAAAAAGGGAAACTATTTTTAGAATAGAGTTGAACTTCAGCATAACACACCTTCTTCAGAGTAATTGCAACAATTTTTTCATAACAGCAGGATTAAAAAGCCAAATCTTAATTCCTAGTTCTATCAATGCCAATCTCCACTTTCTTCTAATTAGGGATAATTGCCATTAAGTGTTATCTCTGCAGTAAATGGGTAGAGGGAATTTAAAGCTGTACTGTCCAGTATGGTAGCCACCAGTCCCATGTGGCTATTTAAATTAATTAAAATTAAATAAAATTTAAAATTCAGTTCTTCAATTATGCTAGACATAGGTCAAGGATTCAAAAGCCACATGGGGCTCATGGCTACCATGTTGTGCACATTATAGAACATTTCCATCACTGCAGGAAGTTTTTTTATTCGACAGTGCTGATCTAGAGAAAGGCCATTCGCAGATGCTAAAAAGAAAATTGTTCAATTCTCCCTTCATAAAGAGTTTCAAGTGCTACCTAGCAGAGCTGGTTTGACTTAGAATACTGCGGGGCTGAATTTGAAGGCTACTGCCAAAGATTTCATTATTATTTCAAAATATTCCAATTGGCCAGTCTAAAATCTCTTTGCATTAAGGCTTTCCATTTCCACAAGTTATCTTTCAAAATCCAAATATGCTAGGAAATGATATTTGGTGATAATAATAACTTGTTTAAGTCCCACTAATTTATGAGCTAGTGTTTAGAGCAAATTATGAAAAAAAAAAAAAACCCATAAAGATACATGGCACCAGCAGCTCCAGGAATAAAAGTTTATAGTTAAAATAAGCAGGGATGCACGTCTGTTGTTGCCCTTAGGATAAAGAAAATATTTATTACACACCTGGGTCTTCTCCTAGCCTTTTCATGAACTTAGATTCTGTAATATTTGGTCTTTGTATCACATTTTGAGAACTTTAGCACATATATCATTTGAGCCTCACAACACCAAATCACTATTGTAGAGTGGATGCTGAATGCTGTAGATTCTTCTTGTGAAGGGGAAGACTGAGAGGTAATACATTATCTTGTCAGTGTCTGTCTTGCTTAATTGGCTACTGAACTGATCCCAAGTGGCCGGATTACACTGAAACCAAATGGCTAGGATTGCAGGGGTCAGCTAGCTTTCGTGCTTCATGACTCCAGGCTGCCCTGCTAATCTGGCCCCTGCAGAGGTGTGCCTAGGTAAAAGGGGAAACAAAGCAGGAGGACACACAGGAGTATAAAGTCAAGTGCCATCACTCTTTTTTCTTTTTTAAGCTCATTATTGGAAAATAATTGCTTTACACTCTTGTGCCAGCTTTTGAGGTACACCAAAGTGAATCAGCTGTATTTACACATATATCCCCATATCTCGTCCCTCCCGCGACTCCCTCCCGCTCTCCCTGTCCTGGCCCTCTAAGGCATCACCCATCATCGAGTTGATCTCCCTTTGTTATACAGCAACTTCCTACTAGCTATCTATTTTACAGGTGGTAGTGTACATATGTCTATGCTACTCTCTCACTTCGTCCCAGCTTCCCCTTCTGCCCCCGCCCCCCTAACTCCATGTCCTCCAGAAGTGCCATCACTCTTGATGATCACAAAGCAGATAAAATGAGTCCAAGAAAACCCTGCAAGGTCATTGTAAGCATGGTTGTGGTAGTTCTAGAACAAAGCCTAAACATAAGGCATTACCACATTCATGCAAAAAAAAAAAAGAAAATTTACTCCACAGAGTAAACTATCTCCCCCACAAAGCAACCTGTGAAAGGCATCTGATGAGAAATACATGCGTTAAGCAATTGCTATAAAGACACTTTAATGTGAATTTAAACAATACAAACAAATTTCCTTCAGCTAATGGCAGGTTATAATAAACATGCATTTCCCAAATACTTTAATATGTTTGTTCAATGTCATAACATCTACCAACTGTCATAACATCTACCAATGTCATAACATCTACCAGCTAATGGCAGGTTATAATAAACATGCATTTCCCAAATACTTTAATATGTTTCTTCAATGTCATAACATCTACCAACTGTCATTATTGTTAGCAAAACCTCTTTATCCTTTTATTTACCATGTCCAGTTTTTGAACTTCTAACTTGAGGAGCTTGCAAAATATTTATTAAATACTGTATAAATAAAAGACACCATTAAAACTCTTATGCTTATGCCTTGAAGATTAAACTCATATTTCTAGCTCATCAAGAGATGGTAGCTACAGTTAATCTTAGAAACGTGGCGTGTTTGGGACACACAGAAGAAAAAGTTTAGGATTATTTAATGCACAAGAGCTGGGGCTGTAAAATCCTTTGATCTGCAGATATCACATACATGAAGGTAACAATTTTTTCACTGAAAACTTTAAGTAGGTCCACTTGTTAACTGTTACCATGGAGTTTATACATCCACATTCGCCTATCTTCTTGATGAACTGCAGCCCGGAATGAAGTTACAGCCCTGCACTATTAAAAATCTGTCTTTGATTCAAGCAGAGAAGTGAAGAAACAGGAACTAGTATTACGGTTTAGGCTGTGTTACTGTAATAGATCCAAGAACTTAAAAACCTATTATTAATCTATTTGGTTGCCCAACAGGACCTCTCCTGGTTCCCACAGGAAGTGGGAAGAGGTTCACTTCAGGAGAGGGGTTTCCATCCCAGCGGGGCTGTGTTCTCACATGTGCAGTCCGTCCCTGGCTCAGCCGTGAAAGACGGTCTGGCCGGAATAAACCTGACAGAAAAATCAGGGAAGTGTCTGGGATGTAATAAAGCGCTGTGGAGGTAGGGGTGGACCGCGGAGAGGGAAGAGCAGAGAGAAACGGAATATGGATTTAGAATGGGAGCAACCCTCTCGTTCTCCATTGGATTCGTTAAAAGAGGAGAAAATCACTCAGCAAGGGCTCGCTTCAGAACCCAAAGCTAATCACTCCTTTATTGCAACGGATGGTCAAACAGCCTCGGTGGGTCACCCACTCCCCGGCGTCTCGCCGGAGAAAGCGCAAATCCCATTTCTTCCCGAGGGTGCCCCCGGGAAAGGAAAGCGAGACGGTTGATTGAGAGTGGAGGGCTCCGCACACGGTAAGGCAACTTAGTGCCTCCCTGCCGGCTCCCCGGCTGTCCCGCCAGCCGGCCTCGGCTAACGGGAAAGTGAACGGCGAACGGCAGGGACACCGGGAAGCCAAACTTGGGGTCGCCCCCGACAACAGAAGGCCTGGGTATGGGATGGGGGCGGCGGGTGGGGACACCTGTCAAAGGACGGGACCCGAGACGCAGCCGGCGGGCGGCGCAGGGGCTCGGCTGACGGCACTGCGGCGGCGGCGGCGGCGGCGGGGACCGGGCGCGCCGGCGGGGACTCGGGGACGCCGCCGGCCACGGCGCCTGGCTCCGGGCGTGCGCCCGCGGGGGCTCGGGAGGCGGCCCCGCGCCCGGGGCGCTCCGGGGAGGGGGCCGCAGCCGCGCAGGGCTCCGCGGCCGGGAGGACCGCGCCGCCCGAGCCGCGCTGCGGCGCCCGGCGTCCCCGCTTCTCCGCCTCCGGGCTGGGCGCGGAGCCGAGCCCGATGCCCCCTGGCCGCCCGGCGGCCCCGCGCGGAGGAGGGGGCGCCGCGCCTACCTGCTCCGGGGCGGCGGGGCCGCGGTCGCCTGGCGGGGCCGTGACCTGCGGCGGCGGCGGCGGCAGTGGCGGCGAGGAGGGCGCTTCCTTCAGGAAGGGGTGGGATCTGCCCGCCCGCCCGCCGCACCGCGGCCCGCCCCCGACTTATTCTGGGGTCCCGGCTGCCGGGCCTCCCAGGGAGACTGACCCCCCACACACACACCCCACCACCCCGGGTGTCCGGCTCCCGCCCCCCCCCCGGGGCCCCGCATAGTTACCCGGGACTGGAGCCGAGCGGGGACCGTGCAGCCGCTTCTTTCCAAAGCCTTTGTGAACGCGACCGCCTGGCGCTCGCTCCTCACCCAACAAAAGGAAGGACGGAATCGGGGAGCCTCCGCCTGGCGGTTATTTGTTCCTGACCTGTTGTAACCTTCTGGTCGGCTCCCTTCTGTCCACACACCTAGGGGTTTTGCACATAGCAGCTAAAATTCATTTCCGCGCCCACTGGCTGAACGCAGTTCTCCGCCACTCGGCGCTCTCCCGCGGTTTTCTTTCATCGTGAGGAGCAAACACAGGGCCAACTTCTGACCCTGGCAATGAGCGGCGACTCCAAGGCCGCCCTGCCAGCGCCAGCTTGCTCTCTTCCTCCCAGGGTCTCGTCTGAATCTGTTATAAAACTCTATTCATCGGCATTTGAATAGCTTTCCCCACCCCAGACCGCAGCCCATCGGTGGCACCAAGTCAGTGACCTCCTGCAGCAGCGTGGATCAGGGCTATTTTTATCTCACGCTCACCGTTCACTTCTCTTCCAAACACAGCCTTCTGGGGCTCCCACAGGAGGACCTTCTTCATCAACCTGCCTTAGTCAGGCTGGCCTCCATTCTTTCAGGGAGGCCTCCCTGCCACACCTGCCTCTTCTCATCTGCTGCCTCTCAAAGCACACGGTTCAAATTCTCCAATTCAGCATTGCTAGAACTCTTCCTTCCGCCACGATGTACGCTTCCCCCGTAATACACTATTATGTGTGTATTGATTTGTTTTTACTGCTTTCTCCTGGCTACTAGACTGTGAGCTTCTTGAGGCCAGGGACCTGGCCTCTTCTGTTTCCCCTCCCTGAAGGTTAAAACATCTCGTTAAAACGGCAAAAACAAAAGCTTTAAATCCCCTGCTGAATTTTGTGGGGGTTAACCTATCCTCATTTTTCTGAGGAGAGTGAGTATAGCTTTCATCAGATCCTCAGTGATGTGGGACTACCCAGAGTGAAGAGCCGCTTGAGGCCAGCCGGTGAATGAACCCCAGCTGTGATGTGAGGACCACCCCCTCAAATTCCAACCCCTCTACGCTATTCATTTTTCTCTGTGATGTCGGAAGGAACTCTGTAGCTACACTTGCTTCCGGCCCATTCTTTTAAAACGTCTGGATTCACCCAAACAATTAGTAATCCTTCTTAATTCTGTCTGCACATCTGAATCACCAGTGAGGCTGAAAAATACAAATGCCTGGGTCTACCTCAGACCCCCGAATTCAGAACCTGAGGGCGGGGAGTGTGGAGCAGAGAGGAGAGACTTGACAGGTCAAGTGTGTTTTTGCAAAGAGCCACAGGTGATTCTGACATTGGCCACGGCTAAGTCACTGCCTTTCTTGGGAGAGGGGTTCCCTATTTGTAAAATGTCCTTACTTTGCCTCATCTTTATGGAAGGATTGAGAACCCTTGCACTATGTTAAATTTTTTTGAACATTTTCATTTTCACTTAGAGCCAGGCCCACTTGTGCTTGAATTTGTGGAGATAGCAGGCTTGGTGCCATTTGTCAGCAGCACTAAATTATTGCCACCTTCATCTCTAAAATGTCCACCCAAATAAACTCAAAGAGTGGAATAAATTGCACTCCTGACAGAGATATTGACAGCTGAAAGATTATGTTAAAATGCTGGCCATGAAGGAGAGTTGGTTGTTATAAGCAGATTCCATTAATGTCATGAAAGTTCTAGTGAAGCTTCAAGGGAACTGAAAGCAAACAAAATATAAGTTTATCCATGCTTTGACCTTTCTTTTATTGGTCCTGGTATTCCACCCATTAAAATTCATCCACGATGTACTCAATACAATCTTAGATATATTGAATCATGTATGGGTGTAAGAGCAAAAAACTATCCTGGAGCTGGTTCTCTTTTTAAAAAAAATGTTTATAAAGATCTATCCTGTATTCTAAAATGATCTGTTGACAGTGTTCCAAAATGCTTCGGGCTTTGAGGAAAGGGCCAAGTACAGAGCAAACATGGTTTAAGACCTGGAAGTAGAGGCCAGCCACAAACTTGGTGGGTAGGATGGTGATCAGTAGGCAGGGACAGAATTATTCCATTGAACCACAATAAGGCGCCATGATTCTGACACCATGGTGCTCCACCAAGTCCACTCACCTAACTCACAGCACAGGCATCCCTTCATCTGAGTAGGGGTAGCGGCTTTTCTGATATAAGTGAACTTGTTATCCAACTGAAACCACTACAGAATGTTTAGAATCACAAAGAAATTCTATATTCTCTCATTTTCTTTCTCTCAGCAGCCAATTTATTATTGTCTAAGATTCAAATCAGTTCCTTTGTTTAGCTGGCAAAACAGACTTGAGAAGCACAATTCATAAATAACACTCCCAGGATTCTGGGAATTCCTGCTGCTGGTCCAATTGCAGTGAATCTCATTATAACAATAATCTCTGTATAACAAAATCATTAGCAAGCCTTATCCAACCACTGATAATTCAGGCAATCTCTGGTGAACAGCAAAACCATACAAAATTCATTGAAATGGCATTTGATCCTTACCAACAACTACCTATTAAAGAAAACCTCACAGGGTAATTGGAAAGCAAATATTTAATAGGATGTTAAATGAGAGCTATTATTTTATTTCCATTTTGACAGAGGCCCCCAGGTAATGGTTGCCAGCCACTCTCCCATTCCAAACAAGGTGCAGAACCACCAAGCAGGGCTTGCAAAGAAGGGTTGCCTTACCCTCTCACTTACCTTGAGGTATAAAAGGGTTGAGGTGGAGGCTGCCAAAAGTGCTGTGGATGAAGAAGGGTTTCTGTGGAAGGAGTTGTAGGTGTGCTAAGAGGCCCCTCCTATGCAGCCCACAGTGGGAGGGTGGAGGGGGTTCTTCTCTCACCTCAAGTCTGATGAGAGGAACTTCAGGCTGATCTTTTGGAGAGCTTGAGATGTGTCCCCTGCAGTTTTGGGAACGCCATGGACCAGGGTTGGGCTCATGCCTGAGAAATCTAAAGGCAAAAGTGGCCTGAACACAGGGTAGGGACTCTGGTAGGGGAAGTAATTTCCTCCCACGGAAGACAAGTCTAAAATAGTGCGACAGACAGTGTGGGCTTGACTTTGATCTACTCAAGAGGACTGCCTGGAAGGGCAAAGAGACCTCAGCAGAAAGAAGCCAGAGGTTTGCCTCCAGATGCCCAGGGTCCCAGGGTGGAAGACTCTAAGGCAACCAGTCAGAGGCAAAATGAACTTGCCTGTGCCAGGGAACTGGGTGGTGAGAGGTTGCCCAGCAGGGTGGTGGTGGTAGGGTGGTTCCTACAAACCCATGAAAGCACCAATGAGAGAAGGTGTCATCTCCATGGCAGGAGGAAGCCGTGCCCAGCTAGAGCCAGCTCTCTCCCTCCTTAGCTCTCTCCCGTTCCCACTTTAGTCCTGGAGGAGTTAGACAGCTTCCTGAGCGTGCAAGGAGGGGGAAGGCAGGCTGGAGAGATAACAGAGAGAGCCTACCATTACTCCCCCTTGCCACTGAAGTTGGGGTTTTTATTACTACACTATACCAGACATATTAGTTTCTGATATAAGGCTATTTTTGACTACAAGTAACCAGAGGCCTTTTGTTTTGTTTTGTGTTTTTTTTTTTAATTGAAGAATAGTTGATTTACAGTGTTTCAGGTGTACAGCAAAGTGATTCAGTTATACATATATATGAGTCTTTTTCAGATTCTTTTCCATTATAGGTCATTAAAAGATATTGAATACAATGCCCTGTGCTGTACAGTTATCCTTGTTGTTTATCTATTTTATAAATAGGAGTGTGTGTATGTTAATCCCAAACTTCCTAATTTATCCCACCTCCCTTCTTTCCCCTTTGGTAACCATAAGTTTCTATTCTTTCTTTTTTTTTTGAAGATTTTTTTAATATTTTTATTTATATTTATATAAAGACCATTTTTAAAGTCTTTATTGAATTTGTTACAATATTGCGTCTGTTTTTATGTTTTGGTCTTTTGGCCACCAGGCATGTGGGATCTTAGCCCCCTGACCAGGGATCGAACCTGCACCCCTGCATTAGGAGGCGAAGTCTTAACCACTGGACCGCCAGGGAGGTCCCTACAAGTTTGTTTTCTATGTCTGTGAGTCTTTTTCTGTTTGGTAAATAAGTTCATTGTATCATTTTTTTTTTAAGATACCACGTAAGTAATATCACATGATATTTGTCTTTCTAGGAGGCTTTTTTATTATTTGAGAGTGACCCCAAAAGTCACAGCACCTACATGTTAATTTACCCAAGGGGCAGGAAAACAACTAGCCCCACAGAGCAGGTTTGAACAGGGATGACAGAAGAGCATAGAGCTGTTTTCTGATTATACCATGAGGCCTGCTGGGTCAATATATCAGCTATGTATTTAAATACAATGTGTTCCCTATTATACCTTAAAACCTCTGGGGATGTATCAAGCTGGCATCTTCCCTGAATTACAAATAAATGATATGTGTTGAGAACCTCCCTTTGTGTGTAATAAATTATAACTTAAGCTTTCCAACAAGAAAGCAGTAAGGATACTAGATTAAAAGATCCAAATGGATCTAAATGTTGGTTTAACCTTTGCTGTGGTTTCCTCATCTAGGAGACTGGGATTAGATAAAAGATCTCTTTTAGTCAGAAAAGTCTAGGTTTTGAAAAGGCTACAGCCACATACAGCATGCCCTAGATCAGGGACCAATTAATTCTTCAGGGTCCGCCCCATGGGGCAAGCAGCCCTCAGACCAGCATATCTGGTGCTAGAGGACTGCGGTGCTTTGGAGTGATAAGGGAGAAATATTTCTGAAGTGCAGATTGACAAGTAAAGGGGTGCCTTCCTTTGGAGACCAACGTGTGGTTGAGGTTGATATGATTACCTTGGTGACGGTTTCCATATTATGTACTTGGCAATTGTGATCTGGGAATCCCTGAGCACTTTTCTGTGTTCTCTTGAGTGTTAGGTATTACCATCTTGCTCTCCTCCTCCAGTGGGAAAGCAGAATCAGAAAGAGGTCTGTGGCTGGCGCTCAAAGGAAGAACCTCAAATAAACACGAGATTCCATGTTCTGAAATTCACTGTAACCCCATTTTCCCCATTTGAACTATGAGATTGTGCTTTGCTACAAGAGAATAAGGCAGAAGAGTGTGAACAACTTTTATTTCAATTAATCCCCTCTCTTTGGACCTTTTGCCAACATGCATTGTGTTTATGAAAAGCATCCATTATTTACTTGATAAAAAAACAAAAACCAAAAAACCCTCCTAAATCAGAGAGCTGAAGATTAATCATTTAACGGTATGATATTCTTTTTGTCACGAGTGACTGTTTTTGAGGAATTTAGATCATTTGTATTCAGCCTTTTAAAGTTCTAGCTAGAAGATGTTGCCTCAGCCCTACAGTTTTGTTGTCGCACTCTGCTGTCTGCCCCAGCCTCCACCCCGAGAACTCACCTTGACTAGCAACTAAAGAGTTAACAGGGACGGAGGAGAAGGCCTCCACAGCAGTGTCTGGACAGTAGGGGCCCACCCTGCCCTGGTTGTTAAATATTTTAAATTTCACCCCTGAATGGAGGCTCCACTTCTCTCCACCAAAAAAATATCTTTTTATCTTCTGTAATTCTCCCCCCAACTCCACTCTTCAAAGATGAAGTTCCTCACTTTATTTCCAAACCTAACTCTACCAGTTGTTATTCTTTATTCTGTCCACTCCCAAGACTCTCTTAAGGGTATCTAATTCCTCCCTCTCAAGTGGCTCTTCCCCTTCACCTATAAACGTGGCATATTTCCTAAAAACACCTTCCCGACGTGCGACTCTTCCAACTTTGTTCTTTTTCAAGATTTTTAAAAAATATTCTGGGTCCTTCTATTTTCATAAGAGTTTTTGAATCAGTTTGTCAATTTCTGCAAAGAAGCCAGCTGCTATTTCAGTAGAGATTGCATTGAACCTGTAGATCAGTTGAGGGGATATTGCCATCTTAACAATATTTGGTTTTCCAACCCATTAACATGGGATATCTTTCCATTTATCTAAAACTTAAAATTTCTTTCCAATGTTTTGTAGTTTTCAGAGTATAAGTTATGCATTTTGGGGTTAAATTTATTTAATTATGTTGAACATCATTAACCATTGGGAAAATGCAAATCAAAACCACAATGAGATACAACTACACACCCACTAGAATGGCTAAAATTTTTAAAAAGACAACAACGAGTATTTTACTTTCTGATGCGATCATAAATGAATTGTTAGTTTTATTTTCCCCCACCCTTTTGTCCTTTCTCTTCCCAGACCATGTGTTGCCATGAGCCAGAGCTGATCTAGCAAATCCCACCACTGCCCCTGAAATGTGAAGGAAAACCACACTCCTCCTGTGTGTCCCCTCTACTCTCAATACTCTACCGTAGCACTGCTTCACATCTGACACCAGACGTGTGGGTTTTCCACACATCGAACAGTCTTCTGATACCAGCTGGGTATCTTATTAGCTCGATTCTGATAGGTAGATGTACCTGGAGATAGTGTTAGATCTCACATGTTAAAGGTTTAGTCCCACAAGACAGTCCCCTCCTCACTTCAGATTGCCCACTTCAAGTCCAGATTGTTACCTGTGCTTCTGATCAATAAACTATAGATTGGAGATTCCAGTGACGCCCTCCTCAGGTTCAGTTACTGCTCATAGAACTTAGGAAAAGAGATTATTTACTAGATTATTGGTTATTATAAATGGATGTAATTCAGGAACAGCCATATGGAAGAGATGCGTAGGGCAAGGTTTGTGGGAAGGGAAGTGGAGCTTCTGAACCCTGTCCTTTAGGCTTTGTTATATAGGCACGATTGATTAAGTCATTGGCTGTTGGTGGCTGATTCAATTTTCTTTTCTTTTCTTTTTTTTAAGAACTTTTACTGAGATACAGTTAACATACAGTAAACTGCATATATTTAGAGTGTACAATTTGGTAGCATACATATATACCTTTTTTTTTTTTTTTTGGCATGTGGGATTAGTTCCCCGACCAGGGATTGAACCCGTGCCCCCTGCATTGGGATGATTCAATTTTCTTCTAATGTTTTTATTGTTTTGTTTGTTTTTTACTTTTGGTTTTCTGATACATTTGGAATTTCTTATTTATGTTGCAAGGCCCAGGGATCTAATTTGATCTCCTTACAGCTTGATTGATGATTATGCCAATACTTTAAATAAACCACCATCAAATTGCCATATTTGTCACAGACTAATTTTAAAATCAACTTGGATTTATTTCTGGGTTCTTTGGGTCAATATCATTCTATTTTTGATCATTTTCATAAAGTAAGGCAAATTCTCCCTTGCCTTTCTTCTTTTTCATAAATGCCTTCCTTATTCTTAAACATTTATCCCGTCATATTGGAGTGAACATTGTTGGTTGCCTTCTCAGCTTTCCGAACATCACTCTCCTACTGGGTAGCAGTCATGCATTTTGGATGGATTGATCCACTCTTGGCCATGGGGGTGGCCTCAGTTGGCCTAAGCCATCAGGTTAATCCTATTTCTCTGGCTCTGGCTCATGAATTTCTTTGTGCAGCAATGAGACCTAAACTGTTTCAAAGTTTCAGAGTGAAACTTTGGACTTTTCATTAAAGGTTGGGAGGAATAGCAACCACCCCCGGTGGCAGCAATCTTGCGACCATGAGAGAAACCAGTCTGAGGACGATGCCAGCACATGGAGGAGGACAAAGCCAAGATGATCATAGAGAAATGAAACTGGGGTCTTGATGAAATTGTGCCTGTAGTCTACCCTACCTCTGGAATTTTCAGTTGTACAAACCACTGAATTCCCTTTTTTAAGTTCGTTAGAATCAGGTTTTCTGTTACTCTCAATGGAAAGTCCCCTAACTGATACACATATGGGCTTTACAAGAATTTTCTTTTTGAAAACTAATCTGAAAATGATCTTTCATTGTCCCCAAACCCTTCAGTCTCCCCATTTGGATACAAAAGTAGATTCCAGCTGTTTGGCGTGGACTTTAAGCCTCGTGACAACCTGGTTCTATCCCACTTCCCAGCCTCTTCTCCCGTTACTGTTGTCCCTCCCCCAACCCCCACGACTGAAATGTCCCTCAGGTCATCACCCAATCCCCATTGCTCTATTGGCACTCTTGTAGGCTCAGCCCCATATTAAAGGTGTACCCACACTTTGACATACGATCCGCCGGTCCTACGGGAATGGTCTATGCAAGGTGCTGGAGACACAGGCATGAGTGAGACGTGAATGCTGCCTTGTACCTGGGGAGCCAGACTCATAAGCAGATGGTTTTGATGTAATGTAATGAAGGCTGTCATAGACACCTGTATGACACCTTGTGTATAGTAGTGATGAATAAGTGTTTGTTAAACAAAATGGGATTTATGGCCATGTTAACTACTACAAACATGGATTCTAGATCCTTAAGGTTAGATGTATGCCAAGATAACCACTGCGATGAAAAGTGAAGTAAATATAGGAAATTAATAGGACCTTTTAACAAAGTCATTTACAGTTCTTTTCTTGTGATATCTTTGTCTGGTTTTGGTATCAGGGTAATTTGGCCTCAAAAAAGGAGAGTTGAGCTAAGTTATTTTTTTAACAGCTTTATAATATTCCATAATTTTCCAGCACAACCTCCTCCTCTCCCTTTTGGGACTATGGAAGGCCCCAGGCTGCTGAAGATTGAAGTGGGATGAGTCGAACCAATTGGTACTAAGAAGAAAGTGAGCCTCAGACACACACACTCAGAGTAGAGTATGGGCCAGTGAGAGGGGGGCCTCTGATTTGTTCACCTTAGTAACCTCAGTCACCTTCGATACCCCAGTACCGCAGCATAGCTCCTGACAAATAAAGCAGGCACTCAGTTACTGCTCACCAAATTGCAAAAGCACTCCTACGCTCCCCTCAAAGAGCTGGGCCTGCCTCTGGCTAACAAAGCCCGATTTTGTCTCCAGGATATTTGTTTCCTTTTCCAACATTTTTTCTTGCCCTATTCTCCTTAAAGGCTGCCTCTGCCTTCGCTTGAACCAGCATGATGTGTGAAAGAAATGCACAGGGCCAGTCAGCACAGGGTCTGATCCATTCTGGATTCCAAACTCACCCGGGGCCCATCACCTAGGACAAGTTTACTAACAAACCTTGGGCTGTTCGTTTCTGGAGAACAGGTCCCTGAGAACCAGGCCGTGCTGTCTCAGGCCACAGCTGCCACTGTGAGAGTCTGTCAAGTTGTTACATGCAGCTCAATCCTGCAAATGCACACTTAATTACCTCCCTCACCTTTTGCTCCTTCAAATGCACTAATTGAAAGGTAAGTATCCAATGTGACTGTCTAGCAGTCTTGGCCCCTGGCCTCTGCAGATCCTGGCTCCACAGTGCCGGCCCTCCTATCTCCCCTCATGCAGCCCTTGCAAACCCAAAGAGCTCAGAGCCTTGACGAGGCAGGCTGACCCCATCCTTGCCCTGGGAATGCTGGCTGGACCTCTCCTTGGCTGCTCTTAGTTAATGGTTTCTGTCACTATAGATGCAGTATTTGAAAGTAACAGAACTATTCTTGTTTTAAAGTCTTTTACAAATACTTCCACTTGGCTCTCCCCCTAATTGTGAGTCAGTGAAACTAAGTTTAAGGTCAGGACTCCACGAGCACAACTTAGTGAGGGGCCATTTTGTATTATAAATAGGCGTGATAGGGTCTCATGTACTGGGAGAGAAGGAGGTCCCAACTGGAGTCAAGCCAATTCAATTGAACTCCACCCAACAACCTCCTGTCAGAGAACCGAGTTAGTCCAAGATGATTCTCGGGCCATCAACTGTTTGTGTCTCCTTGGGCCAGCCAAATTCTCTGGGTCTCAGCTGGAAAATTAAAGTCTTGTAGATTATGATTTTATCTTTTTTTTTTCATTAAAAAACTTACTGAAGTATAGTTGATTAACTACATTGTGTTAATTTCTGCTGTTCAGCAAAGTGACAGTTATAGATGTATATATATTCTTTTCCATTATGGTTTATTACAGGATATTGAATATAGTTCCCTGTGCTATACAGTAGGGCCTTGTTATTTATCCATCCTATATATACTAATTTGCATCTGCTAATCCCAAACTCCCAATCCTTCCCTCCCCCACCTCTGCTTCCACACAGCAACCACAAGTCTGTTCTCTATTAGACTATGATTTCAGATATAGTGTCACCCATTCGGTATGGAGCAGAGGCAAGTCACTGTGGGACCCCCTGTCCTTTCCAATTAATAGCTTTACACAAATGAAACTTGATTAGAAATAACATCAAGAGCAGCCTTGGGTGATAAAGTTTCTAATACTAAAAGGGGAGGGAGCATCATGGTTGCCAGACAACCATCAGCTGTCCTTTTTGGCAGATGGGTGGGCCCAGCTTGGGTCTTTTTTTAGCTGCAATTGGTGGGGCCATCCTGTGGCCTTCTTCCTTACCATTGCATCCTGTGGCGCTCCACCCAAACCATCCTCATAGGAGTGTAGAGACACCTCTGCCTCCTCCCCAATACCAAAGTTTTCAGACTAGAGCAATGGAACCAGTTTCTTGTCCTATAAGAGCAGCTCTACCCACATTCCTATTGTACATATATGTATGTGTCTTCTTACTATTTGAAAATATTAATTAATGCGACCTGCCCCATCTTGTGGAATTCTTCCCCATTTGCCCCTGTGAGCCTGCCTCTGCCCTAGATAGATGAGAGTCACCCACTTCAGAAACAGAAAATCAAGATTGCAAATACTCAATTATTAAATCTACCTGAAAAACAGAGAGATTCATTTGTACAGCAAGTTTCCCATCACTACTATGGGCCTGGAGAAGAGGAGGAGGGGGCAGGGACAATGAGGACAGAAGATTTTAAGTCTGAGAAATGTCAGGCTTCTTCCAGAGGAAGCGTCACTTCTCACCTGCCCCAGTGGGCCTCCAAATCAGTGCCTGTTTGTCTTCCCTGAGGTTCACTCGTTGTCAGTGATTGGCACACGCCTGTCCACCCTTCAGCCAGGGATGCTTGCCTCTCCTCTGACCTTTTCATGCGGACAACTACGTGTTCAACAGCTCTGGACCCTTGTTGGTTACCCAGGGCACTACGGAGAGGTGAGGGTGGGTCTCTAGATATGTCCAGGAGTGGTGGTAGAATGAGAGGGCATCCAGCGCCCCCTGACCAAGGTGAGAAGACAGGGGACAGTTTGAAATTCTTCCCTGAGCCAGCATAACGGTGGAACACATGGTCCTTATTACACACACACACACACACACACACACACACACAGTTCCCTGGACTCTTCTCCATTTTCTTTGCCACCATCCTCATTCAATCTATCATTGTTTACAACCGGTCTCCCTGAACATACCCTTGTCTCCCTCAGTCCACAAAGCAGACAGAGTGATTAAAAACAAACACATTATCACAGACATAGAAAACAGACTTATGGTTCCCAAAGGGGAAAGGGTGGGGGAAGGGGTAAATTAGGAATTTGGGATACGCACTACTACATGTAAGATAGATAACCAGCAAGGACCGACTGTAAAGCACAGGGAACTGTATTCAATATCTTTTAAAAACCTATAATAGAAAACAATCTGAAAAAGAATATATATATATATATATATATATATAACAGCTATGTATATGTATATGTATATGTATGTACATAACTGAGTCACTTTGCTGTACACCTGAAACATTGTAAATCAACTATACTTCAATTTTAAAAAAGTCTACAAAAAACAAACACATTATACAGGCCATTTCTGTCTCTGGTGGCTTCTCATTGCCACTAAGACTAAGACTAAAGCCCAAGCACCTTCCCACTGCCTACAGGGCACTATATAGTCTGGGGCCTGGCCTCCTCTTCAGCCTCACCCAGGCACCATCCCCCTCGCTTACCTTGTTCTGGTGATATTGGCTTTGTGGACAGTCTAGAACAGGCCAAACTCTTTCCTTCCCCAGGACCTTTGCACTAACTGTCCTCACTAGTTGGAAAGTTGTTCCTACGACTACTCTTTTTCACTGGTCAGACCTCAGCTTAATTGTTCCTTCCTGCCCTAAGACAATTGCTCCTTCTATTCTCTTTCCTCACCCTGTTTATTTCCTTTATAGCACTTATCACAATTTAAATTTTTATGTATTTGTTGACTTATTTATTATAGGTTTCTTCCATCAGAACACAAGTTCAGCAAGGTCAAGAGGCAATCTATCTTGTTCATAGTTTTATCCAAGCGTCTAGCTCACTGCCTGGCACATATCAAATATTCAATAAATATTTGTTGAATAAAAGATGTGCCAAAATAACACATTTACATGCATTCACAAACATATGTAATAATATTGCTCACACAGTCCTTACTACATGCCAGGCATTGCTCTAAGCACTTTCTATGTGTTAACTCATTTAACTCCGAATAGCTGTTCTCAAATAACTCCAAATATGTGTTATTATTATCTGCAGTTTATAGTGAAGGCAACAGAGTCACAGGGTGGTTAACTAATTCCGCTAAGTTCACACAGTGAGCTAGGTGAGGCTAGGATTGAACCTTAGCAGTCTTTCTCCAGAGTCTGTGCTCTTTACCATTTTGCTATAAAAACTCTGAACAAAGAATAACATATTTAGCACATTTTGAGTTTCCTGGTGTGGGAGACACTCTTAGCTGCCCAGTCAACATCCATCTCAATACCCCTCACCCCTGATTCTTGCCAATAGAACTTCCCTTTGCTTCAGCGAGGCAATGTGGCCAGCCCCAGCACTAAGCCAGTCTTGGTGACTCCACTCCCATTTGCTATTTACTCATAGTCTCAGCCTTTTTTTGCATATGGGGTGGCACGTGACCTGATTCTGCCCAATGAGAGACCAGCAGAAGTCAACTGGGGATGTCCTCTTATAAAGGAGACAGGCAGGAAGTAAGAACTCAACGATGCCATTTTTCTTCTTGCTGTGTATGTGGACCTGATCCTGGAGCTGCAAAGGCATCAGGGACCATGAAAGGACGGACATGAGGATCAGAGGCCAACATACTAAGGATAGTAGACTTAAAACACGCTAAGAACATGAGTCTGATGGCATTGTGAAACTGCTGAACCAAGCTGGGGATCACCTACTTCGGACATCTTGTTATAAGAGATAATTAAATATCAGTATGCAACTTTTTTTTAAGGCAGCTCTATTGAGGTATAATTTAATTTAGGCACCATAAAATTTACCTGTGTTAAGCGTACAATTTTAGTAAATTTACAGAGTTGTACAATCACCACCACAATCCAGTTTTAGGACATTTCCATCACCCTCAAAAGATTCCTTGTGCCAGTTTGCAGTCAGTCTCCATGCTTATCCACAGCTGTAGGCAATCACTAATTTGTTTTTTGGTCTTTATAGATTTTCCTTTTGTGGACATTTTATAAAACATCTTTTTTTGGGTGTGAGACAAAGTATTCCTAACTGCTTTTCATGGCATATGGATATGTAAATAGTAATGAAATCCACACAGGTGACAGTAAAATGAAGGAAAAAGAATGACAACCAATATGGTGTAGTGGAAAGAGCTCTCAAGACCAGGACACCCCGTTCTGCTCCCAGCTCTTCTGCTAATCAGAGGTGTGCCTTTGGTAAGTTTTAAAACTTCTCTGAGCTGATTTTTCTCATCCATAAAATGAGGGGATCCAAGTGAATGGCTTTTAAGCTCCCTTCCAGATCTAAGATTCAAACTATTTTCTTAAGAAATAAAGGCAGTATTTGAATTATTTCAGATAAAACTTTGTCGTTCAACTAAAACTGATTGACAACTCTACTCTTCTATAAATCTAAAGAGTTAATCGTGTTAAGATGGATAATTCTGCTAATTGGAAGAACTGAGAGTTATAAAATAACTAGCAAAGAAAGAGATCCTGTGTTGGGCAGGAAGGTAACTGTATGCAGAAGAAAATGAGTGAATTGTTACAAAAGGGTCTTGTTTGTTTGGACGCCTTGTCAGAAAGAAGGGTGAAGGATGCTTAGAACATGTTCTGTTTATGGTACATCGGAATGCCTAGACATGAACATATTTTTTTTTTTTGGAGAAGGGACTCTGTGAGTTAGAGTGTTTTCTCATGATTGTAGATAAATAGGATCATACTTATCTTTAAAAGTCTGTTTGTTACTGTCAGTTTTTAAAAGATGTAATAGTAGGATTTTGGTTATAGATAAAAAAGAGTCCTCTGGGATGATGGGACTATTCTGTATCATGATTGTAATAATGGTTACATGAATCTACACATACGTTAAAATTCGTGGAACTACACACACCACAAAAAGGCAGTTTTACTGCATGTTAATTTAAAAATTAAAATTAAAAAGACTCTTTACCTTTTAGAGATGCATATTGAAATTATACAATATCTAGTATTTGCTTCAAAAGAATGTGGGAGGGAGGGAAATGTTGGGGTACAGATGAAAGAAGATTGGCCATGATTTGATAATTTTTGAAACTAGGTTCATTATACTTTCCAGGGGTTCAGTATGCTCTCTTCTCCCTTTCTGTGTCTGTTCAAAGATTTTTATTATAAAAAGTTAAAAATAAAAAGCATTGGTGAGCAAGAATAAAGTTTCTTCCTGCTTGCATGTTTAAAAGAAGCTTATTTTTGATTTTCCGACTGATGGCTCTAAGGGAAGGAGTAGTCGACACAGGTAAAGCGATGGGAAAAACATATTATCTCTCTGTATAATTTATGCACATTTCATGATGTGAGAAAGGATATTTTTATGTATTTGATCCAGCTGTGCTGAGTATATTTTAAAAATTATCTTTATATTAAATCAGAATTAATAGCTACCATTTACTGAGTACCTGTTTACTATAGCCATCAAAATAATCCTTCAAATAAAATGTCTTGAATTTTCACTCCTCCCCAGAAGATACTATTCCCATTTCACAAAGGAGAGAACCAAGGCTTAGCTGGCTATGCTACATATCTAGCACAGTGGACTCAGAATGCAAATCCAGATCTACTTCTAGAGACTGTGATCTTACTTTCTGGGCAGTCAGATTTCTGGACTGGACTCTGTTCCAAGCAGGATGCTTTTTATAGGTTCTGTGTGCCCATCTTCCACTTCTGCCTGCTTCTGATCTAGTGTCTCGCACCTGGGACCTTCTTCAGAGGACTCCCGAGGGCTACTGGGTTTGCTTTGCTGAAGCCCAGAGAGCCAAAAGTGTGCAGAGTTTACATCCCCATAAACTGGTCCAAAGCCAGTGATTCACTGTACAGGAGAACCAAAGTTCAACTCCCTTACTTTGACTGAGACTAACTCCAAGGAATAATTAACACACCAGAGCTCCCCTGGGGATCAGGCGGAAGCAGAAGCACTGTCTGAAGTCTTCCCCTTGCTCAGCATCTCCCACGTCCCTGTCCTGCTCCCCTGACTCCGTCACTGGCTTCTCCTGGGAGTGTTTCCCTAATAAATCACTTGCTCATGAACTGTTGTCTCAGCGGCTGTTTCTTGGGAACCCAACCAAAGACAATTTCTTTCTCCTATTTAGATGTAGCTTCCTTGCTAATAATTTCTCTCCTAGGAAGTATGTGTTTTCATAGAGGTAATTTCATACATACGTATATATTTCTGTATGCAGTTCCCACAGTGACTGGAAGTATACATGTCAAAGATGGAGGGACAGATATTACCTGCTCTGAAGATCATACTGACTGATAATAAGAGGCTAAAGAGTGTGCCCTTCGCTGCCACAGCATCCATGCAAGTAATCGAGTAGCACAGCTAAATCAGAATGGGCTTCCAGATGGTCATCCAAATACCGTCTGCCGAACCAATACTGCCTTAGCCCATAAAGTTGGGGGGAGGGTTGGGAAGAGGGCCTGTTAGTGTGGGTTGAAGAGGAAAGAGAGAATACTTTGAGTAGACTCAAAACCCCGTCCTCAAGGCCTCAAGCACGGTAAACACAACGCTTTCCAGTAAGCCCCTTGCAGGAAAACAGGCATTGCATTTACAGAGGGTAGAGCCCAACGGAGCTGCATCCTCAGTGAGAAGGGGATTTCCATTTGTAAAGGAATCTCATGTTGTGTTATCCATGGCAGAGTGTGGCGATTAAGAGTATAATTCTGTATCTCAACTGTGTGAATCCACAAACTGGCTCCACGACTTTCTAGCTGTGTGACGCTGGCAAGTTACTTCGCACTTTTGATCCTCTATTTCTTATTCTGTAAAATGGGACAATAATACTAAAGACCTCATATTGTTGTTGAGGGGATTGTATTAGGTCCATAAACTACTGGAAAATGATAAGAGCTCAGTAAATGATTTTTACTATTAGGAGAGCTGCAAGTTTCCTCCTTTGAATGTCTTTAGTAATGACACTGGGGCTGGAGAGATTGCACCCATGTATGCTGGGGTAGGCAACACCTGCGTCTTTTAGAAAGAGATGTGGCAAATCAAGCACCCCCCTGAACAAACTCCATGTGAGCTTTCACAGCAATGTGGTCTTACCTATATTAGAGTGCTTGACCGTGGTATTCCGACTTTTCTGTTAACGTGTTTCTCCATCACAAGGAGGAGAGCTCTTTGAGGGCCAGGCATCATTTTCATCATTGCGTCCCAGCCGTTTAGCAGCTGCAGCAGTAGGTGCTCAGTAAATATTTGTTGTTGAATGAAAGCAGAGGCTTATCCCAGTAACTGGGCTGTGGGAAGAATTATTCTGACTTAAGCTAAAGAAGAAGAGAATTTACACAAAGATGTCCAATGAAATTATAGTTGTAATAGCGGAAAGAAAGAAAGAAGGAAAAGAAGGAAGGAAGAAAGGGAGGGAGGGAGAGACTGAGGGAGGGAGGGAGGAAGGATGGAGGAAAGGAGGGAATGGAGGGAGCAAGGGAAGAAAAAAAGGAAAGAGAAAAAGAAACAATGTGATTGTCCATAGTAGGAGAATTTAAGTAATTTAAAGCATATCTAATCAACTAAGATATTACACAGCCATTAAAACTTAGACAGTCTCTCTAGCAACGTGGAAAAATAATTATGATGAGTTGTTAAGTGAAAAAGAGAGCACATTTTTATCTTAATGATGACACCAACTCTGTCAAAGTTATGTAAATGCATACAAACAAAGACTGGCAGGGGTTGTGAACATACGAAAATAGGTTATTTTATTGTAGTGATGACATCATGGGTCAATTTTTTTAATTTTTAGTTTTTCATTAGTATTGCTACAACACTTGTGTGTGTGTGAAGTTAAATAATGTTCTTAAATAAAAGAGAGTGGCTAATCTTTCACTGCAGAACTATCTCAGTTTTCATTGAACAATGGCCTCTCAAGGTCCCTTTCAGCCGGGAGTCTAGTATTTCCCAGCTCCTAGCACCACACTCTGAAACTCCCAGGACAGCTCAGAAGCAATTGCTTGTACGTAATGTCTATGCTGTCAAAATCCAGTAGAAAACAGAGTTACAATAAGGCAGAATCAATACAAGTTGTGAAAGGGATGACCCCTAACTCTAAAAGTACTTTCTAAACATTTACTGAATATCTGCTAATATGCCAATCACTCCTCTAAGTGCTGGGGATACAAAGGATGAACAGGAACAGGACAAGGTTCTTGCCTCAAGGGAGTTCAAAGCCCAACAGGGAAGGGAGACAGCAAATAAACAGGACAATATAATACGGTAATTGCTGAGACAGAGCATGGACTAGGTGCTGTGGGATGGCTAATTAGGGGCAAAGAATAGGAATGACTTCAAACTGGCTGAAATCAAGGCTCATTGTAAGAATGTAGGGAAATGTCATGGAACCCAAGGAGGAAATGTATCCTGAAACCTCAAAATTCAGGAACCCCAGTTCCTAGATCTGAAATACCTTAGGAACCAGAGCAGCTAGTCGTCTCGCCATTTCTCTCTCTTTCTCCATCTCTGTCTCTTTCATTCCTTTTGCGTTAATGTTATCTTTTGTCTCCCCTTCTCTTGGCACATCTATTCCTCTCTCCAGGCTCATCCCATTGCTGTTTTTACATGGTTCACCATGGCTTCCCTCAAATGGTGCCAAGCTCTAGACTCTGCCTGATCTTCAGATCCAACACTTACAGCTAATTAGAGTTATCAGGTCCCAATTTTCCAAAGTCCTAAGAAGGAGAATGTGGTAGGTGAATCTTGAGTCAGGGCCAAATGTAGCTGAGGGCAGGGTCGTGTAACATACTGTCTGTCTACTCAGGAAGGCCCAAAGGACTGCCTTGCTAGAAAGGGGGCATCTTGAAAGCAGACAAATTGATGAATGTATCCGCTTTGCTGGAAAGCAAGAGACTTAGGGATCTGACTAGAGAAGGATGTGGTCAAGAAGGTATTTTTGAGTTGAGTTTTGGGGTAACAGTGAGGGATTAGACTAGAACAGGGTGTAGATTTCAAATATAATTAGGAGGAAGAATCAATAAACATGATTGGATGATAGAAGGAGGGTTATAAGTTGAATCCCAGTCTATCATATAATTGCCTCAGCTCATCCTATATATTAAGGAACCTTTTAAACTTCATTGTGCTTGGAACTATCAGAGTTTTTTCCATAGACAAAACCAGGCAACACCCCCCTTCTTCGACAATAGTACATTGTGATAATCACCAACTCCAGCTGCAATAAGAGCAGAGTTACAGGAAACAGACTGATTCCTCAGAGGAATTTGAGAACTCCATCTATAGTCCAAACTTTTTGCTGCATTCCAAGTCCACACGCACACACACACACATGCACACACACACTTATACTCTGAGCACTTTCATGAAATGATGTAGAGCATTTTTGCCTGGCTGTATTTGTTTTATTTGTTTTGCATAATGTATGGAATAAATTCACCACACTGTTATTTGGAGAGAATTGCAGCCAGCGTATGTGGTGTATTATACTCTGTATATATGTAAATGCAGCCCATTTATAAACACAGTGATTGTGTGCATGTGCATGTTTAAAATTAGATCTTTTTTTAAATCGTCAGTTTACAAATCCTTATTTATGTTTTGCACATTGGTCCTTTCCATTCCCACTGCCATCGGCCTAATTCGGGACTCATTCTAAGCTATTGCAGCAGCCCTAACCGACCATTCTGTCCATGGGACACCAGATTTAGCATCTTAAAGCATCACTTGCGTGACGACACTCCCTGCTCACCAACCTTCCATGTTTCCCTGTTACGTACCGAATAAAATCCAAAGTCTATGTCCTAGCGCAAAACATCGATAGAATTTAGTACCTACCAACCGTCCGAATTCCTTTGCTTCTCCTCCATGCTTCAGCTAAATTGAACTATTTACTGCTAGATTCCTAAGTACACATTGATCTTTTCAATCAGTGTATACTTTTCCTTCTGCCTGGAACAACTACCCTTTTCTTTCCTCTTCTCCAATAGTCAAGTTAATTCCATTTCTTCCACTGCATCTTTACTAAGAAACCCAGTAAGAAGTGATTGTACCTTCCTCTGCACCTCCAAAATATTTAGCATGGATATTCTTCCCTACCATGGATATATCTGAGTACCTCTTATCTCTCCTTCTAGAGGGTACTACACGCATTCTTTCTCAGTCTTTGCACGTGCTGTGACTCTTTCACCTACGCCCTTCCCCCACCCGGCCTCCTAGCACCCCGCTTGCCTAGCCCTCTCCTGTATCAGCCAGTTGCTTCAAACAACAGAACCCAAGCTTGGCTCTCCTTAAGGAATTTGTTGGAAGGGTTTTGGGGACTTACAGAATAACAGGAAGCTGGACGACCAAGATTAGCATACAGACACGAACAAGGAACCAAGGAGGACCAAGGGCCGAAAATAGAGCTGTTTTTTTGCTTTTTTTTTTTTTGGCACACGGGCTTAGTTGCTCTGCGGCATGTGGGATCTTCCTGGAGCTGGGATCGAACCCATGACCTCTGCATTGGCAGGTGGATTCTTAACCACTGCGCCACCTAGGAAGCCCAGAGCTGTTTTTTAACAGGGTTCTGCCAACACTGCTGCTGGGCACTGTTGTCATTAGCCACCACTGTCACCACCATCACACCCCTCCACACTGGCTACAGATGAGTTTTATTCATCTGGTCTTTGCTCCTCTAACGCCAGATTCAATATTGCGGGCAGAGGGTCTGACAGGCTGAACCCAGGGCTTGTGCTCATACCCTGGCTTCCAGGAAGGAAAGAATTATAAATGGAGCCTCTTACCTCAACTTCTCTTGGGGACACAAAGTTCTAGAGACCCAACAGTGCACGCACAGTAAAGAATTTCTCTCGGATGAGAGCGTTAGGCTAGGTTACACCCCCCAATGACAAATGTCACTCACAGCTTCTATTCCCCCTTCAAGCCATACTTTGATGTCACCTCCTCGAAGAAGCTGGTACAAACTTCTCTCTCCTTCTTCCAGGAGGAGCTATGGATCCCTCTCAGCTCCCAGAACATCCTGGAATTTCTCTATTACGACACCGTATTGCACTTAATATATATTATTTTTTCTATCTTAAAAAATTCATTTTTGAAAACAAAGTATAAAGAAAAAAAAAGTTCACCCATAATCTCATTATTAACATTTTGGACTGAGTACTTTCATTTTTCCTTCTATTATACACATACCTTATTTATCATTTACACAGGTTGAGTCATACTTGTCACATGACATATTTATGTTCATCTCTCTCCTCTAGTAGATTTTTTTTCTTTTTTACTGGCTGTGTTGGGTCTTTGTTGCTACGCGCAGGCTTTCTCTAGTTGTGGCGAGCGGGGGCTACTCTTCGCTGCAGTGCGAAGAAGCCTGTGCACTGGAGCGAAGAGCAGCTTCTCTTGTTGAGGAGCACAGGCTCTAAGTGCACGGGCTTCAGTAGTTGTGGCACACGTGCTTAGTTGCTCTGTGGCATGTGGGGTCTTCCCCGGCCAGGGCTCACACCCGTGTCCCCTGCATTGGCAGGCGGATTCCTAACCACTGCGCCACCAGGGGAGTCCATCTCCTCTAGCAGATTATGAGCTCCGTGAAGGCAGAGGTGACAGTGTTTCCTGTCTTTGCAGCCACTGGCTGGTAGCACCTAGACAGTGTTTGGCACATGCTTGGCTAATGCTTGTTAAATCAACTAAAATCAACCTCCTTGAGGACAGAAACCATGTCCTATAAAACTTCACAGTTACTATAAGACCTATTATACGGTCTTGCACATAGTAAATATTTTAACTTAAAATTTTTGAATTTAATAATTTGTCATATGTCAATCTTAAATTTTGACGTTTTCAGCTATAGATATGTATGTTTTGTTCCCCTGGCTGCACAAATTTAGGAGCAAAACCAGGAGTGTAAATTGTAGTAGCAAGGAAATGAAAATGGCTTTTGTCTCTTCTTCCTCCCCAGCAAATCATCAGGAATATTGAACTCCTCAAATTTTTTTCCCTTCCTCCTTGTAGGACCAGACCACTGTGAAGTTCTACTTCAATGGCCATTCGTTCTGACCTCTCATGGCTGCCCTTCCGCGTGGTCCATGTAGTGTATTAAAGATGGCAGCAAACTTTTTGTCACCTTTGACACAAAGAGGTCGGATCTATTTCTCTGCTGCTCTGCACTGGGGCTGAGCCTGTGACTGCTTTGACCAACAGAATACAGCAAAAGTGATGCTGTCCGCGTTCGGAGCCGGTCAGCTTCCTCTTCGTCCCTCTGGGAACCCAGCCTCCATGACGTGAGGGAGCCTAAGCAGCCACTTGCCGAGGTCCGTGGGGAAGAGAATCAAGGCCCTGGGCTGCCAGCCCAGGCTGAGCGGTCAGGTGACAGCTAGCTAGGGGAGGAGGCCAACCGGGGAGTAGTCCTCATCCCAGTCAAGCTGAGCCAGCAGATGCTACATGGAGCAAAGTAGCACGACGAATTGTCCTCGCCTTGCCTCTAACCTGATATCAAAACTGTGAGCAAACAGCTGGTTTTGTTTTGAGCCACTAACTTTTGGAGTATTTAGTTTGTTACACAACAGTGTATAACCGAGATAGCCCCCAGAGCTGACCCTGCTTCTCTCCCAGAGAGGGAGGAAAGATAGCTTGTCTCTGTGGCCAGAGCAAGCAATGTGCTCTTCCTGTTTCAAATTCCTTCACTTTTTTTAATTTTTTTATTTTTCAGTTGAAGCAGTTTGTTTCCCGTGGAAATACAATACACAGTTTGTGTGACAGAGCTAGAACAAAATGTCAAGGAGAATATATATGTACAAAGAGGAAAATCTCAACCATTATCAACCATTATAAAAACCCTACTACTGTATTAGTACATAGCTCCCGTGTTTATATAATAATAACAAAACAGCAACAGCAATAATAATACATTTTTAGCACTAACTATGCACCGGGTGCCCATTCTAAAGGTTTTAGTGGGACTGTTTCATTTAATCTGACAGCTCTACAGGATAGGTACTACTATTACCCTCATTTTATAGATGAGGCAATTGAGGAACTGAATTACTAAAGAATCTGCTAACTGGTAAGTGGCACAGCCAGGATTAGAAAACTTTCCGAGCTTCTGTTCCTAACGTTGTAGGACTAATTCCTATTTCAATGGAAAATGAGATTTTTTTTTTTAACCATACAAGGTTTCTCAAATATCTGAATACACATTAAATACCTTCCATTATTTTTACTTTCATGATTTTCAAAGTTCTTCCAAAGTGTATTATACACATCCCTGTTCAAATTCCTTCTTGAGCTGTATCAGAGAACTCAAGAGTTTAAGTGGCACCTTGAAGGGTCTCATTGTAAAGAATTCCCTTTCTTCAGCAACTGACCAGTGCGTCGAGAGAGACCTCAGCGCCCTCAGCTTTGCCCTCCCTCAGAGTGGTTTCTCTAAACCTCTAAGGCATTACCCAAGAGCGCGCGCGCAGGCTTGATGACCGCTTCTTGTTTAGAAGTCTTCATCATAGTTTCTTGGGGCCCAGCTATCAGTCCTCCAAATCTTTGTTTTTTCCCCAAAAGATTCATCAGGTCTCTGTGAAATCAGGACTCCGCTTAGCTGCCCCGGGAGACACGGTTGGCCCCCTCTGATCCCCACACCTTGGTTATATTTGCATGCTATCCAAAGTGCCTGACTAATCTCATGCAAGCTTCTGAAACTCTCATTTGCTCATAGTAAACAGACAATATCTTTCTGTGGTTTTTGTGATTCCCTCCTTTTAATTTCTTCTGCCTGATGCTTCAGCTGTCTGCGCTGGATATCGCCCCAGCATCTTAAATCCAGAGCTCTCTTCTGCTTCAGCGGCCCCCACGGTGTAATTTCCTCATTCAGTTCTGAAGGGCTGCAGCAGGATATGCATTATCAGGGCATCCTAGGGTTGGGGAGAACCCAGGGGGAGTCATTTAGATCACTCCCCTGCCTTCAGGTGGGACTTCATGCACACCAGAGTGGTAACAAATAATTTAGCACAGAAAAATAACAGGCAATACTTAACTCCCTGCAAGACATCTGAGATTCTCTTGCAACCCGCAGTCTTCCACCCTAAATCTAAACCTCCAGGGTTGGGACTGAAACACTTATTAAAAACTCTGGCAAGTGGATTGAGTCCTCTGCAAACCTGGGCCTCCTGCCAACACTGGGGTGGACACACACTCACCTGAAACAGGGGAGAGGTGGCGTGAAGGATCTTGATTAAACTAGCTCCACTAGGGGTCCTTTCGGCTAAGGCAACCAATCATCCAAATGGGGACATTTTTAAGTGTAAAAGGGTTTGCTATTGACAATTATGTCATGGCAACGGTTACAAACTTGGACTAACCCAGGCAAACTCGGATGTATGGTCACCATGTGTTTGGGAGGTGCTAAGAACATGAGGGGCGGGAGGAGGGGTGAGGCAGGGCAGAAGTAAGAAGGAAAAAATGTTCCAAAATGTATCATCCATATCCTTTGGAATTTTTAGACCAATGGTTCTCACATTAAAATTGCCCAGGGAGCTTTCAAAAAAATCAAACCCCAGACCCCAGCCTAGACCTATTGTGTCGGAACCTCTGTGTGTGAAGACCAGGCATGAAGACGTCTTGAACATCCCCAGGTGATTTGAACGCACAGGCAAGGTTCAGAACCCTGCTCAGGACCTTCGGTGAGTATCTCAGCTCATGTGGATGCAAGCTGAGTGGTCCCTTTGGAGCTAAAAGGCTCAAACATACCTGTAAAGTTTGACACAATAGGTTGTGTTCAGCTGCAAAGAACAGAAGACCTTAATAATCAATAAAGAGATTTATTACTTCATTTAAATGAAGGCCTAAGGTAGGGTGAAGTTAGGCTTGGTTAATTTGGTGACTCAATGACATCATCAAAGTCTTACATTCTTGAAACATTGTACATATTGTCACCTACTCAGTGATGTCTGGGAATAACAAGGGCAGGCTGACATCATGTAGTTTTACGTTGACTAATCACACGTTCTCTGTGTCCTGACAACCAGCAGTGTCTGGCCTTAGCAGGTACCCAGTGATTGTTGATTGAATAAATGTTAGCTCTTCCCACTTAAAAAAAAAAAAGGTCTTACATTCTTCTGCCTCTTCCCTGTGTCTTCCTAACTTGGCTTTCTTCTGGGCTAGTTTGTTGCATAATTATGAGATGGTTTCCACAGTTCTAGGCATCAAATTCAGACATGAAGTCCCAAAGGACTCCTTGTGTCTTTCTAAGATTTAGAAGACTTTCCTAGGATCTCCCCAGCAGACCTCGTCTTCTGTTGCATTAGCCAGACCTGGGTCATATGCCTGAAAATAATCACTGGCAAAGAGAATTGTCACCATGATCGGCTTTGGTAGTTCAGGGCTTTTACCACTGAGCTGGGTAAGGGTCTTCTTCCCCGAGGGAGGGACACTCGGCAAATCAGAGTTCTGGTGGCAAGGAAGGAAGAATACATAGGAACCAACAGTGTCTGCAGCACCTAACCGCACCCCAAATCAGGAACATCTGCAGCAAACCCAATCAAGTTGTTTTATGGATAGAAATACCCACCCTAACGGGGTTGTTTCGTGGAGCAGATGAAATGGTGTAAGCAAAAGGGCTATACATTACATACTATTTTAAAATCATGTATTTTTAATTTGTATTTATTATTGTTATTTTTTAAATCTAAGCATAGTTGATTTACAGTGTTGTGTTAGTTTGATGTACAGCACAGTGATCCAGATATACATATATACACATACATATATATTCTTTTTCGTATTCTTTCCCCTTATAGGTTATTACAGAATATTGAGTATAGTTCCCTGCACTATATAGTAGGTCCTTTTTGGTTACCTATTTTATATGTAGTAGTGTGTATCTGTTAATCCTACACTCCTAATTTATCCCTCTCGCCCCCTTTCCCCTTTGGTAGCTATAAGTTTGTTTTTTATGTCTGTGGGTCTATTTCTGTTTTGCAAATAAGTTCATTTCTATCGTCTTTTAGATTCCACAGATAAGCAATATCATATGATTTTTTTCAAGAATTTCATTTCATAGAAGGAAAAACAAAGCCACAGGAAAACGGAACTGTGCTATCAAGCTTACCCAAGCAGTCCTGGTCAGAAGCCATCTGAAGTGCAGCCTTGTGTGCCCCCCAGGTGACCGTTCTGCTAGCACGTCCCACCATCTGGTTTCCCAGCTCAGCCACGGGCTCTTCCAGGAGGGGGTCAGGATGAGGTATAGTATAAACATAAAACAAAAGTTGAATGGGATATTTCTGGAGGAATACTCCTTATGATGTGTGGGGAGAGAATGGAGGAAGTATTTGCAATGGTCAGGAGAGGAAGAAACACAAATGGGGGTGAAATGAAAACAAAATGGAGACCCAGAGAAGATACACAGATGTCGGAAGAACCCCTGGCAGGAGGCGTCTGGGAAGTGGGACGGTATTGCTTAATCTCTGTCAGGCTTGCAAAGGGTTCGTTGCTAGTGGTATTACAAGATTTTTTTTTCTGATTCCTAGAATTTGATGTGTCAGAACGCAGATGTTGCATTAGGCTGCTTTGCCATTTGTAGGGCAGCCTGGCACCGTGTGGTAAAGACTTCAACCACCTGGGGAGTCTTTGCAGAGGGGAGGATGGGGGACGGAGATGTGCATGAAGCTGAGGTTCTTTTTTCTCGAATCATTTCGGAAATGATTAACTTAGTTCTTTGACAATGTGTGTATTGCTTCTTTTTCTCCCACTCCATCCCTTCTTAAAAATCTTTGCTCTGGCTTAAGTAGTTTCTTCGTGTTCTTGGTGTGGGTGTAATAATATGTTTGAGAATTTTGAAATCCAGACCATGAAACAAAATATCCTGTGGTTAAACCACAGTGCCGGTGGGGCAGTGTCATGGAGAACACCACTGACCAAACAACCATATATGCCAATATTTACTTTCTGGTGGTACCTTGTTCTGCCATCTCTAGATTTTATTTTACATTTGGAGTAGTAAACCAGGACCAACAATACAGAGGAAATGTCCAGAGTTACGCAACTGATGCATTCTTGGTTAATATGTCCAAATAAGCAAGGCTACTCTTGAGTAAAACTACAAAAATGATAATGTCCCTTTGGGGACCCATCTCACTTCTCTTCTGCATGTCTCTGGTCCTGGCTGCCTTTCTCTCCTACTGATGCAATAGTAAGAGTTCTCTAACTCCAGCATCCCAGAATCCTCCCCTCTGCTGCACCCTTCCCACTGGTCTCTCCACCCCCCACCCTGGCTCCGAAATTATCACAAGCCCCACTACCCTCCTCCCTGCGACGCTCAGTATACTTCAGCTCAGCATGGCCGATCCACACTGGGTGTTGGCACAGTGTGACTGAGTAAATCAATTTACTTTAAGGCATGAATGACTGAAGACATTTACCTTTTAAATGAAATGTTTTTAACCCAAATGAATCTATAATTGGTGGAACTCTAAGCACTTACAACGAGCAGTAAAAATGAAGACTTCCAGGCAGTGCCAGAGAAAAGAGTGGTGAAGGAAATCTGGGGACGTCTTTGACGTCACCCACTTAGGCCACAGCAAACTTAAGCTACTCAAAGTCAGGTTGAAGGTCACACCTCCTTATCTGGGAGAGAAGTAGAGAGGAAAACAAGGAGATGTTATACTTCCAAAATCATGAGATGCCTCTCTCTTTGCCTTGGATTTTGCCTCCTCTTTTTATGTCAGCCGTCATAGTTGTCTCTGGGCTATGTCCTTGGTCAATCCAGCGTGGGCTCATAATTGCACAAACTGTGATAAAAGAAATACATATCCCAGAATACATTTTCCAAGAAGCAGTTCTTCTAAAATATCAGACTCTGGACCAGTATGTTCACAAGGATCTAGTTTATAGGCAGAGTTTCAAAAGAAGCACACCCAGAAAAGATTGATAAAAAGTGACAGTGCTAATGATATATCCATGGGCTCTAATTCTTTGCTCCCTGGGAATTCCCTCATGAAAAGACTCCAAAGGAAGGTACAGGTTCTTCAGTTAAGCCTGATGGACTTGTGTTAAATGTCAAAAGCAGTGAAGGAATCATAACCCTAAACAAAATAGTGAACTCCCAGGCTCTGCTACTGACTGTCCCTCTCAGAATATATGCACGTAGGCACTCCGTACCTTGGTTCTCCCACATAAATAAAACTTTGTGCTTGATTGCCTGTAATAGCGAGAGGTTGGAGAAAAAAATCTAATGTTTGTCAACAGGGAACTTGTTAAATAAAGGCTAGTATGTCTATACAATGAGGTATTAGGCAGCTATCAAGAAGGACAAGGAAGCTATTTTCTGGCACAGGACTAACTCCCATAGAAACTGAACACGTAACGATGTTACCTGCTGTGTAAGAAGGGGCCACGCAGGGATGCACTTACTCACATTTGCAGCATTTGCATAAGTAAATAATGATTAGATGGTTACTTGTGCAGAGAAAATGGGTACGGGAGTGAAATAATGGGGACAGGAGTGGGAGCCAGACTCTTCACCATTTTCTATTGTTTGGATTTTTGAGCCATGAAAATGGATTTCTTATTCAAAAGCTTTTGTGATTAGAATTTGAAATATTTTCAAAGTGGTTTGTTGAGAGCATTTGTTATATTATTCTCCAGTGACGTAGGCTGAACTTGAAAGATGTTCTCCATGGGATGGAGGAGGAAACAGAGCCTCCAAGTGATCTGGCTAAGACCCTACCTCTGCCATTCTTTGATTTTGGGCAAGCTGCTTACCTTTTCTAACCCAATCTGTGAAATTGGAATAATAATAGAATTGAAATGATGAATGTGGAGCGGCAGGTGAGGACTCAGTGAAAGTTAGCTGCTATCATATGGCACAGTGGCTGAGATCCCAGAATACAGGTCTCCTGACTTCTAGTCCAGTGTGTGCTTCCCCAGAAGCTTTATAGGAAAGTGGCTGTTCTTTGGTGTTCAAATACTTAGAGATTTCTTGGAATGAAGTTATCTTCTAAGAGGTAAGAACAACTTGGTGTTAATAAAAGAAAACCCTCTGAAATGAATAGATTTTCCCTCTAAAAGTTGTTCCATCTTCTGGCTAGCATAACACTTTAAAACAAGACGGATGGATGAATGAATACGATGTCTTAGGTTTGATTGAAAGCAGAAAGAGGAAGTAGGTGGGGGGCTATAGATGAAACAAACTGGCTATGAGTTGAAAACTGTTGAAGCTGGATGATGGGGACATGGCGGTTTATATACAATTTTGTCTGCTTTTAGATATGTTTAATATTTTCCATAATAAAAGGTAGACGTATATATTGTAGCGGATTAAAGATGGCTACAAATTCTCTGATACTCCCCCTATTTGAGTGGTGGGGTCTACATCACCTCCCTTTAATCTGGTGGGCTCTGTAGCTGTTTTGATCACTAGAATACCGTGGAAGTGACCCTGTGCTAGTTTGCTGACTTTGGCCTTATAACACGGGCAGCTTCTAGCTGCTGTCTTTTGGGACACATGCCTGGAGACCTGAGCTGCCATGTCTGAAGTCTGACTGTCCTGCTGAAGAGACCACGAGGAGGGGCCTTGAGAGCACACAGAGAGGGAAAGGGGCCCAGATTTCCTGTCATGGCCACAAAGGAGCCCAGCATGTGAATGAAGCCATCTTTGTCCCTATTACCTCAGCTCAGTGACCAGTGGGATACCACTGAGTGACTTAGTTGTTGTACCATAAAGCATAAGAATTGTCCAGTCAAACTTTGCTCAAATTCCTGTCACACAGGAAATGAGTATTATAAGATGATTGCTGTTTTAAGCACCAAGTTTTGGGGTTGTTAGTTACACAGCACTAGACTGACAATGCACACACACGCGCGCGCGCACACACACACATTTACTTTAAACATTAAGTACAAGACATTTAAACAACTGGCTACCTAAAATGTTGCAGCATGACTAAACTAAGTTATAAAATTATAAAGAGCTTTGTTCTCAGTGTAACCAAATTAAGTATTTGAAGTTCAGGACAGTATTATAAAGGCAGACTAGGTCTTTTTAGTAAGTAAATTGTAATGATACCTTGTGAAAGACTTTCAGAATCTGAGAAGTTCTGCTAGTCTTCATTTGGTACCAATTTTGTTGACAAAACTATCGAGGGGCAAGAAACTGCCAAAGCTCTTAGGAAAAAAAGAACACAGACACGTTACAGATAGATGCAGCCATGTCTCCACTGAATGTGATTTGGTGGCCACTTTTCATGGTTTTCAATGTCATCCCTTCATTTGGTAACATGCATGTTTCATGGAGTAGATATAATATTAATCATGGTTTTTTGAGCATTGATTTTTTTTTTATTGGCTGTGTTGGGTCTTCATTGCTACACATGGGCTTTCTCTAGTTGTGGTGGCGGGGGGCAGGGGGCAACTCTTCATTGTGGTGCACGGGCTCCTCATAGTGGTGGCTTCTCTCGTTGCAGAGCACGGGCTCTAGGCGCATGGGCTTCAGTAGTTGCAGCACATGGGCTCCATAGTTGTGGCTCACGGGCTCTAGAGCGCAGGCTCAATTGTTGTGGCGCACGGGCTTAGTTGCTCTGTGGCATGTGGTGTCTTCCTGGGGCAGGGATAGAACCCGTGTCCCCTGCATTGGCAGGCGGGTTCTCAACCACTGAGCCACCAGGGAAGCCCCTCGAGCGTTGATATTTAAATCCCGTTTACTCATCATCTGCTTGTGCAAATAGCACCTCGGTTGATTTAAGTGGTAACTTCACTTAATGGAGAGAGCTCCATTTTATTTACATTCGTATGTGACATCGTTAGCAAGCAAAGAAACAGCAGAAACAAAAAAGACAAAGCTTCCTGTGAGTGTCCCTGTGCGTTATACAGAACCCTCCTCGGTTCTCAGATTGGGCAGGTTACGTCAAACCCAGTTTCTCAGTAAGGCCCCTCCCGCTTACGCTGTGGCTGAGCCGCAGCGCCTGTTACCCCGACACCTGGCTCTGCTTTGTTTTTCTTCGTGGTAACTCTAAAGGCATTATATTTTACATTGGCTTGTTTGCTGTCACTTTCATATAAGACCCTCTGGACCTAAAACATTGAATGGCACCTAGTAGATATGTAATAAGTCCTCATTACGTGCATGGACTATTACCTAGCTGTAAAAAGGAATGAAATTGGGACATTTGTAGAGACAGGGATGGACCTAGAGACTGTCATACAGAGTGAAGCGAGTCCAAAAGAGAAAAACAAATATCGTATGTTAATGCATATATGCGGAATATAGAAAAATGGTACAAATCAACCAGTTTGCAAGGCAGAAACAGAGACACAGATGTAGAGAACAAACATATGGACGCCAAGTGGGGAAACTGGGAGGGGGGGATCGGGAGGGAATGAATTGGGAGATTGGGATTGCCGTATATACATTACTAATAAGAAAAAAAAATCAAATTGTACACTTTATATGCATTTTATTGTATGTCAATTGTATCTCAATAAAAGTTCTTAAAGAAAAACATTCAAGTGAATATTTTTATCGCCATTGATTTACGATGGGAAACCACCTAAATGTATCAAAATATGGAAACAGTTAAATAAGTTATAATATAGCCATGTGATAGAATAATATAAGAATTATGATGCGGTGCTGAGTTCCAAAGCAGTACTTTAAAATTATGCCAGATACCTCTAGGTCTGCTGGAGGAGACCACCAGCCTCCTGACATACATTTTCTTTTCTGTGGGAAGAATTATTAATAGTCATTAACTTGTTCTGAAATGTGAGAAGGCAGTTAGCCACCCGGTGCCTGAGGGAAGGACAGTATATTTCTGTGGCCAAGCCAAGCTGTCTGTCCGGGTGCTTCTTCGAGCAAATCGTTCCTGGGAGGAAGTGCTCTCATTTGCATAAGGAGCCTAGGGGCCTTCTGAGGGGAAGTGACTGAGACTCTACTAACTTATCCCTGAAACTCAAAGTTAGACAGCTCTGCTGGGGCAGATTGGGAGGGCCCTGACTGAGGCTTGCAGTGGGGGCGGGGGCGGTGGGGGGGGAATAAGGCAGAGAGTCTTTTGACATAAAATTACCTTGAGGGTGGAAAGAAATAGGATGGGTAGTCTGTCGTATCCTGAACTGACAGGTGTCAGTGACCATTCTAGGCCGGTGAGCATGAAAGCAGGGGTCTGTGCTGGGACAGCACCTTGGGAGGTAGGTCTATGCAGGGAACTGGCTGTGTGAATGCTGACCTTACCAGTGGTCCGTCCAGTGGCTAACTCCTAGGCCACGCTTCACACTGCAAAGTGGTGAAATCCAGGCCATAGTCTCTGTGACTCTAGGGAGATTGGATATTATTGTTTTCCCCAGGCCCCAGATGATGTCAGAATCAGCCCCACCCAAGTAAGTAAGCAGATATTCCTGGGAGTGTGGGGGAGGTATGGAAGGGAGCTAGACTGGACTTCCTGTGAATCTTGCTAAGAGGAGATTCAAGTACTTCTCTTTGGGAAACCGGGGGATGGAGGTATTCTGTCTTACATCTTAAAGTCAGATATCTTCATTACCTGCTCTACTGGGTTAAATGGTATCCCCCAAATATTCACGTCCACTTGGAACCTCAGAATGTGACTTTATTTGGAAATAGGGTATGTGCAGAAGTAATTAGTTAGGATGAGGTCATACTGAACTAGGTTGAGTCCTAAATCCAGTGACTGGTGTTCTTATAAGAAGGCCATGTGAGCACATAGAGATGCAGACACACTGGGAAGAAGGCCATGTGAGGACAGAGGCAGGGTTTGCAGTGATGCTGCCATAAGCCAAGGAGGCCAAGGATTGCTGGCGCCCACCAGGAGCTAGAGGAGCCAAGCAAGGATCCTATCCTCCTCTAGGGCGTTCAGGGGGAGCATGGCCCTGCCAATATCTTCACGTTGGGCTTCTAGCCGCCAGAACTGTGAGAAGAAGTTTCTGTTGCTTAAAGACATCCAGTTTATGGTACTTTGTTCTGACAGCCCTGGGAAACAAATACACATGCATTAATAAGATGATCTTAATTTTGAAAAAAATGATAGGTAGGTAGATCAATAATGCACATATATGTGTATGCACAGGGGAAAGCATACAGAAAAGTGGCATATGACACAAAGAGCTTGCAGCAAAATATTAGTGGTGGTGATTTTCAGTGGTATGAAAATGAATGACTTTTATTTCCTTCTTTTTTCTTCTTCAATTTTTTTATAAGCAGTGGTTATTACCTTAATAATCAGAACTAAATTAACTGCTCCTCTAATGGAGGCTTCTGGCACATTAACACCCAAATCTGCCAATCAGATTGTTTTAAATCCCACTTTAAAAAGTACTTATTTTGGTATTTAACCAGTATTGGCCACCAAATGTATTTCTCTAAGCACAGCTATGGTTTGCCTTTATTTAGTTTTTTATTCCTTTGCTTCATTTTCTTTCAAAAGATAATCCTCTTCAAGTTACAAAACTCCACAGTCCCATGGAGTTTTAAATATTTCTCAATTCTTCCTTCTAACCATGTTGATGTTTAAAATCAGTTGGTGGTTCTATTCTTCTTAGGTATGAATGAAAGCATCTCAATAATGATAATAACCAGCCTTGCTCCGTGCTGGGCACTATTCTAAGTGCTTTACACGTGTTGATCTGGGCTAGAACCCTCTTCATCTCCAAAAAGTCCAGTTTGGATGATTAATTATGTGGTCATCCTGCCTATGAGGTCCTATAATTACCCCCCATTTTACATGAGAAAACCAAGGCACAGAGAATTTCAGTAACCTGCTGAAGTTCACACAAGGAAATAAGGGACAGAGCTGAGATCTGAACCCAAGCTCCAGAATCCATGCTCTTCTAAATACTATACGATACTGTGTGCACTGCCTCTGGTAAAATAATATGAAAGAGTATAGATACTACAAGCGAAATATAACTTTTTTTCTAAGTAATTTTTGATTAGGTGCTTTAGGTGTTATTTAAAATCTATTTTATATCCTACAAATAAGCATGATAGAGAGTAAAATGGATTTAATGTGTTCCCTTAAAGTCCTGGAAAATAAGTCTGAAATTGTTCTTACATAAGAGCACAGCCGTTAGTCAAGGACACGGTCGGAAAATCAGAAGGCTGCAGAGACCAACTGACCACAGCGCACAGAGCAAACTGACCCCTGACTGAAAACTTGTCACTGCCTTCTTATTCTCTTAGGAATAAACCTTACAGTCCTCACCCAGATTCCAAGACTGTGTCCACCTTTCTAGTCTTAAGGGTTTTCTTTCTGCTTCTGGAACATTTTATCTTTTCTGCCACTTCCAGCTTTTTCTCTGCACATGTTGTTCCCTCTGACTGAAGAGTCCTCCCTTCTTCGCCATCTTTGCCGGGAGAGTTCAAGGTTAAACCCCACTTTTCAGAGAGGTATTTCTTGACCTTGGTTCCCCTCTGGCCCCCCACCCCCTAAACCTCTGTGAGTTTCGGTCCCTCCGTTACACACACCAAGGGCTTGCTCTGCTCGCTTCTGTAACACTCATGGCTCCAATCCAACCTCCATCTTCTCCATCCCGCTGGGGGGCCCCTGTCCAACTTGCTCAATGCTGCGTCCCCACCATCAATACACAGGAAGTCACCTGGAAATATTTGTAAACTAAATTCCCAACGGCCACACGGACTAAAGGAAGTAGCAGACTCCCCTCCACGCACACATAAGCTTCGGATTTGAAAAGTTTGCAGTCAATGAGAGCAATAGATAAGAATACATCAATCATAAGACTGCAAAATTAACAGAATGGGGTTAAGGTCATGGCTGAGGCTGTACTATTTAGTTACCCCTAAAGCTGGTGGTTAAATTCATCTAATAGGATTTTGAGATGTCTCACCTGTATTAAATCAATTAACTATAGTATGTTCTAATTTGCACATGAGAATTTACACTCCTCACATCTCACCTTGTACCGAAAGATCCAGCTTTCTGTCTGACCCTAAGATATCCTCCACATCATTAAGACATATATGCAGACCTGGAGATAACAGATGATTATCTTTCATAGGGGCTAATTGTTTTTCCCTTCTGGAAATAATAGTCATGACATATGTAAATTTCAATTATAGCATTTATAGAGGAAGAGGTAACTAAAAAGCAAGAAAACTGATTTTTTAATGACAGTTATGAATTTTCTAGTTGGTTTATATAACTTAGAGATCAGCTGCCTGGGTACTCCCCAGATATTCCAGAGTTATGGGGGGTGCACTCTTTTAGATGGTATTTAAATAAAAATCATCAACCATATAGGATATCAGATAGCAATGGGTTGGTAAATGCTATGGAGAAAGTTAAACAGGACAGAGGACTAGGAAGTGAGGAGATTCTGCCGTGTTAAATAGGCTTGACAAAGAAAGCCTCACTGAGAAGATGGTTTTTGAAAAATGACTTGAATTTGGTGAAGGAGGGGTGGAGGTAGGACAGAAAGGGTGCAAGCTTTCCAGCAAGTCCAAGGGTCCTGAGGCAGAAGCTTGCCTGGTGAGTTCAGGAACATGGAGGCTAACCTGGCTGGAGTGGAGCCAGCAAAGTGGAGCAAAGCAGAGGGTGGAGACTGAGGGACTTGGAGTAGGAAATAAAAGGCTGCTGTCAGGTCTTGGCTTTCATCCCGATGAGCTGGGAAGTCGTGGGAGGGTGTGACAAGAGGTGTAATACGATCTGTCTGGTTGTTGAGTATAGACTGAAGGGTCAAGGGTGAAAGCTCAGTGAATAAGCTGGAGGCTTCTGTAGAAAAGCAGGCAAGAGATGAAGAGATGTAGGTGACCTGGACCAAAGAGGTGACAGTGAGAGCAGAGAAAAGTTCAGTTTACATATATATATTGAAGATGGAACTACTTGTCTGATTACTTCCTTATTTATTTATTTTTATTTGTTTATTTATTTATTTATTTAGGCTGCGTTGGGTCTTTGTTGCTGCGCTTGGGCTTTCTCTAGTTGCAGCGACCTGGAGCTACTCTTCGCTATGGTATGCAGGCCTCTCACTGCAGTGGCCTCTCCCATTGCGGAGCATGGGCTCCAGGCACACAGGCTTCAGTAGTTGCGGCACGTGGGCTCAGCAGCTGTGGCTTGCGGACTCCAGAGCACAGCCTCAGCAGTTGTGGCACACAGGCCCAACCACTCCACAGCATGGGGGTTCCTCCCGGACCAGGGATCGAACCCATGTCCCCTGCATTGGCAGGCAGACTCTCAGCCACTGCACCACCAGAGAGGGCCCTGATGACTTCCTTTTAAGTGTTGATACACATAGCCACCTTTTCTTCCAGGAAGCTTGTGTCAATTAATACTTCCCATCGACAATGTAGGCAGCAGCCATTTCTCCGTACAGTGAATTCACCAACACTGAATTAATGTATTGCTTAAAATTTTAGAAGTGAAAGTTAATTCACAGTATTTCTCTTTGGAGGGAATCAGTCATTTTCTGAAATGCCTTGGAGTTGAGAATCCCTCCCTTAGAAGGCAAGAGTTGTGAGCTCGAACCTGTTAGGATATACCATCCTCATACTGAGATGGGGCGTGAGCCCTCTGGCTGAGGTGGCTCAACAGCCGGGCTGACCTCGTGTCGCATGCAGACCCATCTCTGGTCCCTCAGACCACATCAGATAAGTGACAAGGACAAATCACACAACCGAAGTGACTCACCACCTGGACATTCCACTTCGCCCTCCCACGACGAAAGGACGCCAGCTTCTCGTGGACTTGCTGTTGTTGTTGCCATTGAAGAACAGTTGTTTGTTTTGCTTAAGATGAAATAATGCCAAGTGCTTTTTAGGGCTCAGTATTTCAAGAACTTGTTGAACTGTATGCATTCCACACAGGTGACTGGCAAATCTTACGTCTCGCAACGGTCCTTCAGCCCTCAGTTTCTGTGTCTGCCCTCATCCACTCTGGTGCGTGGACACTGCAATTTCATTTCTTCTTTCTGCTGAGATTATTGCACATTTGGGGAAAAGCATCTAAAATGTCATCAAGAAAACAAGAAAAGGAAAGGGTGGCTTCTTAGGGTGCTTCTGTTAATTTAAATCTTTATTCTGGCTTGCTTTCTCTCTGGCTTCTTTTATGTATTTACCCCTCGGGGTTGGAGTAATTGCATTTCTGGTTTTTCTTCTTTGATGGCCAGAGTTGGCTTAGTAAGACTGGTATAACACCTCAAAGATTTCTTCTGTTCCAACATATTGGGTTCCTTTGGATTGTTTATCCTTAATGTCTTTCATTGCTTCTCTGTCCCTGTCCCTTTTCAAATTTTTCTATTGTTTGCATACAGGTTTCTTCTTGCACCTGGAATTGTTTGCTGAGACATCTCCAACTGCTAGCAAATTGGAAAGAAGCTGGTTCAGTAGAACCGTCGCCTTCTCTTTCTCAGCATGTGCTTGCATTTCTGTGACAGTTTGGGCTATGAAATAATTTCTGATGTTTGGCAGGATTGTTGAGGCATCACACACCCCCACACAAGGAGATCTTTTAAGGACTTGTGATTAAATCTCCCAGAACTCCTTCCCATTTGCCACTCACTTTTGCCTGGCTTCCTGCTGTTCCTTTGGTGGGAATTTTGGTTTTACATGAGAAAGAATTATTTTCTAGGTTACATTTTCTAAGGTAGCAATTTAACTGTGATTGTTATCCTTTTTAAGAAGGGATGTCTTATTTTGGAACTGAGAAAGAAGTAGGGGGAATTCCACAAAAAAAATAACAGTGAAAGAAGAGAAGTGAGGTTTATAATACACAGCCACCTAAATTTCCATTTAAATTTAGAACTAGTTCGCACAATACCATCAAATCTTGAAGCCCTCTTAGACATGGGAGCCTGATCATCAGTTAGTCTTCCCCCTTGCTTGGTTTATCTTATCTTCAAACACCGGTTCTATGGGAGCGGTTGTCAAGGAAACCTGGTCTGCAAGGCACTTCCCGAATTCTTTCCATGGGTCCTGACTCTGGGAGCACCGTTGTGCAGTAGGGGCTTCTGTCTGCAACTTGTTATCGTTTTTATCTCAATTAATACAAACAATCACTTGATGACTAGGGGAAATTTTTTTACATTTTGAGATGAGGCATTGAATAAAAGATATCATCATTTTGTCCACCAGCTAGATTTTAATTGATGTGCCACCTAACAGTCATTCATGAATATCATGTACAATTCGCCATCCCCAAAGGCTTTCACGTGTGGAGTTAGAATGATGTCCTCATAAAAACATGAGTCATGAAAACTACCCAGATTTTCAGTTCTGCAAAGATGAAAACTGTGATCTAAATGTTATTCATAGTCTCCAGTTCCCCACTGATATGGACATAAGACTCAGGGATTCAGAGAATCCTCATCTGCTCAGTGTGAATCTTTAAATATTTCTCTCAGCACAGCCTTTAGATTTTCCTTTGCTTAAGCCACTGTGTTCTAAATGTGAGGGTTTTTAAACAGATAAATTTTTGTTTGTTTAGTTTAGGGAAAATCCATAATATTCTATTATTTGGCTCTATTCTGAACTTAGCTATTCCCTAAAGTCATCTTTTAAATAAAATGAGGAACTTGGAAAAATAATTTTGTTTCCAATACAGTAAGAAATTAGCAGGTCATCTTTCTTAGCTGAGTCCATTCAGGCTGCTATCACAGAATAGCTTATAAACAGCAGAAATTTATTTCTCACAGTTCTGGAGGCTAGAGGTCGGAGATCAGGGTGCCAGCAGGGTAGGGTGATGGGCGTCCTCGCATGGTGGAAGGGACAAGGGATCCCATTCAAGAGGGCTCCATCCTCATGATTTAAGCACCTTCTAAAGGCCGCACCTCCTAATACTAATACCACCATCTTTGGGGGTCAAGATTTCAAAATATGAATTTTGGAGGTGGGGCAGAAACGTTCAGACCATAGCACTACCTCAGCAACTTTGTACTAATGTCTGTGAGCTATTGAGTTCAAGTCAAAATTAGATACCTAATGTTCGTTCGTTCACGCATTCATTCATTCGTCTGTCCATCCAACACTTACATTGAGGAAGCCTCTGTAACAATGAGTGTAACTTCAGTCTCTCACAATTAAGTACAATGTTCGCTTTCCTTTTTTGTCGATGTTCTTTCTTAAGTCCAGGATGTTTTCTTCTCTTTCTTGTTTGCGGAGAGTTTTTATCATAAAAGTTGTTGGATTTTGTGGAATGCTTTTGTTGCATATATTGATACAATCATGCCAATTTGTCTTCATTAGAAAGTGGAATAAAGCTCACTTGGTGACGGTGGAAAAAAAACACAAAAAACCCCCAAATAGTGTAACTTTAATGAAAGACCACATGGCATAGCAGATCGATGACTTATCTGAGCTAAGGCTAAGTATAAGTGTACTAGAGCAGATGGTGGAAGGTCTACTATACAGTAATAAATGGCTTGGGTTTTTTCTTGCAGCAAATGAAAGCCATTGTAAGATTGCAATCAGAGGAATAACAGGCTGCCGACCGCAACGTGGAGGACAAATTGGGGTGGAAGAGTAGTGGCAGGGAGCACCGAGGAGTGTGCTGCTGTGGTCTAGGCAAGCCTGGCCTGAGGATGGGACACCCAGGGTGCAGATGGAAGAAACACGCTTTAGAGATGTTTAGTAGGTAGAATGGTAAAGACCTGATGGATTACCCTGGAAACAGTAGAAGGGTGGCGTTGACTTTGACTCCGAAGCAGGGGAGGACAGATGTAAGAGGGAGGGAGATACAGTTGTGGGTAGGGTGTGGGAGATGCTGAGTGTGGGCTGCCTGAGAAGAAGCAAGAGAAAGCTCTGCAAAAGCCAAGCCTGGAGATCAGGACACCTGAAGCACATCCTACTGCCGACCAAACATCCTCACTTTTGTCTCTGGGTCTCTTCGTTACAATTTTTATTCTCACTTTCCCAGGCAGACTGTGATGTTCTGTGAACGGGTCTTCTCCCAGCCTCAGCTCCGGGTCTCTGCTCCGTGAAATTCTCTATTCCTGCTACCCCTAGAGTGACCTAAATGAAATGCTAATCTGCCATTTCCTGACTAATTCCTTAAATGACATTTCCATGTCATTTCCTGATTAACTCTTCACGGCGGCTCACTCCCCGCACTGTGTGATCACATTCAAGCTCTTCGTCATAAGCCCGCAAGCCCTCTCTAAGTGGCCTTTGCTGACCTCAGGAAGGATTCCCTACCTCACACATTTTGCTCAAGCCCTACATGCCCCTTGCAGTTCCCTGACCTCCCCCTGTGCTGTCTGACCCTCCTGCTGTTACCTCTAGCTGACAGGGTTGAAGAAGTAGGAGCAAATGGACTAATGAATGAGGCAAGGACCTGAAAGAGAGAGAAAGCAGGCAGTCAAAGACACAGGAAGGCAGGAAGAGAGAGCCTCTGCTGGGATTTTAGGAGAGGCATCGGAATTGTAGGAGATGTAGATAAATGCGTGGGTAACCAAAAGGGCAGGAGGTTGAGTGCAGGGAAAATACTGGATCTCAGCTGTTTCTGTCAAACACAGGATTCCTCTAATGGGCAATTTTGGCTCAGGGACTTTCCAACGACCTGATGGAGATTTTCTCAGAACGGTGCTGCAGTCAGAGGCCCTTCCTACTCAAACCTGCCCTCCCTCTCTCCTTTCACAGGTGTCACACCGGCATCAGGGCTCAAAGCCTCTCCCTGATGACTCCTCCCTCCCCCTTTATCTTCACAGGCATTTCCCTCAATAAATCTCTTGAACATCTAATTCTGTCTTTGTGTCTAGCTCTTCAGGGACCCAAACTGACATACCATTTTGTAAGTTACACAAATGTGGGGGTGGGGGATAAAACTTACACAAATGTGGGGGTGGGGGATTTGATGTCTCCATGTGGTGGAAGAACAGGTGTGAGGGCACAGAAATTGCAAGGGTAGACTGTGAGGGTCAGAGAGTAGAACATTAGAATTTCATTGATCTGGAAGTGAGGGGTTCAGGGGTGAAAAAGGACCAAGAATACTCATGGAGAATAGATGGGTAAAGCAGAGTAGAAGTGAAGGTCAGTAAGATAGGACAGGAAATACAAGGCACGAATGTTAGTTTTTACTGATTTTACTCAGAACAGCCATGAGACCTGCTAAAAGACAGCAATTCTCAGCTCTCTTTGCAGTTGGGGTGGCCCAAAATATATGTAAGTAGAAGTCATTGGGTTGGGGCTGGGGATCTGGGAAAAATTTTGAAGTGAGCAATCACCTGGAAGGTGTACCCACTTGCCATTTCTTCTTCCCTTTTCTTCTTTTGGCCTTTCAGCCAGCTTGAACCCTGAGGCCACTTTAAGGATGGAACCCAAGGCTAGGATGGTGCAGCAGACGGAGTCCTCAGCAACATGGGTTCACCATTCTCGCCCTTGATCCACCTAGTTTCTAGACTTGTTTTGTGTGAGTGAACTCTGGGTTATTTCAGCCACTTAGTTGGGTGTTTTATGTACAGCCACAGATTCTAGGTAATACAGGTACGCTGTTCACACAGACATAACAATAGGAATTTCTCCTGGTAGTTGGTGTAGAGGGAAAGTACGTAAATGAGGTGGCAAGGTGCTTTGTGTATGAGAGGGGATGACTTGCGGTTATGGTTGAAAGGAGCAAGAGGGCAGTGGTAGTTATGTGAATGTGTGAATGCTGAAGGATCCAAAAGCAGAGGTTTATGCGCGAGAGTGGGGAAGTAATGTGTTGGAAACATCAGAGGAAGAAGGCCAATAGGAGAATATTTGCCTCCCTTGTCTGGCCCCAATGATTGTGTGGTGATGGAGAGGAGCAGCTTCTTTGCTAGAATGCTGAAATGGAAGAGTTTGTTTGCAAGGGGAGTTTTGGAAAATAATTGAAATGGACAGGGAAGCTCTATCAAGTGAAGGGAAGAGTCAGAGGAAATAAATCATAAAAGAGATTGAGTTAAGAGGCGAGGAGAGGAGCGGGGGCAAGCATGGAGGGCTGTCTTTGGGGGTGGCGGGGGAGGGAAGTGTCCAAGAATTACAAAGAGAAGCGCAGAGAGAATGGCTTGCACCAGTGCTTCCACCACTGGTCTATCTCCTGTGGGGTCAGATCCAGGACTGATGGAAGGGGAGCATGATGGGAGGGCAGCAGGGCCCTGTGGGCTAGAGCTGGAGCCTGAAGAGGTCCTGCATTTTTGCTGCTGTTCAGGGACAAACTTGTGCATGGCAGCAAGAATGATCCTAGTCATAAAAGTTGATCCTGACTCCAGAATACTACATGTGATGGCTCAATCCAAAGCTGGAGGTAAGGTCCAATGTGAAGAACCTCAGAATCTGAAAGCTGCCTGAAGCCGAGGTGCCTGAGAATTAGGGTTTGCACCATGCTGCAGGGGACAGGCAAATTTTCTCCCTTATGTGGTATCTCCGTAGACACCCCTGGCCAAAAGATGATCAAGGAAAAATCAAATCTAAGGATTTGGGGGTGGGAGACACTAGTGGAGAACTACTCCATTTATTACATGAAAGAACCAATGTCTGATGTGATAGAAATGAATCTTCACATTTCTGAAGTTCAAGAGTATCACAGCCATATTTCTTCTTTGTCCATCTCTTTTCCTCTCCTAAAAATGCTGCATGAATAGGACCAAATTTTCTGAACCTCAAAGAAGATAACTGATCGTCAGTGTATTTTTGGTAATAAGCCAGAATCCTTGAAATTAGACCTGTCCCCAAAATGTGGGCTGTCTATGACATAATCACTTTTTATAAGTAAGTTAATTCTGTTCTTAGGGTTTTGTGACACTGACTCCATCTTGAGAGACTTAGAAAATACTTGGAGTGTTGCAAAAATAGGACTAGGAATTACTAACCTAGATATTTCCCCAAAGTGCATTAGACATTACAGGTCCTAACCTAAGCGATACAGAATCATCCTGCCTGCAGAACCCCCACTTCTTAATCAGACCCAGCAAGTCAGAAGAGCTCAGCTCCCAGGAGGTAACAAGTTTGGATTCTAGGATTAATGAATAGACTTTGGATCTTTCTGGTGCTTTTTTTGGCTCACGGCTTCAATGACTTTGGACGTTTTCTTCCAATTGGTTAGGATTAAATGTGCTTTTCGAAGGTTCTGTTGAGAAAAGCCAGAGACCTGCACTTCTTATTACTGTCACTGCTGGCTTCTCACAGTACCAGCTGGTCCTCCCCATCTCTCCAGCTTCCCCGGTTATCTTGGGATCCTATTCCCAGGCCTGGATGAGCAAGGATGGGAGCAAGGCTTGGACGATGAGGCAACGAGGGTGTGGAAGCCGGGAGGTGACGGGAACTGGTCTCACAGTGTCATTTCTCTTTGTCCGCAGTTATGGGGAGGGCAGCCCTGGAAGGGCTCAAGGGCTTCTCCTCCCCAAGTCGGTTTGTGAACCCATGTGAAACACATTCAGTGACTACCAGGGGGTGTCCGTTGGGGGTCTAGGAGGGAAGAGGGGGTCCCATCAAATAGGGTCATCTGAAGAGAGTGTTGAAAAGGCAGAGGTTAGCTGGATTCTCCAGGAAACAGATGCTGGGGCCGAGTTTGGGTGTAACTGATGTATTAGGGGTAATGCCTGTGGAAGGCAAACAGGAAGGAAGCAGGAATGAATAGGGAGAGGTTTTGCCCTGGTGCTGATCTAATCCCTGTGAAAGAATACAGAGGAGGAAGCAGGATTGGGCAGGGGAGCCTCAGAGCACGATTCAGATCTGACAAAGTCTTAGCCGACCCAACTGGGACTGCAAGCAAAGACTGCCAGTTAGTGCAGTCCCTCTTGGTGGGCAGAAATGGCCAGGCTCTGGTACCCACTGTGCCCAGTCACAGGCTGGGGCTATTCAGGAAGAGCAAAACAAAAACAACAACAATAGATCTCCAAGTTTGAAGGCTGTCAGCTGCAACCTTGCAGTTGAAAGGCAAGTTCTTTCTTGAAAGAAGATTTGAGAGGTGCACCTCCATAGCTGTCATCCAGGCTACTCGGAAAAGCATGGAGTGAGGGGCTGTCAAGCAACCAGAGGCAACAGAGCAGAGCTAGTGAGACACGGGCAGCATTAGCCACGTTACCTCCAAGGACAGAGAGACAGGATCGTGACTGTCAGCTGAGGGATGCAACCAGCATGGAGGGAATCAGGGAACCAACACCTGGACCTCACTCACCTCCCTCACCATCCTGCTGGTGCTCCCCTTCTCCATTTCCAGGCAGCTTGCTGACATCATGCGTGACCGTCAGCCTCCCCAAGCAGAGAGCAGGTGGAGGGGCACACACGTGCATCCAGCATACAAGGGCAACTGCAGAGGAGCAACAAAATCCATAAGGGAGAGATAATCCAGCCTTGGAGAAGGCATGAGTCAGGGAAAGGTGTTGCCTTGCTGTGCTTCTCCCCAGATGTATGCATCCCATGGTCACTAGCCGGCTTCGAGACCATTGGTCTCCAACCTGTCGGCAGCTCCATTTACCAAAGCAAGGTCCTTAGCGACAAATGACATAGAGTAATTTCTTGAAAGTGGAGGAAGGAAGGAAGGGAGAGAGATAGAGACAGAGATGACAGAGATGACAGAGATAGAGACAGAGACAGAGATAAAGACAGAGACAGAGATAGAGATACAGAGACAGAGATAGAGGTAGAGATAGAGATAGAGATGGGGAGAGAGAAGAAAGAGGAGAACAGGAGGAGAAAGAGGATGGTGATGGTGTTGGTGATGCTAAGGAGAGGAGGAGGAGAAAAAGAGGGAGAGTGAGAGCACCCCCTCACACACACGCACACACACCGTGCTCTATTTTCCTAGATCTTACAATCTGAGGATCAGGCATTGAGGGAACCAGAAACTGAAATCAGTCACACTTACAAACCTGTGTGTGCGGTCCACACGCCCCAGATTGGCCGGTCTTTCAGAAAGGTCTTGCTGCTTTGCAGAGTGGCCTGTGGCCATTGCGCACTTGGCCCCTTAGGTCTTTCTTATCACTTCCCACAGAGGGCTCCTCTCCATTATCAGCTCTCTCTCCAGCTGTCTGTAGGCATTTATCTTGTGATGTTATTTCACAGACATTCACAACCACAGGAAACATTAGTTCTGCTTCCGAGGAGTGGACAATGCTAGGCAAATTACTTTTGGCAGCGAGCAGTTAAGATAATTTTTTAATGACAGGCCTCAGCCAATGGCGATCAAAACAGGCCTTCTGGAGCTGAACCCGGAGCCGACAGATGGTTGCTCTCCTAACTTAGTTTGATTGAGTGAGACGTTTGATTTGAGCTTCTATTAAAGGGAAATAATGTATTTAATGGTTTGATGATGCTTGGCCTATTTTCTGTGAAAGCACGTAACTCTTTTTGTCTATAACGCCGACCACCTCCCCCTACAATCCCCCACTTAATTGTCCAAGGTCAAACCCTTAAGGGAAGCCTCAGCACTTACTATGTCACTCCTTTTTCTACATACTTAGAAAAGTAATTGTGAAAAATGTCCAAATGATGTGATTGTATTTGGACGATGGGATGGGAGGTGGGGAAGGTTTGATTACTTCCTTTCCACATGAATTTGTTTCCTTCTTAAGACTCAGAAATAATACCCACCTATCTCCTGGGTGTGCTCAGTCCTGTTTCTTTCCCATAGTGGGGGCTAAGTAAACGCCTGTTGATTGTTAAAAAGAAAAGCAAAACATTTTTAGTGCTGTTTTCTGTTGAAGTTGAGGGGATGTTGGTTCAGGAAGGCAGCCCTCTGGGTGGAGTCACTGCCTTACCCCTGGGGTGAGTGAATATAGTATGAAATGCAGAGAAAGACTTAATTACCACTCTAAGGGCCCTATCTCCATTTTTATTTATTTTTAAATTTTTTTTGGCCATGCCTCACAGCTGGTAGGATCTTGGTTCGAAGCTGCACCCCCTGCAGTGGAAGCACAGAGTCAGAACCACTAGACTGCCAGGAAATTCCCAGGCCCTATCTCCAGATACAGTTACATTCTGAAGGACTGAGGGTTAGGACTTCAACACACGCGTTTGAGGGGACAAAATTCAGTCCATAAAAGTCTTTGCCTGTTTCACTTCTGAGCATAGTGGCTTAGTAGGAGACGTCTCAGAGGGGAGGTACAGCTTTCTAACACTGACCCTTTCACAGCAGCTCTGTGATTGGACAGTCCTCGTAGATTTGGGTGTATCTTGGGTTCCCCAGCCTATGTGCCTCTTAAAAGTTGGTGAAGACTTTTATAACTTGACACATGTCCTAAGGCCTGCTTATAAAAGGAAACCCTCCTGTAAAATTAAGAATTGTCTTCTAATTTATTTACTTTTGTAAGTTTGGATTGCTGGGTCCTGCCTATATTCACAGACAGTGACAGCTCAACCAAGAATGTTGAGGTCCTGCTACAAGGTAAGCTCTCTGCTGGGAGCTTAGGATACAACTGTTTACAAGACAAACTTGGGCCTGCCTGCCTGGGGTTTCACCTTTAACAGGGCAAACAAACGAATGACTTACAAATGTAAGACACAGAAATACTAGACAGTTTCTGCATTGCACTGCATTGCACACGTTCATCCATCCATCCATCCATTCATTCATCCAATCATTCAGTAACATTTACAGAGCACCTCCCATTTCAGGCCCAGGTCTGCCAGCTGGGAAAACAAAGACTGGCATGGTCTGCATGGCTCTTAAATGCGAGTTGTGTATTCTTTGCCTATCATTTTATAGCTGCAGCTATAGCAGATTCAGAAAATTGAGCCAAATGTGGTCAGAACTATGTAGAGTTTGGGAAACTACCTTTCTAATGACGTTTTTTTTTTTCTTTTTCTTTTCTTCCTTTTTTGCCCATTATTTTTCTAAACGTGATGTGTTGAGCAAAATTTCAGTGATCTGAGGTGTCATTTGCAGATGGGTTTGCTAAGGTTCTGTGGTACCACCAGTGGTCTTTCAAGCCTGATGTGCTTTCATTTGATTTTCTTTTTGATGCAGAAGAAATTTTAAAAATGCACTACATTCATTGGCCTAGAAATTGTAACAAAGGATGTTCTTCTAGTTAGAAGTAACCGGTAAGTGCTCTATATCCACGAGCCAGGAGCATTTGCCTTTTTAGAGCTGAAAAGACAAATGGGAGTAGCAAAAAAATAGACAGTATGCATACTTTCAAAGAGTAATTATAATTTTACACTTCTGCAAACTGTCCTATTTTCTCTTTCTCTCTTACATGGCAGTGCTGAAGTTAAAGCAAATGGAAAAACAACAGACGGACTGTTGCAACGAAAGACATTATATCAATCAGATTAACCAAGAGAAGTTGGTTGGAAGGTTTAAATGATCTAAGAGTTTTATGCACACAGCCCAGTTCTAACATGGAATGAGGAGCTTTGGCAGCCAAATCACTGTGGCATGTGATGGTTGGTGACCTTATTCTGAAGCATGTTATTGTTTCCAAGTATTATAATGCTGCAATTTCCTGGACACAGCAATGCTCATTTTAAGGACATCTCTTAGATGAAAACTTAAAAAACAAAACAATAAAAGCAAAACAAAAACAAACAAAAAACCAAGATTGTTTAGAAATATCTAGCCATCAAAATGACGTCCCATGAATATCAACAAAACGATCTCCACTGACATTTGGTTTACGTGGACTGCAACAGAGGGTCAGTTTTCTGAGTGATGCTCTGTCTTTGAGACTCTTCCTTTCTCTTCTTTTCTAAGGATACACAACTAGGACGGGTTCTGGCCACATCTTTTGCTTGGGTAAAGCAGAATCTAACAATTCCTAAGCTTGCTCGCTATTGATTCCTGTAGTTTGTGATCTAAGAAGGGCCAGACACAATCATTTGTTCTACCACTTACATATTGTGGAAGAAGAAGTAGAACTTTTGCATATCTTCCTTAGGCTATTTGTCTCCCAGCTAACAATCTGACCACCTCTGGGTTGCATAAATGTGAGCCAAGTAATATTTAAACAAAACCACATTAAAATGGCCTATTTCAGTGTCTTTAAACGGATCCAGGCCCCTGGCTTCAAACTAAAAGAACAGGTGGTGGAAAAGGCTCCAATGTATCATTGCTTAAAAATTTCCCACATGAAGGTAAAATCAACCTCCTCACTTGTAAAATAGTGTTTTGAAACCATCCAGGCCAAAGTGTCCACATAGAGATCATTTTTCCCATTTCACCTCGGTTGGCTATGGTGTGACTGTGTACGTATTCCAACAAGCTGACTCTAAGAATTTGGATCTTGTGTGTTGCAAGTAGCTCAGTCTAGCAGGAGGTGTAGAGAACAGTGCTTGGCACATCCGGAACAAGCACTTTATGATGCCAGCAGCTCTTAAGTGCCTTTTAGTCCACAGAAGGGAGTCGAGGGAGCCCCGTTGGCTCGCAAGTTGCTGTCTGTACGTTCGTGGGCAGCACCTCTGCGGCAGGAAGGAGCTGAAGTGGGTCTTCCCATCCCCTCCACATCAGGCGTGAGAAGGCTGTTTGCTGGAACCCGAACGTCATCGCCGACACTGCGCATGCGCTCTTGCTTTCAGCCCCTGGCTATCCCAGTTAGCAGCCCAAGTCAGCATCCACCAGCGATCACGGTGGTCACACGGTGTACCCGGTAGGGGCCCCACCCTCACACCCAGTGCCCTCCCACCGCCCAGGTAAGGAGCACCATCTACACGCAATCCGTATGCTCTGCGCACAGGCTTAAGTGAACTCTGGTAATAAAAACACAGCCACACCCCATCCAGTGGGAGCCAGTGGCTTTGTCCACTCACTGCGGGGTGGGGCGGGGGGGCGGGGGGATTGGTGGCTCTGCCCAGCAGTTGGCGCTTCTATTAGGAAAGCAGCTTCGGAGATTTCGTTCCGTGACAGGACGGCAGGAGAGGGGGGTGGGGAGGGGATGCGGTGAACCCCGAGGTGTCGGGATCTGGACAGATGGTCGAAGGCACAGTCACTTTTCCCCGTAGCAACTGCAGGTCAGGAAGGGTACTCTCCAGCAAGGGCTGTGAGGAAGGGTGCTTTCTCAGAGCAAAGCCTTCACGGCCCAGCCGGCTCAGGGGCTGTCCGCCGGCCTTTTCGTTTTGAATCCTGTGAGGAAGTGGGGGCAGGATGCGGCTGACTGGTCTTCCAGATGAGGAGTCGGAGGCACTGTGGGGGGTGAGAGGAAGAGGAAAAGGAAAAGGCTGTCCGGAAGCCCACAGAAGCTGCTTGGACACAGGCGTTTTGCCTTGTAGGCGCTCCTGGGCCAGCGTTCTGCTTCCTCTTCTGAGGGTGCGAGTTTAGAAACAGGAACATTGCTGGGGCAGTGGGGGTGGGGGCGGGGCTGGGGAGGTGGACTCCACAGCCCACGGGGAGAACAGAAGAGGAGTTTCCAGGTCATTGACAGCACTTCCTTGACATCGAGGAAGGGGAGGGAGGGGCTTGAGACGCATACCCTCAACCAAGAATGGGGAAATTTTAAAAAGGATTATAGAGGTTCTTTCTTTCCTTCCTTGTTTTTCACATGGGCAGCTGCAGAGAGCACCACGGGCCTTCCGTCTCCTCTGTAACTGGGGGCAGGATTGAGATGGATAAATGAACCTCCCAGGCAATCCCCAAAGCTCATTCTTATCCATTAGCTTCAGCCTCTTCCCTCCACCAATCCATGCCAGCTCCTGATGAGGAGAATGAGATCACAGAAGCATAAAGGCCACTGCCAGCCAGACCTGTCCTCTGATGGGGTGTGAAGGCCCAGGAAGGAAGCCAGACCTGCACAAGGCCGGACAGAGACTCCGCTGACCTGTGGGGGCTTCCGCCCACAGAGATGACCGGCTTACTGAAACGGCAGAGCTGAGTGGGATAACCCCGTCCAGTCAGTTCCTTTACAGAAGGGGACACCGAAGCTCTGAGAGGTTAGAGCCGGTGTGGGGGAGGCAAAACGTTTCCTCTACCCTCTTACCATCAGGCTGGGTCTGAGAATTAAGTTGACGTAAGATGGATTCGGAGGAGGCAAGCACACACATTTTATCATTACGTGCGCATGGGAGCCTTCACAGAAAAATGAAGACCCCCAAAGTGGTTGAGTCTAAATGCTCACATACTAGGTTGAACAAAGAGTAGTGATTGTGAAAAAGTAACCGAAATGTATGGGGAGGCTCAAGGAAGATAAAGGCTGTGTTAACAAGGTTTGTTTGTGCTGATTTCTCTTGGCATCTTCTCCCTGTCTATGGAGATAAGAACATTTCTTTCCTCCTGGTACAGAGAGGGCATCTTTCACATGGCAGTTTTATCTCCTGCTTTTAGGAAGGAAAAAGGAAGTCAGAGCGCCATTCTCATATCTGCTGTTTTTCAGGTGGCTTTAACTCAAAATAATCTTACATCAACATGTCAGATTTGGGCATATTCTGCTACCTTTCACCATCCAGCTAGTTAGGAGCAAAACCAGAACTGGAAGTGGGTCCTCCTCGCTTTCAGTCTGTGGTTACTTGACTCCATCCTAGTTTTCGTCTTGTGACTGGGGCAGCCACTTACCCCCCAGCAGGTGTCTCCTGGGGTCTACAAGGCGCCAGGCTCTGTGCTCAGGGCTGGCTCCAGGTTTCTCTGATGCATAAGTGTTACTGTTCCTATTCTGAGGATGAGGGCACTGAGGTTCAGAGAGGCTCGGTGGGTTAGTAAATGGCATGTGAGTCAGCCTAAAAACACAGCAAGTTAGACCAAGGATTAGGATTTGAAATCGCCATTTGGGACAACATAAATGGACGTTAAGGGCATTATGCGAAATGAAGTACGTCAGACAGAGAAAGGCAAGTGCTGTATGATCTCATTTACATGTATAATAGAATCTAAAAGAAAAAAAAAACCCCACAGACTCACAGATAAGGAGAACAGATTGGTGGGTGCGATGGAAATGGGTGAAGGTGGTCAAAAGGTATAAACTTCCGGTTATCAGCTAAATAAGTCCTGGAGATGTAATGCACAGCATGGTGACTAGAATTAATAACACTGTGCTGTATATTTGAAAGTTGGTAAGAGGGCAAAACTTAAAAGGTCTCATCACAAGAAAAGAAATTTGTAACTGCATGGTGATGGATGTTAGCTAGACTTATTGTGGCGATCATTCTGCAGTATATACAAATACCAAATCACAGAGTTCTATACCTGAAGCTAATATACTGTTATATGTCAAGTTCATCTCAGTTGGAAAGAGAATTCAAACTCAGATCTCCGAGTCTAGTGCTATTTCAACTACCCCATTAAGCTGGAACCTTTGGCAGTACTTTCTTTCATTAAGTTATTTTTCATGGATTATATTTATTTTTATTGCTTCATCATATTTTGGGAATAAATGAGACACATGCACTTCTTTTTACCGAGAACACTCTATCCTTTCAGCCTCAGACTGTGGTCTCTCACTCAGTCTCAATTATTTCCCCTCAACTTTGACATCCCAGGTCCTAGAAAGGCAGTAACTTGAGAGCTGTTTGAAATCTGAACGCAGGCATATTCCTGTCTCTGCTACTGCCAGTGAATGTTAGGGCTGGGGGGAACAGAGACAGAGTCTGGTTTCATCCCCTCCCTTTGCAGATGAGAAAACTGTACCCTTAGATGCTGCTGAGACCTGCAGGGGATGTGAACATGGAAGACTCTAGCATGCTTTAACCTCCGTCCACTCCATCAACATCATCGCAGCCCTGGTCTCATTCATGGGCACTGCTGATAAAGACGTGGTTTATCACGTTCAGAGGAGTGAAGTTCTGGATTTATTTGGATTAGCTGCAGAACAGCCTCCTTTTGTGAGATGATTCCAAATAACTGTTCCAAATGTAACGTTTTCTATTAATGGACAAGCAAATAAGTTTAGTACTTTCAGGGGTCAAAGGTTCACAGGAACATTTCTAATCAGGGTCATTTTAGTTCAGGCAAATACAAACTCATCTTGGAATATATCTACACTCTACCAACACTCCGTACAAGGTCTTAGCAGTGTGTGACTGGAATATGAAAGCAACTGAAAAATGCCTTACAAATGAAGTTTGGTCTGGCACCCACCAATGGCTGGATTCCCGCTCAACTGCAGGCTAAGACGGTCTATAGCTGATGGTAGGGGCACAGGTGCTTCGGGGCAAAGAGTGAGGCAGAACGGGGAGGGGCAGAGCTGAGAGAGGCAGGGCTGGAGTGAGAGCTGAGTCCATCTCCCTCACCTCTGGTCACCACTGGGGGGCCTGGCAGGGCTCTGGGGAGGAAGGTATTCTTCATGCTGTTTTGGGTGACATGTAGGTGTTGGGTTCCCATTTGTCAGCTGGAAGCAGTACAAGTGACAGTGTTGATGAGTAAGAAATGATACCACCGGCAGTTCTACATTCCACATAAAACTTGCGGACTTGCCCTCCGGTTATGCTAATGGGATAGGAGAGGTCTGGTCTCAGGGGTTGTTGTCCGCCCAGAGCCAAACTCAGAAGTGAAGTATGTGATCATCACAAAGCATAAGGCACCCCTGAGGGACATTCCAGCAAGATTTAAGTATCTGGTCAAGAACACCAATGAATTCATAATCATTTATTGTAAATCACTCACAGTTTACACATTATAAATGGCAAAAATAACACTGCTAAACACCTGCTGGATGAAGAACTTTATTATGACAATCTTCTATTGGCATCACTTCTTTTTCAAAAATTTAAAATTTAAATTTAAACCCTACATCTTCCCTATCTTTGAAGCTCTATGATCGAAGTGCGCTAATGCCAAAACTATGAGGTTTTCTTTTGCTCTAACGTCTAACACAAAGGGCACACTATCCCAGTAATTTGACATGCTCTTTACAAGGCAACTTAACACACAAATTTTCTTAAATCCACAAGCTACATAATGATCATTTTATGTCTTGCTGCAAAATCAATGAAGGCTGCATGCAGGTGAAACATTTGTAGACACTGAGTTCTAGATAACTGTTGGTTATTAAGATCTGATGGCCTGGTGTGGAAAATTAATATGCTTATTTAGCAGAAGTAGGTAAAGTACATGCATCAGTGGCTGGGATCAATTAGGATATAAATTAGGTGTCTAAACATTTAAATCACTTGAGCTTAATCTGATGTCTGGCACTTCTGAATTATACACCTTAAAATGACAAAGCAAAGAGAACAAAATCAAACACTTAAAACAGGCACTGATTTATAGGGCCAGCAGGGCGTACAGCTCGGGACACAACTAGCTGAGCAGTGAACAGATCTCTGAAGCAAAGACAGTGGAGCATTAACAAGCTGGAAACAGGGCAAAAAAATAAGAGAGCCATTTCCTGTATTCTCGTTTTTTTATGTTTTCAATTCTCTTCCTTAAAAACAACAGCAACACACACACGCAATAATTACAAAACAGAAACATTCTTTACTGAGAATGTTCTGAGACCCTCTCTTTTGTCTTCTACTCCACCTCTCTGCTCCTTCACATAGTCTGTTTAAAAATGATGTTGGGTTAATTGGTAGAAACAGAAAACAAAGGCTCTCCTGTCAGGGTTCCCATCTCGTACAAGCACGTGATCATCTATGTTTGACGTACTGTACCTACAGAGATTAAATCGTATGTCCAGGTTCTACTGTTAAATCGTAGTTACGCTGACTTTTAAAAAACTCTTTTCATTGAGAGTTGTATCTTGACATTATTATGAGACAAACAAAACATTCCCAAGCCACGTAGATTCCGTTCCCTCCCCACCCTGTACCCCCTCCCGCGATCCAAAGGCCACGAACCGAGGTGCCCACGGCAGACGCGGATGGCGGTTCCAGAGTCAGGCGCTGCCCTCTCCAGTCCTGGCTTTCCGAGCTTCGATCATCGGCTTGGTGGCCCGTTTGCGGTCAGTGGCCAGCCCCAGCCAACACATGAAGTCAATGAACCAGGTGGTTGGGTTGAAATTTAAGCCAAATTCACTTGCAGAGTAGTCAAAGGGAAAGGTGTGATGGTAGTTATGGAAGCCTTCACCTGGAAGACAAAGTGGGCTTGAAATAACCCAATCAGTACCTCTCTGCAGAGCTTTTTAAAAATCATTCATGTAAAAAAAAAAAAAAAAATCATTCATGTATTGCAAGACACTGTGTCAGGCTCCCGGGCGGGGGGTGGGGGTGGGGTGGCAAAAGACAATTACTTGCTGTCGGCCCTGAGGAAGCGTTCATTCAATTGGCTAGACAAACTGGATAGGAACAGAAAGATAACAATAAAGTTGTCAGCATAAGGTCTCAAGATTAATCGTCCCCATGAACTGGTGACATGCTCGCAAGACTTCAGAGCTGTACTTCTTAAGCTAAATGCCAAATGGCTGATAACAGATCATCATTTTGATGTGTGTTCATAAAAGGAAAATAGCCTTTGTGGACTGAAGTGATTAAAGGAAGACTTCTTGGGAGAGCTCGGAAGGGATACGTGATACGTTCCGACAGGTAAATGAATTAAGGAGTTGGATCTTTAAATATCCAAAATCTGCCTCTATATTATTTCTGCCCCTCACAGTGAATAGCTTTTCCTCCCTTACTGTTCCACCCCCTAAGGTGTTTTCAGGAGGCGTGTCACGGCGTCTTTCATTTTTTTTTAAACAGCTTTATGGAGATATGATTCACCATACAATACACCCATTTACAGTATACAATCTAATGGCTTTTGGTGTATTCACAGAGCTGTGCATGCATCACCACAACACATTTTACAGCATTTTCATCACCTAAAAAGAAATGCTGCCCCCCTCAGCTGCTGACCCCCAGCGATCCCCCCCACTTCCCTCCAGCCCTTCTTTCTCTCTCTGTGATGGTTAATTTTACCTGTTAACTTGACTGGCCAAGAAGTACCCCGATTAAACCTTATGGCTCGGTGTGTCTGTGAGGGTGTTTCTGGACGAGATGAGCATGTGAAGCAGTGGACTCCGTAAGGTGGTGCTCCTCAGGGTGAGTGGGCATCCGCCAGTCCCTTAAGGGCCTGCATAGAACCAGCGGTGGAGGAAGCAGGAATTTGCTCCCATTTTCCTGACTCACCGATGGCACGTCTGTCTCATCGTCTCCTGCCCCGGGCTGCGATTTGCATCATCAGCTCCCCTGGTTCTCAGGCCTTCAGACTCAGAGTTAATTATGCCACAGGCTTTTCTGCATCTCCCGATTGCAGACGGCAGATGGTGGGACTTAGACTCTATAAGCGCGTGAGCCAGTTCCTCCAAATAAACCTCTCTCTCTCCGCACGCACGCACAGAGAAACAGAATAAAACTGCATTTATATACATACAGATATCCTACTCTTTCTGTATATATATTTGTGTATATATATACAGAGAGGGAGATTATTTGCAAATATATAAATATATATATTTACTTGCATATACTTATATATATAGTGTTTCTGTTTCTCTGGGGCACCTTTACTAATACAATGTCTATGGATTAGCTTATTCTGAACATTTCATATAAATGAAATCATACAATATGCAATCCTTTGTGATTGACTTCTTTCACTTGGCATAATGTTTTCAGGGTTGTAGCAGGTATTAGTATATTATTTCTTTTTTTAAAATTAATTTATGGCTGTGTAGGGTCGTCATTCCTGCACGGGGGCTTTCTCTAGTTGTGGCAAGCAGGGGCTACTCTTTGCTGCAGTGTGCAGGCTTCTCACTGTGCTGGCTTCTCTTGTTGTGGAGCACGGGATCTACCTGTGCTCTTGTAGTTGCAGCACTCGGGCTCAGTAGTTGTGGAACACGGGCTTAGTTGCTCCGAGGCATGTGGCATCTTCCTGGATCAGGGCTCAAGCCCATGTTTCCTGCATTGGCGGGCAGTTTCTTAACCACTTCACCACCAGGGAAGTCCCCTCATTTCTTTTTATTGCTGAAGAGTACTCCACTGTATGGATATACCACATTGTATTTATCCATTTATCAGTCGAGGGACACTTGGATTATTTCTACTTTTTAGCTGTTATAAATAAATAATGTTGCCATGAACACTCAATTACAAGTTCTTATGTGGACATACATTTTCATTTCTCTTGGGTATAAATCTAGGAGTGGAGTTCCTGGATCATGAAGTAACTATTTTTAACCATTTGAGGAACTGCCAGATTCCTCCTTTGCTTCTTAAGTAGCTACCGGTCGTCATACAGTTCTTCTATTGACCACATTTGAAAGAGTCTGCTCTACCAGCGAGTACATCAGATGGATCGGTCTGTGGTCTGCAATTTTCTACTTAACTGAGGTCTCTTCTACCCTGCTCCCCACCCTGCTCATTCTCGAGTACTAGGGTTTCCCCTATTTTCAGAAACAGGCACTGCTCTAAGAACTCTGAATGTATCCCCCCATCTACCATACAGAGGATGTAACAAGAGTCTTCCAAGGACCTTTATCAAGAGAGCTGACTGGGAGTCTAGTGTTGACTTCAGACCAACACCCAGCTCTTCAGGGCCTGTGTCATGGCCACAGTCCTTGGATTCCCTGGCCCATCATCCCCTCCGTGAGATGGCAACAGTCCCGTGGCGCCCACTCTCGTCTGCCCGCAGAGTCCCCACTGGATGTGGCTCCGCTCATTACAGCTCTTATAGGAGCGGAGGAAACAAGGAGGGATCAGGAAACTCGCGCTTTTCTCTCTGCATATCCAGTTATTCCCATAGCTAAATTTGGTGTTTATGCCACCTGATATTGCTCTTGTCAACACAAGATGCCTGGGGTCTTAATAAACGGGTGACTCTGACACCATAATGGCAGAAACTCATTGCGGAGGGATGCAGAGACCATTTCTACTCAACAGCAGGAAACTGCCTTCCTGGGTTTGGTCTCTGTTCTCAAGGCTCAGCTCACCCAGAAGCCTGAGTTGCTTCTATCAAGATACAGCTAACATTTATTAATCACTTACTGTATGCCAGCCACCATGCTATATTCTTCAAAGGCTTTTTTTTTTTAGAAATTTTGCAGGAGAATGCATACATTAATTAATCATTCTTAAAATCCCCCATTAAAATGTATTTTATTTTCTTCTTGTAGGTCACATTCATTTTTTAAGGCAGTTCTAGCTTTTTAATTGCTTTCTCCCCCTTTACCATTATTTATTTATTTTGGGGGGCTTTAATTAATTTATTTATTTATTATTTTGGGGGGGGTTCACCAAGTTCAATCATCTGTTTTTATACACATAGCCCCGTATTCCCTCCCTCCCTCTTCAAAGGCTATTAATGCCTATAATCTTCACATCAATGAGCTAGCTGCTATGATTATCCCCATTTTATTTTTTTTGTTATCTTTTTTATTTTTTTAATTAATTATTTTTTGGCTGTGTTGGTCTTTGTTGCTGCGCGTGGGCTTTCTCTAGTTGTGGCATGCAGGGCTACTCTTCGTTGCGGTGTGAGGGCTTCTCAGTGCGGTGGCTTCTCCTGTTGCGGAGCATGGCCTCTAGGTGCATGGGCTTCAGTAGTTGCAGCACATGGGCTCAGTAGTTGTGGCTCACGGGCTTAGTTGCTCCACGGCATGTGGGATCTTCCCGGACCAGGGCTTGAACCCGTGTCCCCTGCATTGGCAGGCAGATTCTTAACCTCTGCGCCATCAGGGAAGTCCTTGATTATCCCTATTTTAAAATGAGGATGGAAATGCACAGAAGGGACAAGTAGCTTGCCTAAGACCTAATGGCTATTAAGAAAAACAATATCCCTGAAGGCTTGTTTCCTGCTAAGCACTGCTGCAAACACTATGTATTAACTCATCTAACCCTCTGGCGACCCCAGGCTTAGGTCAATGCTACTATTATCCTCACTTTACAGATGAGAAGACAAGGTGTGGAGAAGCCGGATAACTTGCCCAGAGACTAAGTGGAGGAACCAAGACTCTACCAAACCTGTTGGACTCCAGAGGCCTTGCTCTTAACCATTCTATAGTACCACGAGACACCAAGGTCCCATTTCTCCCCATCCCCCTGTTTGAAGGCCTTTTTTTTTAATGGTCAGACAAATGACAGACAGCTGAGACTAGAGGGGTCAGGGTAGCTTGATAGAGACATCAACTGCTACTCCTTCTTCAGGGAAATTTCCATGGTAAAACTAAATAGCTACTAATTATTGATTACCTACTGCGTGCCAGGCCCTGTACTAAGCAGTTTACATACGATATCTTACTTAATTCTTAACTCTCATAACACCCCATAAGCAGGCATTCCTGTTCCCATTTCACAGATAAGAAAACTGTAAGAGAGAGTAAGTGGCTTGTCCGAGACACGATTCTCACACCAAAGCCCAAGTTCATTCCTGTCCACTCCACTCCATCGCCTCTCTTTGCAGCTTCCACCAAACCACTGAGAAGCCAAGAAGGTCTGAGCTGCCACTCCCCACACGGGCCCCCACCCCCTACTCACCGATGGCGCCCAGCGCAACGAGCGGGTTCTGCCGAGGGCTGATGTGCTTGTCATAGGGCCGGTTTCCATACATGTGGGCAACACTGTTGACCAGCCAGGTGACGTTGAGTGAGATGGTGTAGCGGAGGATGGAGGCCAGGAAGTAGGAATTCCACAGACTCTCTCCCCAGATGTACCAGGGCACCAGTGTGGGGACCGCAAAGCACATGAGCACCACGGTGATCTTGTAGTACCTGGAAGGCAGGATGTCATGCTGTCATCGGGCAAGCTACAGGGGAAGTCAGGAATGGTGCCGGTCAGCCCCTTCAGCTCTTGTTTCCTGCTGTGTGTCACTCTGCACGGGAGTCACAAACCCGTATACGTACGAGGGCTAGGCAGGTAACACATCTGAGAATGAGGACAGCTCGAGGCTGCGGGAAGGGGCAGGACCCGCAGCACACTTCAGAATTCCAATATAAAATAATCAGTACGTGTAAAACGCGTGCATCTTAAAGCTACATTTGTCCTACAAGCCGCAGTCTGACAGCTTCTACTTCCTTCATCAGTCAGTCAACCTGACAATCAGGTTTTTTTCAAGAAATATCCAGTATTCCTTAAATAATTTTCAGACACATGATTCTGTACTAACTTGGTAAAAGGTAAACAACCCCTTCCCTAAAATGTTCTCTGTACATCTGAGATTACATTCCAAACCAGCATAAAAATAAACTAAGTATAGGAACAGGCACAGCCACGTGAAAAGTCAAAATTAATAGTTTTTTAATTAACCCATCAATAGTTTGATGGCTGGGCCTGTGTATCCAGCAAATATTTCCTGAGCACCTCCTGTATGCCAGGGCCCTGAGTGCTGGTGGTCCAAAGACAAATTTGAGGGCTTCCTAGGTGGCACAGTGGTTAAGAATCCGCCTACCAATGCAGAGAAAATGGGTTCAATCCCTGCTCCAGGAAGGTACCACATGCCGCGGAGCAACTAAGCCCATGCGCTACAACTATTGAGCCTGTGCTCTAGAGCCCGTGAGTCACAACTGTTGAGCCTATGTGCCACAACTACGGAAGCCCACACGCCTAGATCCTGTGCTCCACAATAAGAGAAGCCACGGCAATGAGGAGCCCGCGCACCACAACGAAGAGTAGCCCCCGCTCACCGCAACTAAAGAAACCCCAAGCCCAGCAACAAAGACCCAACACAGTCAACAAATAAATAAATAAATAAATTTATTAAAAAAAAAAAAAAACAAATTTGACATCGTCCCTGCCCCAGGCTCCAGTCAGGTGAAACCTCGAGCTGTGTAGGACTGGTTCTAAGCAGGGACAGGAAAGGGGCTGTGAAATGAAAATGTCCAAAGCTGTCCAGTTCGTAGCTAATTTCTCTCTGACCTGCCTTCAACTGACCAAGCTTCTGGGACGCCTCTGTTAAGATACACATGTGGGAACCAGGAGGGGACACAGAGTGACAAAATGAGATTTGGGGGGTGGATCACTTTGGACTTGCGTCCAGATCTGATTCTGGAAGCAAAACAAACCTCTTTTGTTCTTTCACTGTCCTCTTGTGCACAGCTAGATGGTTCCTCAAAGCAGAGCAGGAGGCCAGGGCTTGTGTGTGGGTGCTTTGTTTAGGGACGTGAGCTCCAGTAACAGGAGTGGGCGGCTGGGATGAGGGACACGAAAGGAGGGAAGGTCAAGCTGGGGGTGCCCACTGCTGCGGGCAACTGAACTTGGACCTGGATGGGACACATCATATCTCAGAATTATTCTCTCAAGGAAGGAAAGAAGGCACTATTTTCCCATTGGCTCCAGCTCCTCCTGGGTCAAGGGGTCCACATGGGATGTCAGGTCCCTCACACTTCCAAGTTTGCTTGGCTCGGAATGGCTGAGTGTGGTCCATGGGCATCTCAGGTGATGGCGGCAAAGAAACCCGGGCAGGAAGTAAGAAATAAGCAGTATAGTGGAGCCTGGTGCTGTTGGGTTACACCTGTGCTAGCAGGTGGCTGCAGAAACAGTGGGAGTGAACAGGTGGGCTGAGAGTATGAGGTAGGCATGAGAGATGTCCAACACAGGCCGTAGTTAAAATACCCCATGGGGTTCTGGTGAGGATCAAATATTAATAACTAATGGACACTATGTGCTTACTATGTGTCATGGCTATTCTGAGACCCATCCGTGTACTGGCTCATTTAACTCTAACAAAAACTTTAGGAGGAGGGGACCATTAATATCCCCATTTTACAGATGGGGAAATTGAGCACTGAAAAGGTCATGCAGCTGGGCCAAGGTCTCAAGTCTAATAAGTAGTAGGACCAGGATTCAAATCCAGGCAGAAACACTTCAGAGACTATCATGCTTTGCAAGTAAAATTGTGAGTGTAAGTGTGTTTCACAGATAGCTTAGCTGTACATAAAAGTTGGTTCCTATGTAATTCTTACTGTTTTTATTGGGCAACATATTAACCTATCAGCACCCATTTTCCAATAGTTGGCATACAATATGACTGCATTTTAGTGGAAGGAGGGTGTGGTTGGAGGGGCAAAGAACAGACAGTGAAGGGACTGGAGGTCTGAGGTTGGGCTCCCATGCAGAAGGCTTTTGGAGCATGTGTTTGGGAGATGCTTATGAGGCAGGGAGGAAGGCAGTACGGGCCTACGGAGAAGCACACCCACAATGAGCTTCAGCAGACCAGTGGCGCTGGGTGACTCTCTTAAGAGCTAGCCCAAATTGAAAGGTGTCACCTCATCCTCCAGCCACGGGCGTCATGAACGTATGGGATAGGTGAACATATGGGAAGGGCAACCCCCAGAAAGAAGCGCAGTGGGGGGTGCGAGCATCAGCTGAAAAGGGGATCTGGGTGACGCGCACAGGCCCAGGCCAAGGGCCCTGGGAGCTGGGCACGGGGTGGGGCGGGTTGTGAAGAGGAGGCAGGGGCTCTGAGGGGAGCCCCAGAGTCAAAGGTCTGCTGCAGCTGCTCCTCAAGGGCACCTCCAAGGAGCACAGGAAGCAGCTGAATGTTGCCCACAGGGGGGTTCTGCAACTTAAGTGGTTTCTTCCCCTCCTCCACTCTCTGGGATACAATCCAGTACCTTGAAAAGAGCCTCTCCTGGTCCTGTTCTGAACCACTCTCTGGGCCCCTCATTTTGCTCCTGGAAAGGAGACAGAAATCACGTATAGACGGCTAGCTCTCACTGGATGCCAGGCTGAGCACGCCACAGGCTTTCTCCCACTTACTCCCACTGCAGACTCGGGATGGACACACTCTGGCAATGAGGATGCTGTGGCTCAGAGGGGCCGTGGGCCCCCCGGGGAGAGGCCAGGTTCTTGCTCTGACTCTGCTCTGCCCCCGCCCTATGGAATCCACCTTCTCTGGTTTGACTGCAGCCTGCAGGCTTCAGCTGCCACTCACCCTAAGGCTGCCTCCTCCCTCTGAACTGTTCAGGGAAGCCAGCTGCCTGTCTGGGCTCTGGTTCTAGAAGCTCCTCTTCCCAGAGGGGGCTGGGTCCCCGTGGAGGGAGAGGGCCAGCAATGTCGCTTCCCAAGTAGGAGGAGAAAAAGGCTTCACCTGCTACCACAACCACTGTCCCACCAAATTCCTTCTTCCTCAAAATGAGATGCTCTTTAAACATCACTGCCGTCATTCAAACAAAGCTTTAGCACACCGAAGTGCAGGGTTGTTCTCTGACTGCTTTTCCTGTGTTCTGCTAGGGTTCCTCTTTGTGTGTTCAATGGAATGAATGGGAGAGGAAGGAATTTTTAGGGAGCGTAGTGAGTCTGGGGGGGATTGCCAGTGAGACAGGGTTGGATGCCGATAACTAAAAAATCTCCACAACCATTTCAGACGGGCTCAGCGTATCTTCCCGTGCAGCTGAGTACCCTTCCCTCCTGGTCTTCATTTGATTACAGTCACTGGCCTTGCCTCAGAACAAGTGCTGAGTTGGCTCCCCCACTTCCTTGCTTCATATCACTCAAATCCGGACGCCCTAGCCAAGGCTCCAAAGGGCAGCTCCACAAAGCTTCCACCCCATTCCTTCCTCACTGAAAGATTTTCTTTCTTCAGCTGGTGGCAGGGAGGACGTCTGGAGAGAGGTCATGATATTGCTTTTTTTTGTTAAATGGGCTTTTTTATGTTGTAAAGCATCATAGAACAGTTAACCCAACTCTGCCACTGTCTAGCTGTGTGATCTTGAGTTAATGAATCACAGTGAACCTCAGGTTTCTCTTTTGTAAAATGATAAGCTCAATAACTAAAATATAGAGCATGCTAATGGTAAATGCTAAAGAAAAAAAAAATAAAGCAAAGAAGGAGAATATGACATCAAAGGCAGGCGCCGAACTTTTAAACAGGGTGTCTAGGGAAGGACTTCCTGACACTATAGCTTTTGGGTAAAGACTTGACGGAAGTGAGAAGTTAGCCATGTGGCTAAAAATAGGACAGAGGAGTCCAGGCAGAGGAAACCATATGTGCAAAGGCCCTGAGGCAGGGGTGTTCCTGGCACATTCAGGAAAGAGCAGGAATGTTGGGACTGCAGCAGATGAACAAAGAGGAGAATTGTAGGAGATGATAGGAGAATAACGATGGACCATGTCATGGAAGGGCTTGTAGGTCATCATAAGGGTTTCACCCTTTTCTTTGAGTAAGATGGGGCCCTGGGCAGGTTTTGATCAGAGGAGTGGTGTGATCAGGCTTATCACTCTGAGTGTTGTGTTGAGAAGGGACCGCAAGGAGGGCAGAAGCAAGGAGGCAATTAGGAGGCTGCTAAAAAGCCTAGGCAAGAGAGGGCGTTGGCTTGAAGCAGGATAGTGGTGGCGGGTGTGGGAGACACTCAAACCTGGATATATTTTGAAAGCAGAGTGACAGGACTTGTTAACAGACTGGATGTTGGAGAGAAAGGCGTCAAGGATGACACTAAGGATGGAGATGCCGTCGGCTGACATGGGGGAGGACAGAGGAGCTCAGTCTTAGACACGTCCAGTGGGAGGTGCCCGTTACACATTCCAGGGGTGATGTCAAACGGGCAGCTCGACCGACGAGTCTGGAGTTCAGAAGTTATCTAGAGAGAGGTTTCGATGAGGATAGAAATTTGGAACACATCGGCATTTGAATGCTTGCCACTCACATATACATATTTTCTCATTTGAGTTCCACAGTAGCCCTGTGAGATACTTGTTATAACCTCACCTTCGCAGGACCTTTATGGAGACCCCAAGAGGTCACGGGACTTCTCCAAGGCCACACTGGTTGTGCAGGGCATAGGTAGGCTTCAAACTCAGTTCTTGAAACCAACTGTCGGCTCCCTCTACTAAGTAAACTGTTACTCAACTCACCAAGAGGTCACAGGGGAGAGGTAAACTGGGTTCGGAGTGTGTAATCTAGCTGTTGCCCCATGAGTTGCACATATTTGAGTAAAAATACTGTCTCCTCAAGGTCAGAAATAGACACGCTGTCCACTCCAGCTAGACTGAGCTTCCTCCCAGTCCTCGGGCACCACCTTCTCTCTGTCCCCTGTATCTATGACACGCTTCCCCTAGCCTGGCTGACGTGACTTTTCCAGTCATCAGTCTCAACATTCTTCCCTTTTGAGGGGTTTCTGTGATCCCCTTGGACCAGGCAAGGTGCCCCAGCATATTGTACTTCTCAACTCTCCGTGTTCACACCTGCTGGCTTACTGGTAGTCTCACCTGCTAGATCAGTGGTCTCCATCCTAACTGCAATTTAGAATCAGCTGGGTGAACATTTTTTTGGGGGGGGGTGCAGCTTTGATTTTAATTTTTTATAATATATCTTTTTGTTTTTGGCTGCTCCACGCAGCTTGCAGGATCTCAGTTCCCCAGTCAGGGATTGAACCTGGGCCCTAGCAGTGAAAGCCCAAATCCTAACCACTAGGCCACCAGGGCGAACATGTTAAAATGACTGATGCTGGGAACCCACTACAGACCAACTGAATGCAAATTTGTGGTCTTGGCAGTGATGTTTTTAAAGCCTCTCCATTGCAAACATTGATAATGGCCTCCCTATAATCCATCCCCACCTTTCTTTCCTCCCGAAATGCCCAGAGATTGTTCAGATGCTCAACTTTCCTCCCCGTAGCCATGTCCGTCAGGCACATGGGTTCTGATTGGTTTGAGGTAGTCAATGTTGATCTCATTCACTTGGCCACTAATCAGTTTGGGAATTGGCCAATAGTGGCCAATAAGATATGAAGGAAAGGATGGTTATAATTTTTTGAAAGGGAGATAACAAGTGTTAGTGAAGGTGTAGAGAAATTGGAACCCTTATGCACCACTGGCGGGGATGTAAAGTGGTGCAGCTGCTGCAAAAAACAGTTTCTCAAAAGGTTAAACTTTTGAGAAATTTTCATATGACCCAGCAATTCCACTCCTATGTATCTATTCAAAAGGTTGGAAGGCAGGGACTTGAACAGGTATTAGTACACCAATGTTCATAGAAACATTATTCACAATAGCCAAAAGGTGGAAACAACCCAAGTGTCCAATAATAGATGAATGGATAAACAAAAATGTTGTCTATCCATACTATGGAATATTTTTCAGCCATAGAAAGGAAAAAAAATTTGACATATGTTACAACGTGGATGAAACTTGAAAACATGCTTAATGAAATAAACCAGGCACAGAAAGACAAATATGGTTATGATTCCACTTATATGAGGAACCTGGAATAGGCAAACTCACAGCGAGAGAAAGCAGGCTGAAAGTCACTAGGAACTGGAGCGAAGGCGAAAGGAAAAGGGAAGTTCTTGCTTAATGGGTATAGAGTTTTTGGGGGAATGATGAGAACGTTTTTGGTATAGATAGTGATGATAGTTATACAACATTGTGAATATACTTAATGCCACAGAATCATACACTTACAAATGGTTAAAATAATAAATATGTTGTGCATATTTTACAGCAATAAAAAAAGAGAGAGAGGTGAAGGAATATTTTCTTGGATAACAGAAAGAGCTGAGAGGCAAAGATGGCATCTCTTTTCACAGTGACTCCTGGACCTGCTCTAGCCACGTGTGACTGTGACAGGAAGAAGGCTCGGAAACAAAGTGGACCCCTTAGGTTGACAGAGCAGAAAGATGGAAAGGCTCCTGAATATGCTGTTGAGCCAGCAAACTAACCAGGCCTAGAGTGGCTTTATCCCTGAGGTCTTATTCCAGGACAAGCCAGGCGAGTCAAGATCTCCTGTGGGGTAGCTGAAAGGCCTCTAGTATAACGCAGTAGACACGATGACATACCATCCAGATCTCCTCTCAGGCTCAGAGGGCTTCATCTCCCCGTCAATGGCAGTGCTGCCTCTGCCTTGCCCGAGGTCACGTCCTCTCCCAACAACGCCAGCCAGTGACTGACCTATAAGGGGAGTAGTCTATTACCCAGGCCGAGTCCCATTGCCCCAGCTCACCGTGACTCTGAAGAGTCATCTCCACTTCAGAGCCCCTGTAGGGTTGGCTGAAGCCTCCAGCGAGCCCAGTCAAGGCCCAGCTTCTTCCCTTGCTCAATCCTGTTTCGGTCCCTTCTTCCACAGGTGTTGACCCCGAAAACCCTCTGCAGTAAACGTTCTACAATGTGGCATCCATCTCAGAGGCAGCTTCTGGGTAACCTGTCTCGCCGCATGGATACACTGCTGCACCTGCAGAGTCCAGCAGAAAGCAGACTCCCCAGGGTCTCGCGCAGAGACTGGCACGTAGCAGGCACTCCTGAACATTCGCGGGATGATTACGTGAATGATTATCTGGTTAGTCGATGACGAATCCTCAGTTTCTCAGGAAAATAACAACACTGTAGTGACTTCAGTAGGGCTCAGAGTATGAGAGAGAAGATGCCAAGGTCCCCCCCCCAAAAAACAAACAAACAAAAAAACCCCAAAAAACCACACACCCACAAACTGAACAATAAATGTTCGGCCTGTTTTGGGGTTTTTCATTAAATGTTTATCTCTTGGGTTGGTGCCAATGCAGACCTGTGTATATAAAGTCAACAACTCACGCTCATCGGGACCCAACGTCCAGCTTCCAACAGATTTCACTGTGAAGCTTCCTACCTCCAGTTGAAATGGATGATTTCTGAGCATGGGTTTCTAGGTCATTCTCTGAGCTGCCAAATATGATACATTTTTGACAACATTTAAATTTAAAAATTTTGACAATATGTAAGCCAGTCTAACAGGTTTGGTCTCGGTTTGGGATGTGAGTGGCTTCCTCTCTATCTTTCTGTGAACACTCAGATAGGAGTTATCTGATAGGAAAAGACAGGAGATAGGAGAAGCCTCCTAAAATCATCCAGGGAGAAAGAAAAAGAAAGGGGTAAAGAAAGAGAGAAGGGGTGGTATGAACCCGAGAATGACCCAAGGAAGAGTAGCTCTCCTTTATAGATTTGAAACAAGAGACCCATATATTTAAGCCAAAATCACAAAAGCCAAAGCACTCAAGCTCACCTTACAGTGAGCAGTTTTCTGGAGCTTTAAGGTGACAGCTTATAAGAATAGACCCGTGAGGGATGTTAGAAACCTTTCAATTCCCACCTCACAATTTCTTGTGATACCAATACCACGGTGGGAATATGGTTTTCAGCATTTAGCTCAAGATAAGGAGTCCATTTTCACACAATCGAATGCCATCATGCCACAACGCCCCCATCCAAGTAAGCTTTGATTAGAGGACACAGATATTGACACAGGCCCTAACCTTTCAATGCTTTGAAGAATATGCTTAGTCCAATAAACTGGATCACAATAAAGAGAACTGAAATATTAAAGATAGCCTTGAGGCCAAAAGTTTACTGCATGGAGAAGAAAGAATTTGGGATTTCATATATATATATTTTTTCCAACCTGGGTGTGATAAGCATATTAAAACCCTCATTTTTCTTTAGATGAAAAAGAAATTGCTGTTCTCTGTCTGCAAGCATTTCCTGTTGCTTGACCAACCCTAAGCACAGAAGTCCAGAGCTGCTGGTGTGTGAGATCTTGAGAGTGAAATCTATTAGAGCATGAAGGAAGGGGAAATGACCTGCCGACTTCCAAGCAGGGCCAGCCTCAGGAAATGTGAAAAGAAGCAAACACAATGGGTGAGAGAGAAATTACAGCCCACAAATGTATCGTAATGATGAGTGATGAGCTGTCACTGGCATCTTGATTAAACATGTTTGGTTTTGTGATTTCACTCACAGCTGAGCCAGAAATTCATCTTCCCTACAGTTTAGCACCTTGTAGGGGAAATCACCTGGGTGCTTACCATAAGCTTTTATTCAGAGGACAGATAATCCACCCTGGCAGCTTGTAAATGCATGGACCATTTTCCCCTTCTTCCTTTGTCTCTTCTGTTAATTGCCCACAAGGAGGTGGAATATGTGATTCGTTTGGATGCAAATCTGAAGATGCAAGCCCATTGATAAGGTAGCTCTTTGGAGTTTTTCAGAAAATCTTCCAGACTCTTTGAATTGTTTAAGTTGAAAATAGGCTTTGCCACTATGCCCTTGAGTCTGCCTCTCCGGTGCTTCAGTGTCTTTAAGTGAAAGCGTTCATGATGGCTGCATTTGAAGTAGTCTCAGAAAGTCTTAATCACTCCAGATTTCTCTTTGACCCTCAATTAGTCTTGACATCACTTTCCCTGTGCTACTTCATGATAAGCATTCCCGTAGAAGAAAATCTTTAATTAGACTATCTAGATGCATAATCCCCATGTTCTGGATACTTCCTTCCACGGAGGAATCAGAGATGGCAAACGGCTACTCCATGAAAGCATCTCCCTCGGAAACTTGCAATGTGTGAGAAAAAAGACATATTGTAATTTTCTCTCCAACTTTAGCTTTATTTGCTTTTGAGGTCTGAATGTGGAGGTTAGTTGCATCCATCTACTTGAATTTAATTTGTCTTTGTACAAACAGCTTGCGTGAATTCACAAAGCAGCGGTTCAAAAGACAGACACAATCATTTCAGAATTTTAGCACAAAAGAGCATTATTCCTACCTCATTAACAATGAAGTGCTTGAAGAAAAAAGCCCAGCCATATTGATCGCTGAGACCACGTAAGGAAGGTTAAAAGGACTTTTTCTCTTTTCAAAGCTTTGATTCCCTCCTATTAAGCACAGGGCAAGTTCTTTGAGGACAGGAATTGTCTTGATCTAATTCTGATCATTTGTAGGTCCTTGAGCACAAAATGCTGGTTAACACAGCAGGTGCCCAGTAAGTAGCTGAATTGCTGACTTGCACGTCGAGCATCCGTCTGTCTTTGGCCGAAGCAATTAGGTCAGTTCACCCTCGTAATTGTGTGATATTTAGAGTTTCTCTAGTCCTTGCTAGAAATTTAAGTTGATTAGACCAGATGTCATTCTGGGTCTCTCTTGAGGATTCTTTGTCTCTGTCCTGCCTCCCCTCCCACTCTCCACACTTCCCTCCTGATTAGTTATCAATAGTTCTCAATAAGTTACAGGAATGACAGAGTAACTCCTGCTGGTATGCAGAATTAGGATGACCAAAATGAACAAGTATAATCATTTACAAAATAATTTTTAAACAAATTGATAAATGGAATATTTATAAATGGAATGGAATATTTATAAATGGACTATTTCCGGCCATATCACTAAACAAAAGATGTCCCAGTCATCAGTGACTGCAGCCCTCCAATGTGAGCTGATGAGCCCTGAGAAAACTCGGAGCTGAAAAGAATGCCTACCATCTAGCAGCCACAGACTTCAGCCGCTCCCTGCAGTGAGCCCTGAGGAAACTCAGCATGTGAAAATACAGGCCCCAGATAGCTAAGGCGCATATCAAAGGAATGATTTCAGTGAGCCCCAAGCTTGCATCTTCCCATACATGGAAAAGCACTAAATTCCTTTACTTGAGAGATCTGGGTTTTTTTATTTAACACTAATCTTTTGACCTTCCCAATTACCTGCTCTCTGTCACAAAACTCCTATATATCCTGGCTCCTCCTCTCACCTCCTCAGAGCGGTTTCTCAGAGTTATCTGAAATACTGTCTCCAGTATGAAGGGCTGCAGCCCTCATTTTGCCCCAAAGAAAACTTAACTCGCAACTCTCACGTTGTGCATATATATTTTTTAGGTCAACAAAAGTCACTGCACGTCACTTTCTCTCTTAAAACTGCATTCCACTTTGATTCTTGCTATCTGAGATGAACTGAGCATCACAGGAGAAAACATAACCATTTTTCCTAATCCGGGACCCACGAAACTGTATGCAAACTCCTTTGTGTATTCCCATTTTTCAGGGGTTCGAAGTCCATAGCTTTCATCAAATTCTCAAAGAGATATTCAATTTCCAAAGGAATGAGAGCCCAGTATATTAGCAAGGTAACTACTTTTCTCTTTGATGAGGCTGTTGTTGTTTAACTTTGATTTTCTCTGTTTTCGTTAGCATCTGGCCTAAGATTTAAGTAAGAAAAATTTAATTCATTTTAAAGAGTGGTCCTTTATTTTATTTTATTTTATTTTAAAGAGTAGGCCTTTTTAAAATGAGATTGTCCTCCTTTCTTTTTCTAGCAGTAAAAATTTTAAAAGAATTAGTGAGAGTAGATGGTAGTGTGTGCGTGTGGATGCGTGCATGTGGATGCGTGTGTGCTCACGTGTGGATCTTGTGCTGAAAGGACAATCACCCAGTGACAGACTACAGCCCTCCTCCCCCACCCAAGTTTAATTCCAAAACTCTATCAGTGATAAGCTACTCACCAGCAGCCAGGCTCTGTGCAGGAAAGGGGCCAATGAAGTCATTTTAGCCACTTGCATGATTCATATCAACTGCTGCAGCTGAGTTGATCAGGCACGCTGACCATTTTCCTCGTTGAGGGCAAAAATGAACAGGCTGACATAACACGGTTTCTTCATTTCACATGTAAGAGGCACGGCCCTTGTGCACAACTCATGCTTCGTAGCCCAAGGGTTCCATTCCTAAATTCAAGCAGCTCCATCCTTCTAAAGCTCCCCAGGCCTTCAAAACTCAGCTCAAGACTGATTTCCTTCAAAAGGCCCACCCTGATAAATCTCCTCTCAACTGTGCTCACTGCATTATTCACCATCCCTTCAGCACAACTGTGCTGTCAGGACTCAAGAAGACAGCCGTTTTGGACAGCTGAGTTTTGCTGCTGGCTGAGGGTAAAATGTTCAATTACCCCAACTTTCTTTTAAATTGCACGTGGCAAAGGAAAAGATGGACACATTTCACTGAATCCCAATGGAAATTTCTGCATGAAAGGGGTCAAAAGCTACACAATTCCAATTACAAAATGAATAAGCCATAGGGAGGTAAGGTACCGAAAGGTGACGACAGTTAATAATACCACGTGGTGTACCTGTGTCGCATACTTGAGAGCACCTAGAAGGATGGATCTTGAAAGTTCCCATCACACACAAAAAATGTGTAACTATGGATGGTGATGCATGGTATCTGGACTTACTGTGGCGATCATTTTGTAATATTTACAAATATTGAACCACTATGTTGTACCCCTGAAACTAATATAATGTTGTCTCAATTATACTCAGTAAAAAAAAAAATGGAACTTCCTATGTGCCAAATAAATAAATAAATAGTATGTGGAAGTCATTACCCATTTTTGGTGCTTCTTCATCAGAATTTATGGAAATAACTTGACCTTCCATGATGGTGATGAGTGTCTCAGACTGGGTTTTTCGAAAGGCAGGGCTTAAGGCAGACGCTTCTATGATATTATTTTATAAAGAGGGCTCAGTCCCCTGGAAACAGCATGTGGGAGGCAGGGAAGGTCGGGGGCCGACAGGAGTGTGTGTTACTGAGCTGGCCCCTGTTTGATCCCTCAACCTGGTGGGGCCATCTTCCAAGGAGCCATATGGGTGATGGAACCTCGGAACATTCCCTCTGGGAGGAGGAAAGGGAAGAGTGCATCCACCACCTCCCCTCTGCGTTGCCCGCATCCGCACCGCCACACAAACTTCTGGATTGTGAGCGTGGCTGCTGAGAGGTGTCACAGGCTCCAGCACCAACAGAGAAGCCCCAAGGCAGGAGGCACAGGTGTGCTGAGAGGTGTCACAGGCTCCAGCACCAACAGAGACGCCCCAAGGCAGGAGGCACAGGTGTGCTGAGAGGTGTCACAGGCTCCAGCACCAACAGAGACGCCCCAAGGCAGGAGGCACAGGTGTGAGGAGGGCGCTGTCGGGATGAACCAACCTGAAACCAGTTGGAGCCCAGAGAACTGCAGAGAATGAGCGGCCACAGCCCCAGCACAGAGACGCTTCAGAGAGTCTGCAGTGCTGCCGAATGGGTGTCTGATACGATGAGCAGGAGCTTTAGACTCTTTCGCCCACAGGGTCTGTTGAGGTATGAAGAGCTCTTGGTCTCGACGAAGTGACTCATTATATAACTCAGTCATTATAAGAACCGAGTTCCTATATTTACTTATTAAATTTTGCCGATTCTACCTTTATTTTCAGATACGCTGATAAGCTGCCACCTCTGTTAGTTTTCCCACCTGCAGTAGCTTCTTTGTCTCCTTCTAACTTGTTCCTCTTCATCTGTGAGGGGTTTGAAAACCAGAGAGCTGAACTTGAGTTTGTGTGCAGATGAAGCACACACAGGCTCTAAGTGAGAGCTGAAGGTGGGCCTCTGGGCTGAGACTGAAATGCAGAGTTAGTAGGAGTGTGACATTTATTCAAAGATCTCTCTCTACGGAGGTAGATGGGGGAACAGGCACCTTGGAGGTTAGAGGAGTCTGTGAAATAAGGTGACCCTGGCGCTGAGCATCTACTATGATGGTTCTCTGTTTATCCACAGGTTCTTGACTTTATTCGTTAAATAAAATGATGGGATCTCTGAGTTTCAGACAGGTGAAATTACCGTATTTAGTTTTCACTATACCATGTATATTTGAACTGAAGGATATTGTCATACTGCCTGTGATTTACTTGAAGATACTTCAGCATAAACAGTGTGAGGTAGGGGTGTGTGTGTGTGTGTGTGTGTGTGTGTGTGTGTGTATTTTATTCTTCACCCCAGGGGAAGTCCATTAACATCTGAAGTACCCTCATCAGGAATCCACACTTTAGGCATGCTTAGTTAGCATCTGACAAACTCTAATAGTACATAAACCAGAGGTCTGTCACAGGCTTCAATTATTTCTATCTCCAACCAGCCCTAAAGAGTTTGTAACTAGGATAAAGGAAATACATTTTCACTGGTAAAATAAGTGATCGAAATATGTGGATTGGCTAGAAATACTATACAGGTACCTCCCAGCAGGATATATTCCTCAGAGTGGCATCGCCTACGGCTTTTGCTCCATCCTGTGCACAGCCACCGACAGAATTCCGTTGCTGGATTCTGACAGGAAGGTGATACTACTGCGTCATGCCTTCCATGCAAGGGGCTTGTTGGGGTATCCAAAAGGCCAGAAGGCAGGGTTTCAGCAAGCTTACAGATGTGGTGCATGGCTGTTTTGTCCCTAATCGAGGTAGAATTTGGTCTGATGCAGGATTCTGTTCTGGGGAAGACCCACTGCCTTTCTCCTCCTCTCACACTGCAGTTGACCAAAGTCAGTTCCCAGCAGACATGGCCAAACGGGTCTCCTGTTGCAGCATCTATGTTTTCGTGGTCATCTCACTGTACCTTTGAGGGTCAGAGGCACCACGGGCACTGGAGAAGATTACTGCTGGCGTGATGCTGCCCGCGCACGAACGGGCAGTGCTGCTCATGGCACTTGCCTACCTCCCCCTGGGAGGTGGGGCTCCAGGCTGCTGAATCACACTTGGACGGAGCAGAGTGCCACCAGGGCTGGGGGTGTCCATGTATCACTTACTTCAGCAGCTGCAGGTTAGCGCGTCCTACACAAATCATCACCCCTGAAGCCGGTTGCCAGCTGTAGGCAGTCCAGAGCTCTCCATAAACTGCAGAGTAAACACACTCCTGGGTTCCAAAAGTATTTTGGGAGGATGTTAGATGTTTCTTTAGTCTCAATAAATCGAGATGAATAGGACACAGTCACAGTCCTCAAGGAGCTCACAGTCTAATGAGAGAGCTACACACGTGTGTCATTTTAATACACCATGATAAGCATAAAAAGGGAAATAAACCCAGGATTCTAAAGACTTGCTGAGGAGGGGCACTCAGCTCACCCTAGGACAATGCAGCTCAGACACTTTGGCCTCAGGACCCTGTTACATTTTTAGACTATTATGAGAACTCCCAAGAGCCTTTGTTTGCATGGGTTATATTGATTAACATTTACTATAAGGGAAATTAAACCTAAGAAATGTCTTCTTAATTCTGCAAATATTAAATGTTAATATATGTCAATAATATGAAATTACATATAATGTATAATATAAAATATTACACATAAAATACATAAATGTATTTAATGTCATAAAATAAATAGTAAATTGATCATTAAAATAACAATAATAAGCTTATTACACATTAACATAAATAACACATTTTGATGAAAAATAACTATTTTCCAAAACAAAAAAAGTTTTAGTGTGAAGAATGTCCTCATTTTTACATAACTGCAAATCTCTTAAGTGTCTGGCTTGATAGAGGCAACTGGATTGACACATGTGCTTCTGCAATCAGTCTGTTGCAATATACTTATTGTTTTGGTTGATATCTCTGAAGAAACATCTTTTTGGTGTTTGAAACCCAAGCTTTCAATACAAAATTTGCAGGGTTTAAGTCTTAGATTTCCCCCTTCTCGTTTCCTGGTAGTTATGCAGATAATCCGCCTCACCCCTAGAAAGGGGGGTACCTCACATACTCCCTAAAAGGCAAGAGCTTAGATGCTACGTATAAAACTTACATGCTTGGGGACCTCCCACCCAGAGGGACCTTGAACTGCTGACCTCAGCTCCTTGGAGGTAAGTTTTGAAGAATGAGTGAGAGTTGTTGAGGTGAAAAATATGACAAGAACATTCTACGTCTGTGCTTCTCAAACAATCACTGTGTGTCCGAATCACTTGGGATCTGGGGATGGGGCTGGAATCCTGCAGTTCCAATGAGCTCCCAGGTGATACTGATGCTGCTGGTTCTGGAACCACAGTTTGAGTAGCAAAGATCCAAGCCAGAGAAAAAGCAGGAGCAAAGGCACAGTGTCGGGGAACAGCCTGAAGTGTGAGGGAACAGCGTGACTAGAGTACAAGGCAGGAAGTTCCAAGAGATACGGGAGGCAGGCCGGTCATGGAGATGACAGTTGTAACTTTTCCCACGGGGAAACCATGAAAAGGTTTTAAGCAGAAGACAAGTCTGGTTCACATATACATAAGTTTTTACTGTGAATAACTCATAACTGCAGTGGTTAAGAATCCGCCTGCCAATGCAGGGGACACGGGTTCGATCCCTGCTCCAGGAACATCCCACATGCTGTGGAGCAGCTAAGCCCGTGCGCCACAACTATTGATCCCGTGTGCTGCAGCTACTGAAGTCCATGCGCCTAGATCCCGTGTTCCCCAACAAGAGAAGCCGCAGCAATGAAGAGCCTGCGCACCACAATGAAGAGTAGCCCCCGCCCCTGCTCCCCTCAACTAGAGAAAGCCTGTGTGCAGCAGCAAAGACTCAATGTAGCCAATAAATAAGTTTATTTATGTATTTTTAAAAAAGAAAACACATGAGCAGAGTAAGCAGACAATAGGATGAAGTGGTGGATTAAGAAAGATACTATTCTCTGTGAATATTATTACAACAGAGTTTAGTGGAAAGAGCATGTGCTTTGGATTAGGATCGAGTTTGTCTAAATTCCAGCTCTGCCATTTTCAAGATGTTACTAAGTCAACTTCTCAGAGCTTCAGATCCCATCACATGTAAAGAGATATGAATCACATGCACAGAGAAGGAGTCTGGCGCATAGTGCGTACTCAGTACACTGAAATCAATACAATAAAGAATGTTACAGAGATAATTTTAAAAATAGCAACTAGAAGTTATTGTTATTTTAGGATTAGATGTAGGCTTGAAACAAGACAATTGAGCCTAAGAATTTTGTTTTTTCAAGAGCAAAATGATTCAGGATGAAGACCAGAGGGGAATCACCTAAAAGTAAATGTTTTTTCTACTTATATGCCAGGCAGTGTCAGCCCATGGTTATCCTCAGTAATGGAGGAGAAGGGACACATTAGATGCTGATGACAATTGGAAGAGACGAACCTCAGGCTACATGTTAGTTTTTCAATACAACTTGGACCCCAGCTTTCAATACAAAATTTGCAGGGTTTTAATCTTAGATTTCCCCCTTCTTGTCTCCTGGTAGTTACGCAAATAATAATGAGCAAAGATACAAAGGGAACAGAGGGAAAAAAACTATGCGTGCTAAATACATCCATCAGAATTTTAAAAATCTCTCTCTGCCTCAGCACCCCGAGGAGGTCTTTCTACTCCTTTTTCTCTGTAAACACTTGGCCTGCAGAATCCAGAAATTCCCTCACCACCATCTGGGATTCTGAGACTCTTAACATTTCATTCTTGCCTTGAAGTGTTAGTTACTGCAGTCGCATACGATACGCTGCTTTCTCAACCCATCAGAGTGACTGTTGGCTCTCTGATTGTTTGTAAATGACAGTTTTCATTATCCTAAAAACACAGATTCTTAGTTGGGCAGAATTTGAAAGCCTATTTATTTGTCTTGAAAAAAATATATATGTGGGGTTTGTCTACATCTCTTGATAGTTAGGACATCTAATTGTTTTTCTCTACTTTGAAATGAAAGACAAGATAAGAGTAGGTTTATGAGGGAAAGCCAAATGTCAGAAGAGACAGCACACTTCAGCTGAGTCAATGAGCATGTTTGGACAAATCATATTATCTAAGCTAAGAGTCTTTGTATCTGTGTGACAGATTTGTTATTGTTTTTTTTTTTTTTTTTTTTTTTTTTTATTTTATTTTATTTTTTTGGGGGGTACACCAGGTTCAATCAACTGTTTTTATACACATATCCCCATATTCCCTCCCTTCCTTGACGCCCCCCCCTCGATTCCCCCCCACCCTCCCTGCCCCAGTCCTCTAAGGCATCTTCCATCCTCGAGTTGGACTCCCTTTGTTATACAACAACTTCCCACTGACTATTTTACAGTTGGTAGTATATATATGTCTGTACTACTCTCCCGCTTCTTCTCAGTTTCCCCTTCACCCCCCACCCCCTCCCATACCTCGAGTTCTCCAGTCCATTCTCTGTATCTGCTTCCCTGTTCTTGTCACTGAGTTCATCAGTACCATTTTTAGATTCCGTATATGTGAGTTAGCCTACAATATTTGTCTTTCTCTTTCTGACTTACTTCACTCTGTATGACAGATTGTAGTTCTATCCACCTCATTACATATAGCTCCATCTCATCCCTTTTTATAGCTGAGTAATATTCCATTGTATATATATGCCACATCTTCTGTATCCATTCATTTGTTGATGGGCATTTAGGTTGCTTCCATGTCCTGGCTATTGTAAAGAGTGCTGCAATAAACATTATGGTACAAGTTTCTTTTGGGATTATGGTTTTCTTTGGGTATATGCCCAGGAGTGGGATGACTGGATCATATGGTAGTTCTATTTGTAGTTTTTTAAGGAACCTCCAAATTGTTTTCCATAGCGGCTGTACCAACTTACAGTCCCACCAACAGTGCAGAAGAGTTCCCTTTTCTCCACACCCTCTCCAACATTTGTTGTTTCCAGACTTTGTGATGATGGCCATTCTGATTGGTGTGAGGTGATACCTCATTGTGGCTTTGACTTGCATTTCTCTGATGATGAGTGATGTTGAGCATCTTTTCATGTGTTTGTTGGCCATCTGTATGTCTTCTTTGGAGAAATGTCTATTTAGGTCTTCTGCCCATTTGTGGATTGGGTTATTTGCTTTTTTGGTATGAAGCTGCATGAGCTGCTTGTATATTTTGGAGGTTAATCCTTTGTCCGTTGTTTCATAGGCAATTATTTTTTCCCATTCTGAGGGTTGCCTTTTAGTCTTGTTTATGGTTTCTTTTGCTGTGCAAAAGCTTTTAAGTTTCATGAGGTCCCATTCGTTTATTCTTGATTTTATTTCCATGATTCTAGGAGGTGGGTCAAAAAGGATGTTGCTTTGATGGATGTCAAAGAGTGTTCTGCCTATGTTTTCCTCTAGGAGTTTGATAGTGTCTGGCCTTACATGTAGGTCTTTAATCCATTTGGAGTTTATTTTTGTGTATGGTGTTAGGAAGTGTTCTAATTTCATTCTTTTACATGTTGCTGTCCAATTTTCCCAGCACCACTTATTGAAGAGGCTGTCTTTTTTCCATTGTATACTCGTGCCTCCTTTGTCAAAGATAAGGTGCCCATATGTGTTTGGGCTTACTTCTGAGTTCTCTATTCTGTTCCATTGATCTTCCTTTCTATTTTTGTGCCAGTACCATACTGTCTTGATCACTATGGCCTTGTAGTATAGTTTGAAGTCAGGAAGCCTGATTCCACCAACTCCATTTTTCCTTCTCAAGATTGCTTTGGCTATTCGGGGTCTTTTGCGTTTCCATACAAATCGTAAGATTTCTTGCTCTAGTTCTGTGAAAAATGCCATTGGTAATCTGATCGGGATTGCATTAAATCTGTAAATTGCTTTGGGTAGTACAGTCATTTTCACGATGTTGATTCTTCCAATCCAGGAACATGGTATATCCCTCCATCTGTTTATGTCATCTTTGATTTCTTTCATCAATGTCTTAAAGTTTTCTGCATACAGATCTTTTGCCTCCTTAGGCAGGTTTATTCCTAGGTATTTGATTCTTTTGGTTGCAATGGTGAATGGGAGAGTTTCCTTAATTTCTCTTTCTGCTCTTCCGTTGTTCGTGTATAGGAATGCAAGAGATTTCTGTGCATTAATTTTGTATCCTGCTACTTTACTAAACTCATCAATGAGTGCTAGCAGTTTTCTGGTAGAGTCTTTAGGGTTTTCTATATATAGTATCATGTCATCTGCAAAGAGTGATAATTTTACTTCTTCTTTTCCAATTTGGATTCCTTTAATTTCTTTTTCTTCTCTGATTGCTGTGGCTAACACTTCCAAAACTATGTTGAATAACAGTGGTGAGAGTGGACACCCTTGTCTTGTTCCTGTTCTTAGAGGGAATTCTTCCAGTTTTTCTCCATTGAGAACAATGTTGGCTTTTGGTTTGTCATATATGGCTTTTATGATGTTGAGGTAATTTCCTTCTATGCCCATTTTCTGGAGAGCTTTTATCATAAATGGATGTTGAACTTTGTCAAAAGCTTTTTCTGCATCTATTGAAATGATCATATGGTTTTTATCCTTCAATTTGTTGATATGATGTATCACGTTGATTGATTTGCGTATATTGAAGAATCCTTGCATCCCAGGGATAAACCCCACTTGATCGTGGTGTATGATTTTTTTAATGTGCTGTTGCAGTCTGTTAGCTAGTATTTTGTTGAGGATTTTTGCATCTATATTCATCAGTGATATTGGTCTGTAGTTTTCTTTTTTTGTGACATCTTTGCCTGGTTTTGGTATCAGGGTGATGGTAGCCTCGTAGAATGAGTTTGGGAGTGCTCCGCCTTCTGCAATATTTTGGAAGAGTTTGAGAAGGATAGGTGTTAACTCTTCTCGAAATGTTTGATAGAATTCGCCTGTGAACCCATCTGGTCCTGGGCTTTTGTGTGTTGGGAGATTTTTAATCGCTGCCTCAATTTCTGTACTTGTGATTGGTCTGTTCATGGTTTCTATTTCTTCCTGGTTCAGTCTTGGAAGATTGTATTTTTCTAAGAATGTATCCATTTCTTCCAGGTTATCCAATTGATTGGCATATAGTTGCTTGTAGTAGTCTCTCATGATGTTTTGTATTTCTGAGGTGTCCGTTGTGACTTCTCCTTTTTCATTTCTAATTCTGTTGATTTGCATCTTCTCCCTTTTTTTCTTGATGAGTCTGGCTAATGGTTTATCAATTTTGTTAATCTTCTCAAAGAACCAGCTTTTAGTTTTATTTATTTTTCTTATGGTTTCTTTCCTTTCTTTTTCATTTATTTCTGCTCTGATCTTTACGATTTCTTTCCTTCTGCTCACTTTGGGGTTTCTTTGTTCTTCTTTCTCTAGTTGTTTTAGGTGTAAGGTTAGGTTGTTTATTCGATCATTTTCTTGTTTCTTAAGGTAGGACTGTATTGCTATAAACTTCCCTCTTAGAACTGCTTTTGCTGCGTCCCATAGGTTTTGGGTTGTTGTGTTTTCGTTGTCATTTGTTTCTAGATACTTTTTGATTTCCTCTTTGATTTCTGTAGTGATTCCTTGGTTGTTTAAGAGTGAATTGTTTAGCCTCCATGTGTTTGTATTTTTTGCAGTTTTTTTCCTGTAATTGATATCTAGTCTCATGGCGTTGTGGTCTGAGAAGATGCTTGATATGATTTCAATTTTCTTGAATTTGCTGAGGTTTGATTTGTGACCCAAGATGTGATCTATCCTGGAAAATGTTCCGTGTGCACTTGAGAAGAAAGTGTAGTCTGTCGTTTTTGGATGGAATGTCTTATAAATATCAATGAAGTGGAGATGGTCTAATGTGTCATTTAAAGCTTGTGTGTCTTTATTGATTTTCTGTTTGGATGATCTGTCCATTGATGTAAGTGGGGTGTTCAAGTCTCCCACTATAATTGTGTTACTGTCGATGTCCCCTTTTATAGCTGTTAGCATTTGCCTTATGTATTGAGGTGCTCCTATATTGGGGGCATAGATATTTACCATTGTGATATGTTCTTCTTGGATGGATCCCTTGATCATTATGTAGTGCCCTTCCTTGTCTCTTTTAATAGTCTTTACTTTCAAGTCTAATTTGTCTGATATGAGTATTGCTACTCCAGCTTTCTTTTGACTTCCATTTGCATGGAATATCTTTTTCCATCCCTTCACTTTCAGTCTATATGTATCCCTTGGTCTGAAGTGGGTTTCTTGTAGGCAGCATATAGAAGGGTCTTGTTTTTGTATCCATTCAGCCAGTCTGTGTCTTTTGGTTGGAGCATTTAATCCATTTACATTTAAAGTGATTATTGACATGTGTGTTCCAATTACCATTTTCTGAATTGTTTTGGGTTTGTATTTGTAGGTGTTTTCCTTTTCTTGTGTTTCCTACTTAGAGAAGTTCCTTTAGCACTTGTTGTAAGGCTGGTTTGGTGGTGCTGAATTCTCTTAACTTTTGCTTGTCTGGAAAGCTTTTGATTTCTCCCTCAAATCTGAATGAGATTCTTGCTGGGTAAAGTATTCTTGGCTGTAGGTTTCTCTCTTTCAGGACTTTCAGTATATCCTGCCATTCCCTTCTGGCCTGCAGAGTTTCTGTAGAAAGGTCAGCTGTTATCCTGATGGGTTTTCCCTTATATGTTGTTTGTTGCTTTTCTCTTGCTGCTTTTAATATTTTTTCTTTGTGTTGAATTGTCGTTAGTTTGATTAATATATGTCTTGGTGTATTTCTCCTTGGGTTTATTCTGTATGGGACTCTCTGTGCTTCTTGGACTTGGTTCATTATTTCCTTTCCCATGTTGGGGAAGTTTTCCACTAGAACCTCTTCAAATATTTTCACAGACCCTTTCTTGTTTTCTTCTTCTTCTGGGATGCCTATAATTCGAATGTTGGTACGTTTAAGGTTATCACTGAGGTCTCTGAGGCTGTCTTCTAGTCTTTTTATTTTTTTATCTTTTTCCTGCTCTGTGGCGTTTATTTCTTCCATTCTATCTTCCAACTCACTTATTCGTTCTTCTGCCTCAGTCATTCTGCTGGTTAGAGCATCTAGAGTATTTTTAATTTCAGTTATTTTGTTATCCATTGCTGTTTGTTTTTCTGAGTTCTTATGAACTGTTTCTTGTACTTTCTCTAATTTGTTATCGAGATTTTGTATCATTTTTACTATCATTACTCTAAATTCTTTTTCAGGCATTTTTCCTATTTCCTCCTCATTTATTTGGTCTTGTGGGTTTTTTTCCTGCTCCTTTGCCTGCATGGTGTTTCTTTGTTTCCTCATGGTTGTCCAAGCTTTTGGGGTTGCTTGTCCTGGTGATAGAGGTGTTTATAGAAGACTGTCCAAGCCTCAGACTAATGTCCAAGTATTGGAGTAGATGAATATTCAGTATCAGTAGCAGAACTTCCATTTTCAGTGGAGCACATTGCTTCCAGGAATGGTCTTTAATTTTCCAGCTCCTCTGCAGCCTGTGGTCAAGTTCTGCTGGTCTTGGAGAGTCTCCTGGAGAAGCAGAGGCCGGCTGCGGCTCACGCTGGGGCAGCAATATTTAGGAGCTCATTCTACCTCACAGAGCCAGGGCCAGGGCGCCACTGTGGCGGCTCCTCCCTCCCGCTCCATTGCCTGTTATTGTTTTATATGAAAATAGGCAGTGTGAGAAGTCAGTGACTTGGACAGGGAGACAGTTCAAAGCCGATGCCTTACAAGAGTTTCCTTGGCCGGCGGGTGGGCTGACAGTGATTTCTTTGGTCTTTCTTTCACGGGGAATTCATGCTTTTTAATCTTCATAATTTTAGTATTTTACACCAAGAATTTGGTTCTTAGGGAATTCCCTGGGGGTCCAGTGGTTAGGACTCCGTGCTTCCACTGTTGGGAGCCTGGGTTTGATCTCTGGTCGTCAGGGAAATAAGATTCCACAAGAAACATTTTGCCATGAGGTATACTTCCCAGGAAGGGAGGATTAGCCTGTGTTCTCATTCATTCATTCAATTCATTCATTCATTTAAAAACTTTCTGAATCCATGAAAGAATTTCTTTAAGGAAAGCAAGGAGGGAAGGAGAGTGAATTTTTCATTTCTAAGGCTGAGGAAGCCAGCCACGCCAGCCATTTCAAGGGTGCTTCTGGGTCGGAGCCCTATGCCTCCTGCCAGCACGGCTCTGGGCAACAACCTCAACATCTTCTCCAGGTGTGGGCCCCAGTGGTGTTTTGCGAAAAGTCCAGGCAACTTAATGGTTCCTGCCGTTTACCTGGCATGTCAAAGGAGGTCAGTTAAGGTCTGGGCATCCACTTCCTGTCCCTGGGCTACAAATTCAGTGATTGCTGTTAACAACAAAAATTATAGAATGTCTAGGAATGAACCGAACAAGAAACTCGCAGGATCTATATTTAGAAAACTACAAACATTCACTGAAGGAGGTCGTGACAAAGGCATAGACTCTGTTCCTGGAGAATGAGAGCATCAGGGGAAGGCCCTCACCCTGCCAGTTATAAAGAACCATCACTTCCACGCAGACTTCAAGGACCTAGTTCTTTCTTCCCTTCTTTATTGTGAATTTCCTCAGCTCTTAATATAATCATCTACTACCCTGTTACTTTCATATATGGACTTGGCGGTCTCTGGCTATTTTTTTAAATTAATTAATTTATTGGTTGTGTTGGGTCTTCATTGCTGCACACGGGCTTTCTCCCGTTGCGGGGAGCGGGGGGCTACTCTTCGTTTTGGTACGCGGGCTTCTCATTGTGATGGCTTCTCTTGTTGTGGAGCACCAGTCTCTAGGCACATGGGCTTCAGTAGTTGTGGCACACAGGCTCAATAGTTGTGGCTCAAAAGCCCTAGAGTGCAGGCTCCGTAGTTGTGCACGGGCTTAGTTGCTCCAGAGCATGTAGGATCTTCCCGGCCCAGGGACTGAACCCATGTCCCCTGCATTGCCAGGCGGATTCCTAACCCCTGAGCCACCAGGGCAGCCCCTCTGGCTATTTTATGAGTACGTATCTCCCCAAGTAAATGATAAGATAATTAAAAGCAAGGACTATCCCTTTTCTTCCCTGTATATCTTCCACACCCCTTAGTATAGACATGCCTCTAGTTACAACTTTCCCACTGAAGGAAGCTTGCAGGTATGAACAAAGCAGGGTGGGAAGAGCATCGACTGCCCACCATCAGCAGCTGTATCAGCAGCCAACTCAGTCACTCTGCTGCACACTGTTCATTCGCTGGGGGCACGTTAGCTGGGCTTGAGCTCCGTTCTGAGCTATTTTGTGAACATCAGTAACACCTTCAGTTTGAAAAGTGTAAGAGGAGTGAGTATCTTTAGAATGCTGAAAAAAAGAGACACACGATTATGATGGAAACAGAAGTAGAAATGATCTTTCAAAACTGGAAGTGGGGAGAGGATGCCAAATGTTGCAGAGGGCTCATGGCAGAGCAGGAGGAATTCTTGAAGCCCAAGGCTGAACAGTGAGCAAAAAGGAAAGAACAAGGATTGGTGAAATGGAAAAACGCAACTTTTTGAGGCAGGGGCTAAATGTTAGCAGGAATAAATGGTGACCTTTGGCCTAAACTTTGTTAATTCTGGAGAAGGCCAGGAGTTTATGAGTGAACTTGAGCCTAAGCATGCTGAAAGCTGTTTATGAGTTTGCTGGAAGGCAGTGGGGGGGGGGGGGGGGGGGGCGCTCCATGGGTCAGGGCCCATCCAAATCAGCAAAACATCAAATGGCTGGACAGGCGGCCAAGGAAGGTACTACAGACATAGGAGGTCCATATTTGGGGAAAATGTTGAATAGAATGTGAAAAAGAGAACTACTCTGGTTTTAAAGCTTTGAAGGGCCCACTTAGGTTTTTCTTTATGGATATGCAGCTGGAGACTGGCAGCTCAAACCTCACTTAGTCACTTTGGACTTATGAGAAAACAGAACATGTGAACAGGCTTCTAGAACTGCAGGTCTTCACAAGTGGAACGGCCTTCATAGAGTGCTGTATGTGTAGTTAATCACACAAATATTTATTACACATCTCCTCTCTGATGCACACTCTCACATAAATTACTTAATTTATTCAGCGAATAACTTTGTCAGATAGATATCACCATTTTATGAGTGTGGAAAAGGAATCTCAGAGAATGGCAAAAGCGAGATCTTTTGATTCCAAGACCATATTTTACCTCTCCATAGCTGCCTCCTCCTGTCGACTGGATGGGTGAATGAATGACCCAGGGCTAACACAGATCATGATGCTGCCTATGTTTCACGCAGCTAAAAATGGCTTGACTTCTGAATGCATGTCTGTTGTTTTCTATAATGCCGTCGGTACATATAAGATATATACATAATGTCACCAATGTTACGTCATGTAGCATCACAAGTCCCACTGTTGTGTGTCTCTCTTCTGACCTTCAAAATACCTCCAGGGGCATCGGAGGGGCAAGGGGCTTCAAGAAGCACTGTTTGGAGTGGTTTCAAACAGTGTTATGAGTCCATAACAAAGCCAAACAGTGCAACACATAAGGGTTACTTTTCAATATGCATCCTTGATGCAACTCACAAAGCACCTTGTAGTGTGGCCTCGTGGTTGGGAGCCTTTCCTTGTCTCTTGAAATCTTTTGTACCGGTAAGGAATAGAGAAAATGGCTGTGTTCAACCCAGGTTTGTTCAGCAGGGGTTTAACTTCTCCAGTGCTCCTGTGTAAACTGTGTCATATCTCTCTGCCTAATCATTCTATGACTCATTCAGCAGGATATAACATGGTGAGATACGGGCTTAGGAATTAGAATAAATTATGTCAGCTCCGACATGACAGACTCTATATGACTAATCTAAATATTCATTTTGGGTAATGGAACAGCTACCAACAAATTCATTACTTAAGACAATATTTTCACTGCAACTGTCAACTGACAAGGGGTCTCCACAATCCATTACCATCAGCAGTTTGCATCAGTGAGAGAGAAAATGTACTTGAATTTCACAAATATATATGCATCACACACTTTCAATTTTAAAAAGGGAGTCAGCCTCCTTCAAAATTTTCACAAAATAGCTGTTACAAGGACATAAACTTTGCAAATCATTTTATGGCAAGAACTACAAGCTGGGCAGTAAGTAATGGATCTGTTTCTGGTTAACTACTTTAAATATATGCATTGGTGGCTTCAGAAGCCTCTTGCTTAAACAACTTCTCCTTTGTTACTCTCTTTCTGGCTTAATATTCGTTGCCAAATAAATATGGAGAGTAGCTGGAGTCATAGTTAGAGAATCTTGCATGAAGCAAAACAGCACTAAAATGACTACTGTTACCTACGTCATAATATATCCCAGCTCAGACCATGGAGGAGAGCAGGAACAAGACATATGTAACATGCGGCATGTAAATATTAACTTGCCTGTCTAGACATCAGATTCATTTGTGATACTACTTTCTTGCTCCATGAGAGGCAGGAGGATTCTGGATAGAAAAAGCAGCCTTTTTCACCTAACTTTGTCAGATATCTCTCTTCTACAACAAAAGAAGGAAGAGAGATGAAGAGATGGTAACTTTGTTATTTGGCCAATGGTAGATTTAGAGTTATGGGGAAAATAATTGTATGTCTCTCTTAAAGGGCAAATGGCCAAAAACAAATGAACACATGTATAGCCTCACTAGAAATCAAAGATTTGCAAATTCATTATGACAATGAGTATCAAAAGCTGAGGGTTTTACCTCTTTTTTGACACAGTATTTCTGACTTTAGTCAAAGGAAAGTATAGCTATGGTCAAAGATTTACACACTAAGTTGTTTATTCACAGCGTGGTTATAATAATTTTTAAAGGGGTGGAAATCCTTCATAGTTCATCAGAAATAATTATGATACAGCTTCACAATGAGATACTAAGCAGGCATTAAAACCGGAAAGACTTCACAGTATTCTGTTAGGTGAAAACTGCAGATTATAGAATAGGATGCAGAGTTCTGCTTCTACTTAGAATGTAGAAAGTCCTAAGGGAATGTTGTTTCCATCTGAATGATGAGAAGAAGTCGAGTAATTTACAAAATAATTTTTCTTGAGCCCATCAGAGAGTGGCAACCAAGTAAATTGAATTTCAAAGAGTGAAAAGTCCATCCATGAAGTGCCTCACTTTTGGCAGAGCACAAGCCAAACAGGTGGCCACCACATAAGTAGCTAAATATTTAACACGCCCTTTAAGGCCAAGTGTGGGTTAGTGTGTCAATGTGGAATAGCTTAGAGCCTCAGACACAAGGGAGTTTGCACCCACCCTCACGCCCTTTTCTACAGACGTCCACTGGTGTTCACAAAAAAAGGTTAGAGGCAAAGTAAGAGACTGGAGAGACTCCTCCGCTGCACAGATATGCAAGAGGTGACACAGACATGCAGCTGCTGCTGAGAGACAAGCCACCCTCGCTGCTGTCTTCCCCAGAGCCTTCTTCTGCAAAGCAAAAATCGTAAACTGCTGGGGGAGGGCAGAAAAACTTCTGGCCTCTAGGACCAGGCAAAAGTCCATTGCTTCTGGGAGAAGAACAGAAGCAAAACTTGCTGGTCTCTGAGGGAGGAGAAGGAAACTCTCTCACCCCAGACATAAGCAAAGAGCCATTGCTGCTGAAGGAAGGGCGGAAGCAAACACCTTCTGCCCACTGGCTTAGGCGCAGGAGCCTGTGCTTCTCCAAAGCAGGTCTGTACTGTGGGGAGAGGCAGCAATGTGCAGAAAGCCTTAACCCAAGGTTCAGGCACACAGGGCTTGTCTGAGACCGATACCAGGCCAGGAGAGCAAAGAAACCCCGTATCCCTATAACAAGCCATGCCCAGAGAAACAAACAACAAAAGCACTCCCCCCACCCCACACCTAGGGGTAGAGACAAGAGTACAGAGGGAGATCTACTCTGTGTGCAGGTGTGCAGAGACAGCTGAAAGCTGAGGGTAAAGCATAAATGCTTAGAAAGCTCCTCTGGCACCCCAGGCTCCACTCCACGCACACAGAAACAGCTGCCATCCACTGAAGTCTGTGGTGCACTAAAGGTAACCACAGCAACAACAAAACCCAAACCCAGCTCACCATCTGATTCCTGACTCTACCTCCACCCTCTGCCACCCCACCACACACGCTGATGGCCTCAAAGAAGAATAGGTGTGGCCGTTCTCAGGAATAATTGATATTTACCTTAGTCTCTCTTTTCTTCTAGACATGATGTTTTGCATATAATAAAAAATTGTGAATCACACAAAAGCACAAGAAAAAAAACATTACCAAGAGATAAAGTAATTAATAGAACCAGATGCAAAGAGGACACAAATGTTGCAAATATCAGATAGGGATTTTAAGATAAGTACAATTAACATGTTAAAGGACTCTAGTGGAAAAGGTGGACAATATGCATGAACAGATGGGAAGTTTCAGCAAAGAGATAAAAGTTATAAAAGTGTCAAATGCAAATGCTGTACGTAAAAAACAGTATTGGAGATGAATTTATTTGATGGGCTTATTGGTAGAGCAGACATAGCTGAGGAAAGAATTCATGAACTTGAAGCTATGTCAATAGAAATTATTCAAACTGAAATATAAGGGTAAAAAGGAGTGAATTAAACAGAACAGCACTTCCAAGAGTTGTGGAACATCGAATGGTATAACATCTATGTAATCAGAGTTGCAGAAGAAGAAGAGGCAGAGAAAAAAAGGTCAAAAATAATTTGAAGAGATAATGACCAAGAATTTTCAAAAATTAATGAAAGACAACCAGTCACATTTCCACGAATCTCAAGAAGGATAGCATTCTCCCTGCCCAACCCCACTCAAAAGAAGCCAAACCTAGACACATCAGAGTCAAACTGCTTAAAACCAAAGATAGAAAAGTCTTGAAGGCAGCAAGAAAAAGAAATATTACATGCAGAGGAATAATGCTAAGAACCCCCACAGACTTCTCCGGTACTATGCAAGGCAAGATTGACATCTTATCATTTTGAAAAAACAAAACAAAACCCTGCTAATCCAGAATTTTATGTCCAGTAAAAATATCTTTCAAAGATGAAGGTAAAACAAAGACCTTCAGACAAACAAAAGTTGAAAATTTATTGCCAATAGACCGGTACTATAAGAAATGGTAAAGGAAGTTCTTCAGGCAGAAAGATGATATCAAATGGAAATTAGGATACACACACACACACACACACACACACACACACACAAAATCAAGATGTTAGAGGAACCACTGAAACCGCCCACCCTGGCCAGGCACCACAGTAACCATTTGCAGGAGTTATCTTGCAACAGGAGGTCCTGGTAAGGAATAAGGAACTAACAAGCCACCCCCAACTGGAAGAACTTGGGAAAGGTCAAAAGAAGAGAGGAGACACCAGTCCATATGTCCTACTAACCTCCCAGAATCCTCCTTGCTGGAATCCATCTTGGCTGAGTGACTCACATGCCACTAGGAAGGACCCTGAGTCAGAGTGATTGGCCAGACACAGCCTGGAAACTAACCCCATTACCATAAAACCCGAGACTGAGACACAGAGCTGAGCCTGCTCTGTGGTTGAGCAGTCCTCCTGGGTTCCCTCACCCTCCTGCTCTCCACCCGGGCGCCCCTCTCTAATAAAGCCCCTTGCTTTGTCAGCATGTGTGTCTCCTCGGACAATTCATTTCCAAGTGTTAGACAAGAGCCCACTCTCAGGCCCTGGAAGGGGTCCCCCTTCCTGCAACAAAGAGAATGGAAAGGAAATAAGGTAAATATTAAATATCTTTTTCCTTATTTTAATCACTTTTAAATGGTATATAGAATATGAATATATTTTTGTAGAAAGAAAGCACAGCATGATTCATTTAAAAAAACTTTAGAAAGATTATACATCAAAATCTTAACTAATTTTTTCCAAGTGGAAGGATTACAGATTATTTTATTCATTACAAAGCTTATTTGTATTTTCTGAGTTTTCTGCAATGAACATATGTTACATTTTGTACTAAAAATATTTTTAAGAGATAATGTACTGATTTCAAGAGCTCAGAGATTAGAGAAATTTTATAAGGTAACTGTTAGAAATTATAATTAGAACATGAATTTGCTGTTATGAAAAACTTTTCCCACTTTTTTTGCCCTAATATATGGTAAAGATGAGACAAAGAAAAGGCAAAAGGAGGCTTTTTCTCTGATGCATAAGCCAATGGTAATAGATCTAACTTTTTAGAGAATAAATAAGGTTTAAATAGAAGTCTCTTATAAGGGTTGTTGATGTTCTCTGTACTGGCTGAAGCCTTGAGACTGGAGCCATGTACATGACTTGAAGGACTGTTTATTCCAAGAAAATATTATAAGACTACTCTCTACCTAGTCTAGAAAGAGAGCCAGGAATTGATAATGTCTAAATATTAGTGAGAATGACATCTACTTGTCTCAAAATGTCTTTCATTTTGTCAGTCTAATCTTTCAAATGTCATTCTAATCTCGCTTTGACTTCTATGTAATTATTTTAAATTTACATGAAAACTAGCTAAGATTTCTTCTCAGGTTTGGTAGTAAAGTAATATTTTACTCGGGAAAGAATAATTTAGTGCAAACATATGCTGTTCTTTTTGATTTGGCTAATCAAGGCCATGGGGAGCCAGAATCTTTAGAATTCAAGTGCAGAACCCAGGTACCACCATCTACGTGACAGAGTCATTGAAAGGATCAGAGAGAACATGTGTAAAGATATAATGTAAGTACATAGTGGGCAGTTAACAAATGGGAGCTGTTATTAGCCACTGAAGTGACTCAAAGATGAACGAATATGCCTTTATTGCCATCAATAATGAAGCTGACTCAAAGATGAACGAATATGCCTTTATTGCCATCAATAATGAAGCTAAGACAACACTTAATCAACAGCAGTTCAAAAATCCATTGACGCCTATTGATTAATATGTCTAACATGCTCGTGACTTAAGTATTCAGATTCCAGACATTTGAGAGACTGTCTCCTCATCTTGCCAGGGGAATTTCACACGTAGAAATGGATGGTCAATTTGAGGAAAGAGAAATGATACTAATGAAGCTGATGTATTCTCTCTCTCTCTCTTCTCTCTCTGTCTCACACACACACACACACACACACACACACACACACACACTCTCTCTCTCACACAGAGGCAAGTTCTCCCAAAGTCCTAGTAGGAAAAGTACCTCTTACTGAGGCAAACAGATGACATTTTAACTTGGAAATTTTTTAAAAATCAAACTGAGTTGTTGAATTATATGCCACACTGGTTTCTCCCCTGCCCAAGTTTTCAGTCACTAAAATAGGGAAATTTTGGTGTTGGTGTTGCCACCTCAATAGTGAATCATCTCTGTCCTGTATCCCAGAGTATCATTCAGCTTTTTGGCCACAGCAAAGTCTCTTTAGAAAGGCCAAAGGTTTAGCGTGGAATGTTTTACCTTCTCCATTGACTTTCAACAAAAGGGATCTCACTGAACACAGCTCACACCACTTCCGTTGATTTTTATCATGTTCTTGGACCTCAGGAATTCAGAATTTTAACTCCTGCCAGCTACAGCTGGATGCAAAGAAAATTATTCAAAGAAAAAAAAATTATTTCAGTCTCAAAATGTCTACAGAGCCAGGATAATATGTGACAGTTTTAAGGTGAGGACAGATGATTCCAGGGCTCAAGTTGTTAACCAAAGGTAGGCTGTCCCTCACAGGTAAAAGAGACGATGCAAGGAGAAGGAATGTTTACACACACACTGTATGAAAAGAATGAACCAGAGCAAGATGATGGGAGCGAGTAGGGCAAAGAACCCTCATCTCCCCATCAAGAAAGCACCTGAGCAATTGGCTGACTGGCTTTTGTTCTCTCAAGAAGCTGAGGGAGAGGAAGACATGGAGAACATCACGGTATGGCGAGTACTGTGTGACAGAGCGGGGAAAAGGCCCTCTTGCCGAGACAGGCACAGGGAGGAACAAGGCCCTCTGGCAGGTGAAGAGACGAAAGACACCCGAGATAGAGGCAAATCAACAAGAAGGAGTGGACCCAAAACAGCTTCGTGGCACAGGGACTGAATAGCAGGAGAGACGGAACAGGCAGCGGCAAAGGCATCCGTGGAGAGAGAGGCCCAGGCAGGCTGGGGCAGCCGCCTGGCGAGGCTTCCTCTCTCACATTCCCAATCCAAACGGGCGCTCTGGAGAGAAAGAGAAAGTACCGTGCAGAATCTGGTTCTCTTGTTCGTTGTCCCATCCCCAGCACCTAGGGCCTGGGATGTAGTGGATGCTCAAAACACAGTTGTTGAACGAAAAGGGACACGTGCAGATAAAAAAAGGAAGCTGGATGCCCTGAGAAATGCTATGTGCCTCGTGGCTTCCATTTCTGAGGTGTGAGTGGGCAGAGAGGATGCCAACGAGCTGGGCTCTGTGTACACCATGGCTGCGTGATGCCCACCCTGAGGACGGCTTGGTTCCCCTGCTGCAGGACCATCGAGAACCCAAGCGAGACGGGCGGTGGTCAAACCAAGCGTGACTGATGAGCAAGGGAGTGGCAGAGGGTGTCTGTGCTTGAAAGGCCCTGCCTCCACATCTGACCCCAAATCTCATCCACGTTTAGATGTTTGAATGTCTCGTTATACAGAGTCTCTCCTTTGGGGGTTATTTCTACAGCGTTTCCCCCAAAGTACAATTAGCCAACCAATGTGCTCAGCCATTCAGAGTCGCTAAATTCTAAGCAAAAATGGTTGTATTAACGTAGCAACCGTCAGGGAAGGGCCCCAAGGCAAATGAACTCAGAGTAGAGGGAAACTCCCCAAGACCCAACAGGGAATCTGGCTCAGAAAACAATGGATTTGGTCAACAGAGATGGAGTCAAGTTTGTTGTAAATCCCCAGATGACTCATCACATCCTCCTAGGGGATCCCCCAAGTGGAAGGTGAAGCTGCGAGGGTAGAGAAGTGAAGATGAGTCCACTGTAGACTTGTCTGCTGCTCTGTCCTGACTAGGCGATGGTCACCAACAGAGAAATACACTTAGGGTTTACACAGACAGGACTGACCCAAAGTCATGAGAAGGAAGGTATCACTGAGCTATTTGGTGCTTGTCCTTGAAAAAGGCAAAAAAGACAGATGATAACAGATCAGGAGACAAGTTGAGGTGATATCAGCCCTCAAAAAGATTCTAGCCATTCAAGTGCCTTTCTTCCTGAAATGGCAAGATTTACATATTTTCATCTCTTCCAAGGGCACCGAAACAAGTGCTTCACGCTTGTGAGTCATTCCATCCGTTTTCTCTTAGCTTATCCCATCACCACGGTGATGAGGCAACGGCCTTACTTTTGGGACTGGACTAGACCGTCATCCTTGTCAGTCACCTCAAAAATGCACATGACAGTGTCTGCATGTTACTTTTAGAGGAATTTCTTATCTAAGATGGGAGTCAATGGGATAAGCAAAGCATTAGGAGAAACAACCTCTGGAGTCTATCCTCGTTGTGCCATCTCAGAAAAATGACTTGCGACTGCAGGTTCTGCTCACTGAATGGAGACAGAGAGGCTACTCACTTGCTTAATAGCAAAACGTTATAAGACTAACTTGCGATGGCCAATCACTTTGCTTAAGGCAGAACACTCAAGTAACTGTGGCAGAGACTGCTAATTGCCTATCCCATATCAACTCACCCTTTTTTCCACAGAAACAAAACCAGGATTTTATTCAGGGGTGCAAGACGTCATCCAAGGGACTACATTTCCCAATTTCCCTCGAGTGCAAGTACAGTTAAGTGGGTCAGCTGTGTGTGTCTCCTGGGAAGTCTCCTTATAGGAAACGGACTTAACTGAGCTGTGTTAACCCCCACCTTCCTTTTGGGTGGAGCTCTAGTGAAAGAATGAACGACTGAAAGTCACATGCTAAGGATGGTAGAGCAGAAGGATAAAAGAATCCGGTTCTCTACTGGCCCTGTGCTGGTGCAGTAACCCGGACCTCCATAATTCTTTTATATGTGAGAGAAGCAAACTTCAATCTTGTTTAAGTCAAACACAATTCCCAATGGAGAGACCCACTGTCAATCTTATGAGTAGCTCCTTCTAGGCTTATTCCCAACATTTGCAGGGCTCAGGCCAAGGGCAGAGTGGGGGCCCCTAGCCTGTGGCCCAACCCCTTCTCTTCCCACTCCAGCTCTGTCCTCTTTGTGTGAACATCCAAGCCCATGTTTCTAAGTTCATTCCCAGGCCAACACTGCTCCTCGGCCACTCTTCTAGGGTCTAGGGTGCACATACTTCCCTCCAGGAGGACAGTGCCTGGGAAAGGCTGGTGTAGGCTCTGAAAGTGAGCTCAGAGCCACTTGGGCAGGGAATTTCAGGATCCTAGGACCCTGAGGCACAGTTTAGAAGTGGGACGATGTTCCAGGCGGCATGCCCCCTTGCCCTGTGACCTCCTTGTCCTGCGGGGAGAAGCATGGCCCTTGAAGGCACAGAGGCTAGGGCAGGGACCCGAACAGCCACGATCTAAATGTGATACTGCTGGCTCCTCTCCCTGTCACCTCCTAATGCCTGACTTTTCATCGTTCACAACTTGACAGTAGAGCAAAACCTGAAGTAGTCCAGTTAACTCCTTGTAGCAGCTTTGGTAAAATTATCTTCTAGAGGAAAAGTCTGGAACTCTAGCTTAAACTGTGCTACTTTCCTGTTACCCTTAATGCCACTATCTTCCTTTATTAGACTGCATAACGGAAAGTTGATCAAGCCTGGCTCTCAGGCAAGCTTCTCTTTGGTGAGCTGTCATTAGGATGGCCAAGCTCAGTGGCGCAAGCAACTGCAGTGTTAGCGCTGGTATTCTGACTGAAGGAAGAGTCTCCAAATCCTGGGTCTCTGTCATTTCCACATTTGCCTGTTTGAAGAAACTCTCCAAGTGTTTACCCGGGTCTCTTTGCACAAACATTGATCCCTGGGAAGGAGTGGAATCAGTGGCAAACCCCGGCCACCGAAACTGGAACAGGGACTTTTGCCCTAAGAGGACTACAGAGGAACGGACAGGAATTCCTCCCAGGAAAGGGACTCTCTAAGGGGGGCCACTGAAATGGCCCAGGACCAGGTCCCCAATGAGCTGGGCACCTTTCTCTGTTTCTCAGGAAGGCCTCCCCCCCACCAACTCAGCCCAGGGCAGCAAAGACTGAGGCCTGATGTGGCAGTGCCACTGCTGATGGGATCTACCACGCCAGCTCCCACCCCTAAGTGCAAGGACTTACTCCTTAAGGAATTTATCTCCTCCACATGGCCTGACTGGCAGGACTGGTAAAGCTGGCTTCATGAACGTGAAACATGCCCAAATGGCCGCAGGACCGTTGTATATCTTGGAAGCTCTCTTGCTTTAGTTCAGTGATTCCAAGCCTCATCTTGGATTACAGATCCCCACGTTCTCTAGGCTGGATAATTATCAAAGGACATGAGTGCCCACCCACACTTCAGAGAACTGTTGTAGCTCCTTTCAAACAACGAGGTATAATCCAAAGAACATAAGTAAATAATCTGAGATGTAGGTATTTGCTACAGACTGATGTCTGTGTCCCCCCAAAATTCACCTGTTGAAACCCAATTCTCAATGCAATGACGGCCGTTGGGAGGTGATTAGGTCATAAGGGTGGAGCCCTCATGAATAGGATTAGGGCCCTTAGGAAAGAGACCCCAGAGAGAGAGCTCCCTTGCCCCTCCTGCTGTGTGAGGACAAAGAGAAAATGGCTATTTACGAACCAGGTAGGGAGCTCTCATCAGACACCAGATCTGCTGGTGCCTTGAACTTGGGCTTTCTAGCCTCCAAAACTGTGAGAAATAAATGTTTGCTGTGGAAGCCACCTAGTCTATAGTATTTTTGTTATAGCAGCCCAAACAGACTGATAGTACTTCTATACCCAACTTTCTATTTAAATTTCGTTTATTAGTTTTTTTCATAGGAAAAATGGAAGGCATGGGTTAACTGATTTGTAAGGTCCCTCCTAGCTGCAAAGTTCAAGGGCTCTATGTAGTTTTATGAAATGACAGACGTGATAAATGTCCTTGCCCCCAGCCTCATCAAATGTCTAGTCATCTTTCAGGTGGTGGCTTAGAAGCTAGTTCCAGCCGATAGGATAGGCCACGAGACCCCTTTCTGTGTTCCCATGGTGCCTTATTCTATCTATTACAGCATTCCTCTCTCTAGAGTGTAACTGTCTGTAAATTAATTTGTGGGTCCCCTGATAGACTGCAAATTCTGGGAGATCTGAGACTAATCCTTAAGGTCATATCCTCAGCACCGATTTCTAGCAGGAGCTCAATGGTATATAAGAAATGGTAATATGAGTGAATGGTTTCTGATAGCTACAATCTCCTTGGGTCACTGGACTGGTGATGAAAGATGTTCTCAGATAACAATTCAAGGAACATGCTGAAATAATCTTTGTTCCTCTGCCTGCATTTAGAAATAGTCTTTGGACATAGGTACCATGAGTGTACACCTAATGAATCAGATTACCGCATTTTTTTAAGGGAAAAGATGAAACAAATCTTCCATTTTTATGGTCAGAGAAACCCAGACTATCGTATGCAGCTCAGTTCTCACAAATAAAATAGAAGATCCTCTGCCTTCTCATCTGAGCTCTTCAAATTAATCTAAGGTCTGATTGTCCCAAAGCACTACTAACTGTATAGCAACATCATTTATATTACAAAATTGGAAATGACATACATAACCCATTGCAGAATGGTGGTTAAATAAACGATGACATTCAAATGGTGAACCCATGCAGCCTTTGATAATGGTGCTTCCAAGATAACCTCAAGTCAAAAGGTGAGACATAAAATTACATAAGCAGTATGACTGCCATCATGTAAAATATGTCAAATATATGAATAAAATATAGAAGGAGGCACTACAGAATCTGAACCGTGGCTGTGTTTATGTGTGAGGACCTAGATGATTTTCTTTCTACTTATCTGAATTTTGCAGATTTTCCTTTTTTACTCTCATGGTGGAAAATCAAAATAAACATCATTTGTTAATTGCAAACATCTTCTTATTTTCTGCTATAAAACTTTTGGTTTATTGATACTGGTCGCATCCACCTGACAGAGCTGCATGGAGGAGCACAGAGAAGCCCCTGTGGTGAAGCCCACAAGAGGCAGGGGGTAAAAAGACAGGGAATCTTCTGGAGTAGCCGCTGCTTGTGGAGGAAGAGTTACCACGCGTCTAAGCTCTTTCTATACGCCAGGCATTTCCCATACATTTTTTTTTCATTATGTTCTCATAAAAGCTGTTAAGAGCTAGGTGCTGCTGTTATTCCCATTTTACAGCTGAAGCTGAGCCCAAGAGCAGTCAGTGCTTTGGCAAGGACCCAGAGGAGCCTGAGTGTGAGCCTTCGCAGTCTGTCTCCACCATCCACCCTTTGCTCACCACGCTCTATGGGAAACGCCCTCCAACATCAGAGGAGAGGCTGAGGGGAAAACAAGCACATTTCTAAGCCATCCTTCCTCTTGTGCAAGGATCTCTTGTGTCAAAGGCACAGCCTCCATCTCCATTCTTAGGAGATTCTGTTTGGATAAGTCCTCAAAGGACTCCTGCCTGTCGGTGGAGATGGTGTCCAGTGACCACTTGTTCTCCATATTATCTCAAAGCTCTCACCAGAGTGCAATCCCAAAATTGTCCCTCTTTGCACATAAACCCATTGCTCTGGGGCAATGAGCCCATTTATAAATGCTTTCATCGTGGCCAACTTTGCAGATCCAGACCGACATGGATAGAGTTCATGCCAGCTCCCTAGTTAAAGTGGGAACCATGGTTGCTCTCCACTTGCCAGCACAATTCCAGGCAAGCTTTCACCACGTGCATGCTGAAAGTAGATTGACCCTGCAAATGCTGATGGACTGAATACGCTCAGCTGACACCGTTCTTGCACACAAGCATTTTGAGGCTCTTTGTTACACGGTCATGTTTTCCCTGCACAGAAACCTACCGATGTTACCATTTCCAGGGGTGCGGGGAGAGGAGACTTCACTACAAGAGAATTCTGGGGGTCTGGCAGGAGTCCAGCCCTGTTGGAGTCAAGTGTGTCACTAAAATAAGCAAGTCCTCTCTGCCCTCGGAGTCAAGTGTGTCACTAAAATAAGCAAGTCCTCTCTGCCCTCCTCGCTACCCCAGGGAAACACGAATGAGCAAGTGAGGAAAATCACAGAAGCATTCCATGAAATCGGTCATGCAGATGGGTCTGAAGGAAATGACACGTGGGCTTAAAGGAAATTCATTTCAAAATCAAGTTCAAATTCAGAACAAATGTGTGAACAGGGAAAAACATAACGATCAAAAGGGGATGAATGAACAGAGAGCAGTCCTCACAAGAACACCCAGTCGTCAGGGTAAGTGCTACGTGGAGAACGGCTGGGGGACGTTCTTGCGCCCCTTTGTGCTCTGTCTCCGGGTCCTGTCCCTCAGGGACGATCGATGGTGTCCACTCACTTACTTTCTCTGGAACCGGACCACAGGGTCAGCCAGCAGGTCAGTGACGTCAAGCTTCCTCCCCTTCTCGATGACATCCTGATGCTTGCGGACAAACAGCCACCCGATATGGGAGAAGAAGAAGCCCCGGCGGGCGTTGTGGGGGTCAGCATCGGTCTCTGAGTACTTGTGGTGGACGCGGTGGTCCCTGGACCACTCGAAGATGTCGTTCTGCAGAGAGAGTGCAGACCTGAGTGAAAGGATAAAGCACCCTGGCACCTTCCTGAAAGTTCCTCCGTCTCCCCCGACCCGTCCCCACCCCGCATCCTCACCACTGACTTAGACTTGCTCCCATCCTCAACCCACAATCTCTCCGCCTCAAGTTCAGTCCCTGGGGGTTGGTCTGGGATGGTTTTCATCCAAACAAGAGCACATCCTCACTTCGTAGGGATCTTAGCTTGTCTTTGGAATGTGCCCACGGCAGGAGGTTCAGGCTTGTTGAGTGAACTACTGATGGAGAAATCTGAAGAAAGTTCTGGTAGGGGCTACTGACGTCTCCTGAGAGATTGTTCATGTCGAGAAAAGAGACATCCATCCTCAAGTTTTGGCGGTCGGAGGAGAGGGGCAACCTTGAGTATGGAACGGGGTTCGTTCTTGGCCTGGCTCTCTCTGCCCTCCCTCCCCTGCCCCCTCTTCAATGGGCTTAATGTCGACGGCACAGAGGAGAGGAAGTCAGGAAGTGAACACACAAAGAGCTACGTCACCAAATCTCTGCAAAATAGCAAGGCACAAATAATACGGTTTGAGGCCTGCTCTCACAGCGCGTCACAGAAAGGGAAGGGCGAGGACTTGGGCTCCTTGAGGAATCTGGTGCGCGAGGCATCTGCCGGGCCACATCTGCCACGTGGAGAAGCAGCAGGGTCTGCGGGGCAGGTGGCACTCGCTGGAATCCCAAGAGAGCCTCTGGTGCCCAAGGAAGGAGCAACATCAGCCTGAGGCAGACGCCGCCAGACCCACAGACAGGGTGGGGCTCAGCACACACGGGGGGCCAGCCCGTTGATGCTCTGATGGTGGGAGCCAGGGTCAGGAGCTGGAGGTCCTGGGGGAGCTCCCGGGGCCAGCACACACGGGGGGCCGGCCCGTTGACGCTCTGATGGTGGGAGCCAGGGTCAGGAGCTGGAGGTCCTGGGGGAGCTCCCGGGGCCAGCACACACGGGGGGCCGGCCCGTTGAGGCTCTGATGGTGGGAGCCAGGGTCAGGAGCTGGAGGTCCTGGGGGAGCTCCCAGGGCCAGCATTTCAGCTGATATTGTTCATGAAAGCTTAGCTATAGCCACGGGCCAATGAGATCCGTAGACTTCCAATGTGCACGCAGTTTTGTTCTTATCTGGTAATGCTCTCAAAACTTCGAGATGACAGATTAGGCTGGGAAGTAGTGCTTTTGATAAGAAAATTACAGTTGACCCTTGAACAGCACGTGTTTGAACTGTGCAAGTCCACTTAAACATGGATGTTTTTCAATAGTAAATGCTGTAGTACTTCATGGTCTGAAGTTGGTTGAATCTGTGGATGTAAAGGAACTGCAGATAGGAAAGCCCAATGATAAATTATAGACAGATTAACCCCCACCTTGTTCAAGGGTCAACTATAATCTGAAAATAAAAATACATGCATATAGTGTTTAAGCTCTTTAAAAAAAAAGTAATACTGTTTTATACCATACTATTCAGTACTTAGTCCTAATGGAATCTGCACTTTCACAGATATTGGCTTCATGCTGATGAGAAGAGAGAACTGTTTTATTCTCAAAGTTTTAACAGTTCTTTTAACCTAAAAAATGTTTCATGGGTTTTTTGTCTCTCTGGCTCACCCAGTACTGCTGGAAGGCAACTCAACCTTGTTCATTTTATAGTACCATTGAAAACTTTTAAAATTTGCTTAACCCTGGGTAATGGGACAGAGAGAGGAAAGGTAGAAAGACCTTAAGAAGTATATGCTCAGCTTTGAATATAAAGAGACAAAAAAGGTGCTTAGCAGTCTGTGTAAGGCAAAAATTATAGTCTGGCTTACTGTGATAAGAAAGAGGTCTTTAAATTTTACCAGTGTGTTGAAACACAGTGGTTGGAAAGAGTGAAAGCATTTATTATTTATAATCACAGAATCTGAAGTCAGGAAGGAATTTCAAATGTCAAGACCATGGCAGCCCAAGAAATAATTTATTATTTTTGCACCCAGTTTATTGTTTTTATTGCAAACCCATCTGAATATAGGAAGGCGGGGGAACACTCTGTCCCCAGTTTACAGATGGTAAAATTAAGGCTTCAAAGACATGTATTCAAGCTCATCTAGTAAGTCAAACTAATAACAGAACAAAGATGGGATTCCTTCGGTTCTTAGTTTCCACACGATATTTCCCTTATTCTTCAAGTTTGGGGGGGAGGGGGAGTCTTTTAAAAAGAAGTCTCATTTTTCTTGTTAAAAGGTTATGTTGGTTCTTGAATTTACTGCAGTGCAATTTTACAGAAACTCTGGAGAGTTCCAAAGGGCTAGAAACATTATTCTCATAAAATTAAGCATGACACAACAACAAAAGAAGGATGATGAGAACAAGTTGGAACGGAGGTATTTCTTTAATTCCTCTTACCTGGATACCTTCCCAACAGAAGCTACTTTGACTGAAGCAGTGGAATGAAGCCAGGATTTGGGCCACATTCCAAATAATTGAGCAGACAACCAAGCCAAAAATACTTTAAGATGTATTTAAAAAAAATTCTTTTTTACTCTAAAGGTAAGTCCAGCAAAAAAGTGACTCAAAGAATAAGATGTAAGTCAATAATAGGGCAGAAAGGAAGCAAGATTCACATGTTCATCTCTGGGCCTTTTTTCTTTCTATGTATCTGCATTTTGCTCCTACCCTGAAGTGACTGGGTGTGGAAGGCAACCTGGGAACAGCATCTGTGTTTGATGAAAAGTTGGGTGTACCAAGGGTGTGTCTGGTACAGTCAGCACGTGAGGAAGGGAAAGCTGAGGGCTGATGAGAGATGGTGGCAACCTTCCATCACTGACCTGACTGTCAAGTGTGCATATTCCGTCTGCCAATGCTCTGCGTGCACATTTTAATAGGGGCATGATGTAGAGGCGTGACGCTGAACTCAGCAGCAATTCCTGAAGCCTAAACACGTACACCGTCTAATAAACCAATAACAAATGCTTCAACTTGAAACTTAGAGTTTCTACTTAACGGTCGGTTCTGGTAGATTACAGTCTTAATACCCCATTACCTTCAATAGTGGACACTCACCACATGTGTATTGATCATCCCTGACAAAGAACTGTTGTGGTGAAAGGAGCTACGTTAGTTCTAAGAGCGCTGGCTGTAACCGAGGCACAGGCAGGGGTGGGGCAGGGGGGAGCAGGAGAGGAGGAGGAAGAGAGCCACTCGGGGGGGTACCCCTCAGTGGCAGGTTTTATCATCCGAGGAGCCGTACCATGTCCTACTTGTGCTGTCCAAGATATATACAATCGGAGCCACATATGTGATTTAACTTTTCCTAGCAGTGACACTAAAAAAAGTGAAAATAAACAAGTAAAAACCAACTTTAATCATATATTTTGTACCTAACATGCTACATCCAAAATATCATTCAATATATTATTAGCATAAAATCATTAATGAAATACTGTATATGATTTTTTTCTGTACCAATTTTTCAAAGCTGGGCTTGTATTTTACATTTCCAGCACATCTCAATTTGGACCAGCCACATTTCAAGTACTCAGTAGCCACACGCAGCTGGTGGCTACCGTATTGGACAGGGCTAACCCATGGCTTGGACACCTTTCTATATGTGTTATACTTTTAAAGATTTTTAAAAATTCAGTGTTGCTTATTGGTGACAGCGAGAAATTGGCACATACCATATGAAGGGCAAACGCGCTGAACGTATCAAAAGCGCTAAAATTGTGCAATTCGTTTTCTGGAGTTTATCTTAAGGAAATAATCATGGCTGTGTGCAAATGTTTAATCACAAGGATGCTCACTGAAGTGAAAACTTGGAAAAACCCTGAATTTCCACATAACAGGATCTGACTTAGTACCTTGTGATACATTAATTAATTGAATACTCTGTGTGTGTGTGTGTGTGTACATAGAAAGTGCCTAGAGAGAAATATTAAGAAAAGTCTTAGGGTTACCTCAGGGGAGGAAGACTGGGAGGTAGGAGAAATACTTTTACATTTTATTCTATACCCAGAAATTTTTAACAAGAGCATCTGTTGGTTTTGTGTTCAAAAACTGACAAAAAAGTATATGGTAGTACTGACATGGAGAGATGGGGTAGAAAGTAAAGTGAAAGATAGTTTTCAAAATAAAGATACAGTAATGAATGAATTCTTAATAAAAATGTGTATTTAAGCACAGAAAAATTTTGAAGTATATATCAACCTGTTTACAGTCATTCTCCCTAGGAAGTGGGGCAGTGGGTGATTTTTAATTTTTTATTCCAGTTTGTCTGTATTTTCTATATTGTTATAATAATCAAGTTTTTCTTTTGTAATATGAGGGAACGAGATTATTTTTAAATTTCTATACTCTGGAATCAAAATAACCCAGCTTCTGCCATCAGCCCCAGGTTAGGAAAAACTATAAACCAGTAATAGTCAGCTAGTAATCCACTCAGTGATGTATCTTTTTTTTTCTGTTACCTTTTGCTTCCTCTTTTTGTTTTTTTGTTTTTTTTTTAATTGGAGTATAGTTGCTTTACAATGTTGTGTTGGTTTCCGCTGCACAGTGAAGTGAATCAGCTATATGTAAACATATATCCCCTCCCTCTTGGACCTCCCTCACCTCCCCATCCCACCCATCTAGGTCATCACAGAGCACCGAGCTGAGCTCCCCGTGCTATACCGCAGGTTCCCACTAGCTATCTGTTTTACACATGGTAGTGTATGTATGTCACCCTTCTTCTATCTTTGTTTTTATCAGTACTAACCAACCAATCACACCTCAACCAGGGTGACAGTGCCCTCGCTGAAATCCACCCTGTCTCTTGCACCGTTATTACTTCACTCTCCCTCATAGATAATATCCCTAAATGGGGTCCCTGCTGAGACTGTAGAAATTGAAATTGATCATGTGGTGATTTTTCTCCACAAGCGAAGCCTTTGCGTTTTCTCTGGGACTTGAGTAAAGGTAATCAATCTCAAAAGCTCCACTGAAGCAGATTATGAAGCAACCTGCTCTGTCAGAACTACTTTTCCCCAGCTTCCTTTTATGTTCAGAATAAATTCTTGAATCTAGTCCTCTAAATGGCAGTATGGGAAACTGTCTTTTAAGACCCACATAATTTGCTCTGGGTAGCAAGATGAAGGCCAAGTTAAATAGCATTTAGCTTGTCCTGGTCAACAGATCTGAGACCAGAATCACTGACTGGCTTTCCCCTAGGATAGCTGCAAACAGATGCTTGCTTCTAACCAGACACCCGTGTGATTGCTCGGTCCCCTCATTCAATTGTGTGGCTGCTTAAAGTTCCAAAAGGGAAAGTTTACCAGGTGGCCTCAAAACACAGCCAAAGGGAATTCCACTTGTATGCATAATACATCTTTGTTTCCAGTCCGTAGTGAAAAAAGACACTAGGACCAACATGTTTGCTTCAAGAGGCAAGTTTTAGAGTAGAATGTGTGTGTGTGCATGTGTGTGAGGATGTATGCATGTGTGTGAGCGCGCGCATGTGTGTGTGTGTTTCTGTGTCTTGTGAGTAATGGCATCCTGACCGAGTAAAGAGTCCATTTTATCAAGGGGGTCAAAGAGGGAAAGACGCTGTGGCCTCCACGCTTTAGGGACCCTAAGGCGCATTTGAAATAGACTTGATCTCAGTCTCTGAGGTCTGAATTTAACCTCCCCCAGTTCCGATGCCAACAATGTACTATTCAAGCAGCGAAGAACATTCGGTGCTTTCCCCACTGTTGATACTGGGTCAGTATTGATTTCCCTGCAGATAACACTGACAATCTGGAAGAAGATCCCCGAAAGTCCCCAAGAAAGGCCTGGCAGCGGTCTTCAGCGCCTGGCAAACGGCAGCTTTGAGAGAACAAGTCCCCACCTGCTGCCTAACCCTCCTGCGGCACTCACCCTGGGGAGGTTTCAGGAGCCGGGCACGTGTTGAAGAGCCAACTTTAGCATTTTAAAAAGTGTTTGCTGACAAAACTTAAAGATTGCAAAGTAAGAAGGGGTGTCTCCTATTTTCTTTTTATTACCTCTTACAACAAGAAGGTATTTGAGTAAGATGTTTTTTAAAACACATTTTTAACACACATTTTAGAGAATGGCTTGGGTAGTCCTCTTGGTAGACTAGTTTGCTTTCTGTGAATCTTTCCAATTTGGGTTTTGGAGAATTTGGGTCTGTGATGGGACCGTTATCTAGTCTCTTAACCTAAATCTCCTTCATTTGATGAGTGAAATTTTCGGGGAAGAAAAGGCCTGGAAAACAATGACAGTCCAGTAGCCATGGACACACCTCACCTCCAGATCTTGGTTTTTAAATACCATTTCCCACTAAAAAGGATCAGGACTCTTTGGTGAAATGGCTGGTGCCAAGACAAAGTCAGGAAAAGCATAAGAGGAACTCGGTTTGCTTTGTTAGGCCAGAAAGTAAGGAATTGCTCAAAAAATGATGGGCACGTGTCAAAAAGACACAGGAGTCCACTTATAGTGCCTCCCGTTGAACAAACTGGGGTAATTTGATGAATAATTTGGGGCCATTAAGACAAATAATAACAGGAATGGATTAAAATCCATTAAAAATATAAGAACCCATGAGTCCATAATAAAATAGATAAATAGGAAGTCAATTGTCAATCGACAAATGCAGAAGTAAAGGAGCTAGAAAATCACCATTGTGCAGGTGCCAGGGCAATGACTGATTCCGGCAAGACTCACCAAGGTGTGCTAAAATTACTGGGTAAAAGGTGAATGAAAAAAACATATTACATAGGCTCACCAGGTCTCAGCATAAATTACTCATTAATCACCAATGGAAAAACAGTCATAGTGCAGAAAGCGGGCAGACACCAACTTAACGGACTAAAGTTCATACCACCAATAATATGACAAAGTGATACCATATGCCTTTTGTTTGATGTGCAGGACACGAGATCATTAATGTAGGGTTCCTTCCCAAAATGCACAGTCTGAGTGTGGTTATGAGGAAACACGAGCAAACCAAAAACGAGGAGCAGTCTGCAAAATAACTAGTCTGCACATTTCAAAAATGTCAACGTCATAACATCAAAGAAAGACCAAGGAACTACTCAGATGAAAGGGAACTAAAGAGACGGGCCAACTCATTGTTACGCAGGATCCTGAACTGGTTCCTGGTCTAGGATCCTGAATATAGCATTGTATTAACATTAAATTCCCTGGTGTTGGCACACGTACTGTGTTCCTGTGAAATCTTTCCCATTAGGAAATGCACCCTGAAAGTATTTAAGGATGAAAAGTCATGAAGCTTGTAACTTACTTGCAAATGATTCAGGAAAAAAAAATAACACAGAAGAATGCATATACTACACACATATGGAGAAAGAAAGAATAATAAAGCAAACAAGGCAATAAGTTAACAATTAACGAATCTGGGTGAAGGGTATACAGGAGTTCTTCCTGGTATTTTTGCACCTTTTTTGTCAGTTTGAAACTATTTCAAAATAAAAAGTTAAAGCTAAAAAGAAAAAAATGTCAGAGGCTTCCCTGGTGGCACAGTGTTAAGAATCCACCTGCCAATGCAGGGGACACGGGTTCGAGCCCTGAGTCAGGAAGATCTCACATGCCGTGGAGCAACTAAGCCTGTGCACCACAACTACTGAAACCCGTATGCCCTAGGGCCCAGGTGCCACAACTACTGAGCCCGCTTGCTGCAACTACTGAAGCCTGTGCACCTAGAGCCATGCTCCGCAACAAGAGATGCAACCGCAGTAAGCCCACGCATAACAACAAAAAGTAGCCCCCACTTGCCACAGCTAGAGAAAGCCCGTGCACAGCCACACAGACCCAAATGCAGCCAAAAATAATTAAAAACAAAAACAAAAAAATTTGGGGAAAAAAAAGATAGTTTTTTAAAAAAAAAATATGTCAAGGGCATCTTTCTTTAAAATTCTCGATTTTCCCCTTTCACTCCATTCCTACCCCACCACCCACCACCCTTGTCTAGACTTTCCTCAGTTTACCTGGACTCCCGTAACAGCCTTCTAAAGCCTCCTGCCTCTAGTCCTTTCCCCTCCAAGGTACATTTGGTACACTGCAGTCATCCCCCCCATATTCACATTCCCCCAACACCTATCATCCTCTTGCTTCTGATTTGACAACCTCTCCATACTACTTTTCTCAGCAAGCCTAAACATTTCTTCTTCTTAGCCATCAAATAGCTTCAACTGGCCTGATTATTCTGGTCTTTCCCCACTTTATTTATTCTTTAACTTGACAAATGTGTACTAAATGTTGGTATGTGCTAGAAGATAAAGGAGGAACAAGACAATCAAGGCTATGTCCTCAAGGAGTTTACATTTTACGGAGAGGACACACATAAACAAAATCATTTCAGACTGCAATTAGTGCTCTGAAGCAAATAAGCACGGGGAGCTACAAGGGCGACATTGAGATAGGCAAGGACTTTCTGACTCGGGACTCTTAGGCTGGGGGGAGTTGAGTGGGAGTGAGAGAGGAAGAAGGGAATTGTCTCGGGGAGAGGGAAGGACATAGCACAGTCCAGGAGCTAAGAGAAGACCAGCGTGTCTGGTTCATGGAGGGCAAGAGTGGTGCAAGATGAGGTCTGGGAAGTTTTGTGGTATAATAAAGATATTCCTGGTCTTTGACCCCAGTGGTTCCTGGCACAGAGCTTCAAAAACTGTTGGAATTTCCTGAGTGACAGGAGTGACTTTATTATGCTAATGAGGTGACTCAGGAAGAGCCCCTGGATAGCTTGGGGATTGGGGCTGGTCACCAGAAAGATCAAGCACGTGATTAGAGCGCTGGCACTTCGGTAGGGGAAGAGGACTAGAAATTGAGCTCAGTCATGTGGCCAGTGACTTCATCAATCACACTTTTGTAACGAAACTCCAGTAAGACACTGAGGCTCAGAGGAGCTCCCTTGCTGGTGAACCCACTGATGTGCCGGGAAGGTGAGGTGGCCTGACTCCACGGGAAGAGGTGGGGCAGCTCTGCCTGAGGGATTCTCCTAGACCTCCCACGGTGTGTCTTCCATTTGGTTGATCCTGATTTGTATCCTTTATAATAAAACTGTAATAGTAAGTATAGCACTTGCTTTGGTTTTGTGAGTTGTTCTAGCAAATTATTGAATCTGAGGGAACTGTGGAACCCCTGAATCTGTAGATACGGGGGTCCTGGAGACCCCTGCTTGTGGCTGGCATCTGAAGCACGGGCATCCATATGGAGGATGGGGACTCTTCCTTGTGGACCTGAAGCCAACTCAAGTGGTTAGTATTACAGTTGTATTGAAGTACACCCATGTGGGGTGGAAACAGAGCACTGGTGTGTAAAAGTCTGATCGCACCAGGCCTTCTATGCCAGGATAACAAGGTTGGATTGCATTCCAAAGGCAACGCTCAGCCACTGCAACATTTTCTTTTCTTGCTAGAGAGTGGTTTAATTTTCAGTTCTGTCTGGCTACGGTATGGAGAGGGGCAAATACTGGAGGAGAAGGACCAGTTTGTGGGTTTTTTACAGTAGTCCAGGCAAGAAACGGTCATGGCTTGGACTAGAGAGTGGCAGAAATGAGAGGCAGATTCAAGATATAACTGAGCAGTAGAACTTAAAGAGATTGGCTAAAAGATTGGATGAGGGATGATTAGGGAACTAGAGAAATCATGGATGACACCCAGATCTCTGGTAAGGAAAACTAGGAGAGAAGCAGTTTAGGGGGAGAAGGTGGAGTCACAACTTTGATTTTGGGCACATTGATTTTGAGATGCTTAAGAGACATTCAGTGAGAGATGTCATATAGCCAACTGGATTTGCAACACGCTACACCAGTCAGTTTCTTCCTTTAATCAGACCGATTTTGTACTGCTCAGAGACCCCCACAGTATGTCACAATCATTCCTCTCTCTCTGCCTTTGCTCAAATGTTTCCCTATCTTCCCCCACTTCTTCCTTGCTTATGCGAATCCATTTCACCTTTTGACTTTTCAGCTCAAAACTTCCCTTCTGCAATAGGCTTTATCCTAATATCCTAACCCATATTCCTATTTCTGCAGCCCTAAGAGTCGGTATGAAGCTTTCAAGCAATTTAACTCCGTGTTGTCTGGTTAGAGTCCCTCTTCATTATACGTGAGTCTAGCCTGCTCTACCAGATCATGAGCGCCTCATGACAAAGGTCATTTCATATATATCGCTTGTGTTCCTCACAAGCACATAATGGTTTATGTACCTTTAAATTCACAGAGAATTAACTAGTAGATTTACACAAAAGGCTATAGAAAAATAAATAGGAGAAAATAAAGATAATCAAATGTCTGCCTTCTAAAATAGTTTTTAAAAGCAAGGCTAAAAATTTTCTCTGGCATATGCAACTATAAATTTTACTGTTAATTAAAATTGTTGATTCAATGACTCCTATAGCTATCGTACCTTTGGAGCTTAATAAAGCATATAAAACAGCATTCTAAAAACATTCCTGTGATGAGAGCTCTGGTTGGTGCTAGTAGGAACTAAGACAGGATGATTGAAAAGCCTGAACTTCAGTAAACAAGAACCAGAGATGAAAAACAGCTCCATGTCTACGGGAATGGCGTCGGGGGAGGGAACTAATGGAAGGCCCCAATGTCTCTGTTAGATCTAGCTTTATTTAGCATCTTCATTAATGACTGGGAACAAGGTGTACACATTTAATAACATTTTTGGTTGGTACCAAATTGGGAGGTGCTGCAGACATTACTAAAGACAGAGAAATAAAACAGATGGATCTAAAGAGGTTAGAAATATGAATAGAAATGATCACCATGAGATTTGATTTAGGAAAAATGCAAATGAAGGCAGCTGGGAGAGAAATCATCTACAATGCAAAATAATCAGTGGGTTGGGAAACCTAGAAAGCAGCAACAGAAGAGTGTTTGGCAGGATAGCAGCGGAATGAAGAATGAGCAGTGACAATACGCCAGCTCAGCCCGCATCCTTGGTGGCAGGTACGGGAAGGAGCAGCTTGTCAAGGAATTGTGTTGTGACACAGTCTTCTCAACACCCAGAAACATTTTTGGAGACAGTGTGGAAATATAAACAAACAAAAATAACTACAGATATGTGGCCCTTAGTTTTTTCAGTTGTTAGAAAAGGGATTAGACTTCGTTTCTAAGGTCCCCTAGCTCCAACCTTTTGTGCTTCCAGGAGAGGCGGGTGGGGGAGTGGGGGTTTTGGAGGGTGGGGGTGTGGGGAAGAGCACGGACAAGGAGGTGCCCTGTCTGTGCACTTCTAAACATCTTCTGTGTGAAAAGAAAACATCTTCTGGTACAGATGAACCTATCTGCAGGGTAGGAACAGGACACAGACGTAGAGAACGGACATGTGGACACAAGGCAGGAAGGGGAGGGTGGGATGAATTGGGAGGTTGGGATTGACATATGCACTGCCGTGTGTAGAATGGATAGCTACTGGGAACATGCTGTAAAGCACAGGAAGTTCGGCTTGGTGGTCTGTGATGACCTAGATGGGTGGGATGGGGGGAGGGGGTGGGTAGGAGGGAGGTCCAAGAGGGAGGGGATAGAGGTATACATGTAGCTGATTCACTTCATTGTACAGCAGAAGCTAACACAACACTGTAAAGCAATTAAACTCTAATAAAATAAAGAAGGCAGAATGAAACATTTAGCTTGAAAATAGCTATCAGAATAGATTCTAAATTGACAGGACTGCAGGTGGAATTCATCTTAAACAAGAGTAACTTTCTTTCAATATAGGTGTAGAGCCAAATTAGCATATAAAAATCTGGTAGCTATTTGTTTGCAAAAATACCCTCGACTTTACCAAGTATTTCTTTCATTAACAACTCTCTGTATGCCTTTAAAGTATATCATTTTCTGTTTACAAAATTTAATCACCTTGAAATGCTTAGGAATACATCCATTGTGCAAAGAGAGTAAGGTTTCTATAAAAACTTTCTACTGGGGGCTTCCTAGGTGGCGCAGTGGTTAAGAATCCGCCTGCCAATGCAGAGGTCACGGGTTTGATCCCAGCTCCAGGAGGATCCCACATGCCGTGGAGCAACTAAGCCCATGTGCCAAAAAAACAAACAAACAAACAAAAAAAAACTTTCTACTGTATTTGGGGACGGCAACATGGGAGACAGACCAGCCCTACGTTTTGGCACGTCCATCTACAGAATTACTCTCTCTTCTCAGGCCACCTCAGGCTATTCCCTTTTTGTTCCCTTGAATGTCACCTGCTTTCACTGACTTAGACCCACAACAAAGAAGGAGGTGAAGCATCTTAGGGGGTGGAGCCTTCTTAATCTTTATTTAAGAGGGACATTTTTATTGGTAGGAAGTGTGGTTAATCCTACCAGGCAGGCACAGAAGTTAAATGCTGGCCCTAATGAAGCAGCTGTGGGAGAGTTTCTTCTCTCTCCTGCCTCCCACTTCCACCCTGTCATCTGTCGGAGTATCCTGCAATACTGATGGAGTCACAATACTGACGGGTCCATATCTGACCAGGAGAAAATTCTAAGAAGTTTGCAAGTAGACTTTGGGTTGACTGGTAAGGAAGGAGAAAGGCCAGAGAGGAATTCAGGAGGTCTTTGCTGAATGCAAGGGTGTGGAGGGGACAGAGGATTATTACAGCTTCTTGTCTGACATTCTTGCCGCATCATCATCTTTTCAGACCGCTTTGGTGGAAGACAATTTTTTCATGGGCCGGGGAGGGGTGGGGGGCTGGTTTCGGGATGATTCAAGCGCATTACATTTATTGTGCACTTTGTTTCTATTATTATTACATCAGCTCCACCTCAGATTATCAGGCATTAGATCCCGGGGATTGGGAACCCCTGCTCTACTGAATGAAGAGAAAAGGGAGTTTCAAATATTTCAGTCGCGATTTTAAGATTGCTCTTAATGGTCAAGATCTTGTTTGCAGCATCTAGCAAAAGCCCTGCTGATCCTCAGAGATAACCATGGCATGACTTGGTCCATTTTGGCTAAAGGCATGACAGTTTTGATGGAAGAAAGCAGAAGAGAACCTTTGAAACAATCTTTAAAAACCCACGGGGAACCTGAATCAACCACTCTGCATTAAGTCAGGATTGTAGGTCAATACCCTAGACCGGCAGATTATAGCACATTTTTTACTTTCCCAGGTGGTTCTCTTCCTAGTGTTAAGTGATCTGAATCGACTGCATTCTTTTTCCTCTGACACAGTTGGGCTTTGCATGGAAGCTGGCCCTTTGCTGATCTTAGGGATACCTCTCATCTAGGTCTAAGTGACATTTTTATAAAACCGCAGGCCCATAAATCACTGACATTCCCGCTGGGAAACTGTGGAAAGTCTAATACCTCATTAGGTGGAAGCCTCCATGAAGATAAGGGTTGTGACTGTGTTTGCAAATCACTGTACCCACTGTGCCTAGTTCGGTGCCTGCCACATAGTAGGTGCTCAATAAATATTTGCTGAATTAATGAAAAAAAATCCACTACAAATGTGGGCCTGGAAGAAACATGCATAGTTCAAATTTAATGATTTATGAAAATATTTTATAAAACCATTCACTGAAGAAACAATCATTGAGTATTTTCTATATGATAGGCACTAAAATACAGAAATGAATAAGATAGCATGCCAAATCTCATAAAGAAGAGGGGAACGACAGTCACTCCGTGCTCCTATAAGCCAGGCACTTATTATTCATTATTTCATCCTCCTAGTAACCGTGTGAGGTACATATTCTTACCCACCCCCCACGTTTAGAAGATGAAGGAACAGAGGTATGCACAAAAGCCTACCTCCAGCAAAGCACAGAGCCAAGAACTTATTCAGTGACCTGGATACTTTCCTCCACAATATGCTTTCTCCCCAAAGTAAATTTAAAATCACAATGTGATGTTCTGTTATATGATGCTTTGTTAAGGAAACTTAGGTTCTCAAAAATTGAGTTATAAACAAACAGTTTCATTTGGAAAAGAGGTTTAGGCTCTCAAGTTCAAGTTATTTATGTTGGAAAAAATACCAGCAATAGAGGTGCTTTATAACTACATAAGTATGTACTTGAAGGCTAAAAATAATACACTGCTTGGACAAAATAAATGAAAATTACTGAGTTAAGTCCTAAATAGCATCTAAGACCTAAATCAATGAGTTTCTAAGTTATCATTATCATAATTCACTGTTATGATAAACAAAGTGCAACACTGAACTAAGATGGTCGAAGTCAAAATAAAGTGCGGCGCAGTTCCCATTGCTAACGGTGAACAAAAGAACATGAAACTGAGAACCTGCCAGCTGCTCCCTTGTGCAAACAGCTTCTTCCCAGGACCCTGGCGCTTATTCCTGACTGTGCTTGAATTACCCGGTAGATATTCATAATGTGAACTGTGACCCCTAAGTGATGTATTGTGCTAGATCCTTTTTGCTTTATAAACACTCAAAACGGGAGGGAAGCCTAAAATTGGGAAATGAGTTCTTAGACACAAAAGCAACTTAGAGAAATGTTCAGGGTCAGGCTGTCTTGTAGGGGTGGGAGGCCTGTTGCAAAGGTGGCCACCTGACGTGCACGTCTGAGGGTCACAGAGAGGCTCCTGGGTCACCTGCTTCCCTGGACCCTAAAGCACGTGTGGGAATCACCATTTCTTCCCAATGGGTGAAAATACACAGGACCTGGGATCATCTGCCCTCATAACATGGGCAGAACTTTCGAAAACAAACTGATCCCCCCACCCTGCCTGGGTCAGATGAGGAACTGGGAAAGCAGAGGTTCACGATTAAACCAAAATTCCAGCAGCTCAGAAGGTGCCCGACGTGGTGGGTAATGGTCTAGGACTGGCATACTCCTCAAGGATATGGCCCAATCCTACTGCAGTCAGGACCCCTCTGACATTTTTATCATGATTTCATAACAACTCTGAAAGTAAAGTCACATTCTTAGTTTTACAGACAAAGAAGCTGGAGATGAGTAAGTGAGTCACAGCTAGCAACCACCAGTGTAAGACTGAAATCTTGAGTCTCCCAAGTCCACATTGTATAAGAGACTTTCCACCACAAACTTAAAGGGTGACCTCAGGAATGTGTGTTGCAGGAGCAATGGTTTTGCAGTCAGACCTGCATTTGCTGATCTGGATGTAGCAATTTTTAGCCATATAATTATGTAAGTTCTTTAACTTCATTAAGCCTTAGTTTCCTCACCTGTAAAATGGGGACATGCATAACACCTAGCTCGTGGGGTTACTGCGGGGATTAATGGCGATATGCAAATAGCATGCTCAGCACAGAACGTGGCCCTCATCAGAGCCAGACAAATGTTGAGGGTTTCAGGTCATGTTTAGGGCATGGACTCTACAGGGAAGAATTTCCTCTCTTCCTCTGTAGTTTAGCATGCCTTGGGGCTCAAAGCCCCCAGGGAACATTTTACAGCATCAAAAGCTACAAGGAGATAAAAACCCGAGAAAGGCAGGGAGTGCCTGGGCCTAGAACGTGTATGGAGGGTGTCCACTCCACAGGGAGCACGTCTATGCCTCCTCCCACGCTAACATCTGCGCTGGGTCCCTCAGGCGGCGAGGACCCTCCATCCCTACCTGGAAAGCCATGGAGTTGGCGGCAGCCAGAAATATCCTCAGAGGCAGCTTGGCCTTGTAGGACCTGTGGCTCCACAAGCGATGGGCTCCAGCCGTCACCCCCAGAGCAGTCAGCAGGAAGCAGAAGTAGGCTGCAAGACACAAGCAGAGAGAAGGTCAGCACACGTCAGTGCTTTCAAACTTCCCCCAACGCTCTTCTCTCCTGAATGGGGACCTGTGTGAAATGGTGTCAGGGGAAGAATCTGCAATGTGAAGAATCAATAACTTGCGGGCATGCAGGCTTTTTCTTGATTTGTAGCTTTCCGGTACCAGGCGGAAGTAGAGAGAACTTTCCTCCAGAAACTTTGACCTTGCAACATCATTTTTTTCTGTATCAAAGGAATCTTCTATTTGGGAATGTTTCTTGCCAGTCTGGATACAAAATCACAATCATATTAATGTGTCTTTGTAATTCTTGCACATCCACTCTTCATGGAGCTGAGATAGTGCTCTATATTCTTAACTGGCACCCATGGCAGGATGAGTTCTATAAAGACCGTACTTCTAAACAGCAGGACCTGTTTTCAGGGCTCCATAGACCTTGGTTTGAAGGGACTCAGGCCAGAGCTAAAAGCAATGAAGTCTGGCTCAGGGCCAGTAAGAATAAGGCTAAAACTGACATCAAGGACAACTGAGATTTGTCTTCTAGAGATCCTCACTTATACCATCACTATGACTGGGCTGGTAAAGATGGTCTGGTGGGGAATTTTTTAAAAGCCAACCTACAGTGGAGCTTATGATCTATCACACATTTAAATATATCATCTCCAGTCCTCATAACACGTGTTAGTGTCTCATTTTACAGTTGAGGAACTGGATCTCTGAGAGGTAAATCCTGCATATAAACCCAAGTCAGCCTAGTTCTGAAGCCTCTGCCAAAGACCCCATGCTGCCCCCAGGTGGTGGTGGTGATTAGCTCTTTGTACGAGACCTGGGAAAGGTTGAGTGTGAGGTAGAAAGCAGACCTCCCAGGGACCAAAAAAAAATCACGATTCCTAAGATTATTATAACTAATAGTTTTAAAACAATGTTCCCACACAGTGCGAAATATCTTACTTGCATTATCTTATTAAAGCACATCAAACAACCCTTATAGGGCTTGTATTATTATTGGGCCCATTTTACAGCTGAGAAAAAAAGTCTTAAAGAAGTTAACTAATTTCCCAGTGTCACGAGGTCAGGGAGTGTTTTTGCCAAGAGTCAAACCCAAGTCTGTCTGAACCAAGAACAGATTACCTGCCCTCTATACTCTCTTTTGCCTCGGGGAGACATCAGGTTAGTTTCATCTTCACTTCTCTACACCCAACATCCTTAATACTGGATCTCAATCTAAATTTAAAAATTAGCTGCTTCCTTACTTGAGGGGAGAGCCCCAAACCAGGCTATATGTAAGCAAGATCAGGCTTACACACAATCCTACACAATTGCTTCTAGCACTTAGCACATACAGGGCCCTCCATAAGGAAGCACCAAACCCAAGTGACCAGCCGTGACTACATTCCTGAGCAATTGTGGATGGTACCCAGGCCAAGTTCTTAGGGAGCCCTCCGTAGGACTTCTTTGGGAGAATTACTAGGGTAACTTCAGTGTCAACATACATATTTAAAGGGAGCACAATGTTACATCTTCCAAAAGTCAAGTCTGACTGATTTTGATCTCAATCCATATTTACATGGTCTAAAGACAAGACTAACCCTGGGCACTAAGATTAATGAATGAGTCTCAGTTCATGGGGTTTTCATGAACTTGACAAATCATTCCTTCCTTGAAAGGTTAAAAACAAAAAACAACAGCCTGCCCATAAATCACAGAAAGTAGCAGTAAATAAAAAGTTCTGACCTCTTTTGTTATTATAATTTAACCTTGGTCACGAGTCCATGAAATGGACAGCTATTTTCCATGCCATCCCTGGCCTTCGTGGCTCTGCCAATAATTTTTCCCCAACTGTCAAGTAGTTAGGGAACAAGTGAAATCTATAATGGAAAAATTCAATGTGACCCTTTCTTGCCAGTGGGCTAAGACACTGGACCTTGGCTACCATAAGATGAATTCCCAGACTCCGTGAAATATATTGGCCAAAAAGGAATCCCTCCCATCCACGGCTCCCAGGCAGGGCCTCACCACAGACCATGGCACTGTCTTGTCCTTTTTAGGAGCTCCAGTATTTCAGGGGTCATTTACATGGTTGGTCTCTGCATGCCTGGGCCACTGTCACTGGGTTCGAGTCAGAGGCTGTACTGGCCAGTGGTGGCTGTTGGTTTCTCATGGTTTTTCTTTTGGCAACAGGAATGTGGCTGTGTGACCCAGGCCTGGCCTAGCGTTATACCCCGTCTTCCTTGTTCTGGGAATAAACATCTGACCGAACTTTTCTCTCTTCCGGCTTAAAGACTAAAGGTCACAAACCAGTGCATGATTGTAATAGTAAAGAATGAGGCCCAGAAAGCGCGTCATGAAGATGATGGACAGGGCTAGCTCCACAAGAGCTAGACGGAAAGCTGCCTGCATTAGCCACTAGTTGCAGGCCCTGGAGTTCTACAGTTCTTTTGATCCTGTGGGCCTTCCCAGTATTTCTCCTAGTGATGTGAGCCAACAAATTCCCTTTTCTTGCTTAAGCCAGTTTGCACTGGATTTCTGATACTAAAATTGTGCAGAATCTCTAGGAAAGAAAGCAACCTTTTGGTCATAGTCCAAATGAGGATAAACAGCACAAACCCCGGGCTGGATGTGAGGCTTTATGGGCTGTTCCAATAACAGGACTCAGTTTTCCTATTCTGACAGGGCTCATTCAAGAGGTTTTTAACCTGTCTTCTATGATGTTTGTGAAGATGAATATCCAAACAAGTTCTGATGAACGCTGTCTAGCTGGCTCTCAGGTAGTGAAGTGTTCAGACACAGAATTGATGATTTCGGGGGAAAAAAAAACAGAACAGTAATAAGCAGTGTCAATAACTTTACCAAGTAACTTATACCTCATAGAGAAAGGTGCTAAAGCAACAGAAACCAGAATCACAAAATTACAGAACAGTAACCAACACACAGGTTGGTCTGTATGCAAATAAGAGTCACCAATCTTGGTTAGCTGAAGCCAAAAAGAAATGTATTAAAAAGATATTGAGTAGGGACTTCCTGGTGGTCCAATGGCTAAGACTCCGCGCAATGCAAGGGGCCTGGATTCGATCCCTGGTCAGGAAACTAGATCCCACATGCCACAACTAAGAGTTTGCATGCTGCAACTAAGACCTGGTGCAGCCAAATAAATAAGTAAATAAATAAATAAATAAATATTTTTTTTAAAAAAGGTATTGAGTAGGCTGCAGAACTCATGGGAAGGTTGCAGGATAGGGTTTTGGTTTACAGCCTCCAAGATGGCCCCAATGCTCCCCACCTCCTGGTATTCATGACCTTGTGTAGTCCCCTCCCCTTGAGTAACTTGCTTCTAACCAAAAGAACATAGCAACATTGAGGGAATATCAGTTCCATGATTAGCTTACAAAAGATATGACTTCTGTTTTGCTAGCAGATTCTCTCTTCCCTTGGGTTTGGTGATGTCAGCTGCCGTGTTGCGAAGGCCCAGGTGGCAAGGAACTCAGGGTTACCTACAGCCAACAGCCAGTGAGGAAATGAGCACTTCAGTTCAACAATCCTCAAGGAACTTGAGTCCTGCCAACAGCAATGTAAGTGAGCTTGGGAGCAGATCCTTCCAGCTGAGCCTTCAGCTAAGACCAGAGCCCTGGCCAACACATTGCTGCCTCATGAGATGCTGAAGCAGAAGACCCAGCCTAGCTGTACCTGGATCCCTGCTCCATAAAAACTATGAGAAAATGAATTCTTTTTTTTTTAAGATTTTTTGATGTGGACCATTTTTTTAACAAGTTTTTATTGAACTTGTTACAATATTTCTTCTGTTTTATGTTTTGGTTTTTGACCTGGAGGCATGTGGATCTTAACTCCCTGACCAGGGATTGAACCCACACCCCCTGCATTGCGGGCGGAAGGGGGCCAAAGTCTTAACCTCTGGACCACCAGGGAAGTCCTGAATGTGTGCTGTTTTAAGCTGCTAAATTTCGGGGTAATTTGTTCTGCAGCTGCAAGACTTAAGTAGGAAACTTCCCTCAAGGGAAGGAAGGTACAGTTCAAATCCCAGTTTAAGAACAGGTTTCCATCTATAGGAACAGAAAGTAGATTCATGTTGTGTGGCGCTGGGGACAAGGAGGAGAGTGGGGAATGACTGCTAACAGGTACAGGGTTTGGGGGGTAAAGAGTGATAAAAATGTTCTGGAGTTGATTTTGGTGATAGTTGCACAATCCTGTGAATATACTGAAAACCAATGAATTGCACACTTTAAATAGGTGAGTTGTTTCCAAATTCTTTCTTCCCTCTCTTCCCTTTCTCATATTTTTCTTCCTTTTTTTTTCCCTCCACAAATTAGAGGCCTTTGAGATAATAAGGTTTAATAAGGTTAACACTTATTAAGCATGTGCTCTGCATCAGGTATGCTTACATATATTAACCTATTTAATCTCCACAACCACCCTATGAGGTAGATGGGAACAGTTATTACCACCGTTTTATTTATTTACTTATATTTTAATTGTCATATAGTTAATTTACAATGTGTTAGTTTCTGGTGTACAGCAAAGTGATTCACATATATATAAATCTATATACATATTCTTTTTCAGATTCTTTTTCATTATAATTACAAGTATTGAATATTGTTCCCTGTGCTACACAGTAGGACCTTGCTGTTTATCTATTTTATATATAGTAGCACGTACACTTCTTAAAATAACCTCCTTTCATTCACTTTCAAATACTTTGCACACAAAAGATCATTGCAATCCCTATTACAGGAGTGATAAAATGAAAAGACCGGTATTTGAGAACAGAGTGCAAAAAGAAGTTGGTTCCCATGATCTCTTAAACCAGCGCACAGTACAATTCCAATTAAAAAAAGAAAAATGCACCACACTGCCTAACAGTGTCAGAAGCGGGGCCGGAGAAGGGAGCCTACTCTCCCTGCAAGCCTGCCATAGACCGTCACTTTACCAATATTTCTAATTTTACTGTTTTATTCCTATGAGGGAGATGTGCTAATTCCCATTTTACAGATGTACAAAACTGAGGCCCAGAGCCGTTAAGTAAATGCTTCGGACTCTCACAAGGACAGAGCTGGGGACAGAAGGCCGGCTCAGTCCAGCCCCACGCCCTCTCCTCTGGGGCAGCGGTCCTCAGGCCCAGCTGCCCACTGCAGTGGTCTGGGATCTTTAGCAGACTCAAGGCCCATGGGGCCCGGTGAATCAGGGATGAGGGCCATCCAGGCAGGCGTCTCTCTCCAGAGATGATTCTGATGCACAAACCGGGCCTGAGAAACTGCCGCCCTTTAAGGTCCATCCGCCTTTAGAGACCATCTGGTCCCATCCCCTGAACTTACAAACGGAGAAACCCAGATCCAGGGTGCACTGCGCTCCCTCCAACCCCCCAGACCCTGAGGGGCCCTGGGCCTGGTAAACGCCCAGCGGCCTCCGATCCGGAGAGACCAGGTTGCCCTTTCGTGTGAACTCGGTGGCGGGGGTTGGGGGGAGCGTCGTTTGCACTCGTCTCCTGGTGGCTCTCTCTGATGGCCTGAGCTGCTCGCCAGGCCCCCCACAGCGAAGCCTTTGATACGCAAGCACCGGGCTGGGGGGCGGGTGTGTGTGTGTGGGGGGGGGGCTCAGGCCAGAGGACCCAAAGCGCACAAGGATGTGTGTTCCACTAAGGAAAGGGGCGGGGCGAGGCCGGGGAAGGAAGCAGAGGGCCAAGGCTCCGGGGAGACGGGCCACATGGGGGGTGGGGTGGAGCCTGGGTGGGAGAAGACAGCGCACTTCCCAGCCAACGCTAGCGTTTCGAAAGTCACTTTTGGCCTCTGGCCAACAAATGACTGTTTTTCTTCTCCAGCCTTTCCAAGATTTGGCAGATAAGTGGAGAAAGACAGAGCTATAGACGGATAGAGAGATACACACAGAGATACAGAAATACATATAAGTAAGTGATGGGCCATACGGCACAATGGCTGAGATGACCCTGGGGTTGAATCCCTGGTATGTCACTTCTCAGTGTGACTTCATCTCTAAACCCTGGTTTCCTCATTCTTAAAGTGGGGAAAATAGTACCTGCCCTATGAGCTTGTTGTAAGGATTGAAAGACGTAATGCACGTAAGATGTGAGCCAGGCCTGGCAAGCGGCACTGGCATATGTTATTGCCCCCGTTAGGAATGCCACCCCCCTGCCTCTGAAACTCTCCCTTTCCTGGCTCACCCCCTGTGAAGACACCCACACTTCTCATCACTCTGAGCTGGAGGTGCTCAAGGGGGTGGACAATTTTGCCTGCTCCCCTTTCTGGGACACTTAGCAAAGTCTCCAGACATTATTAGTTGTCACAAACCAAAACTTGAAGGGTGCTAGTGGCATCTAGTGGGTAGAGGCCAGGGATGCTGCTTGAGCACCCTGCAATGCCCAGATGCTGCCTACAGCAGAGGTACCACCACCAAAATGTCAACAGCGCCGACGTAGAGCATCCTGCTCTGACTTCTTGGGAACGTTCTTCTTGAAAGCTGGTGTGACTTCTCTGGCCTTGCTTCCTCACACCTCTCTGGTTTCACGAGGAGCTGTAGGAGTGACTCACATCTCATATATAATATAATATAATATAATATAATATAATATAATATAATATATAATATATAAATCATATAATAAAGAAGCTGAAAACAAAGAACTAGGATGAAAGATCAAAAGGATTTTAGGTCATTGGTTCTCGAACTTTAAAGTGCCAGGGGATCTTGTTAAAGGCACATGCTGGGCCCCACTCCCAGAGATTCAGTAGGTCTGGGGAGAGAACCAGGAATTTTGTTTCTAGCAAGTTTGCAGGTGGTGCTGAAGCTGTTGGTCCAGGGTCTCAGGGTTTAGCTGACCCACCAGATGTGAGAGAGAGGGGCTGATAAGGGACTGCAGTGACAGAGCAAGGCCTTCTATGGCCACTCACCTCATGAGATGGTGTTACAAAGAATTGCAATTAATGTCTTCCCGTTAAAGGTTTGGGTTTACGAAGTTCGAGATTCTGAGGCAATTTCCTGCTAGGTACTATTTCAACTCACAATCAGAACATTTTCAAAGGGTCTTGAAAACTGTGGGCTTAGAAGCAAAGGGTTTCTTTTTACTATTAAAACCTTCTATATTCTATCTTTTTTAAAAAAAATTGAATTCGAGTTGATTTACAGTGTTGTCTTAGTAATTATATCATATGCAACAATAACCAACAGCCGGTCTTTGCAATCCCCACCTCCTTCCACTTTGCCACCTTCTCCTGTGCTGCACACGGGTTGAAGGAAGATATGTGCTCTGCTCCAGAGGCAGAAATCTTTAAAGAAGTACCTGCAACTTCTAGGAAGATTCAACAGAAAGGGAACAGAACAGGAGAGAGAAGAAATGTTTCATGCATTTTAGGGGTACTGCCTGTTTTCCTCAAGCATCCTTTCTACCTTCAGTTAGGTCCACTTAGACTGTTCCGAAGTCCTGGGAAAATCTTACTTTTCCTGGTTGATTTACAGCATATATGATAATTAGAATGAAAGTCACAGTAGATCACTAACAATCACAAAATTATAGCATAGCATGTTACCACTCGGCCGTTGTACCACACTGTCTATAATTCAAACAAAAAAGAAGGCAAGTATTTAGGTCTTTTCCAGGACCTCATTCTGTATCCACAGGTCTCGCTTCAGGCAGTCAGGCTAGGCCAGGCATCCCTGATAGATGCTCCCTGGCCCTCTGTGTTTTCCAACAAGGCAGTCACCACTTTGTAATTAAATAAGGAATTGTTCATCTAATGCCATCTTCCCATCTAAAACATAATCTCCAGGAGGGCAGGGATCATGTCTGTCCTTCCATGTATTCTCAGCTGGTACCTGTGCGACTAACTTAGCTAAAGAACCATGCAGACTGGTTTCAACTGGGTTTTAGTAGTACCCAGAAATCATATTACTTTCCCCTGGTCCATGTTTGCTTCCTGTCTCCTAGACATCTATTTCATACTTGCTGCAGTCACCTCATCCCCCCCAATCCCCCCCCCCCACATCTGATACCTTTGCTTCTGTTTGAGAATAGCAGAACCTCCTCAAGCCCCACCACCTCTACCCACCCTCCAGCATCCGAGCCTGTGCACCCTGCCGTTTCTCCATTCCTACAGATGGCCAGTCCTCACGCCCTTTAAGGCTGGCCCTTCCTTGTGCATCTCATCCACTCCATCCAGCTCAACTGCTCTGCCATTTCCCCCTCTCTCTGTGTCATCAATATCCTCCCTCCAAACTATTCCCCTGGCCTATAACCAAGCTGTTATTTTTCTCATTTCAAAAAACAAAATGAGAAAACCTCTCTTGACCCGCTTTCCCCATCTAGATCCTACTCCATTTCTCTGCTCCCCTTTATGCAAAATTCATTGACTGGATTGTCCCTTAATTGTGGATTACAATTCTTCACTTCCCATTCTCTCTTAAGCCCACTCAGTTAGGATTTTGTCCTTCTTCTCTCATCCCCACCCCCAATCAAAACTGCTCCTACCCAGGTCCAGACAAGACAGACATGGTCCCTTTCCTGGTGCGCAGGCTCTACATGTATATGAAGCAAATCACGATATGGGTGATGAACACAATGAAAGAGCAGCAGAGGTGCTACAGGAGCCCCTGAAGGAGGGACCGGCATTCCAGGTAGAGGTGACAGTGTGAGCAAAGGCACAGAGGTGTGAAGGCTCCTGGGAGGATCACTGCCAAGTGGTTGGGTCTGGCTCCTGGGAGGGGGTGTGGGGTGAAATTAAACGCAAAAACCAGGCAGGAGCCTGACCAGGAAGGCACGTGTATATGACGCTAAAAAGAGATATTTGATCTTGAGGACGAGAGGGTACCCCTAAAGAATATCACATGATCAAATTTAGAATGACAGATATGAAAGTGTTGTGGAGGATGGATTCTAGTGGGCTGAAACCATCCCGTGTGCTGGACAGCCTGCATGAGCCCCTGCAGACACACACCTTCCCTTTACGTGCTGCTCTGTGCCCTAGGAGGCTGGCCTCTACAGGCTGTACCAATGCGCTCCTCCTGGGACTGGGCCAGCTGCAACAGAATTGCTTGAGGAGCTTTACAATCTCTACACATCTTCTAGAACCTTATACTGATGAGGCAGGGGTTCGTAACCCCAGGTGATTCAGGTATACAGCCACGTATGGGAGGGATGGACAAGAACAGTGCCTCCCAAACTAGTGTGCCTATAAATCACCTCAGGGATTTTACTGAATTGCGGATGCTAATCCAGTGGGTCTGGGTAGGGCCAGAGGTTCTGCATCTCCAACAAGCTCCCAGACAACGCCACTGCTGCTATCCCAGGGCCGCACGGTGAGTCGCAAGACACAGGGTAACTCCTGCAGCGACGCACGCACAACCAAGGAGATCTAGCGTCTCCTCTTGGCCTGTCATGCAAGCAAAAAGCTTTTTAGTGGCAGAAGCCCAGACGTCTCACCTCCCTACCCACAGGTATACGCACGCTTCCTACGTTCCCTTCCTGCTTTCTTTCTTTCCTCAGGCACAGAGTGAAAACGTTTATTTAGGTCGATGTTAAAATATAGACGATGAGAAAAGGGCTGCCTTCAGAGCATCGCAAAAACAATTCCGTCCTATAAAAACACAAGAACCGAGCTGCTAAAAGAACGATGGCTGAAGACCATCTGTGCACGGCAGCACCTTCACGCCTTGGTGTAGGAAGAGATCTGATTAAAGAAAAAAGGTCCCTGGATAGGAATAAGAATTTGTTAAACAGAACCTTAAGAGCTCTTAATCATCACAGAATGGTGTTGACAGCCTTTCTCCTGAAGGAAAGTATGTAAAACAAGTTGACCAAACTGAACAGCTGGGGGAAAGGAAGGGAAGAGTTTGTTTTCTTTTGTTCTTAAGAAAATGCCAGAGACTAACACTGTTCTGCTTCCAGGCCACTTCTAAAAATATCTGGCATCTAATGAAAGTGGCCACATGTATAAGGAGAGCTATCTCTGGAGCTGTCAATCATTTAACATTTTACTGAAAATGCAACAAACAAAAATCAAGGTTATGTTATTATTTTATGATCTATCAATATTTGTTCAGTACAACACCAAAGAAAGTCCGTGAGAGATGGCTTCCAGAGCATGAACTGGTTCTGACTGGGATCTTCCCCCTGTGGCTTCCTGCTCCCTCTATGCCCTCTTACTTTCTTGTTCAAAACCTCTTTCTCTCCCTCAAATGACACAAAGCTTCTCTTCGGGGTTGGGGATCATTTACCAGGCATGGGAATCAGAGCTGGCTGGAACAGCTCATGGAGAACGCTGGCTCCTTACACAGAGAAGCGCAGGGGTGCGCAGGTAAATCGGTGAGTTCACAGGTGAATTACCTGCTTATCTCTTCCTAGCTGGGGAGCGGTGGGAGGGAATACCATCTTACTTTTTCTTAGTCTTAGTTCTCTTATCTATGAAACACACACACAAACAAAAGACTACCTCTAAAGGTTATTGTGAGACAAATGATACTATATACAAGGTGTTCAGCAAATAGTAATCATAAACATTCCTGAAAACACCATGATTCTTATCACGAGGCAAAGATTTTCAGACTGAGGCTGGGAGACCAGGAAGCAGGGTCTTCAGAGGAAAGTCTCAAGAGCAACTCTTTCCTTCCCCTGATCTTCAGCCTTCCCAGCTTCTCGGAGGTGAATTTGAGAAGAGCAAGCATGGTTCGTGACACAGGATAACTCCCATCATCCTCTCTCTCTCTCTGTGTCTCTCTCTAACAATCAAAATCAAGACACAACTATCAAAATTAGAATCAGAGATAATTGAATACAAAGAAAACAATGCACTGCACTATGGGCACACTGAATTTGCTTTGTCATTAATTATTCAGTTGTGATTTTTCTCCCAGGCAGTAAATGTGTGTGTGTGTGTGTGTGAGAGAGAGAGAGAGAGAGGAATTCATATACTCACATTGTTATAGGTGTGTATATGCTCGTTAATGTCTCTGACCATAAATGGTAAATTGCAATGCCAAAAATGTTCGTCTCCCTGAAGGAAGACTAAAATTTAGAAACAGCACCCAAACTGGTCATTTTGGGGGAAGTGGACAAAAGGATGATTTCTGCCCGCATCATCTGGGTGCTTATGAGTTATCATCCTCTCTCTTCTAACAAGCGATTTCCCTAATAGAATGAAGACAGCCAGCGGTTGAAGCCTGGCCCAGAGGCATAGGCAGGAGTCAGCACGCCCGTCGGCAGCAGCGAAGCCTGAAGATGTGTCACCCAGACTCTCAGAGGGCTGAGTGCTGAGCCCTGGAGGGGCGTCTTGGAGGAAAGTTCTGACAGGAGAAGCCCAAGGCACCACTGTTGCTTTGATGCCTGAGCCCTTTAAAGGGCTGAATTAAAGTGAAGTAGAAGGAAAGCTCCTGGGAGTCATGGCTTTCTCTCCGTCTTCATTCCTCCTCAAGCATCTCCTCCCCCTCCTCCCCTCTCTTCTGACCAGAGAAAGGTCCTCCCCAGGGCTCCGCGTGACCCCACTGGACTCGGAACAAACGTCCCTCACAGAGCAGCCACAGGCCAAGGACAGAGACGACACACATTTGGCAGTGTGCTGCCTTTGTGCCTTCAAAGGGAAAATGGACAACACACAGTCCTTCCAACGTTGTTTTTACCACAATAACGTTTCTGCCTTAAATAGAAGAAAAGATTTAAAATTTTAATGACAGCATTCTATCAAAATACCAAGAAATCCCCTTCAGTTCTCTGATTGGTGACTGTATCATCAGGGCAGCCTGACCTAGTTCACAAACTCCGTGGTTTCAAGGGCTTCCTTCACACATTTTCATTTCTGTCAAGTCTCTGTAAGTTGCTGTGAATAACCCAAGGCAGATTTTTTTTTTTCTTTTCAGCAAAAGCCAGGGCCTGATTTTCTGATCCTCATAGGTTTTGAAGCAAAAAACCCAACCTAATTTTATAAGTTGCCTTAGCAAAATATAAGCATTCCTTCCTTCCTTCCTTCTTGGACAAAAGCCCGGCTGTCTGTAAGGTGCCCAGTATGGAAACGGTCAGCATCCCCCCAGGAGCCTCAAAGCCACAACCTCAAACTGGCAACCCTTAGGCCACAATCAGCCCACCGATTTTTTTTTTAAAACTGATCCGACAATTAAAAATAAAGGGTTTCAAAATTTAAAGTCTCTATTTCTAGCTTCTCTTGAAAAATGGAAAGATCTGGTAACACCGGGCCACCTCGTTTTCCTGCATGGTGATTTTCTACTGGAGCTAAATGCCCCTTCCCCCCGACCTCACCCCCATTCACCCCGTATACAGGTACACACTGGAACCAACCGTCTTTGTTTATTACCTGCCCAGCCTCTGATCTGGAGCAGAACCAGGGCATTATCCATTAGGCACAGAAGACACAGCACTGAAAGCCCACAATACATTGTCTTTGGAGGGAAAACAAATATAATAGTAAATATATAATAATGAATCCAGCCTCAGTGATATTTGTCTTTGTACCAGCACAGTTGTAAAATAAAATTTCTGATTTTTTTGATGGTGGAAGGGGCCCACAATGCCAAAAACCATAACTTGCTAAATATAGCTGAGTTCTAGCAATTCCTGACTTGGAAAATTGGTGATTAAAGGGGAGAGGTTGAAGCATTTACCTTCTCTGTTTAGAAAGAACTAAAATTCATTCCTAGTTGACGAGGGAAAGCTTTTCCTTTCAAAAGTGTTCCAACCAATAAAGGGAGACTTGGAGGGGAATCCCCCTTCTGCAATCCCCAGGTATCCCATGTGTTGTGGTGGAGGGAACACCCCCTGTCCTCCCTTTAGGACCCAGGCACTCATTTCTCCAACTGTCGGTGCCTAACAGCTCACAGCTGAGTCTCCCCCTAGGCACTGCCCTCCAAGGAGGAAGCTGCCCAAGGCTATGCCCACCCCAGCCCGGGAGGCAGCCTGCAACCAATGTTTAGTTGATAAAGGCGTACAAAGGCGTGGCCTTTTGCCTCCCTTTGCAACATTTCTGAGGGACCATCTAGCTCCAAAGCTGCCTGAAGCATAGGCCGAGGCCTCAGCATCGCAGTATAGCTTCGCTCCTTTTCTTCCAGATGTTATCAAACACAGTCCCTGATAAACCAGCACACGAATCTGCATCTTAGAATCTGTTTCCCTAAGACTCCAACCCAAGACCCCAATAAATAAATAATGGATTCTGGTAAGAACCATCAATGGATGTTGTTACAGGTTGAACTGTGTCTCCCCAAAATTCATGTGTTGAAGTCCTAACCCCCAAGTGCCCCCAGAATGTGCCCTTATATGGAGACAGGGTCTTTATAGATGGAATCTGTAGGACAGGGTGAGCCTTGAACCAATATGATTGGTGTCCTTATAAAAGAGAAAATTTGGACACACAGGCACACATAGAAGGAAGATGATGTAAAATGACACCAGGAGACAGCCACCTGCAAGCCAAGGAGAGAAGCCTGGAGCAGACCCTTCCCTCAGAGCCCTCAGAAGGAACCAGCCCTGCCAACATCTTGATTCCAGGCTTCTAGCCTCCAGAACTGTGAGACAATAAAATTCTGTTTCTTAAGCCACCCAGTCTGCGCTACTTTGGTAGGGCAGCCCTAACAGACTAATACAGATACTAAACTCATTAGGTCAGAGGATTGTTGGGAAGCAGGATATCCCCAAGGCGTCAAAGCATCCTCCCCCCAGACTGAACGGGAAAGTAAAATTTTGCAAAGAAGGAATCTGGCACTTAACCAAGAGATGAAATTTAGCATCAGGAATAGTGGAAGAGCTTGAAATTAGGTGCCTTTTGATGTGATAAATATGAAGCACATCACATCACCCTTGAGGAATTGTTGCCAAATATGCTCAACTTTAATCTCAATATGCTTTGATACCAGTTTCCAGTATACAGGAAAAGTGGGGGTGTGTGGCAATCAGACAATTCAAAATGTGGGACGCTCCACAGAAAACTGGCCTGGTCTCTTCAAAAAGTCAACGTCAAAGGTGAGAGTCTGTTCTAAAGCAGAGAACAATGAACAGTGAAATGCAATTCAATAAACTTGATAGAAAAACTCAATTATAAAAGATATTTTGAGAACAACTAGAGAAATTTGAATACAAACTAGATAGATTATTATTGTTATGATAATGTTCTTATTTTTAGAGGATGCATGTGGAATTATTTAGGAATAAAGGGCCACAACATCTGCAACTTACTTTTAAATGACTGAGAAAAAAAACTGTAGATAAAGCAAGTGTGATAAAATGGTAATAACTGTTGAATCTGGTAGTAGGTGTGCTGGTGTTTACTGTATTATTCTTTAAAATTCTCTGTTTGAAAATGTTCACATTAAAAGTCTTTGGGAAACAAACATCACTGAGAGTCAATACACAGATACTAAATTTCACCTTTCTTCTTTGGCTTCACACATTACAAACACCAACGAGGGGAACACAGAGGGCCAGCACGTGAGACTGTGGGTTAAACCTTGTTTTGTGCTGGCTTTATGATACTCAAGGATTAAATATATGCATACTTCTTCCTGCCCACAATTAAGTAGGCCCTAAAATAAGTTGGAAAGACAAAATCAGATTAAAAGAGAAATAATGTAAAAAGATATACATGTAGCTGCGTTTCTGTCTTCTCTGATCCTTTCTGAGTCTCAGTTTCCGCATCTGTAAAATGGGGAGAACAAAACAAATCTGGAAGGCTTGCTTTTAGGATTAAAGATGAGGAAAGTCCAGTGTCTGACCCACCGTTGACAGGTGATAAAGATCCTCAGAACTGCTGTTTTATTGTGACTGTGAGTGGTGGGACCAGCCGGTGGCAGCAGGAAGGTAAGAACCCAGACATTCTGGCCCCGCAGCCTTTCCTCCAGGCGGTACTGAGCTGTACTGCCTCTGAAACTATACATGGCATTTTCTCCTAATGAGCACAATAAAGGTAAATAAGAGGGTACCGCAATAAAGGTACCCTCTCCCGTGCGGAGAAAACTGGGGACACATTTTGTTTACATTTCAGATGGTGCAATTTGTATTCAGGATAATAATCAGGAAGCATTCAAGAGGGGTTTCTGAAAGGCCTATTTTAACAAAAAAGAAAAACCAAGTCAGAATAGTTCCACAAGGAACTTCCCTGGTGGTCCAGTGGTTAAGACTGGACTCCCAGTGCAGGGGGCCCAGTTCCATCCCTGGTCAGGCAACTAGCTCCCACATGCCGCACCTAAGATCCCGCATGCCGCAACTAAGACCCAGTGCAGCCAAATAAATAAATAAATATATTTTTTTTAACAAAAAGAATAGCTCCACAATAAGAAGGCAAAAAGTTCTCCTGTAATCTATGTCAAAACCTTGGACTATTTTATTGCCTTAAAAAAAATAACTTCCCTGAGCTTTAGAAAGAAATAAATCTTTCCACTTCACATGCAATGCAGATGATGTTAGGCTATTCTTGGCGTTGAAGGAGCTTTTTTTTTTTTAAGCTCTTTATTGGAATATAATTGCTTTACACTTTTGTACCAGCTTTTGAGGTACACCAAAGTGAATCAGCTGTATTTATACGTGGACAAAGGCTTTTGATGTTTCGAGTAAAACCTTGAATGTGAATTCAATTAAACCCCAAGAGAGCTGTCGCTCCCCATCAGCCAACACTAACTTTCCGAGGGTAAAACCCAAACCTGAGTTTTCTTTTCATTTCACCATCAACTACTCACAGTACCTCAGTGGCACCTTTTTGCCTCACCAAGCAAATCAAGAAGACAGCTTTGGGTGGCAAGGGTATTTGCGCTTTCTTCCCATTTGTTATTGTGACAGCTTTAGCTCACCCATGAACACTCTAAGACATGATGCCTTGTGAAGATAAAGCCCTAGAAAGAAGCATTTGATTTTGGCCCAAACCTAAGGGGAGGAGCATGCAAGTGACAAGGTGAGTCACAGAAAAGAAGCGAGGAAAAACCACCTGGAAGGTTGACAAGCTTCTGAGGCCCTCAAGGCCCCGTACCAGTGGACTGGAGACACGTCCTTCCCGAAGGCTCTTAGAGGCACAGGCAACTACTTTCTGCTGCCAGCATGTCTGTTACTAAAAAATAACCCTGAATTTTCACAGCAAGGCTAATAGAACTTCCCCAACCAGGCAAACTTGAATTACCCACACCCTGAGATGGAAAAAACTGGTTATTTTTATTCTGCCTGTTAAGGAGGCAGCTGTTTATTTAATGGAGGCTTGCAGTAACATATATTACACACTGCACTGCTGCACACACACACACAAATATAGCTGAATAAAATTTTCATTAAACAATCCTTAATCCTTACTATATGCAGTGCACTGATGTTTTCTGTTTATTATTTTTTAAATGTCGGTCACAATCCAAACTACAGTGTCTCCCACCCACTACTAGGTTACAACATGCAGTCTGAGATACACTGGGCTGGATGAAGCCTACGCTTCCGGGCACACTCCTGTCACATCGGTAACTCCCCTCATCCGGTCCCCTTTTCTAGGAGCTGCCACAAATCAATCTGGATTGGTCAAGAAAAACAAGACAGCTCCTCTTTCTCCTCTGCACTGCCAAGGTTCTCAAGAGCACCATCACTGCTGCCCAGGCCTGTCCTACGAGAGGGAGGCTGATCCGTCTCTAACGGAGTGAGGTCTGTTTCTGTTACCGTCATCACAGGAGAGAGGAGCGGTGTGTTATAGAAGGGGCCACCCCATCTCCTGTCTGAGGCTCCTGGGAGGAGAGATTTCCCCACCAGAGAGACCCATCAGATTCTCAACTCACGTCTCCTCATCCTTGGATTCGAGGGAAACCCCAACCTTGACAATAGCACATGGGGATTTGGGTGCAACGACACGTGGTGGACATGCCACAGTGCTGCCCACCTGCAGAAGGTGCAACCTCCAGTGTCTCTGGAATAGTGCATGAAGGGATGCCAGTCTCCCAGAGCACAGCGGGAGTGGTGCCCTTGCAGTGTGCACCCTGGCCCAGCAGCCGAATGCTCTTTGAGTGTCCGGTCCCCGCCCCCGGCCTCCCCAGGTCGGGAGTTATGGCCCACGCAGCCCCCTCCAGCCTCTGCGAACATTCTTTCATCTCCCAGGGACAGAGGCTGCTCTAGGCTTTGGTTCCCTTTTCATTTTTTTTAATATAAATTTATTTATTTATTGGCAGTGTTGGGTCTTCATTGCTGTGCTCGGGCTTCCTCTAGTTGTGGCAAGTGGGGGCTGCTCCTCGTTGCGGTGCACAGGCTTCTCATTGTGGTGGCTTCTCTTGTTGTGAGCACGGGCTCTAGGCGTGTGGGCTTCAGTAGTTGTGGCACGAGGGCTAAGCAGTTGTGGCACACAGGCTTAGTTGCCAGGAAAGAGTCTCCTTTTTCATTTTTGAGAACTAATGGTCTTTCCTGTCTGCCCCTCAGACATCCCCCAGCAGCCAGTCAAAACTGTTCTGACTTCACAAGTAAATCCCTCACCAACTGGGAAAGTTCAGCTTCTCCTCTTTGGCCTTGAGCTTTTCCAGGAGCAAGACTCTCTCTCTTATCTCCTCTGCATCTTTTTCCCACCTTGTGCTCGTCCAGTAGGCTAAGCCATTTAAGAATCATCTTTCTGAATTTACCTGTGCAGGTCCTGTTTTTGTCTACCTACCCTTTTTTTTCCTTTTTAAATATTTTTGTTCTCACAATTCTTCCCTGGCATTGCGTGTCCCCCAAGTTACCAATTAAGGGTCTCCTTCCTGAAGAGAGTCATCAGGTGACTGTTTCAAACAGCTGTTCCCAACCTGGACAGCACATCAGAGTCACTCAGGGTGCTTTCAGAAGTCTCTGGAATTGCGGATGCACCCAGACCATTTAAATCACTGGAGCCCAGCACTGGTATTTTTAAAGTTCTGCAGGTGATTGCAAAGTGTAGACAAGGTTGAGAACCATTATTTATTATTCCCATTTACAGCAGGTTTCATGTTTGAGACACCTCTTCAACCAGTAGGCGAGCAGATGCTCCAACTTCCAAAGTAAAGACCATTCCGTCCTCATTGTCCAGGAAGGCCACTTGCAAAGGTTACATCTCAAGCCAAGAAATAGTCTTTTAAATACAGATGCAGATGTAGAGAACGGACTTGAGGACATGGAGTGGGGGGAAGCTGGGACGAAGTGAGAGAGTAGCATAGACATATATACACCAACAAATGTAAAATAGATAGCTAAGGGGAAGCTGCTGCATAACACGGGGAGATCAATTCGATGACGGGTGATGATTTATAGGGCTGGGATAGGGAAGGTGGAGGGAGTCGCAGGAGGGAGGGGATACGGGGATCTATGTATAAATACAGCTGATTCACTTTGTTGTACAGCAAAAACTGGCACAACAGTATAAAGCAATTATATTCCAATAAAGAGCTTGAAAAAATAAATTGCACAGAAACAAAAAAGAAAGTCTTTTAAATCAAAATCAAGCCAGTTATTCCCAGCACAACACAAATATGAGGATCTCAAAGAGGACCTAACTAATGCACCAGCGCTGGAAGCTGTGCCCCAGGAGGAAATACGAAGGGGGATTTCATCTCTGACGGTGAGACCTCAGGTCCCAGGATGAAGATGGCAAACCAAGAGGGAGATGAGGAACTACAGCAGTGTTGGCTGCATCTGTACGGAGAAGTTGGCGGGCTGCAAAGAGGATGTGGTTTCTGACTTGGGTTTTTGAGAAGGAGTGGGGATTTCCCAGGCAGAGGCAGGGGGGAAAAAGGCATGGAAGAGTTTGGAGAAGGGCCAGAAATTCTGTGTGGCCAAGGCCACAGTTTTTTTCATCTAAACCTCAGCCATCCACCTCATAGATGAGGGAACCATCTTTGAGTCTTCAAAAGCTGAAACTGTAACCCCGAAATTAAAGAATCCAAGTTGCCAAGAGGTTTTTATCCCAAAGGCTTGGGATAGACGGCCAAGCCTGTGGAGATGAGTTGGTTGTTGTTGAGAAGGCAGAGGGATGCGATTGGGCTGGATGGGGAAAGCAGGGCTTCCAAGCGGAGAAGAGAAGCTGCACCTCAGGTGGTGATGGAGCCAAGGGCGCCCTTGGGGGAGCACAGAGGCTGGGCCAGAGTTGGAGGTCAGGCAGGTGGCTGCTGAACACCAGGTTAGGATTACTGAGGGTCCTTTAAAAGGTCAGTTACCTTTTCCTGTATTTAGACCTCGTCTCATAGGCTCATCTGTAAGCTCTCTGAGAGCGGCCATCGGCTCCGGATTTCATCCCACCTCCAAGAGCACCAGCACACAGCTCTGCATGCCGTAAGTCTGAATAAAGAAGAGTTTGTCGGTGGAATAGTAAACATTCTTAGAATTAATGGAAGCGGGGGAGGGGTGGAAGGGATATGTTTAGGAGAAAGCATTTTAAATACACCGTCGTTTTCTTGAACACACAGAGCATATGCTCTTGAAAAACTGCTTCTTCTAGGGAAGGTTCCAGTCAAGAGCTGACAGCCTCTGCCTTTACAGAAGCCTCCCACCCATCTCCTACCCCCAGCCCCCCCCAGCCCCCCCATGAGACCCATCAAAGGCCAGACTGGCATGCTCCACCCCACTAGGGTGTTTCAGTGCTTTTCTTTTAAAAAAAATTTTTTTATTGAAGTATAATTGATTTACAATATCATGTAAGTTTCAGGTGTACAGCACAGCTGTACAGATTTTTCTGATTCTTTTCCCTTATAGGTTATTACATAATATTGACTATAGTTCCCTGTGCTCTACAGGAGGTCCTTGTTGGTTATCTATTTTATACATAGTAGTGTGTATACGTTAATCCCAGCCTTCTAATTTATCCCTCCCCCCATCCGCCTTTTCCCCTTTGGTAACCATAAGTTTGTTTTCTCCATCCGAGAGTCTTTTTGTTTTGGAAATAAGTTCATTTGTGTCTTTTTGTTTGTTTTAGATTCCACATATGTGATGTCATATGATATCTGTCTTTTTCTTTCTGACTTACTTCACTTTGTATGATCATCTCTAGGTCCATCCATGTTGCTGCAAATGGCATTATTTCATTCTTTTTTATGGCTGAATAGTATTCCATTGTGTGTGTGTGTGTGTGTGTGTGTGTGTGTGTGTATATATATATATATATGCCATATCTTCTTTATCCATTCATCTGGCAATGCACATTTAGGTGTTTTAGTGCTTTTTAGTTCCTTTCATTTCATTTTCATTTTCATCTCAATGACTGATTTGCAGAGGACCAACCAAGCCTGCCATGCTTGAGAGCAGAAAGCTGGGGATGTGGGGTGTGGAGGGTACAGCAGAGTTCTCCCCTGTGCTTTCTCTCTGTAGCCAGCTGGTCGTAGCTGGAAGCAGCAATTATTTTGCCTTTGTCATGAATCCAAGGTGCAGAACACCACTGCTGGACAGAGGCCTGGCACAAGACCAGCCTGGCTAGGACAGCTCTAGGGAGCCTGCAGAGCGGGTGAGGGCAGAGCAGGCATCCAGAGAGAGCACCAGCTCCCTCCTTCTCTCTCTCCCCAACGCCGAGGAACTTCCTCACAGCCTTTGCTATGAGCCATTCCAGGACAGGGCTTGGGGTTGTGAGAGCCCTAGAAACAGCTACATCACTGCTGCAGCAACTATAGTATATACCGCATCTGAGGGCCCAGAACTAGGGGCATCCCAGCTCTGTGCGTCCAACCTGGAAGTGGAACGCTTATTTTCACAGCTCATCCACATCCTGCACAGAGCCTCTCCAGGTGCTGGGATGGAGTGCAGTTCTGACAAGGGTGGATTCTAGGGTTTGGAGCCCTGGGCGGGGAGCCCCATCACACTCTACCCCCTAAGAGAGAGAGTGAGCTGGACAGAATTTAGACCACTGAAACTGGCAGCCACAGAACTGTAAAGACCCCAAACAGGCTGACTTACTCCACACTCCCCTTCCTCCCCAGAGGTAGGAAAATGACTGCAGTTCCCACTTTTCTCTCATTTATATAAGCTCACCTTTTACTTTGGAAAAGGCAAGTTGTCATCTGCCTGGGTCAGACCCAGGTGCCTCCAGCTTTCGCCTCTTACAAGCCCCACAGTTCCGACCATGAATGTTGTAATTACGGTCCCACCCCTCCTCTCCTCACTTGCCTTCATCACCTCCATCTTTGCTCAAAGGCCATTTTTTTTAGGAGAGGAAGATTCTTTTCTCTCTTCTCCTATTACTTCCAAAATCACCTGCTGTTTTTATCCACAGAGCCACCCATCCAGATGTGTTTCTCTGTCTATTTTGTGTTCAGCCTCTGCTAGCTTTAGTCTCCCTGTGGCTTTAGTCTCCCTGTGGCTGAAACTTCACCACTTGTCAGATTCTGCTGAAACTCAGGCCCTGGCTCGGTTCTGAGATGGCATTTTTCACTGGTTACTGACAGCCCCAGAGGTTGAGACACCGTCCCCGGGTCCCCTGAGGAGAGCTCTGGATCCTCTTCTTCAGTGGTCCTCAAAGTGTGGTTCCCAGACTAGAAGCAGCAGTGGCACTGCAACTTGTTAGAAATGCTATTTGCATCACCATCGGTCTAGGAGAAACAGGTGAAGCAGCAGTCCCCAAACACTGGCAGGAATGATGACGGGATGATAATGCCCAACATTGATTAAGCAGTCCCTCTGCACCAGCCCCGGTTCTAAGGACCTTATAACACATTCAATCATCACAACAACCCTCTGAGGAGTTAAGTACTATTAACAAGTCCTGCAATTTTACAAAAGAGAAAACTAAGAAACGCAGAGGTTAAGTAACTTGGGGTAATCACAGAGTAAATGACAGAAGCACACGTCAGCCAACTACTTGGGTCTGAAATCTGCTTCTACCATGTCATGAACTTGGATAAGTTACGTAGGTTTTCAGTGTCTGTTTCCTCGGCTATAAAACAGGGATGGGGATTTAATGCAATCCCTATCAAATTATGACATTTTTCACAAAACTGGAACAAATAATCCTAAAATGTATATGGAACCATAAGAGACCTAGAATTGCCAAATCAATCTGGAGGAAAAAGAACAAAGCTGGAGGCATAACCCTCCCAGACTTCAGACAATACTACAAAGCTACAATAATCAAAACAGCATCATATGGCTCAAAGGAACAGAAAAGAGAGCCCAGAAATAAACCTACACATCTATGGTCAATTAATCTTCGACAAAGGAGGCAAGAATGTACAATGGAGAAAAGACAGTCTCTTCAGCTGGGACAAGTGGTGCTGGGAAAGCTGGACAGCTATATGTAAAACAATGAAGTTAGAACACACTCTCGCACCATGCACAAAAATAAACTCAAAATGGCTTAAAGACTTAAATATAAGACATGACACCATAAAACTCCTAGAAGAGAGCACAGACAAAACTTTCTCTGACATAAATCATAGCAACATTTTCTTACATCAGTCTCCCAAGGCAATAGAAATAAAAGCAAAAATAAACAAATGGGACCTTTGTCAAACTTACAAGCTTTTGCACAGCAAAGGAAACCATGAACAAAGCGAAAAGACAACCTATGGACTGGGAGAAAATATGTGCAACAATGCAACCAACGAGGGCTTAATTTTCAAAATATACAAACAGCTCATACAACAAACAACCCAATCAAAAAATGGGCAGAAGACCTAAAAATATTTCTCCAAAGAAGACATACAGATGACCAATAAGCACATGAAAAAATGCTCAATGTCGCTAATTATTAGAGAAATGCAAGTCAAAACTACATTGAGGTATCACCTCATACCAGTCAGAATGGCCATAATTTAATAGTCTACAAATAACAAATGCTGGAGGGGGTATGGAGAAATGCTGTTGGTGGGAAAGTAAATTGGTGTAGCCACTAAGGACAGTATGGAGGTTCCTTAAAAAACTAAAAATAGAGTTGCCATATGATCCAGCAATCCCACTTCTGGGCATATATCCAGACAAAACTTTAATTTGAAAATGTACACGCACCCCTAAATTCATAGCATCACTGTTTACAACAGCCAAGACATGGAAGCAACCTAAGTGTCCATCGACAGAGGAATGGATAAAGAAGATGTGGTATATATACACACTGGAACACTATTCAGCCATAAAAAAGAATGAAATAATGCCATTTGCAGCAGCATGAATGGACCTAGAGATTATCATATTAAGCAAAGTCAGAGAAAGACAAGTATCATATGATATCACTTATATGTGAATTATAAAATATACAAATTAACTTATTTACAAAACAGAAACAGACTCACAGGCATAGAAAACAAACTTAGGGTTACCAAAGGGGATAACGGGGTGGGGGGGAGGACCCAAAGTAAATTAGGAGTTTGAGATTAACAGATGCACACTACTATATATAAAACAGATAAAAAACAAGGTCTTACTGTATAGCACAGGGAACTATATTCAGTAGCTTGTAATAATCTAAATGAAAAAGAATCTGAAAAAGAATATGTATATACATATTCATACATATATATATGAATCACTTTGCTGTACAACAGAAACTAACACAACATTGTAAATTAACTGTATGTCAATTAAAATATAAGTAAATAAAATGGTGGTAATAACTGTCCCCATCTACCTCATAGGGTGGTTGTGAAGATTAAATAGGTTAATATATGTAAGCATGCCTGATGCAGAGCACATGCCCAATAAGTGTTAACCTTATTATCTTAAAGGCCTCTACTTTGTGGAGGAAAAAACAAAGAAGAAAAATATGAGAAAGAGAAGAGAGGGAAGAACGAATTTGGAAACCAACAGTCTGAGAATTCTGTAACAGCTTCTCAGGTAAAAACTCCTGCAGGTCTCCATCCATTCTCTCGTCTCCCTGGGAAGCACATGCTAATGAAGCGTGTGAGGGGGGACATGTGAATTTCTCCATTCTGGGTTTCACTTGCGTATTTAATCTTCCTGTGAAAGCAGATGGTGTTGAATGGGCCTGCCACCCTCTGACTTTAGGAACTGCCTGATGTAAGCAGAATACTGTGTCAAAGTACAGAAATTCAGGTATCTCTGCTGCTGCTGCAAAAAGTAAATATGGGAGAGACCAGCGAAATTTACTGCCTGTTTACACATGTGAAAGGACGAAAAGAAAAGTGGCCACTAGGAAATAAAATGACTACCGTGTCTCAACCCTTAAGAACCTCTAGCTACTTTGAGGAAATGAGTGACTATATTCTATTAGCATTATTGTTGCTGTCAGAGGTGGATAAGAGGAAAAACAACCATGAGAGGATGCCAAGCTTGTGGGAAGGATCAGACCAGAATGAAAAGGAGGCCTATGATGGGGAAATGTGGTATGAGCTTAATGAACGAGGAAATTCTGACAAGAGGAGAAAAGAGCCAACCCTTTGCCTCCCTCACTTCAAAAAAAACCCCAAACAACCCAAGCACCGGATCCAAGGGAGGTAAAGCTCCAGGATCAGATGAGCCAATTAGATAGTTAACCCGACATGATCTTGTACAACCACTCAAGGCTCTTGGTAATCAACCACACGTTCTCTCTCTGTATAACCAGCAGGCAATTTGAGCAGCCCTGGGATGTCGTCTACATGATTCCAGCTCGGGTTTACGATCTGTGCAGCTGTCAGAAACTGCAAGATGGAGATGGAAGGATTTACCTCTTTTCTGGCCTCGATGAATTACAATATATAGTGCAGGCTATAAAACTGTGTTTTTAACCAATTTTGTAATGAGGGATTAAACACAAACACCAAAGCAACAGAAGAAACAAATTCACTTCTCACTCTACCATGTAACAAAATTGAATCTTCTCTTCTTGGCTTTATTGTTGTTTGGGCTTTTTTTTTTTACATATCAATATCTATAGGCAATATTCATAAAATTTGAGCTCAAACTATGTTTCACTTAGTATTACTTTATATCAACTTTTCTATTTGTTTTCATACAAAATATACAAATTTATCATTCTTAATAGTAATATATTTCATTTTTATACCATAGTTTGTTTTTATTTTATAATTTTTAGGTATTTGTTTTTCTTTTTTTCTGGTTTTTTTTTTCTTATTATTTTTCTTCTTTTGAGTTATTTTTCCAGAATATGGTCTCAAACACATGTTTACTCTCAAACACATGTTACCAGGCCAAAGGATGTGACAGTCCATGGCTCACTACACTTTCCCACATTGCTTTCCAGAAATATTGTACTAATTTATGTCAGTAGAGAACACAGCTTTCTCAAAAGCTTGCCAGATTTTGATTTTGTAATTATAATTTACTTTCACCAGTTTCATAGGCATTGCGTGACTTTGTGCTTTACGTTTCCACGATTACTAGTGAGGCTGAATCCTTTTCCAAGGGTTTGTTTTCTTGAGTGAGTGACATGTTCTGATTTTTTTTGACCATGAACATAGCAGAAACAGTACTGCTCTTATGGATTTGGGTCCATTTCCTAGAGATTCTGGATGTTCCTTTTTTTCATCCATTCTTTTTATCACAATTTCCTAAGTCACTTCAAGAAAGTTTTGCTCCGTGGACACAGGTCCCACTCAGGCAGAAGATCATCAATTCAGCTCAGATTCCTGGCACCCTGTTTACTGGTGGCTGCACACAGTAATCCCCTCATAAATTTTCCTGAAGGCAGCCTGCGTTTTGAGTCCCCCAGCTCCATAACGAACTGTATTCCCAATTTGTCAACTATACCCAGCAATTATTCAATGTTGTGTCATGTGCTGCTGGAAAAAAATCAGGAGTGCTATTTTTATGCTTGCCTTTCTGACCACCTCTGATTTATACTGTGCCTTTCTGCGAAAGCAGCATTTACATACTGCGGTCTCCACGCATTCTACACCTACTGGGTCAGACTCAGAAAAGAGAAGAAGGAACCAAAGGGTCAGACTCTGAAAAGAGGAGAAGGAACCACAGTCAAAATGTTATCAATGGGGTAATGGAGTTGGAGGGCTGGGGAGGAAAACAAGTTCATGGACAAGATAAGATTAAATTAAACAAACTGAAACAAAACAAGTATTTGAGAGTCAGGGTAGTTACAGTGAGTAACATTGTATATTTGAAAGTTGCTAAGAGAGTAGATCTTAGAAGTTCTCATCACAAGAAAACAAAATTGTTACTATGTGACAGATGTTAACTAGACTTCCTGTGGTGATCTTTTAGCAATATGCATGTATATCAAATCATTATGTTGTACACCTAAAACGAATACAATGTTATATGTCAATTATATCTCAATTTTAAAATTTTTTAATAAGTATTTGAAACATGTTATAGAATGGGCATAAGGTCAATTTAATTAGCTCAAAGAATAGCCACTGCCTAGAAATATGTCTCCCTTTTGTGGGCACCCCCCAAGATGGTAAAGCAACAACAACAAAAGCTAAGAACTGTATAAGAAATGCTAAACATTTATCAACTTACTTGATTAAAAAATGGCCAAAAGATTTCTCTTTTTTAAAAAAGTCACTCTTGTTCATTTCTTGGACTTTTTCTCCTTGCCTGTATGAAGGATCCCCAGTTGGGGAAGCATGCACCCTGGCATGCTTCCTCCTTCTCTCAATTCTTTCTGAGTTACAGACTTCGACTACAGAACCACACACTCACCCCTTCTGCCCCTCCACACCCACTCCCTACTCCCTCACCCTCACTAACTCCCACGTACAACTTTGGTCTCTGGAGAGGCTACAGGGGGATGGTAGAAAAGCTACTCTGAAGAGCTATATGCCCAGCTGGTGATGATAAGGGGCATTTCTCCATTGGACTAGACACAACTACATGGCAAGTCCAAGTTACAGATGCCAATTAGCTGCTATAGTTATTATTATTGCTATTGGTGTTGTTGTTGGCACTTACTGAGTGCTTAGAATGGGCCATGAGCTAAGCTGAGCACTTTATATGCCTATCTCATTGAATCTTCACCAACACTATTACCCCATTTTACAGATGAGACAAAGTGAAATTTAAAAATTTAGCCAAGATTGCCCACTTGGTAATAACAGAACTGGGGATGGTCACCATAACATATTGCCTTCCATGGTATTATCACTTTTTAATGATTTGTAATCTGTTGTAACTTTTTCCACAAGTGTGTTATTTTTGACTACCTACACACACACACACACACACACACACACACACACACACACACACAATACACTTTATTCTTATCCCTACTAATTTCCAACTGACTGTTCCTTTGAGGCCAAATGCAAAGGTCCCAGACTGTGACTTCCCAGGCAAATCGCAGGAAGCACCTGACCCTCTTCTGTTCTTTTCTAACAGTTCCACATGCAAATCATCTTCCTCTCAACACTGGCAAGATACCTGACATCATGCAAGGGGTTGGGGGTGACAGTGTGCGAAGGAGGAAGATGGGAGGGTGGGGATCCCAGCGAGGCAGTCAAGAAGCCTATATTTCAGCCCTACTCCCACCACTAACTCCCCTCTGTGGACCACAGCTTCCTCATGGGCAAAAGGAAGCATCCCCTCCAGCTTTAAATGTCTTAACAACTTACGAAGCCTGGGAGTGTCATTGCACTGGTGCCCCGAGGTGTAGACACAGCACCCCCTACTGGCAGCCTCTGGGCAGTGAGGCCGCGGTCACCCGCTCAGCCTGCAGACCCAGCTGCGTAGGTGGCCCAGCTGTGGGGACCATGGGAAAGGGCAGCAATGGGGAACGTGATTCAGGCACGCTCCCAGCCCACCCTGCCCCGCTCTAAAGTGTATCCTGCCATGCGTTTGCTAAAGAAGTGTGCTCAGGATTAAGACGGGCAAAGGTTTCAAAAGGAGACAAACGGATTACAGAATACTTTAGATGGGCGTCAGATGGTGGAGGTCCGGGCAGCTGCAAAGGCTTGTGCTCAGCCTTGTTGATAATGAAAAGCCACAATTAAAAAAAATTTTTTTTCTAAAGCATGAAATCTTCTCTTCAAGGCAGGTATACATCTCTTTTCTGAAAGTGAAAAATAAATTCTTCTGTAGATTTTGTGTGTTCACTGAAAATATACGGCAAGTAAAGGTTCTGAGCTTCCCCTAAGGGTGCTTATCAGCTTCAACAATCTGCAGTCTGAGCCTGCTCACCTCTGCAGGCCAAAAACAGACCTGCCCTTCCAAGGTCTCTAGCCTCAGCGCCCTTCCTCCTACTGGCATCTGATGGGAAATACGGGCCCTTTCAGCTTAGACTCTAGATTAACACGCATAAAGGCATGCACATATTTTTTAAAAGACCATTTTAAACCATTTCTAAAGGCTTTAGAATTTTTTTTAAATGACAAACCCCGGGCCTTGAATCTGCAGCCCACAGCAGAACAGAGCAATGGAGCTAATTATCCCTCAGTCCCCTTGCTTCTCCCACTCACCTGGTCCTGAAACCCCACCTGAAGATGGGGCTGTTCTGCCAGCACCCTGCACCCTTCTTCGTCGCTGCTCACTTTCCTTGTGAGCACAAGGTCAGAGGAGAGAAAGGATGGAGTAGGAGGTGTGAGTCCAGGGGGGCAGGTGGAAGGAGAGGCCATCAGTGCTGGGATTGGGCACTAAGGAGTCAGTATCAGGATAGCATCCCATGGTGTCCACTTAAGCCAGGCCCTGAGAGGAATCCAATCAGTGCTGAAGTCTATATCACAACAGGCTCCAGTTCACAAAGAGATATTGACCTGCTCATACCTTCATGAACAGAAAAACCAGTCTGGCCTGTTCTCTAAACCCAGGGCTCCCGGTCCCCAACCTGTGGTCCGTCCCCCACGCCCTGGGGGATGCCTGCCCAAGGCCAGCCACAGTGGCTCTGCCTTTTCTCCCACCTTCTGGATCTCTTCTCTTCCTTTCTACTCTTCCAAATGTAAGCAGAATAAAACCAATATAAACTCATTTTCATTCTTCCCCTAATCCTTTACTCCAAATCTACTCAGAAAAAGTCTAGAACCAGAACTGGCAGAGGCGAATTCTCTGTAGTGAACTGGGGAGAGCCAAAAACTGGAAATGCTAAAGGTGGAGTTTTCTCCCACTTCTTGAATCTAGACGGCCTTACGATTTTTGCTTTCACCAACAGAATGTCAGATAGTGATGCTCTGTGATTTGTAGAGCCGAGGCCTTGTGGGTTGTGCTTTGGTCTCTTGAAATGCTGTTGGATCACCATGAAAGGAAGCAGGTTTAGCCTACCAGAGAGTGAGAAGCCCTGAGAAAGAGAACCAAGGTGCCCAGCCAATGGCAGCACCAAGTGCCAGCCACGAGAGGGTGAGTGACGGCTGCCCCTCCAGCTCAGCGCAGCTGCAGGAGCCAGCCCAGGTAAGACCAGCAGAAAAGCAGCCCAGCCACTCCCAGAACCAGGAGAAAGTACATATCACTCTTGTCTTAAGCCACTCGGTTTCAGCGTGTCAGGCAGCAAGAGATAACTGAAATGTATACTTTCACCTTTTTCCGCTATTGTTTATGTAATAAGATACTAGAATGGAATTCTTTCTGCCTCTCTTTTGCCTGCGGCACCAATACGATAGATATCAGATACCCACATGAATGTGAAACAAACCCCCTTATACAGAATTCACAAAGGAAATTATCAAGAGCTGGCTCCACCATCCTTGGATGTCTCATTCACATCAAAAGTACAAAAAGGGTGGGGGGAGAGACAGGTGAAGAGCTTTTTTAGAACGAACGATGAACGCGCTGTGAGCACCCCCCTGAATAACCCCAAGGGAAGAGGGGATAGAGCTGTATCTTCTTCATCTCAAGCCCACTGAAGTGGGCTTACGTGGACCACTTGGAGAATTTTGAAATACAGCTGGGAAACAGCACACATAATGGGTCCCAGATTTGTGCCGTCTACACCCAGAGAGGTCTGTGACAGCAGGAGAGGGGGCACATGGGACTGGTATGCTCTTGTGGGGTTTCCTGGGTAAAGTGTGTCTTGTGGACCAAGTGTGGTCACTCTGAAGAGAGAGCTGGGGTACAGTCAGCTCGGATCCTGTCTCATAGGACCACCTACAGGGGCAGAACGACCTCAGCAGCAAGAAACCAGAGGTGTGCACTGGATTGGTAGGGTCTCAGAAAGAAATCCCAAGAGACCTCCCGGAATAAAGATGCACCTCCCATGCCCAGAGAACTGTAGGAAAGAGATGGTCAATAAGGGGATTTCTGAAGACCCCACCACAATGCCCAATAAGGAAAAGAATCCATCAAACACTGGCCCAGCTCAGACAGGGGGAAAGCAACCTTTATGAGTCCCTTGTCCCTAACCTTCCCACCCAATCCTGGGGGATTCAGAAACTAGCTAGCAAATTGTAGGCAGGGAAAAAGCATAAGGCAGAGACCACAGAGGCTGCCATTTACTCACTAACCCCTCCCACAGCCGACTCCCAGCCTGATGCAGGCTTGATTAGGAAGGGAAGGAGGGTCGACATTAAGTCAAGTTCAAAGGTTTGATTCTCACCTTGGGCTAGACATTCTAATTTCTGGTTTGAGACACAGTGCAACTTAGAATGCCACGAGGACTATTTCCTAAGAACGAGTTGAAAAGTCACAGGCCTGCTGAGTTTTCACATCCATCTTCCTCTATTCAATAAAATTTAAAAGGACAACAGGGAGACATCGCTCATTGTGTTTGTGGGACGTGCTAGTTACACATATTCTATTCCCCATTCCTCTAGAATATACTTTGCAAGACAAAAAACATCCTCTTCGTGCAATTCTCTTTTCCCCCAACAGTTACCCACATTTCTCTTTGCTCCCATTACCCTTCCACTCAGACAAACTAGGTGGGCTTATAACTTATCTCATTACATGACTACATTTGTCGAGATCCACAAGTCCCTAGCCACTCACCATTTAGGACCTGGGAGCTACTGAAGCTATAAACTTGGAAATAGGTTTCCCCAGGCATTGAAGGCCTCGGCAAGCTTTATCTCCACGACCGTGGGAAGAGGTCAGGCCAGGTGTCTGTTGGCTTCAGGCCAGTCTCACTTGTCTGGAATGCAGGACTTCATCCTGGCAACCTGCCTAAGAGCTTTCAAAGATTGAAATCTGTAGGCGAGTTTTTGGATTTCATGCCGGGAAGCTGAAATCTAATAGGGAAGATGGGTTGACAGAACCTATGCCTGAACTCCCAGCAAGTAAATTTTTATAAATAAAAGATGCAATCAATTATTTAGCATAACCAAACATGCTTGAAGAATTTAGGTATCACTTGTTAGTTCTCCAGAATTTAATGCATAATCATAGAGACGCATAATGCATGCAGACCTGGCCCCACTGGGGACCATCTTCCAAGAGAGGCTGGCTGGAGTGAGAGAGAGAAAGGGGGATCTCATTTCAATCAACTATTTGCAGGTTATGTGTTGCATTTATTCATGTCGCACAATAAAACTGGTGGGAAAGGAGCATCCGTTTCTTTTCTGTGGAAAGTTATGTGAGTCCACGAGGACATGTGTTAGACGAGGAACAAGGGCGCAGGGCTCTATTTCTGACTGTGGAACAAATGATGCTCAGAGCCGTGGAAACTTAAATCCTGCTCCCGCAGTCCCTTCTCCATGCTGGGAATCACCATCCTACGAAAAAATCTTGCAGGCTGTCCTACAAAAGACATCACAGGGTGGACCTTAAAGATTTTGTCAAGGTCCAGGGACAGCCCTCAGACTCCCTGGCACTGAAGTCTGATCAGGTGACTCCATTTCTCAAAAACCCACTTCCTGGGGGCAGATTCACATCATTCAGCCTCACAGCCTAAACCAGAGAGACAATTTACTAACTCACGGGGATACTCAAAGTCCACATAACCAATGAATTCCTCCCTGCAGGCAGACCCCTATGGGAGGCCAAATCCTAAGCACTGGGTTCCTGGGTGAGCCTGGCATCCGAACAAAGAGAGACGTGAAAGGAATGTTTTGGGCTTCAGGCTATGGCAGCCCGACGTGTCTGTGCCCAATAGGGAGGGTCTAGCGCATGGTTTTCAAGCTTCGTATCAGTACCCATTAGAGCTGTGAAATCACGTTGCAAGCCACACCCAGCCACTATTAAAAAATAATAATAACAGAATATAGAGTAGAAAATGTCCAAGAGTACTGCATGTAACTGAAGGAGTAAGAGGCAGTGAAGACTGGTGGTTAAGAGGAGAGACATTCAATGCAGGCTGCATAGGATCAAACCTTGGTTTGGCCAAATATCAGGCATACAACCCTGGGCAAGTTACTGAACCTGTGTCTCAGTTTCTTTTCTGCAAAAATGGGAATAATAATACCACCTACCTCCTAAGGTTGCTGTGAAAATTAAATGCCTTAATACCCATAAAGGGCAGAGAACCATGCCTGGCTCGCAATAAGTGCTGTGTGAGTTTTCATTATTAGGAAGAATTGCTTTGTGAAACTATTGCCAATGCCGGAGCTACCAGAAAGGAGTTCCTATGACAACCGGAGTCAGATGTGCCATGTGGGACACAAGAGAAATCGGGGGACTGAGTGCTCTCCATTGTATTTGAATTAGAGAATCATGGAAGCAAGACCAGATTGAAGGAAAATGAGAACCAGAGGAAATTATCCAAAAGGACATCCCAGAAGTCTGGGCTAGAGCACTTGGAAGCTGAGGAGTGCTTTTCAGTTAAGGAAGATGAAAGTGGTTTTGTTGAGATCAGATGCTGTAAATCTCTTTCCTGGAGAGAATTTTCATTCTCCGATGTACACTTTGCCTTTTTTCTTTCTTTTTTTTTTTTCTTTTTGGCTTTCCTCTGAGACCATGATGACATATTTTTGATGCACCAGAATGGATCATCAAGTTTAAATCTGAACTTGAATTTCCTCTGTTCAGATCAGTCAGGTTCTCATCTCAATTTTGAAGAGTATCAGCTGTATCAATTGATTATGCCACCCCATACCACAGGTCCTTCTTTCATATATTTTTCCACATTCCACAAAAATCGGGACAAAGAGAAGGGGACTGATAAGGTAAAGGCAAGAGACTAAAACATGTTTTCTAAACTGAAACATCTTCTCCAAAGACATGACAGAGTAAATGGGAGAGATGTAATAATATTCAAGCAGAAGTAAGCATAATTATGACATTGGCCATAGATTGAGCACTTACTGTGAACTTATAGTGCTAAGAACTTCATGAATTTTTCACACCGACTCTGACAGACAGATGACATTAATTACAATGGCAAGTAAGGACACTGGCACTTAGAAGGTAAGGGACTGCCTGAGTCTCACCGCTAGTAAGTGTGAGAACCAGTATTCAAACTGAGACTCCTTGACTCCAAAGCTCATTCCCTTCTCTTAACATGCTGCAAGGGTTTTAGAACTAGACCCACTGGGTCTACATTCCAGCCGTACCACTTACAAGCTATTTAACTTCTCCAAACCTCACTTAATTTCCTCATACATAAAATGGGGGTTGATAACACAGCTTCCTCACCGGATTTTGTGAAAATTAAGTGAGGTGTTTATTCATGTATCTAACATCGTGGCTGGCACATAGTAACTCTCAGCTGTCACTACTGTTATGCCATCCCTTGCAAGGCTGCCTACAGTTGTAAGTTTTGCATATGGATGGATAATTGCTGGACTAGGCCAGCCAGCAATGCGCCAACTGGCCAAGTGTCTTTGGATCCCTCTCTATAAGGGCATTTCCCAGGGCACTGCATTCCTGCCCCTGGCACAAGGAGAAAACAAGATACCACTGAGGGCAAAACCGTGGAGAAGCAGGGTAAAATAAGGAAACTAGCACCCCCGAAAGGTTTAAGCTCAGGCCTATGGAATTGAGAAAAGAGAAAGGAAGAGCTGATATTTGAGACGACAGAGGAGTCAGTCTCAAAAAGGATGAATTCAATAAACTGTAGAAGGCAGGAAGAATTACTTGGGGATTTGAGTGGAAGCTATGGCTCATCTTGCTGCACGAAGAAGTAACCCCACAGAAGAGCAAAGGATTTGGGTTGGGAAGAATTTAATCAGTTTCTTGAGTCCCATTTTAACCTAAAAGAGAAGGATTTAACTTCCAAAGTTTTCAACAGGAACCACAATTTAGACAGAATCAAACTAAGGGAAGGGAAAAGATGAGCAGGGTCCACCCACTGTCCAGAAACCAGAAGGAAGAATTTGCCAGGCTCAGGTCTAGGAGCTAATTAAACTCAGTAAGCACAGGGCAGAGAGGAGGGAGTCAGGGTTGGGGACACAAAAATGAACAGTTATTTCCACACACACAGTCTTTTGAGGGGATCAACTAGATGAGGATATAAAATTCAGCTGTGTGTACTTCCAATTTCCAGGCTAAAGATGCCAGGATTTTAAATTTAAGTTTAAATAATCCATAGGCAATGACATTTATTTTTAACACCTGCCTGTCTGAGAATTAACATGTCTGCTGCAATCCCTGAGGTACACAGGCAAAAACACTGCAAAGCATCTTTGTTACTCTAGCAAAGTGGAATTTTAAAATATGTTCTTAAGTCTGCAGATGGTTGGATACAGTATATAGTCTGGACCTGACTGTAGCAGGTTCCAAACAACTCTGAGACCCAAGAAACAATACACGTGAACTTACAGAGGTTGGTGGAAGAAGACAACAAAATGAGAAGAAACAGTATTCAATATGCTCAATTTATCATCAAATACTGCAGAACTGGGCTGAGTTAGTGGGCAGCTGGTCACATACACAGAGAACAACACTCTTCAGTGGAAAAGGCCAAAGGGAGGAGACAGCAGTAGCTTCTGTTGTTACCACCACCATCAATAAGCATTATTCACAATGATGTGTGAGTCACTGAAGGACACTGTTCTCAACAAGCTTACGGTCTTATTTAAGGAAACAAAGCATGTACATAAACGGAAAAATAAATAACAACACGAACTGGGTCAAATGGGTAATGTTTCATTTTTGGAAACTGCTGAGTGTCTTCATATTACAAAAACACATCCATCTTGCAGAAGCCACCCCACGACACTAGACTCAGAGAAAGAGCCCCAAGTGCCAACATAATACGGTTTCACTGTAAGTCATCCAACTATGCCACACTCACGTTTCAAGAAGAGCTGTGATATTAAGACACGAAGAATCACTGCCCTAGAAGTCATTCAAAAAACCACCTCATGCGCTGTTTAAAATCATCAATTTTCGCCTCGTGCTGACTTGGGAATTATTCCTCTGAAATGACTTTAGGCTTTATACCCCTAAGCATATTTTATCTTTACTTAGGAAGGCAATGTAAGTAGAGTGGCTAGGAGTAAGGACTCAAACAGACTTCCTGGGTTCAAATCCCAGTTCTACACTTTCCAGCTGTGCAACTGTGGCAAGTTACTCAATGCCTCTAAGTCTTGGTTTCCTCATCTGCAAGTGCCTCGCATGATCATGGTGAGGATTACATAGAACGGTGCACACAGTACGACAGCTCAGTGGATGACACACAGTCAGCCCACAGACATGTCTGCTTTCATGACGATCATCACCGAGGTGGCTGACAGCCAGACGTGGTGTGAGATCACATCGGAAGGGGCCAGGGCACTGCACAGCCATGGTCTCCCCCACCGATAAGTCTGAGACCCACCTCCCCATTCTCAGAGTTTAAAGGCAGGTGAGTACAGACTAGAGACAGGGAAGAGCCACCAGACAGGGAAGAGCCACCTAACAGTCCGAGGGAGCAACACGTGGGGAAATATCACATCCAACGTGTCTGCTTAAGAATACTGGTCCATACTGTACAGCACAGGGAGCCCTACTCAATACTCTTTAATGGCCTATATGGGGAGAGAATCTAAAAAAGAGTGGCTATATGTAACTGATTCACTTCTCTGTGCACCTGAAACTAGCACAGCATTTTAAATCATTTTAATACTACAATTAAAAAAAAAAGAATTATTGGTCCAATAGAGAACAGACTGGTGGTTGCCAAGGGGAAGGGGATTGGGGGAGGGGTGGAGTGGGAGGTTGGGGTGAGCAGATGTGAGCTTTTATATATAGGCTGGATAAACAACAAGGTCCTACCATAGAGATAACTGTATTCAATATCCTGTGATAAACCATAATGCAAAAGAATATTAAAAAAAGAATGTATATATGTATAACTGAATCACTTTGTTGTGCAGCAGAAATTAACACAACGTTGTAAATCAACTCTATTTCAATAAAAAATATATGGATTAAAAAAAAGAATTACTGGTCCACATACTCAAGAGGTGATAAAAAGAAATCTGAAGCTAGAAGCAAATAAGCCCACTTCAAAAAGATTACGACTGTTATCTTTTGAGGACACAGGGTGGGGGTGAGCGAAGGGAAAGCTGGGGACAATGGATGAGAGCGTTCTTCAAGGCTAATAAGGTTACTTCCAGAAAAATGTTCGTAAAGATCCAGGGAAGTCATGAAGAGCCTTTTAAATCTCAGAGAATACAGCTTTATTTCTGCCTGCCACCAGAGATCTGCTGGTAGCAAAAAAAACTCGTGAGAAGGAAAGGCAGGTAATTAGGGCTGCTTTCAGAGAAAGTACTGAGGCGAGAAGGGAAGCTCTAATCAAAAGGCCTGCGGGCTGACCAGATGGGGGGTGCAGAGCCCATTCCACACGCAGTGTTAAGTCCGAGCTCAAGGCGCAAGTGAAAACTGTTTGCCAAGGGCTCTGTGGCACAAAGTTCCTCTCCAGGTCTGCTGTAAACCCCAAAGACGGTGTCTTCTGCAGAGGCCCCCCAGCTGGAGAGAAACAGTCTAGGTCGGTGTCCCTGTCCCTGCTCTCTGCTCGGAGATCTGTGCTCCCTCCTCCCACCGCACGCGTGCACTCACTTCTGTCTCCGCTTGTCTCCCTCACCACCTTCAAACTTTACGAGGACTGGGGCCAAGTCTGTTTTCAGTTTCCGCTGTTTTTTTTTAAGCTCTTTATTGGAATATAATTCCTTTACACTGTTGTGCCAGTTTTTGCTGTACAACAAAGAGAACCAGCTGTATTTAAAATACACATATCCCCGTATCCCCTCCCTCCCGCGACTCCCTCCACCCTCCCCGTCCCAGCCCTCTAAGGCATCACTCGTCACTGAGGTGATCTCCCTATGTCATGCAGCAACTCCCCACTTGCTATCTGTTTTACAGTTGGGAGTGTATATATGTCTATGCTACTCTCTCACTTCGTCCCAGCTTCCCCTTCCCCCCCCCCACCCCTCGTCCTCAAGTCCGTTCCCTACATCTGCATCTTTATTCCTGCCCTGTCACTGGGTTCATCAGTACCATTTTTTTAGATTCCATATATATGAGTTAGCATACGGTATTTGTTTTTCTCTTTCTGGCTTACTTCACGCTGTATGACAGTCTCTAGGTCCATCCACCTCGCTACAAATAACTCAATTTCACCCCTTTTTATGGCTGAGTAATATTCCATTGTATTTATCCATTCATCTGTTGATGGGCATTTAGGTTGCTTCCATGTCCTGGCTATTGTAAATAGTGCTGCAATGAACACTGTTCTGCTGTTTCTTGAGTGCTTAGCAAAGAGCTCTCCGAGCACAGCATCAAGTGTACAGTCGGCCCACCATGAATATTTGTGCACTAAATGAATGAGCAGATGAACGAGTGTGGATGAGCAGGAGCTGGAAGACCAAATGCTTGGCTCTACGTTTCACGGGCCATTGTTGGTATGGCTTTAAATGTTTTCTTTACATTTCACGAAGCCTTTGGGTCTCACAGGACTGAGAAAAGCCAGACCCTATGAACACCAGTGAGGGAGGTAGCCTCCCTATATAGGAAATTTTCAAGTTATAAACGTCTGTCCCAGAGCCATGGGTTAACCAAGTCAATCTTTGGAATCTTTCACTTTCTAAAAGGAAATCAACTTAGCCCAAAAAGTATCTTTCCAAACCATTTAGCAGGCTAAAGTGTTTTTAAGCTACCTCATTAGCAAATAACAGCTATTTATAAACTTTTTGTTATAGTAGACTTCTTGTTAAAGGAAAACCATAATAAAGTATGTGCAGGTATCTGTGTGTGTATGTGTACATGTACATATACCTACATATATACGTGTGTATGTATACATACACACATGTACATAAACACACATCTATATGTACATCTCCCATCTCTTGGAGGAAATATAGTCACATCCAGGAAAGCCTTGCCTGCTGGCCGTTCAGCAACAACCAGGCACCACAATTCACCTACTGGCAGCTACCTTTCATGTCTTATAGAGCCTCCCACAGAGATGGCAGATGCACAGACCACGTGGCCCCCGGCCCCTGCTGTAAGTCCACGCTAAACGCTGATCCGTACAGCACTTCCTCTCTGAGTCTAGGCACCACCTCTGAACTGCCTTCAATACAGGACCCCAGGCAGCCACTACACATCAACCGCAGGTGGAACACAAGATGAAACATCTTTGCCTCCTTGGCCTAGGAGTATACCCTCTAAAGTATTTCAGATCCTCTTCTCCATGATCCACAGTTTAAAAAAAAAAGGTCTTTTGCATCAAGTGCATGCACAAGGTTCCACTAAACAATGCTGGCCCTTTGTGTGACATATTCTGATATTCTATTCCCCTTCTGTTTCACGGTTTAAAATGCTGTTTGCAACCTATTGATTTTCAAAACTACATAATATGAAATATGGGTTGTGACCTGCAATTTGAAAGATCTGGAGCTAAAGGATTACCTGTGTGAATACGAAATTCTAAGGTCCTAGAAAACTGCACGAGGAGCCCGCATGAACTCTCGCAGCTGGATGGAGCACGGGGCTAATGGAACCATGGTCGGGGCTCACACCCACCGAGGTTCATGAGCTCTGGTGCTCTGAGCTGTGAGTGGATGTCTAACTCTGGGCAGCCCTCTCACTGAGGCCCATCCTTGGGAATGAGCAAACCCCTTGTTCTTGCAAAAAGAATAATTCAAAATACTCATCCTGCCATAATGGGTGAGAAAATCTCTCATATCACATGAAAGACAAACTCCATCCTACCTGCAAGGAATCTCATTATTGGCTGCTTGGTTCCCCCAAGAACCATCCAAACTATTTTCAGTTTGCTGAAGTCATATGTTGTCTTGCTCCCACGTTCGCTCTGTCTGGCTAACTCCCACTTGTCGTTCTTCTCTGTAAACAAACTTTCCCTGCCCGCCCAGTTCTCCATACGCACCTCCTCCCAACCTCTGCCAGGCTCAGTTGGGCCCCCTTGCTTTATAATCCAACCTGCTATGCTGTATTTAATAACCTCCCCATATGTCCTCCTGGAGGACAAAGATGGTCTTTCAGCTCCATTCTTGGTGCCTAGCACAAGGCCGGTCTCATAAGTGCTTGGAAAATGTTTCTTGAGTTACCTAATGACTGATCCAAGTGCCAAGGAGGCCATGAGCTAATGCATTTGAGGCAGAGAAAGAAATAAGAATTAGAGGAAGGGAAGAAGGAAGAGGAGAAGTGTGAATAATACTCAATGCCTTAGCATCCATTTCAGAACTTTTACCTTGCTTGATCCTCACAACAGGTGAGGCAGAGTTAGTACTTCCATTAGACAGGTGTGTAAACTGAGGCTATGAGGAATCCGTCTTATGGAAGGGAGGGGATTAAAATGACACCATGGAAAGAGATTGCCTTTCGGTAGACAGGAAAATCTCTTTATTACAAAAACATTCTTCTCCCTTTAACTACAAGTTGGAGGAATCTCTGAAAATAGGACAGTGACAAAATCTTGGATTGTGAATTTTAGAAAGATACTGCTCTGTGAGAGACCTGTTCTAAAGCAAAACAAATCCCCATAATTTTGTGGACAGGAGAATCACAAACACAAGGTTTGAAGTAGTTAACTTTAACTAAGTATAATTTTAAACCGGGAGAATTCGTTCATGTACAGGAATTTGCAGTGCTGTAAAGTTTAGGAAAAGCAGAAGGCAAAAGTGCAGGCACCATCTCTAAGGCTATCCTTGACTTTAAAAGATATATGCAACCGTGCAGAAATCGGGCTGAATCTTGACACGGCATGATGGTGTCCGTGGCTCACGGCAAGTTTGGAGGACTGGGGAGGCACCAGGAGACAGCCTTTTCAAAGCAGCCAGCTGAAATGTTCCAACTAAGAAAGGCAAAATTTTACTTCTACTCCTAGATTCAGATGATTTGAAGCTCTGCATAAACCCCAAGTTGTCACTATAATTCAAGAATAATTGGAGCAAATGGCTGCTTAGAGCACAGAAAAGATCGGGCAGGGGAGATGCAGCCTCCCGGCCTCTGAATTGCTCCGGGAGCAGGAGCTTGACCTTAAAACCCAGCTGAATAAAATCTGCCCTCTCTTCTAGTCTCCTCACCATAACTGCACCTGGAGAAGCTACAAATCTGTTATGTCTCTATCACACACACATACACACACACATACAGATACATCTGCTTTCCTTTTTCTCCCTAATTAAACCGACTTCAATCTTGAAAACAGATACAGGGACTTCCCTGGTGGCGCAGTGGATAAGACTCCGTGCTCCCAATGCAGGAGGCCCGGGTTCGATCTCCGGTTAGGGAACTAGATCCCACATGCTATGCCGCAACTAAGAGTTCACATGTCACAACTAAGGAGCCCTCGAGCTGCAACTAAGACCCGGAGCAATCAAATAAATAAATATTTGTTTTAACAAAAGAAAACAGATACAGGTTGAGCCCTACCTACCAATTACTGTCACATTTTCCCAAAGACATCACTTTGCCTCTGTGATGAAAGGGAACTCACCCCCGCTACATCATCAAAATATGTCTCTCTCACTTACTCCCTCCCCTCTCCCTGCCAAAAAAATAATTAAGGAACTCTATAATATCAGAGCTGCAAAGACTTTGAAGATCATCCCTGCCTTTGCTGCTCAGAGCATGGCCTGAGGACCAGCCTTTCCAAGAGCCTGCTGGAAGGACAGGACCTCTGGCCCCACCAGAACTTGCAGAAGTAGAGTCTGAATTTTAACAAGACCCATGTAATTCACATGCATGCTCCAATTTGAGAGACACTGAGCTAGGCACCACTTCTCTGCCTGGCTACCCAGGAGCATCACCTGGGGAGCTCTAAAAGCTAGCCAAGCCAGACCTGCCTCACCCGAGAGCAAATAATCAGGCATCTCTGAATGCTGGGGTGGTTAAAGGCTCCCCAGCGATTCCATTCTGCAGCCAGAGTTGAGTAGCACTGCTCTTGTCCACCCCTCCTGTTTCACAGATGAAGAAATGGAATTGCAGAAAGGCCGGTGACTTGCCAAGGTCACAAAGTAAATCAGTGATCGGGCCAAACCCATAAAGTGATGTGTCCTGGGGTTCCTCCAGAGGGTGGCTGCCAACAGTGGGAGTGTCTGCTCCCTGTGCCCTCAGGAGCCTGGCTCTCCCTGGGCTGAGTGAGAAGGCTATGTTCTCAGAGGGTCCTCCAGAGGGTGGCTGCCAACAGTGGGAGTGTCTGCTCCCTGTGCCCTCAGGAGCCTGGCTCTCCCTGGGCTGAGTGAGAAGGCTATGTTCTCAGAGGGTCCTCCAAAAGGGCTCTTTTGGAGCCCTCCTCTGCTCCCTAAGGAATCGTTTAATTTGGCCTAGAGTACAGCTTTAGAAAGCTATGCAACCGTAACATTTCGGCTTGACCCACCATACGTGCGTTAAAGGCATTCACAGTTGCCAGTCCCCTTCCCAGCGATCTTCCTCCCTCCTCCCCAGCTCCTATTTCTAGGAAAAGTAGCCAACACACAGCACTCCAACAGAAATCTCTGAGAAAATCCAACTCAGAAGGGTTAAAAGACAAGTCAGGTTGTGTGCCGTTTCCTTGAAGCCCTGGGAGATGCTTACATGGGAGGCTGACCCGGGCCTTCCAGCTTCCACCAGCGTTGCTACCAGCTGTGGAAGGAAGGCAAGAATGGGTTTCAGGACTTGCTGGGGGGTTGCAGAGCTGGTTTATGAAAAGCCCGGAAGTCGAAGCACCTTCTCCTCGGAGCCCCCTCGCAGATACTGCAGTCCGTTGTCAAGCACAGACTAGCCTGAGAAATGAGAGCGGAGAACGAGGGGGCGGGGCGAGGAGCTATTCAAAGACGCGGAGTCTTAGAGGCCTGTGGCTTTTTATGTGGAAGAAAACTTATCTCCGAGTTTTTGCAAGCGTTGAAGGGCAAAATGGAATGAAGGTGAAAGGACATCAGGGAAGCAAATCGGACTAGAAGGAGAGAGAGAAGGAGAAGAAAACAAGAGTGCAGGAGGAGAGACGTGTGCAGTTATTAACAATAAATTAAAAGGCTCTGCTTTCGCCTCCTGAATTTTCAGATTATCACAGAAAAAGGGCTGAGTCTTCTGAGAGAGTGCAAATGCAGGGACCAGGAACGAGCAAGGTGAGATGGGAGGTCCTGGCAGCAACGTGTTGAGGCAGCCCACTGCCCGGTCACGTGGCTGCAGCAGGAGCGCTGTGCCGCGCGGCCCCGGAAGGAGAGGGACTCCTCCCAGGCTCCATCCCAAGACCTACTTTTATAGAAAATGGGACCAAAGCCTCTCTCCACGTTTACCAGCCACCAGCACACCTCACCCCACAGCTGCGAAGACACCTGCTCAGCACTTCCATTCACAACTTCCGATCAGGCAATCTTCACGGTGTGGAATCGAGTCTGCGAGGGAGATAACGTCAGCTCCTCTTCTCTTTTCAGGTTCCCTCTTACATGGACGGTGGCATCAACCAGGCTCCAAGAAGCAACTGATAACTGGGGTTTGTGGGGAGGGGGGGGACCCATGCCCACCTACAAACCCGCAGAGCCTGGGGAGAAAGCTTTTATTTTTAACACTGGGAGCGATAAGGCTGACCTATATTTCACTTCTAACGTTGACAGAAATGACAAGCCTCGAAGGCCAGCACACAGACCCAGCAGATGCCCTTTGAAGACTACGCACCGAGGAGCAGCAGCAGTGAGACACCAGAGCCCACCGTGGGCAGGGACCAGGGCTAAAACAGAAGGACCTGGAGTGTCTGGGTAAGGGGTCTACTCAGGTCGATTGGAGGGAGGGAGCTGGATCTTAGCTTTACCTTCAGAGCTTGGAAATTAGTCCACAGCCAGAATGAACCACGCAGCTGACAGGAAAAATACTGGGGCAGGGACTAAAAGCCCAAGAAAGGAGAAAATGAGCAGGAGATGTTTGTAGAATTAGGAGAGAAGCCAGAGATGAAAAAGGTGGTCAGGAGGAGGTAAAGAGGGGACTGAACTTCCAGATTTCAATAGGAGAACCTGTGCGACACAGCAGAATCCCTTGGTCAAACAGGCAAAAGAGGAAGCGACAGTAAACAACGCCATCAGACAGGACTGCTCACCACCATCAGATACGCTTTTTTTTTTATTGTCTTACCTCCACTATTCTTTTATTCCATATTTTATTCCTCCTACTCGTTTCTCAAAACCCAACACTCTAAATCATATCTGTCTGGCCAGCCTTATGATGACAAGTCTTCAAACGTGTAATACAACGTTAAATTTAATCTTATGCCTCAGACACTAAAGGTTGGCACAGCAACGTTATTTTTTTGTCAAGCCTTCACATTTTAATCTGCCACCCAGTCAGTGAACTGGAAACAGAGAAGAATCACTTCAGATGATGAGAGATTTTAGACTCTGCACCACCAATTTTTTTTTCTTACCTATCTGTCATCTAAATGTAAAGCCGTGTAAGGATGTAGTGTAGGTGTAGAAGCCCCGGGGCTCAGTGACAAGAGGCTCCAGGAGGAAGGGTGGATGCCTCCACTGGGTGTTCCCCAAGCACCTCGCACTGAAAACATATAATACGGAGCCCAACATCTTTCTCTGCTCCCTTCCAGGACCCTTGGTCCATGTCACCTCTGTGCACTTGGTCATTGGCAGGGGAGGTGATGGTGAGGGGACGAGGGGGTGGGGGACACGGGAGTCATCTAGATGAGCAGCCCCCAACCTTTTTGGCACCAGGGACCAGTTTCATGGAAGACAATGTTTCCACGGACGGGACTGGAGAGGGGAGTAAGGTGGGGGCGGGGAGATGGTTCAGGCGGCAGTAAGACGGATGCGGGGTGACAGGCAGCGGCAGATGAAGCTTCGCTCACCTCCTGCTGTGCGGCCGGGTTCCTAACAGCCTGCAGGTACCGGGCCTGTTTGAGTCTTCGGGGGTTGCGGACCCCTGCCCTAGACCCTTCCCCTGCCCCCGAGCTCACTCTGGAAAGGTGCAGCGTGGTCGCAAAGAGAGGAGGTGACAGAGCTGGGCCGCCTGCCTTGAGTCCCACTTTGTCACGTACTGACCATGAAAGTGCCCCAGGGCCAAGTCACCCAGCCTCTCTGTGCCTCACGTCCTCATCCATAAAAACTCAGAAGGTTGCTGTGGGAGGAAATGAGTCAAAATATGTCACACACGTAGAACCAGACCTGGCACAGAAGCGCTCAGTGTTGGCTAAGCCTTCTTGGTCCTCAACCCCACGTGGACTCAGTCGTCAGGACCTGTCAATTTCAAAACCCTCTCCATCCCCATCCTCTTTCCTGTTGCAGCCCTCCTTGGTCTCCTTGTCTGTACTCTTGCTCCCTCACATCCATCTTCCACAGAACCCTGACGGGAATATCCAAACTTCTTAGAGTGTCAGGCAACGCCTCCCCTAGCCTGCCCCTCCCGCTCCTCACCACCTCCATTCACAGCCACTCCTCTCCCATCTCCTTTCCTTTCACCCCCATTACGCTAAGCTGCTGTTCACCCCCCATCTTGCTGACTCAGGCCTCTGTGCCCTTGTTTGTGTGATTCCTCTATGGAACAGTTCTTTAGCTTCCAATTTAGTCATCACTTCCTTCGGACAGCCTTCCAGAACCCCGACCCTGGGCAACCTCCTCCTGATGAGTTCCCAAAGCCCTGTGCACTTCTCCTCCTCCACACCCACCAAGCCATACTGAAACTCTCCAGAGCGCGAGAGTGGGATTCATCCCAAGCACCTTTATACCCTCAACACGGGTATCCAAACCTCAACAGATGATTGTGACGCAACTGTTACGGGCAGGGACTCGGGAATCCTAGTGCTGGGCATGCAACCCGGCTCCAGCATTTACTGGCTATATGACCTTCATCGTGTCACTTCCCTTGTGAAGCCCCATCTGTAAAATGCGGATGACCGCAGTACCTCCTCACAGAGGTATTGTGAAGAAAGAGCAAAAGTAACCTAGAGTCCTCAGGTTGGTGCCTGGCACATCCTACGGACATATGTAAACTTCAGGAGAAGAAAGGTCTGACAAACGAAAAACAGCAATAGAATGCAAGTAAAAAAAAAAAAAAAAAAAAGGATGGCCACTAGCTTCAAACACTTTTATAGGCAGAACTCACTACGGGCTATGCCAAGAAAATCTTGGATATGATGTTCATTTGGAAGCTTCTGAGACTTCTAAAAAGTAAATGAGAGAAAAGAGCTGAATCAGCAGATGGAGTGATTATGCTCCATTCCTGAGAGACTGGGTTAGTGAGAGCAGCCCTGTGGGGAGCCAGCGGAGACATCTTGGAGGCTTCTGGAGGGTTCTGGAGGATTCTGGAGGATGACAGTGAATCCAGAGCAAGCTGCCCACCCCCTGCAGCAGAAGCCAGGGAGGGGAGGCCAACAGAACCCCGGACCCGCCTGCCAGTCTCTGCAGGAGCAGATAAACTCCCCAGAGCTAAGCTTTGCCAAAACTCTAACAGCAGGTTATTGATCCACACTTTGCCCAGAGGACCTTCTTAACCAATCTCTGTTTCCATGACTTCCTTGCGATTCAGCCCCAGCAGAGTCAGTGGCTGGCAAAGGTGATCAGATATGATTCCCTGCCCTTCGTGCCAGGAATTGGAGTGGAAACCCTCTCAGCTCATGAAAATGCTATATAGCCTTATAGATCCTGCCAAACGCCACCGCAAAACATGTATTACATTTTTTTCTTTGTTAACTGATCTCCTCACACGTCTAACACCTGCCCAGCAGAGCACATGCAGAGGTTCCGGCGCTTTTAGTAATGAGACTCCTCGGAAGAATAAAGAGCTGGGAGAGATGGACCCGCGCCTGCGCTGACTGCTTCTCTGGAGGAGCTGGGGCCAGGCAGCCAAATGAAACTTCTGACCGAGACTCTCAGAGCACGTAAGGAAGACACGGATTTCAACAGCGTCGGTGGGGAAGGGACCTCAGGGACTGGGCCAGTGTGGCCTCGGTCACCAGGGGACCGGGCCCCACAGGCTCCTGATCTGAAAGAGCTCAGAGTGCCTGACCTCTCTATGGGTCTGCGAGGGCAGCAACAGCAAGTCCCACAGTCTGGGCGGCTTCAACAACGGACATGGGTTCTCACAGTTCCGGAGGCTGGAAGCCGGAAGTCAAGGTGTGGGCAGCGTAGGTTCCTGCTGAGGCAGACCTTCCAGGCAGAATCAGTTCCAGGCCCCGCCCCTGGCAGCCGGTTTGCTGGCCACCTCGGGTGCTCTTCAGTTTATAGGCGCACCGCTCCCCCCTCTGCCTTCATCCTCACCTGGCGTCTCCCTGTGCGCACATGTATGCCCACATTTCCTCTTTTTATAAGGAAACCAGTTCTACTCGAAGGGGGTCCACCCTAGTGACTTCATTTTAACTTGATTACCTTGTAAAGACCTATCTCAAATACAGGCACCTTCTGAAGCCCTGGGGGTTAGGACTTCAACATGCGAATGGGAGGGGGGACACCCACTCTCTCTCCAGGGACCACTCTGCGACACCAGGAAATGAGCCTTGGATCCCGTGACAGATGTGGGTGTCGGTGCCAGGGCTGCGGGGACGTGGGCCTGGAGCAGGTGAATGCACTGTTCGCTGGGTGGTGGTGGGTCATCCCGGAGGGCACAGAACACACAGGGCGTGCAGGCCTGGCTCAGCTGCCACAGCTACAAAGCGGCATCCGCAGGGAAACAAGCCCATCCCCTCGCACGCAGGAGGTGCACACAACACTGGACTGGGACTCATCTTCCTGTGATGCCGCCTGGCTCCCACCCCAACCCCAACCCCAGCCCCGAGCGACAGACTGACAGCTCCAGCTGCTGTGAACGAGACCTTTCCTCCGTCCGCCCTCACATCCTGACGCACCAGCCTCTGGGCGATGCTGATGGTCCAAGCAGAACTCATTACTCCTTTTCTCGGCACCCCGAGCACTTCCTTTCAACCTGTCCTTTCCGACTGAGCCTAATTCTGCCTGTTTATGCGATAGATCTCAACTAGCATGTGGCCTCTGTGAGAAGAGGAATCTAGTCCGTTCTGTTCACTCCTGCGTTCCCAGCACCCCGGCAGCACCCGGCTGGTTGCAGGTCTCCACGCATACCTTTGAATGATACACTGAATGCTCCTTCCCCCACTGGATGGGCAGTTTCTGGGGAGCGGGGAGGAAGCCTTACTCATCTCTTTATTCCTGCCCAAGGGCAGCCTCATACAGAGGGCCCTCTGTAACAATGAATAGAATGAATGAATGCTTCCCACTTAGATGTTCTGCTTCGCCTTAAAATCAACTCTGATGTCAAATATAACCCTTAACTTATATTTCTTCCTCAAACAAGCTCCCCCTCAACACTCAGCCCCAGGGCATCTCTTATAAAGGTTTTTCTGACAACCTTCCTCTGTCTCCCCAGAACCGAGGACCACTCCTTCCTGTGAGCCCCTCCCTGCACTCTGTACATGCTGCTGTCCTAGCATCTCTCATCACACTTGTCTTCTCCTACTTGGTTGTGAGCTACCTAAGGGCAAGAATTTTCCTCTCATGTTTTTGATTAACACAGGTCTTCATAGGCATCATTTCTTTTAAAGGTATAACCTGCATTTCTACTGACCAAAGCTCAAACCTTACAGTCTCCCTCACTGGATCCAATCAGTTGCAGTACCTCTGGGGTCCCTGCATTCCATCCATCCAAGCATCCCTCTCTTTCCATTTCCTCAACCACTATCCTTACCCTTCAATCAGCTTTCCATTCAATCTTTCTAGCTCTTTCTTCCCTCCTTAATCCTATACATAGCTACCAGATTAAGCATCCTACTACATTATTATGATTTTTTGTTTATTTGTTTTGCTCCAAAACCTTTGACAACCCTTCACTGCCTATAGGAGAAAGTCTAAACTCCCTGTCATGCCCTTCAGAATCTTGACAACTGGAGCCCTTGACTTTCCCTTGCCAATTTTATTTTCCACCCTCCATGCCATGAACCCCTCTTCTCAAATAAGTCTGCTCCCTTCCCCTGAAAAACCACCCAGGCTGACCCCTGTCCCAGTATGTCTTTTCCTGCCATTCCCCTTGCTTATTTGTTTTCAAGATCTTGCCTGTTACCCAAGTATTGCCCTTTATCCAAACACCGATCCCTGATCACCCCAGCCCTGGAAGAAAGGCTGCTCTTTGAATTTCTATGGAGCTTACTGTCTGCACCATTCATATGGAGTATACGCCACCCTGTCTTGCCATGAAAGTGTTCATCATCCCACCTAGATTGTAAGCCTCCTGTGGGCAGAGCCTGTGTCTGGTTTCATTCCTCTCTACAACTTGAACACCTAACACGGTGCCCTACGCATAACACACATACACCACAAACGTGTGGGTGAAAAGAAGCAACTGGCTGTTTGGAGGATTTAAAATATTAGCCTTTACTTGCTGCAGGTCTATCATGGGGGGATACAGGCAACGGACACCCATCCTGATGGGCATGCATTTCACCAGTGTGTTGGATGCTTCTGGCAGGATTCAATGCAAGGCACTCTATAAATATTTTACCCAATGAACAAATGACAGGTTGTTGAGCACCCTCTGGTTCACAAAGCCTAGAGACAGGCAGGAAGGAGCCATCCTTCCCCTAACAATCATGAGAGCAGGAGACTGTTGTCATCCGCCCTGGTGATGTGAGGCCTGACTCTCAGGAGCATCTTCCCAAGGCCCTAATAGCTAACCCAAATTTCGTCTTCTCCCTTCTAAGCGTACCCCAATTTATCCTGTCCTGGGTTCCCTCCCTCCAAATGCTACCTAGATTCTGTCCACACAGAGGGGAGAACACTTTACAGTAACTGACAGAGTCAGCTGAGATGTTGCCATGGAAACACAGTGGTGATTTCAGGAAACCCATCTGTTTTTAAATTGCTCTACAGACCTGCTCTAACTTCTTTCACAGATCATGTAGCTCAGAACCGCTGAAACCTTCACTCCCACAGGACCTACCTGCAGCCTCCTTCCCTTTCCTCTCTTCTAAATTTCAAGCCTCACCAAGAAACCTTGCACCTTAGGGGCTAAACTGATGAACGAGAGCGCCAGTCTCCTAATGTTAACAAAGAGAAGCCAGAACTAGCACCTCCACGTGAATGTTGCCATGGCAACAAAAGGCGGCTTGTTGTGGGTGAGGTCAGTTGGTAGGCTTAGGGAAGCGTCAGCCTTTTCAGTTGGTTCTTCTCCTTGACATCAGAAACAACAACATTGTTTAAAGTTTTCCTTTCATTAATTCAAAAGGAAAAAATATAGAGTAATATTTCAAATAACAAAAAAAAGATGTATCTGAGAGGCATTATTTGTTGTCAGAAGGTTCAACATAAAGAATAGAGGCCACACAAGATTCTGGGTGGACAAGGGTTCCCTTCCTCCCCAGTCCATCTTCCTCCATGACTCTCTTGAGAGGTGAGTCACAGCCCCCCAGTCTTGGGCCCTCCTCTCTCTTGGGTTGGTCCTTGCCTCATGGTCATCACAAGAGGAAGGGCACTGCCTGCTTCCAGACAATCATATCGAATCGTGGAAGCCCGCAGACACTGTACTTGGGAGGAGAGTTGTGATAAATAATGTCCCTGCCTGTCACCCCTGGGCTGAACTGTGGCCTCCCCACCCGAAATAGTCATATATTGAGCCCTAACCCCCATTACCTCACTCAGAATATGACTGTTTTTGGAGATAGGGCCTTTAAGGGGTGATTAAGTTAAAATGAGGCCATCACAGTGGGCCCTAATCCAATATGATGGGTGTCCTTGTGAAAGAGTGACACCAGGGGTGTGTGTGCACGGAGGCATGACCAGGTGAAGAGGGCGGCCACCTGCAGGCCAAGGAGAGAGGCCTCAGGAGAAAACAACCCTGCTGCAACACGGACTTGCAGCCTCTAGAACTGTGCGAAAGTGGATTTCTGTCATTTAAGCCACCCAGTCTGTGCTATTTTGTAATAATAGCCCTAGCAAACTAACATACTCTCCTTCTTTCCTCAGCTGCTCCCACCAGCAACAAGTAATACAAAATAAAATTTTTGTCTTCAGAGGAATTGTCATGTCCTCTTCATGTCTACTTTGATATAAGTATATCAGCCTTGGGACGTCCCTGGTGGTGCAGCGGTTAAGAATCCACCTGCCAACGCAGGGGACATGGGCTCGAGCCCTGGCCCAGGAAGATCCCACATGCCACGGAGCAACTAAGCCTGTGCGCCACAACTACTGAGCCTCCACTCTAGAGCCCATGAGCCACAACTATTGAGCCCACATGCTGCAACTACTGAAGCCTGTGCCCTAGAGCCCATGCTCTGCAACAAGAGAAGCCACCACAATGAGAAGCCTGCACACCACAATGAAGAGTAGCCCCCACTCGCCACACTAGAGAAAGCCCACGTGAAGCAACGAAGACCCAACTCAGCCAATAAATAAATTAATTAATTTAAAAAATATATATCAGCCTTTAATGTTTGCATGATATATTTTTCCATTTTCTTACTTTTAATCTATTTGTGTCTTTGCATGTAAAGAGAGATTCTTTTGCTAACATATAGTTGGGTCTTGCTCTTTGATCAAACTAGTGATCTTTGCCTTTTAATTGGGGTATTTAAAACTATGCTGTCCAATAGGCCACTAGCCACATATGGCTACTTTAACCTAAATTAACTAAAATGTAATAAAAGTTAAAATTCACGTCACAAGCCACATTTCAAGTGCTTCATAAGTACATGTGACCAGATGTCAAAGAAGACAGGTAAAGAACATTTTCATCACCACAGATAGTTCTATCGGGCAGCCTGCTTTAGATCATTTACATTTGGTGCTATTATGGCTGGTTGAATCTACCATTTTGCCATTTATTTTCTATTTGTCCAACAGTCCTTTGTTCATTGTTTCATCTTTTTCTGCCTTTTTTGAATTACTTGAGCATTTTTCATGATTCCATTTTATCTCCTTTGTTGGGTTACTAGTGGTAACTTTTGTTTTGTTTAGTGGTTGTTTTAGGGTTAATAGTATGTAGACATCTTTAACTTATCATCTACCTTCAAGCGCCATTATACCACTTCACATATCATATAAGAATCTTACAACAGGCTATTTCTTGGCCTTTGTGAGATTATTTTACTGTATTTTGCTTCTATATATGTTTTAAGCCCCAAAATACATGGCACTTATTTTTGCTTTAAATAGTCTTTATCTTTTCAAGATTTTTTAGGATTAGAAAAAGCCTTTTAGATTTGCAACATATTTACACTTCTGACGCTATTTATTCCCTTATGTTGATCAATATTTCAGGCTGGCAGGTTTTCCATCTACCTAAAGGACTTCTTTCAGCACTCCTTAACACAGGTCTGCTGGCAATGAATTCTCTTAGTTTTTACATGTCTGAAAGAGCCTTCATTTTATCCTCATTTTTGAAAGATATTTTTGCTGGATACAGAGTTCTCAATGGACAGCTTTGTTTCGTTTCTTTCAGTGCTTTAAAGATGCTCCACTGCCTTCTGTCTTGCACTCTTTCCAACAAGACATATGCTCTCATCCTTGTTTGTGTTCCTCCATATGTAATATGTGCTTTTTTCTCTCTGGATGCTTTTAAGATTTTCTCATTACCACTGGTTTTAAGCAATTTCATTGTCATGTCTGTGTAGTTGTTTTGTTTTGTTTTGCTTTGTTTTCATATTTCTTGTGCTTGGGCTTTGTTGAACTTCTTGAACTAGTGGATTTTTCATTCTGATCAAATCTGAAAAATTTTGGCCAGTATTTCTTCAAATATAGTTTCTTTCCCATCCCGACTTTGTAGACTCTAATTACACTCTAACTATATTAGGCCACTTGAAGTTGTCTCACAGCTCACTGATGCTATTATTTATTTTTCTTTCTGTTTTTTTTTTTCTTTCTCCTCTCTGTGCTTCATTTTGGATAATTTCTATTGTGGTGTCTTCAAATTTGCTACTCTTTTCTTCTGCAGCATCTTGTCTGCCATAACTCTCACCTAGTGTATTTTTTATTTTTACCTCAGATATTGTATTTTCCATCTCTAAAAGTTTGAGGTGGGTCTTTTAAAATGTTTTCCATGTCTTTACTTTTCATGTTTATGCATTCCTCTACTTTCTTGAACATATGGGATATAGTTTTAGTGTTCTTGTCTACTAATCCATCATAAGTGTCATTTGGGGATCTGTTTCTTTTGATTGATTTTTCTCATTATAGGTTGTATTTTTCCTTCTTACATGCCTTGTAATTTTTGATTGGATGTTGGACATTGTGAATATTTCCTTGTTCAGTTCCAGATATTTTTGTTTCTTTATAGAATATTATTATTATCTATAAACTATACCCTGTAATTCTAAAATTATATTTTAGAATTACACTTGAGCTTTGTTCTTTCAAAGTTACATTATTTGGAAATAGTCTAGTCCTTTTGAGGCTCCCTTTTTTGTGGGGGCTATTTTATTTTTAATTGTGGTGAAATACACATAAAATTTCCCTCTTAATAACAGTTCAGTAGTGTTAAGTACATTCACATTGTTGTGCTACCAATCTCCAGGACTCTTTTCATCTTATGCAACTGGATCTCTATACCTCAAGTCTTCTTTTTTAAGCTTTGTTAGGTGCTACTAGAGCAACCTTTAGTCTAGGGCTAATTTTACCCCAGAAATGAGGCAATATCCCTCTAAGTACTGTACACAATGCTGAATTGTGTCGTTTCTCACTGTGGCTGGTGGGAACACAAACTATTCCCGGCCCTGTGTGAATTCTGGGGATTGTTCCTTTGCTCCTTTTGTGTGGTTCTTTCTCTGACCTCAGCTAGTTTCCTCACATGCGTGCACTATCAGCACTTAGCTAGAACGCTTGGGGAGGACTCCCTGCACATCTCCAAAGTTCTCATTCCCTCTGTGCAACTCTCTTCTCTTCGGTACTCTCCTCTGTGAACTCTAGCCACACTGACCCCCCTGAATTCCTAGTCCATATCCTCAACTCAAGGAGATGTCTAGGCTTCACCTGGCTTCCCACTCCTTGCTCTGCAGCCTGAAAATTCTCTCTCCCTGTTCTTGTAAAGGTAGTCTTTCATACATTATCTTTTCCTCTTCATTCTTTGATAGGTACTAAAGACTAAATACACACAGAAGGGAGTATAGGGAGTATCACTCTGAAAACCCATATCACAAGGTAAGGATGGAATTTACCAGAAAGAATGTTAGCAGCAAAGATCAATCTGTCAAGTCCACATGCTGCATGGCTGCAGAGAAACCCTGGTTTCATCAGGTTACTCATAACATGCTGCATAAACGTTCACTTTTTGAGGGGAAAAGCAACTCTAAAGATGTTGTATGATTCAAGTGCCAACATTACAAAAAAAAGAAAAGAAAAAAAGCCCTGGATTTTCCCATTTGTTTGGCTGAGACTAACCAAAAGTTGCTCCTATATAAAAATAGTAAGACTTCCCTGGTGGTCCAGTGGTTAAGACTTCACCTTCCAATGTAGGGGGTGTGGGTTCAATCCCTGGTCAGGGAGCTAAGATCCCACATGCCTCGTGGTCAAAAACCAAAACATAAAAAACAATAAAAGCAATGTTGTGACAAATTCAATAAAGACTTTAAAAAAATAGTAAATACTCATTACATATCACATACTCTTCTAGGTATTTTATGAATTATAGTACAATATAGCAATAAACTAAATAGTATAATTATCATTCTCATTTACAGATGAGAAAATGGAGACTTAAGACTAGCTTAGGGACATGCACTAGTTAATGGCAGAGCTGGGAACCTAAGTCTATTTGACACGAAAGCCCGTTATATACAGAAGTGGTCTGGCAAGTCGGAAACACTACTGCTGACCGAGGAAAAATAATGGTGGCCTAAAATAACTATTAGAATAATAATTCAAATAAGGAAGAATATTTTCTATTAGGTGAAAAAGAAAAGTCTGACCAATAATGAGGAAGAGTAAGGTAATGGACCATAAGAAGTCATCTTTCATACAACTAGTTGGTGAAAGGTGAAGGTAAGACTTCCAAAGGATGGTGGTTTTGGCATCATAAATCAGAGTAGCAGTTATGTGAGGGATGTGCAATGAAATGCATTATTATGAAAACACTGTGATGATCTGGGGGGTAAGAAGCATGTCCGGGGAGTCTGGGCAGTGTCAGAGTAAAGGTACATGTGGGAATGAATGGTAGAGAGGGCTTTGGAGAATGAAGCCATCCTTTGATAAGATGAATACTTTTTTAAAATGTTTTGCTCCTTACTCTCCCAGGGCAATTATTTTTCCTTTGAAAAGAAGAGGCAAAGCTAGATGGAGGAGAGGAGGCTCTCTGGTGTGGAGGTGGAACAGGACATGTACTAGACGGAGAGAGGAGGCTCAGGTCCTCACCCTGGCTCTGACATCCAGTTGCTGGGTAATACTGAGCCCATCTTTAAACCTCAGACCTATTTTTTTTTAAGTGGTAAGGCCTTTTCTTCACAGAAAATCTTGTGCAAAAGCTCCATATGTGAAACAAAGGAGAAAGCAGGATCCTCAGCCGGGGGTGCTGGAGGCTGGGGCCTGGCTCTCCTCACTCAGCATACCCCCTCTAGAGCTCGGTGGGTCCCCAAGAGCTCCATGGGCTCCCCTCACACACACTGACGGCCCTTCCAAGTCTAGAGTTAGATCTCTGGGCTCCAGTCCCCAGCACTGCCCTGAGACTGTCAGGGCTGTGTCTTTCTGGTCCCCAGACTGCTTAACTGTAAAGTAGGAATGGGAGAATCTCTAAGATCCCTTCTGGCTCCAGCACTGTCTCTTAATAGGATTCCGAAGGTTAATAAATTAATAAAATACCATTGCACTGAAGCAGACTATTAAGGGAAAAGGATATTAGCCAAGCAGGCAGTGTTTTCCATAAATGTTTCACCACTTTACAGAGGATTAGATTTTTTTTCCAGATCGAAATAAAATCAATAGAATTTGGAAGGTCTGTGAGCCTTAACCTGCATTTCAGTATCCCACTGGGTAAAACCTGACAAGTACATCAATTCAACTCATTTTGGTGCATGTTTTTTGGTAAAGGGTATCCTGTGGTAGGAAGTCACTTGAAAATACTGCAAAAGTGATTTAAAATGCCCATAAATAATTGACTATGGTTGTATGAGAGAACATCCTTGTTCTTAGGAAATATACACGGAAGTATTTAATGGTAAAGGCACCCAACGTCTCCAGCTTACTCTTGAATGGTTTTTAAAAATACGTATGTATACATATGTATTATGGGGGAGACGACGGAGGGAGGTGAAATGTAAACATATGATTAATTTGGGTAAAGGGTACACAAGAGTTCCTTGTACTACTCTGGCAACCTTTCTGTAAATTTGAAATTATATCAAAATAGTTATAAAAACAAAAAAATGCTCAGAAAAATACCTAACTGAAATGCATTTGTTTATTTCCCTCCAATACCCTGCCTGTAAACTTCCTGTCATATCCAAAGACACAAGAGAATATTTGTGACACTTTTCTCCACCTCATTTTCTCTTGCATAGTCCCTTTCTCCTCCCTAATTCTGTTTGTCTCTAGTGCCTGAAAGCACCAAAGGTTGAAGAGGTTGGCTGGGTGTCTACTTAACCAATGTTCACAGCTCTTCAGCTGCTCTTACTATACTTCCAGAGTATAGCGAGAAAACTTAGGAATTTCTAGAGATCTCACCCATCCAAAGCGATCATAGGGCAGGCAGAACAGCCTCTCATGGGACTGTGCCTGGTGTGCCTGTGGAAGGTCAAGGAGACCAGTGGAATTGGAAATGAGCTCAGGGAGGTAAGGGGGCAGGGAGGGGCATCATGCAGGACCAGCACATACGCTGAGTGAGATGGGAGCCATAGGAGGGCTTTGAACAGAGACGAGGCATGATCAGAGCTCCATGTTAACAGGAGCACTCTGGATGCTGTGTTGAGAATGGACTAGGGGACAAGGGCAGCAGCTGGGAGACTCTGCAGCAGGAGACTCCTTCAGGGTAACTTGGACCAGGGTTGTAGCAGTAAAGGTGTTTGCTATATTATCCCACTCACTTTTCTATACGATGGAAATATTCATAGTTTTAAAAGATGACTAAAAAGGACCTTGATTTTTAAAGGCATATTTAGTCCAGTTGCATTCCTTCATGGAGGACCACACTGAAATGGCCTTGGGGAGACCAGAAGCTTCTGTATTTTCAAATCCTTCCAGAGAAAAGTCCATATGCCTCTGCTTATGGTGAACTCCATTTGGTCCTTCCGTTCTTGACTTAGACATCACTTCTTTTTAATTTTTTTTAATAAATTTATTTATTTATTGGCTATGTTGGGTCTTCGTTGCTGCATACAGGTTTTTGTCTAATTGCAGCGAGTGGAGGCTACTCTTTGTTATGGTGTGCGGACTCCTTATTTCGGGGTTTCTCTTGTTGCAGAGCATGGGCTCTAGCTGCGTGGGCTTCAGTAGTTGCGGCACATGGGCTCAATAGTTGTGGCTCATGGGTTCTAAAGCGCAGGCTCAATAGTTGTGGCTCATGGGTTCTAAAGCGCAGGCTCAATAGTTGTGGTGCATGGGCTTAGTTGCTCCACGGCATTGGGATCTTCCTGGAGCAGGGATCGAACCCGTGTCCCCTGCATTGGCAGGCGGATTGTTAACCACTGTGCCACCTAGGAAGTCCCCTTTTTAATTTTTTAAATTTATTTTTTATTAACATTTGTTTATAACATTATATGTTTCATGTGTTGCAAGTACACTAGAGCGTGCTTACCACTAGAAGTTTAGTTTCCATCTGTCACCATACAGTAAACCCCCTTTACACATTTCACCTGCACCCTCAACCCCTGCCTCTCTGGTAACCACTACTCTGTTCTCTGTATCTACCAAAACACCACTTCTTATAAGTTTCCCTAACACCAGCCCCCCTGCATCCACCTCCAAGTCCCCATTAGGTGGGGTGCTCCCACCCCGGGCTCCACCCTGCATGTCCCTCTCACAGCACTTACACTGCCTGACGCGCTGGAGGTTCTAGGCTCCATGAGGACAGGGGCTGTGTCTATTTTATTCACTGGGTCTCACGGTGCCTGGCATCTAAAGGTGCTCAGGAAATATCTGCATTGTAAATGAATGACTGTAACACACTCCAAAGATGAATAAATGAAGTAGCCTGTTTCAATGAGTGTCATAGGTTTGCCTGAGAAAGATATGATAGGATAACATTTTGGGTCTCACAACTTCGTAATACACGGTGCAGGGAGTGCTGGTGTTTTCCATTCCCGATGGGAGGGCCCTGGCCAGTGCCCCAGGACACAGGACTTCGCACTCCCCATGCCAGCTTCTGGGAGACAGTAGAGGCTTTCTGACCTGCTTCCCCCTCCTGCACTCTGCAATGGCATGTGTTCTCCCTGCCTGGGTCCTCAGTGCCCAGAACTGGCCCTCAGGTCCCTCAAGAATACATACAATCCTCTTTTCATTGCAACAAGGATGGCATTGTCCAGACTGCACCTCCCCACTTCCCCACTTCTCTCTCTGTGCCTCTCTCTCTTCTGCACCTCATCCCAGGGCATCCTGCCGCTCTTTCTCTCCTGGAGGCCAGGACAGGCTCCACGTGGCTCACATTAGTCATTTCCCTACTCCAAAACAGTGCAGGCACTCAGGTCTTACTGCAAGTGGGAGACAGGAGGGGTTGTTGGGGTGGTTTGGGTTGAGCGCCAATTAAACTGAATACCTTGACCCTGTTTTCCTCGGAGGCTTAGAAGCTCCAGCACCGCAAACATTACCAAGAGTAAAAATATCCACGTGTGTGTGATGGAACATTATCCAGCCATGAGAAAGAAGGAAATTCTGCTGTTTGTGACAACTTGGATGAACACTGAGGGCATCGTGCTAAGTGAAGTAAGACAGAAAGACAAACACTGTATGATCTCACATATATGTGGAAGCTAAAAAAGTCAAACTCAGAGAAACATAAGAGTTTTTGGTTACCAGGGTTAGGGTTGGGGTAGATGGGAAGATATTGGTCCAAGGGGACAAACTTCCAGTTATAAGATTAACAGATTCTGGGGAATCTAATGTACACTTGAAAGTTGTTGAGAGAGTAAATCTTAAACGTCCTCACCACAAAAAAGAAATGGTAACTATGAGACAGGATGGAAGTGTCAGCGAATTCTATGGTGCTGATCATTTTGCAAGATATAGATGGATCAAATCAACACATTACACACCTTAAACTTATACAATGTTATGTGTCAATTATACCTCAGTAAAGCTGGGGGTGGGGGGAACGGAAAGCCACGTGTCCAAAGCAGAGTTTCTCAATCTTGGTGCTAATTAACATTTTGGGCTTGATAATTATTTGATGGGGGAGCTGTCCTCTAATTGTAGGATGTTTTGTAGTACTGTGGTTTCTAGCCACTAGATACTAGTAGCAATCCCCCCTCCAGCTGTGACAACCAAAACTGTCTCCAGACATTGCCAAATGCCCCTTGCCAGGGAGGGATCACCCCTCGTTGAGAACCAATGGTCTAAAACCTTAAAAATGCATATAGGAATGTATTCTATGGAGGGAGGGATAAATTAGGAGTACAGGACGAGCAGACACACACGACTATACATAAAATACACAACAAGGACTTACTGTACAGCACAGGGAAATATATTCAATAATATATTACAAATAACCTATAATAGAAAGAATCTGAAAAATATATATGTATATAAAACTGAATCACTTTGCTGTATACCTGAAACTAACACAATATGGTAAATCAACTGTACTTCAATTTTAAACATACATAAATAATTTAAAAAAGAAACATATCCTTTGGAAAGCATCCAGAAATGTCTTTTGAGGAAACAAGGATGTGCATGAAGATGAAGTTCTAGGATGCAGCGCTGTTGATGAGAGCAGCAATAGCAAGAAAAGAACCACCCAAATTTCCAACCGTGGGGGGTTAAATCCATGCAAACTTTGCAAAACTCCACTGCCATCAAAAAAAACAAAAACAAAAACCACGATCCACATCTATGCGCATGAAATACGCTTCCGATGTGCCAACAAGTTACAAAAGCTGATAACAAAGCAGGACTGTAGTATAACTGTGGAGAGCGAGACTACAGCTATGCACAGAGGAAAAAATCTAGAAGGATGTAGCCCAACATGTTAACAACAGGCATCTCTAAAATAGGGAGATACAAGTATTTTTTTCTTCTGCATGCTTGCATTTTCTAGGCTGCCTACAATGAATACATAGTTGTAAGATGTGAAATAAAATTCTTCAGAAAGGAAGAGAGCAGCCCCAGGTCTCAAACCGCGCCCTCCAACGCTTTGCTTCTCCTATTTGGTGAAAGGACTGTGTTGCCCGAGAAAGCATTAACCAGACCCCACATCTTCCTATTCTGCATCTCTCCCATGCTGTTCACTTCTCCACCCACCCTGCCCTCCCAGGACGCCAGTTAAAAGCGGGTCTAACAGCTTTGAGAAGTGAGCAACTGGCCATTCAACCACCAGCAAAGCTTCAGAGGTGCCCTCCCTACCCCTGGCCGGGCGCCGGCTGCCCTGGGCTCTCCACGGCCGGCTCTCTGCGGCAGCAGATACGTCCTCTGGCACTTTCGAAACTGCACGCTCCACATTCCCTAGGCCACGGAGTTCGGGTTCTGGGCTCCCCCCGTCCTCCCACAGCCTGCCTCCTCACAGTTAATCAGCGTCCCCCCCAGCTTGGCCAGGGCTGGCTGGGCAGCAGAGACGACACACCCAGCCGGTGCTCCTGCCTCCCGCCAGCAGTGCCAGTGAACCAACTGCTGGGAAAGGGGGGGCAGCACTGGTCGGGATGAGTCCGTGCCATCCCCGATTCCCTGGGCCACGACCGTCTCTGTCTGCCCACACAGCTCCCCTCCCCGTCCGTCCTGCGTTTCCCTCAGGCGTGCCGGCTGGGAGGGAAGGGCTCTGGGCGGGCTGGGGCTGTGGAAGCTCAGGTCGCCGGCTCAGTGGCTCCCGGGTCCTGCAGAGGAAAGCACCTCCACGGGTGTAGGTGTGGGTGTGCGTGTGCTGGCAGGGAGAGGGAAGCTGGGGCGCAAGCACATCCGGTCAGCCACACTGAATGTGCTTGGTCCTCGGCGGCTGTGCCCACGCTCTTCTGCAGACTCAAGGCCGGTAGCTCTGGCCAGAGACTTGTTGGATGGCACAGTCCTGCCCCTCTCAGAGCACCTTCACCAACCAGCCTCATGAAGTCCCACTGGAGTCAGTAACATTATAGATGAAGAACTGGGATGGGGAGAATCTAAGTTGCTTGTCCGAGCTCACACTGCTGGAAGGGAAGGCTCTGACAGTCCCGAGTTTCTCTTCCTCACACCCCTCTCCCTTCCTGCCCCTGGAACGTGGGTTCCTGCCACACGGAGCGAAGGACCTGTCAAGCAGCATCAAACATCCAGTGCAATCCAGACAAGTTCTATGATATGAAAGGAAGTCCTAGGGGCCAAGGCCCATGGTCTTGGCAACTCCCTGGGAAACAGGCCTGGAACATCACTCGTGATAGCAGGGAACGTTACCCTGGGCAGTGGCCACTTCACGCTTCATGGTGTGTAACCAGTGTGAGCACGCACGGCCTTAGGAGGGGCCTGCACTTGGCTAAATACTCTGCCATCACCATCTTGAAATTCTTAACGATTACTGAACAAGGGCCCTGTGTTTTCATTTTATGTAGCTGGTCCTGCTTCTGGGAAAGTTTCTTGGTCACCTTCTCCATACCTTCCCTGTCTCCAGTCTCAGGACTTTGTGCAGGGACAGGACTGCACACAGTCACAGTAAGAGATGTTCTTCCCACCACTGCCTGGAACCAAAACAAAACCAACAAAAGCCCCAGATTCACACAATTAGCCAGCATCTCCTCACCAAGACAAAGCCCCTCCCCGTTGGAAAGCTGCCACTACCCCCTTGAGACTCCTTTTCCCCTTGAACCCTCCACCCCCCAAGGTCTTGCTGCCATTTTTATGTGACTCACAAGTCAAATGACCAGGAGTTTTCTCCCCCCCCCCCCCCCCACATTTTCTTGCATAGATTTGCACCTGTGTCTGTGGCTATTGTTATTGTTGGGTTTCTATTTTCCCATCTCTGTCCTTTCACCCCTGCTCACATACTTTACACACAATCTGCATGATAACTCCAGGCAGGCCAAGAATCTCTCTTCACCCCCACCCCTAATAAAACGCTTATCTGGTGGCTTCAAGATCCTAAGCTGTCTCCAGCCAATTTTTGCTAACATATGTCACCCCAGGGACTAGCCAGAGGCGGGTGGCCAAACATTAGCGTGAGCACATCCTTTACAAGGTCCCTAGGAGGACTACATGCTCCAGGGCTGTTCCTGGAAAGTGGGTCCCAACCTGCGGGATGGCCAGACATCCCCCCAGCCCCAGGAAGGGGAGGATGAGGTCCGAGAACGTGCAACGTCATGACCCTTTGATACACCTCTCACAAGGACTAGCTCCCCTCGAAGGAAGGTTATACATAACTGAGCGTTTCTGTCCAGGTGGTACCTATAATAACCAAAGGAATTAATGCAGATTAGTTTTCTTTGGTGTCTGGGTGTGGTAGGCATAATGATCTCCCAAAGATATCCACATCCTAGTCCCTGGTACCTGTGAATGTGTTACATTACATGACAAAGGGGAAGTAAGGTTACAGATGGGATTAAGGTTGCTAACCAGCTGACTTTAAAGATGAGATTATCCCAAATCATCCAGATGGGCCCAATGTAACCACAAGAGTCCGTAAAAGTGGAAGAGAATCAGAAGAGGAGGTCAGAGTGATGCTACGTGAGAAGGGCTTGACCCTCTAGGTGGAGGATAGAGCCTGGCTTTGAAGACAGAACAAGGAGCCGTGAGCCAAGAAATGCAGGCGGCATCCGAAAGCTGGAAAAGGCAAGGAAACGGACTCTCCCCTACAGCCACCAGGAAGGAATGTGGTCCTGCTGACACCTTGATTCTATCCCAGTGAGACCTGTGTTGGGACTTCTAATCTATACAACTGTAAGATTATAAATTTGTTTTGCTGTAAGTCACTAACTTTGTGATAATTTATTATAGCAGCAAGAGAAAATTAATGCACTACCTCCTTAGATTCTTATCACCAAAATGTTTTTAACAAGCAGAGCTAAGCTGAGGCAAGGAAAGGCCCTTGGAGGAACCATCACTGCTTCCCTTGTGATGAGGAGACTTGGCAAAATTATGAATTAACTAAAGTGGTGAAAAACACCCTTTGTTTTTTGTCCTTGGCTTGTCCCACAATCCAAGGGGATCCCTCATTTGAGGGGGTCCATGTAGACCTACTCCATAAAGACCTATTGAATCCAGAAGCTCCCAAAGTTTCCCTTCAGCCTATCAAAGCTTAATTGTCCTCCCTATCAAATAAAGCATGAAAGTGATCATACTGACTATAGATACACGACGGGATAATGGATGAGAGTATATAAATGAACACTCATTTACTGTTTATCCTTTAAGGAAACGCTGGCATGTTTTATGAGCCTCACTCCAGCCCAGCAGCACTTAACTTTTTAAAGTCAGAGGCTCTGCTGAGAATCCAATGGAAGAAAAATGCCAACACACACACAAAACCTATTTCAGGTGCTCATGAAACCCCTGAAGCATCCAGCCTCAGCCCAGAGACCCTGCTCCAATTGCTAGAACAGCTGAGGAAGGTAATTTGAGGGCTGTTTGAGGCCTGCATCCCTAAAATCACTTTTCACCATTGGCTACTTACTGCCTGTACACGAAGCTGGTCCTGGGGCTGACCTACAAAACTCTAGAATTATGAACAAGTACTTCTTTCCCATTGGTTGAAGAGACCTGAGGGATAACAGACCAGAAGTCAGTGATGGGAACAAAATGTTCAAAGAATGGAGAAAAGGAGCAGTGAGAGAGAACCTGCGGAGGGGGTGGTAGATAGCTTTTTGACACGGCAGCAGATCTTGTGGGCAGAGAGGCACACAATCCCCATTCCCTGTTACGTAGGATCTGACTACACCAGCGTGAGGTGGCTGAGCCCGGGCCAAGGAGGGAGACTGACACCTACATCCCAGTCACAGCCACCTGGGTGCGTCCCTGGGCAATGCTACCCAATCCATCCCTATGCCGGAGCCACCCACGAGTCTGGTGCCCAAAGCAATGCTGTGTAAGTCGGTGCCTCTCAAGGCAGTGTCACCTGAGGATGCCCAGAAGGGTTCAGGAACCAAAAAGGACATTCCTGCAAGCCCTGACTGCCCCTTACCAGCTCTGGATCTTGGGCAAGTGGGTCCTCCCTGCATTCTGCTTCCTCAGATGCAAAATGCAGATGATACCAGGACAAGTCCACAGTCCCTCATCAAAACCCGAGGGTCAGGGACTTGCCTGGTGGCGCAGTGGGTAAGAATCCACCTGCCGATGCAGGGGACACGGGTTTGATCTCTGGTTCGGGAAGATCTCACATGCCGCGGAGCAACTAAGCCCCGCACGCCACAACTACTGAACCTGAGCTCTAGAGCCCACAAGCCACAACTATTGAGCCTGAGTGCCACAGCTACTGAAGCCCACATGCCTAGAGCCCGTGCTCCACAACAAGAGAAGCCACGACAATGAGAAGCCTGCACTCCGCAACGAAGAGTAGCCTCCACCTACCACAACTAGAGAAGGCCCGCTTGCGGCAACAAAGACCCAATGCAGCCAAATAAATAAATGAATAAATAAAAATTTAAAAACAAAACAAAACAAACATGAGGGTCAGATATGCTTCAAGATTCAGAATTTTTCAGACTCGTGAAAGGTAATAGAGTGCCTATCCATTACAGTAATACCCGCAGTGGATCTGTCACCATAGACATCAATATGAATATTCAGACTGAAAAGGGTAAACAGTTTAGGTCAGATTTTGCCGCCAAATGCATTCATTGGGTTAAGCGTTCCCTCTGCATTAGTTATGAAATAATTTTGTCTGCAAAATTTTGCCATTGTACAGAACTGCAGTGAAGACAGTAAGGCCCTGCAGGATTACTGTTTTGAGGATTAAAAGAGTTACAATGCTCGCTTCCTCTAGCCATCCCTGCACCTCAGGCCTACTTCTGTCCTGGCATTCGTCACACTGAGTTACAATTCTCCTAGGTCTGTCTCCCCTTCTAGATCTCGAGCATCTTGCGGGCAGGAATGATAGCGTGCTCACCTGTGTATTCCCAGCAGCTGGCCCACGGTAGGCACACGTCTGTAAATGTGTGCAGAACAGAATTTAATTAGACATCTAAATCTCTCCGCCTGCCTGTCTCCAAGTAGGTGGAAAAGCGCATCCCAGAAGCACTCCGTCACCTGCTCCTGAACCCGGATACACATCAAAACATCAATCTGCCTATCAGCATCATCACAACGGTGCACCGGGGCAGGGGCGGGGGCAGCGGGGGGGGGGGGGTCCTCCTTTGCACTTTACAGTACTTTTTTTCATAAACCCAATTAATGTCCACTAGGAATGGCCCTGACCAGGGAGAGGCTTGGGAGATAGAGAGCACTTTTGCTAATCAAAAATTCATGAGTACAAAATCTTGCCTCCAACCTTTAGACTGAAGACGCACCTGGCGGCCCCAGCGGGCAGAGTGAGGCCAGCTTGTCCGTCTGCTTCTCCGCGGGCCGCTCCCATACGTCGGGCAGTCTGGGTACAGGGCCAACAGGAGCTCTGCTTTCAGGACTTTGCATTTCTCTTTCTCTGTGAAGACTCCAGGCCTGGCTGGGTTTGGAAGGCTCTCTGCTGCCTCTTCGCACGTATCACTGAAGGAGAGAAACCCAGCCCGGCTCCCCTGAGCAAGGCTAAATGAGCCCCGAGATCTAAACAGGCACCAGCTACGGCTTGAGAACTGCTCACGATAAAAGGGAAAAGGATGTGGAGAGCGTAGCTCCTTTCCAAGAGAAAACACAGGCAGATTCAACAGCTGGAGGAACTGAAACAGCCAACTGGATTACTGTCCTAGGTGAGGGTGGTCACCTGTGTCACGTGGTCACAGTGACAGGCTGCAGGTTGAGATTAAGACCACTGCCACCCATCAGATGCACAGTGAACACTTAGAGTGTCTTCCCAATGGCTGTCATCTGTTGGTGGGTCAGAAACATTTACAAGGGCTCTTGTGTCTCAGTTAGCAGAGGAGCCTGGGTCCAGGATGCCCCTAAAGTGTGTCTTGTCCCAGGCAGAGCTGTGCTGCATCCCCACCGGCCTGACCTGAGACGTATCTGCTCCTCTGCAAATGAAGACAACTGGAAGCCACTGAGCCTCAGAGACGAAAGGGGCCCGAGAGCAGGGCTCCCCCGACCTCCATATTTAGAATGGAAACGTTTACTGGATGCAGTCACATCTCTACAGCACATTTCCAGCACCAGTGGCCCTGGGAGCGATAATAAAGATGCCATCACTACTCCTACTGGAGCTGGTCCTTCTTGGAGGGAAAGATGGGGGAGGGGAGGCACTGAGGCTGCGCGGTTCGCTGCCGCACCCATGTTGCTCTTTACCGCAGTCCTCAGCAAGGTTTCAGAGCCACTTCCAAGCTGGTGGAGGTTGCTACCTAGGGATATTTGTCTGAGGCTGTCTCCTGAGTTTTTTTCACCTCTTCTGAACGGCTTCCACGACCCCGCCCCCCCGCCCCCAGGGATGACCCAAGCACCTCTCCCCACTGAACCCCCAGAAAAAAAGTTCACTCCACCCCACAAAGCATGCCAGTTCATATCAGCGGTTCTCCTTCCGCCGAAACTCTCCTCTCTCCAGTGAAACTCCCACTCCCTCAGGATCAGCCCTGGGTAAGAAGATGTGCGCTGAGAGGGGAGACCCTGCAGCTATTCCCATTCCCCAAATGCTGCCTCTTATCATCCGTAAGGAATTTCGGGCTAGTGGAACTGCAGGCAATGTAACAGCCTTGTGCCTGTTCTGAAACGGGGCAGGTGGTCGGAGATGTGACATTAAACAGCTAGGGACACAGCGTCACTCCCAGGCCACCTGCCCCCAGGTCAGAGCACCTCCAACCCACAAGGTTTAAGAGCCACCCGCAGCACCTGTTAAAATGCAGAGTCCGAACCTCTCCCAGAGGTTCTCATCTTGTAGAGCCTGGGTAGAGCTGCCGTCTGGGTAGAGCCCCCGCATCTGCACGTTCCACGAGCAGCTCAGATGACCCCAATGCACAGTCCACAGAGCGCCTTGAGAACTACTGCCTTGCTCATTGCCTACGCCTGCGTCTACCCCTTCTCACTTCCCAAAACTGCCCCTCAGAACTGTTTTCCCGCGAAGAGCTGGGGGCAGTTGGTAGGGAAAAGGTGGCCCCTGAGGTTTTTCATGGGGACGATGTGGCCAGAGTTACCCCGACTAATACTCGATACTTCAGTTTTTACAGACGCAATTGCCTGGAATTTGCTTTGCCCTAATTCAAAAGGGTAAAAAAAAAAAAAAACAGGAAGAAAGAAAGAAAGAAAAAAAAAAAAATGCCATAAAGGATATTGCTAGGATACCTGATGACATCTGGCTATCCACTATGAATTAGATAATATCAAGGTTAAATTCCTGGTTTTGAATCTTGTACTGTGTTTGCATTCTTATTGTTAGGAAATACATACTGAAGTATTTAGATAAAAGGACACGATATCTCCGACTTATTCTCAAATGGCTCAGAAAAAAATAGTACACACACATATGTATACACACACACATAGAGAATATGATAAAGCCACTGGGATAAGACTCAAATTGTTCAGTCTGCAGGAGAATATATGGGAGTGCCCTGTACTATTTCTACAATTGTTCTATGTGTCTGAAATTATATATCAAAGTAAAACATTACAAAGTAAAAAATCCCCAGGTGAGTAGGGGGTGTGGGAGAGTAGACGCCATTCTCTTTACTTTTGTATATGTTTGAAATTGTCTATCATTAAAACAATTCCCTGCACCAAGCCTGAGATTTGTGTGAGTAGCACCGACCCTGGGCTGCCGGGAGCACAGACACCATGCACAACATCATGGGCAATGACCTCTGAGCTAGGCGTACCGCCTGGATTAGTTGCGAGGTCCTCCAGCTCTGTCCTGCCCACTCCCAACACCAAGCAATACACCGCTACAATCTTATTCTTCCAATGTAATTTTTTCTGATCATAAAATTAATATCAAATCTTCCAGGGGGAAAATCTTACATAAAGGCAATTATAAACTAGAAAATAAAAATCACCTTTTAGACATACCTTGCCTCCATCACACAGGACAGGTGAGTTACTTTCAACCCCAGAATTTAGATTGGGCCCTAATGCCTTTCCTTACATGGTTTAGGATAGAAATTTAAGCCAGAATGACAGACTGATTTTTTTTTTTTGTCTTCATTCAATTAGAATAGAAAAGGACAGAAGCTGAAGATTACATGGATCATATGATAACAAGAAAATGCATATGCAGAGACAATATTAAAAATATTTGAGTATAGCAGAGGGAACAATATTCAGTATCTTATAACAATCTATAATGGAAAAGACTCAAAAGAAAAGAATATATCCAAACCACTTTGCTGTACACTTGAAACGAACCTAATATTGTAAATCAACTATACGTCAATTAAAAAAATTTTTTGACAACCCACAAGGGCACCAATCAATCAAAACCAATCAGAACAGATTTAGTTTTATTTATTCATTTTTTAAATTTATTTACTTATTTTATTTATTGGCTGCATTGGGTCTTCGTTGCTGCACACAGGCTTTCTCTAGTTGATGAGAGCAAGGGCTACTCTTCGTTGTGGCGAGGGCTCCTCATTGTAGTGGCTTCTCTTGTTGCGGAGCACGGGCTCTAGGCATGTGGGCTTTAATAGTTGCGCCACATGGGCTCAAGAGTTGTGGTGCACTGGCTTAGTTGCTCCGAGGCATGTGGAATCTTCCCAGTGCAGGGCTCGAACCCATGTCCCCTGCATTGGCAGGCAGATTCTTAACCACTGCGCCACCTAGGAAGTCCCAGATTTAGTTTTAGATTTAAGCCCTGCAGCTGAGCCAGGTATTGACCCTTTAGCTCTTGGATTGTTGGGAATTCCAGGAGTACCAGGGAAAGCACAGCTATTCAGTGATGTTAACTGGGTGTATACTGACTGACTACCAGCTCTGTGAGTGAAGGAATATCAGCACTAATAACTGTGCTTTATTCCAGACCTCATGGGAGCTCTGCCAAGTTTAGGTTCGTATGCAGTCTGTGCTCAGAGGGTAGCGACAGCTCTCCCCAGAGCTCCAGATGGAGCCGAGACCCTGGAGTAATTCGAGCAGAGCTCAGAAATGTTAATGACTCACCACTGGTCCAGAGCTAGGGATCCAAACACAGCAGGTTTGCTGGTGGGAGATGGGAGGCGGCGATATGCGGGCCTTATTCACACTTGCTAATAAACACCTTCTTTTGCTAATGGAGACTCTACAGCACAAATGCTTTCAGGGACCCTCCAGTGATTCATAGGCTGAGAATAGAGACGGTCTTCTTTGTAACCATCTGCAAGAGCTTTTTATGAACATTTACTAGAGGAGTGGATTGACAAACTACTCCAGGAAACAGTTAAACTTTAGAAATTCGTTTCTAATCTCATGCAGGGAACTTTTAAAAAAGTAAGAGTATTTTCCACTTCTACTCATGCTGAGAGAACATTAAGTTGGATACACTACTTGGGGAAAATCACAGCTGTTCCTTGGAGCTATAAAAGGTAGGAAGGTAGAGACCAGGTCTCTGTGTTTTTACACAGTGCCTGGCTCAAGACCATAGGAAACTAATCGCTTGCTCGATAAATGCTTTTTGATGATGAGGTGGAAGATGCTTTGGGAGATGGCCTCGCTCATTTAGGTCACAGGTTGCTTTTACAATCACTGTCTCATTAGAGAACCAAGCTGAAAACAATACAGTCAAATTGTGAGGCATGCTGGTATTCATACAGACAGTGCTATAAGAAGAAAACAGATTTAAACCTGTTCTAAACTTTATTCTTGCACCTCTTCATTTCCAAGTCCACTGGTATTTGATTTTTTTTTTTTCTCATTTCAAGGGCAATTTCAGGAATTTTCTACAATCCCCGAAAACATGTCATCTATGTGTATGGAGAGCAATGACCAGCTCCTAACAAGCCACCCAGCAACACCCAGAGACATCGATGAAGCGCTGACCTTAAGCAGGCACCCTGCAGGCAGCATCTGACTCAAAGGTTTTACACAGCAGCTACACTACAATCCTGCTCGACACAGCTTCCCCACGTCTGATCTTTAAAATACAGTTTTCCATACTCTGTAGGAAAAAGCTATTGTTTTCTTTCCCTGATCACAGAATTAGCACCTTTCTCCAAAGTAAGGTGCTTCATTTCTAGGTTGTTTGTACCTGCTGGGTGAGGTTCAGTGGACTTTTTGTTGGTTGGTTGGTTTTTTTATTTGTTTTTTAAGAACTTTCATTGAGATATAATTGACATACAATAAACTGCATATATTTAAAGTGTACAATTTGATATTTTTTTCATATTAGTAATGTATATATGGCAATCCCAATCTCCCAATCCATCCCACCCCAACCCCACCCCCGCTCTTCCCCCTTGGTGTCCATGTTTGTTCTCTACATCTGTGTCTCTATTTTTGCCTTGCAAACCGGTTGATCTGTACCACCTTTCTATAGTCTGCATATATGTGTTAATATACGATATTTGTTTTTCTCTTTCTGACTCACTTCACTCTGTATGACAGTCTCTAGGTCCATCCATGTCCCTACAAATGTCCCAATTTCGTTCCTTTTTACGGCTGAGTAATATTCCATTGTATGTATGTACCACATCTTCTTTCTCCATTCATCTGTTGATGGACATACAGGTTGCTTCCATGTCCTGGCTATTGTAAATAGTGCTGCAATGAACACTGGGGTGCATGTGTCTTTCTGAATTATGGTTTCCTCTCGGTATATACCCAGTAGTGGGATTGCTGGGTCATATGGTAACTCTATATTTAGTTTTTCAAGGAACCTCCATACTGTTCTCCATAGTGGCTGTATCAATTTACATTCCCACCAACAGTGCAAGAGCGTTCCCTTTTCTCCACATCCTCTCCAGCATTTACTGTTTGTAGATTTTCTGATGGTGCCCATTCTGACCAGTGTGAGGTGATACCTCATTGCAGTTTTGATTTGCATTTCTCTAATAATTAGTGATGTTGAGCAGCTTTTCATGTGCCTATTGGCCATCTGTATGTCTTCTTTGGAGAAATGCCTATTTAGGTCTTCTGCCCATTTTTTGATTGGGTTGTGTGTTTTTTTGATATTGAGCTGCATGAACTGTTTATAGATTTTGGAGATTAATCTTTTGTCTGTTGACTCATTTGCAAATATTTTCTCCCATTCTGTGGGTTGTCTTCTCATCTTGTTTATAGTTTTCTTTGCTGTGCAAAAGCTTTTAAGTTTCATTAGGTCCCACTTTTTTATTTTTGTTTTTATTTCCATTACTCTAGGGGGTGGATCAAAAAATATCTTGCTGTTATTTATGTCACAGAGTGTTCTTCCTACCTATGTTTTCCTCTAGGAGTTTTATAGTGTCTGGCTTTTCATTTGGGTCTTTAATCCATTTTGAGTTTATTTTTGTGTATGGTGTTAGGGAGTGTTCTACTTTCATTCTTTTACATGTAGCTGTACAGTTTTCCCAGCACCACTTACTGAAGAGACTATCTTTTCTCCATGGTATATCCTTGCCTCCTTTGTCACAGATTAGTTGACCATAGTTTACCTCTGGGCTTTCTATCCTGCTCCACTGGTCTATGTTTCTGTTTTTGTGCTTAAATAGACTTTTAAATGCCCTTTTAAGTAAAATTTGAGGCAAGAGAACAGAAATCTGACCACGATGTCATCACCCACATTCTGTGTCACCTGAAAGATGAAGATGGTGACGAGCCAATAAGACCACTCATCAGTCTGGGGAAAGTGTGTCACCATGGAAAACCTTGGTAAAGAACACATTCTGAGTCACTCATTGTCCGTCTTTTTCTTTTTAATTCCTTTCTCTCACATGTCATTTCACAATTCCTTTTGCCTAGGGCAAACTTCCCCAGCCCCTTCTCACCCCATAAAAACTCAAAAGAGCAAGAGAGAACTCTGCAGGCTCCCTGCTGAGATGAGGGTAACTCCCAGGTGGACAGGCGGGCAGAGGGGCATGCAGATTCTTGGGGCGTTGAGGAAGGTTCTCTCTTTCCAGTCCTTTCCCCAAAACCACATGGAAAATTTCCTTAGGGGCAAAAACAGGTTTAGAGTTGAGACAGCATGCAAACTTTCCTTAGAAAGAAAGGCCACACAGAGATTAAACTCATTCATTTGCCTCTTCCTTCATCCATCCCCCAGCACGGTACACGTTGAGCAGAGGCCACGGGCAGGTTCTGGGGAGGCAGATGTGCCCCGGGAGAGTTCAGAGCCTCATGGAAAAGGCAGACACTTACAACTCACTAAAATGACTGCAGGATTGGAGACAAGCCGAGCAGGTAGGGAGTAGAGGGGACGAGCACGCTAAAATATGAACCAACCCAGAGTCTTTCCAGGGAATGGAGGTGACACCAAAGAGGGAAGGTCATGAGAGGGAGTGAAGAAGGCAGGCCCTGGAGCAGAGGTGTTGGCTGTCCCAGCAGCCATGCCCTCTTCTCCCTTCCCCCAGAGCTGGGTTTTGTTTGGCTCTTAACCCCCACCTCATGTGGCCTGTGGCTCAGTGGCTAACCCTGATTAGCCTGAATCCCTTGCCAATGATGGTTTAACAAGGGACTTGGGACATAATCCTGCAAATGAGACTTGAGGAGACATCAGCTGTGAGACTTGGGGAAGGGGCAGCCTCTCTCTTCTTCTGTAGGACATTGTTGTAACTCCAGGAACTCTGGCAGCCATCTTGTAACCACAAGGAAAACTAAACTCCACAAGGCCGCCATGGCAGAAATGAAACCTGCTCTTTGATGTTGTTACTGAGTCATGCTAGAAGTGCCCTACCTTAGGATTACTTATCAGTGAAATTAGAAATTTCCCTTATCTTTTGAGCTATGCTAAGTTGAGTTTTGTGCTACTTGCAGCCAAAAGCATCCTCTGTAGAAGGCAGCCCTTTCCTGAGGCCTCCTCACCTCTACCAGTTCATCTGTTAAATAGACAAGCTGAGTACCCAAGGGCCATACAGAGACTTCCTGTTATTTTTCCCCAGCTCTACTCATGAAAATAAAATTAATTTTCTAGCCCATGAATTAAACATCACTGCTGCCAGCTGAAAGATTTTAGCAGCAGCCTTTTGTTGGCAAGAGAAGCAGGATCCCGACATTTTCTAAAATAAGCTACAAGGAGGCAGAAGGGTAGGCAAAGGGGAGGAGGCCATTAAAAGGAAAAAGGAAGAGTTGCCAGGTCCCACTCGTGTCCAGCTTCTCTGACCTGTCAGCCCGTGGCCTGACTTGAGGGAATGTCTCTCTAAGTTCAGGGCAGATGGGTCACCAGGAGACCTTATGAAAATGCAGGTACTGATTCCATAGGTCCAGGGTGGGGTCTGAGAGTCTTTCTTTTTAACAAGCTCCCAAGTGATGCTGCGGCTGCTGGCTGGTGGACCACAGCCTGCGGGGCCCCACAGAGCCTCCATAGTGAGCTGCAGAAATGGGGAGCAGCACGGAGGAAGGAGGGTAGTGAGAAGCTGTTTAAACTCAGGTTTAAGGGAGGAAAGGAGGTAAGAAGAACCTCCCTGCCCATCAGTACCTTTGAGAAACAGAGGAAAGAGTAGAGAGCAGAGGAACACAGGAGGAGAAGGGCGCCCAGGGTCTGGTGTGCCTGTGCTATTATACCCCTGGGCATTTTAGTAATTTAGTCCTGGGACAATCGCTCTGAGTCTGCGAGATCAAACGCGCAGCTGAGCCATTATTCCTAGCTCGCTCTCCGCCCCGGCCAGCCTGAGGGAGGTGCCTGGCCCCACTATATACCTGCTCCAATGTGTCTGCCCCAGGGGCTTTCCTGAAAATCTTCAGACTCACCGATCCCACCACCAGGCGTCTGGTCTAGAAATTATACACCAAGAGGCAGTGGTGTGTGTGATGCGTGAGAGCAGGTGAGAGGCAGGTAGAGGCTGAAGAGCAGCCTCTTCGCAAGCGCAATCTCCTCCCAGTCCTCCTGGTCCTGTGGGATCTTCCCGCCCTGGATCTGGGCCCTGATCACCTTCAGCCTCACTGACCCATCAGGTCCTTGACTGGCCCTGCTCTGGCTCTTCTCTCTCCCCTCGGGCGCTCTGAAGCCTGTGGCTACAATGCCATCTCACCCAAACTCCTCAGCCAGCCAGCTGCGGGTCTCCTGGCAGGCTCAGTCCAGCCACCTCCCCCTCTGGGGAGCCTCCCCAACTCCCCCAGGCAGGCGCTCTGTAGCTAATGCTGCCTTGGCGATTCTCACCTGTGCACCTGTCTGTCTCTCCAACTGGCCTTAAGTGCATAAAGTCAGGGATGGTGCCAGTGCCAGGCAAGTAATGGATGAGTCATAAGCACAACTGAACAAGGATAAGGGAATTAAATTCTGATTCTCAGCCCAGCTGTGCATCAGGAAAACCTGAATGCCTTTTTCAAAAACAAAAAATAAAAAAGCCAGGACCTCACTCCTAGAGATTCCAGTGCAGTAGGTCTAAGTTGGGGCCCAGGCTTCTGAATATTTTAAAAGATCCCCAAGTGAGTCTGATACGTTTTGACAATAGTTGTAAAGGAAAAAATGACTGAATTAGTGGGTGAGTGAACACGACTGCACGTGCAGCTGTGAGGCTCTCTCTCACGGCCGTTCACACTCAGAGTGAACAGACGGCAGGCATTTATGAGGGAGGATAGCAGGTCCCTGCTGTGGCAGCCACCAACCCATGGCCAGGGGAAACAAAGTCAGAAACCAACTGCTTCACCCATGACCAGGGCTTTCTGACAACCAGCGGGCAGCCGGACGAGTCCCAGCCGCCAGAGGAGGAGCCAAAGGAAGGGAAGGAGCAAGGGCTTATTCCATTTCCCTCCAGCTGCGAGCTGCTGCTGCCTGCCCTGTCGTTCTCTGTGCAGCTGGGGACACTGAGGCTAGGGAGGGTAAGAGATCTGCCCGAGGCTGAACCTGGGGGGCGAGGCTCTAAACCCACATCCTCCGACTCCAGCATCCATACTCTTGAAGCGAGGGTGGTGGCACGTCCACAGAAGTGGGACATCACAGCAGAGGTATGGGGAGACCGCACACCAGAGACTACAGAATGTCAAAATAAATGCTCAACAAGCATAATGCCAACCAAAGACAATGCTGCCCTTTATGAAAATGTAAAGAAACCACCATGACCATATCGCCCTTTTGTAAATCTATCCGTGACGTTTCCAAGCAACTGCTATAATTTTATACAATACACAAATCAGGACAAGATGAGAACTAAATATTACACGACATCATGATGATTTATTTGGATTTAAAAGCTGTGCCTTATATTTGAGCCACAAGAACTCCAAGTCCCAGACAGACTAGACACCGAAGCCCTGCGGGTTCCCTGATGACGGCCCCCGCAGTAGGGGTTAGTAGCAGTAGAGAGCATTGCCTGTCTACCCTCTGCCACCACTTTGACATTTGCCCTGACTCTTAAAACAGCTTTCAGCTCAGTATTACCGTCCCTATTTCAGGGACGAAACCGAGGCTCACACGCTGGAAAGGGACCTGCCTGAAGCTGAACTAAGTGGCGATGCCAGGATTCCAGCCCTGGTCTCTACCCTGCAGAGTGACTTCACATTTCAGATCACAGTGCAGTTGGCAGTGACCTTGACTACCGTTAGAAAAAAACCCGAGTTAATAATGTTAACCTCAACCCATATTTATATTTGTTGAGACTATTAAGCCAGTAAAAGCACACTGCATTCTCTTGGGTTTTGCTGCACTCCACCCAGCCTCGGGGAGGGCTCTGCCCAGTTATTAAAAATGCAAGACTTGCAACAATGGGCTGGAAATTACAGGGTTTAAAAGGAAGATTCATTTCTGTTTCTCAGTTTTTTAAGTAGTTTGAGCATTAAAGATTTTTTTTAAATGACTCAAGGAGATGGAAACAGGAAAAAAGTCAAAACTGAGACCCTGAGACATAATGATTTGGCCCTGGCTGTACTTAAAAAGCTACCCCCCCCCCGCCCCAAACACACTAAAGACCAGGCAAGTTGTCAGCTGAACAAAAGGATTCTTAGTTACAAAATAGTGGCCTTTTGGAGGAAAATAAGAGGAAGAGAGGAGGAAAGAGAAGGGAAGAGGGGAGGGAGGAGGGACGGGGGATCTGTGTTCATTTCTCTTTGGAGACTTTAAGAAAGAACCCCTTTCCCAAGCCAAAGCAATCTTTTCCACGCAAGAGAGGCAATGAAGCCACGCTGTGTGCCAGCTTTGTGAACTGCTTGTGCTACGAGGGGGCCTTCTTTCCTTCTACTAAGAAAAAAAAGCCAGTATCAGGACCAATAATAATAAGGGCAGCTAACAATCACTGGACATCAGCCAAGGTTCAGGCACTGTGCTAAGTAATTTATATCTATTCTCCAATTTAGTTCTCACAACCTTATGAGCAAAGAGTATTTTTTTTATAAATTTATTTATTTATTTATTTATTTTATTGGCTGCGTTGGGTCTTCTTGCTGCACACGGGCTTTCTCTAGTTGATGCGAGCAGAGGCTACTCTTCATAGTGGTGCATGGGCTCCTCACTTGTAGTGGCTTCTCTTGTGGAGCACGGGCTCTAGATGTGTGAGCTTCAATAGCTGTGGCACATGGGCTCAATAGTTGTGGCTCATGGGCTCTAGAGTACAGGCTCAATAGTAGTGGTGCATGGGTTTAGTTGCTCTGAGGCATGTGGAATCTTCTCAGAGCAGGGCTCAAATCCGTGTCCCCTGCATTGGCAGGCGGATTCTTAACCACTGCACCACCTAGGAAGTCCGAGCAAGGAGTATTGATAGACCCATTTTACAGGTGAGAAAGCTGAGGTTTGGAGATGTTCTTTTGTCCAAAGCCATGCAGCTGGTAAGTAAGTAGGTGAGCAGGGACTCACATTCAGAGTTGTTTCTCTTCTGAGCTGTGCTCACCCTAGAAAACCTGGAGGTAAAACAGAAGTCCAAGGTTGTGCATTCTTGGAGCTCCTCAACAATGCTAGGGATTTGATGGAAAATGAAGCACAACTCAACAAAGACACTAGGACCACTTAAGGTGTGGATTCAGGTTACGCAATGCCTGACAAAAGACAGCTCATCTTTGGGCAGCTGTCAGAACTGGATAGAATTTGACTGATGCACCAGCACCTTCCAAACCCCAGCCTCTCCTGACCCTCCCTCCTGCCAGACTGCCTTGTCAGTCCCTGCCACTGCTCAGATTCCTCACCATAGGCTGGGTTCCAGCAATCTGAAGGGCACCAGAGAATCCTGTATCTACCTTAGCAATTGCCACGTTTGCCCTGGGGCAAGATGGAAGGGAGCAGGGCAGATTACTGTTTTGCATGCCTGATACTGTCACTGAAGTTGTCATGATATCACCAAGGCATATTTAGGGGACTCGGATGACACTCCAAGGGGAATCAGAAAAGTCCCTCATGTTTATGGAAACCAACAGCCAGAATGTCTAGAGACAGGGCAAAGCTTGCTGGGAAGGAGCCCCAGGACTTTGACCTTGACACCATGACTGCTGTTCCTCACTCCCCTAATCTACTCATCTTGGGATTCAGGGCATGAACTAACCACCCCTTTGGCCAAAAACCCTCAAAGCAGGCATTTCTGTGAACGCAAGCCTTCAGGCGAAGATTTTTCCTCCAGTTGGAGTCTGCTTTCTGTCCTTGAAACTCATAAACTCATCCCTCAGGACCGGTGGGCACCAAGAGCATTCTGTTCTGACAGCCTGCCCACTCAGAAAACTGCGAGGATAAAAAGAGAAAACAATGTGCTCTGGTCCCAAGGAGAGTCATAAAAAGGTGGAGGTGAGGCAGTGGAGAAGGTTTGGACTGATCAACTTGATAAAATCTTTCATGGATGACATTTTACTGCCACGCAAATTACTCTCTGCACACTGCACACCTAAAACATCCTCTGCTGGGTGTGCTGTATGGATGCCTCGTTTCCAGGGCAACCAACCTGGGGTGAAGGGTGGCAAGCAATGGATGTGCTGGTTAAGCCTATTGCCTTGACAACTCAGGTCACTAAAGTGGATGAATAGCCCACTGGTGTATGAACTCAGCCCTAACACTAGACAGAGCCAGTGGGAGAGATGATGAAAAGGGCATCCAGTGGGGAGAAATTTGTAGCTCAAGGCACCAGGGCTTTCAATGAAAATAATCCTGATCAACAGTCTCCCTACAGATTCTAGCCATCAGCACACCAATCTTAGCTGTCTCTCTCCCTCACTTCTTCTCTCACAAGATATCCATCAGTTAACATTCACTTATTTGTAATGTTTCTAAGTCACAAGTTTAGGATCTTGAAACTACAACATCCACCACTGTCTGCTCTTTTTCTGTTTTGTTTTGTTTTGTTTTGGGGGGGGGGTTGGTGCTTGGGGGAAGCAATGAAGCCCAGGTAGGGAGAGAATCAAGATTCAGGGAACGGAACAGATGAAAAGTAGCTAAGGCAGAAAACTGTGCAGGAAGGCACAAGAATGGCCTTGGCAACATCCCCCACAAAGGGGATCCGAGAGTCCTGCAGTGCATTGACCTCTCTACGGAAGCTGGAGGAGTTTGGGGCTGAGGATGGTGTCTTCTGGCCAAGGTCTTTCAGAAAAAAGATTCTGTCTCCACCACAAGTGAGTGGCCTGGGAAGAGCAGAGGTGACTTAGCAAAGCTGGAGAGGAGGCCTTGTCCTTGTGGCTCCTGGTGGGATGCCAGAACCAGGGGGTGGGTGACTGTAAGGAGTGGAGCCTGTGGGCCTGTGGAGCTCCAGGCATGTAAGACAATATTTTAAGGGCTCACGTCTCCCTAAGCTCTCTCTGACACTGAAGCTATTAAGGCTAAGTCCCAATCCCCTGGAGGCAGGTGGGCTCTGAAGTCCAAAGGCACAGTCCTGCCCCGGGGCGGTGGGGGGAGGAGGAAGAGGGGTGGAAAGGGAACAGCACCCTGGAGGATGCAGGGCAGGAGGGCTTTGGTTGGCATTGCTTCACGTCCCTGAAGCAACGGCTGAGCATCTTACAATCTAGTCATTTGGAGGTAAAGGAAGAAGGAAGATGGGGAGAATGAAACCAGCATATAACAACAAAGATGGTGAAACGGACACTGAATTGAGGAGATGTACTGAGCAGTGGAGGGCTGAGCAGGGAGGTTACCCAAAGCTTAGGGGTCAAAGGCTTCACGATTCCCAAACACCCCTGCCCCTCTCATCATTCCTCAACCCTACTCAGCCACAGCCCCCTAAGACGCGTGCCCCCCCTAAGAGGCACCCATCTTCTGGAAGGGTTTGCTTTCAAGAGCAGGGACTGCAGAGTTTCACGGGATGGCTGGGAACTGAGTGGCCCCATTATGAACCCAGGCATTTGGAGCTGGCACTAATCTAAATAAGAAGCTTTGCAGAAAGTGGTCTTCTTATTTTCTTCCTTCCTCTTCCCCTCTGGAAATAAAAGTAGGCTGTGTTTCTCCTGCCCCCATTCCTTGGCGATCTCGGAAAAGAGAGCTAAAAGGGCTTCTTGGAGTACCTGGTCACATTCTCAGCCCAGGATATCAATGCCAACGCCTTTTGTCCCAGCTAACGTGGCCAGTACAGCGATCGAGGCCAAAACCAGTTGCTGGCGCGAGGCATCTTCAAATTGGTTCTGAGGTCAGCCACTGGAGTCATGTATGGCAGGCACGGAGCCCCCGGGCCCCAGGAGGTGGGGGGGATTGTGGGGGTGCTGGGCTCCTGGCCTCCCTCCCATGCCGGCTGGGGTAAGGGTGCTAGGAAAGAGGGTAGCGAGAGGGAGAGCTACAGGTGCGGTGACAGAGCGGCACTGGTCAAAGGGGTAGGTCCCAGGAGAGGATCTGCACGGCCACAGTCGCAGCTTTGTGCTGGGGGCAGAGCGCTCTCGCCGCGTGATGGGTTTGCTCGCCCAGAAACTTCTGGGACCGCAGAAGTGCAACTGGGCACAAGAGATCAGGGAGGGGGCAGGGAGAGGGGCCTTGCAGAGGCAGGAAGGGAATTGGTTTCTTCCATCTCCTGCGCGAAAATCAAGACTGATCCCGTGCCGGGTCTCTCCACCCCCGCTGCAACTCCCTTTCTTGTCCCTAACTCGGCCCCAAGGTCCATGGTCCACAGAGGAGACTGAGAAGCTGAAAGACGGCGAATGGGAGCGCCCCTGGGACCTGCCTGGGTGACACAATCATCCCACTGGTCTCCCCGCCCTGGAACCCGGGTTCAGCCCGTGCTCAGCGTCTCCCTTCGCGCGCCTCTGCGCACAGCGGTGGCGCCGCAGGACCCCGAGTCCCTCGCGCTCGCCACCCAGGAGCCGCCAAAGGCGCCTACTCCGGCAGACAGCAGGGGAGGCAGAAGTTGAAAATACCTAGACAGAGATACCTGCCCGTCCCAAAGGCCGGACAACTGCGTGCCTGGGGACTGGGGCGCGTGGTGGGGATGCGAGCGCAGAGCCGAGGCGGGCGCCGCACAGCGCGAAGCCAGCGGCGACCCGCGACCCCGCGCGCCCCGGCGCCGCCTCGCCTCGGGGCCGGGGCCGGGGACGCCGACGGGACTTACCCCAGAGCAGAGTGAGCGGCTGGGCTTTGGGGATGAGCACCAGGGAGTACACGGCCCCCAGGTGGAGCAGGGTCATCAGGAAGACGTTCCTCCAGACGACGTCCTGCCGCCGGCCGCCGCCGCCCTCTGAGCCCTGGAGCCCGAAGCCCACACGGATTTCCTCCTTGGCGTCGCGGAAGGGGACCTGTCCCCCGGCGGCGGCGGCGCCCGGCATGGCTGGGGACAGCGGGCTCGCGCGGCAGCGACAGCGAGCAGGCGAGCAGCCGAGCAGCCGGAGCTGAGCTCTCCGATGGCGGCGGCGGTTTCTGCCTTATAGGAGGGGATCTCTGCACCTCCTGGCCCCGCCTTCCCGGCCCTTCTCCGCTTCCTTCTCTCTTCTTCAGGCCTTCAGCGTGGCTTAAGGATGCAACTCTTGGCGCCTGGCTTCTGGTGCCGGCGAATCTCCCTTAACTGCTGTCGGGGCTGAACTCTGCGGGGAGGAAGAGGAGGCGAGCGCAAGGGGCGGGAGGGGGCGCAGAGCGGTGGGGGGAGGGGGTGCAGAGCGGTGGGGGGAGGGGTGTGGAAAGAGCCGAGAAAGCGGCGGGGGAGGGAGCGCTCGGAGGGAGCGGGGAAGCCAGACCTGCATAGCTACAGCCAATCAGGATCGCCTGGGGGGCTCTTAAAGAGAAAGGCGCCCCCTCGGCCTCGGCTACTCGGGCTTCCCGGGGCGGGACCCGGCAGCTTGCTCGGCGGGCGGTGGGCAGCCTCCGCCCGGCGGGCAGTGGGCTGTGGCTGCCGGGTCATGGAGCCTGCGGAGCGGCTCACAGCACTTCTGCTGCTGTTGCTGTGTGTTTCTACAGTTCCCAGAAATACCTTTCTCTTTTGAAACGACTCCTTTTTGTTTCTTTCTGCTTCTTCTACAGGCTGGAGAATTTACAATATTTGCTCCAAGTCGCAACACAAGTTAAGGCCCGATCTGAGATGAGAATCAGAAGTCCCCGTGTCTCCTGGTTCCTATGGCTCCTTGGGCCCCTGTGGAGATGGAGGCAGCCGCTCAACTCTTAATTGGACAGCTGCAGCCAGACACACAGTAGGTGCTCAAACAATTCCTGTTAGATGATAAATAAATGAGTTGAGGGCTGGTTAGTATCCAGTAGTGCCCCACCCACTGCGCGGCCCAGCAGCCACGCAGCTGTTCTTGGCAAATTCTCCGCTAACCAGTGAGCTTCTGCACTGTCTCCTTAGTCTTGAAGTCAGCACCCTTAAGACTGGGGCTTTAGAAAAAAACATCACCCAGAAAGTTCCAAGGAAAATTAACCTCAGAAAAAAATCGTGTCTGTTCATTCCTCCTCTCCTAACGCAGATAATTTAGAGCTATCCAGAGGGAGCCCTGATTGCACAGAAGTGCAGGGAAGGGTGAGCTGGCCGTGTCCCGAGCAGCTGTGGCTACACCTGCAGTGTATAGCAGAGGGGAAAGGGCCCAGGAATGGAAGCCAGGGGCTCTGAATCCTAGTTCTAATTCACTGGTGTATGGTAAGGGTCCACTTCATTCTTTTGCATACGGATACCAGTTTTCTAAACGAGGTTTGTTGAAAAGACTCTCCTTTCCCCATTGAATGTCTTGGCACCCTTGTTGAAGATCATTTGACCATATACTTGAGGGTTTATTTCTGGACTTTCTATTCTATTCCATTGTCTATATGTCTGTCTTTAAGCCAGCACCACATCATTTTGATTACTGTTGCCTTGTAATAAGTTTTGAAATCAAGAAGTATGAGACCTCCGACTTTGTTCTTCTTTGTCAAGATTATTATGGTTATTCAGGGTCCAGTGAGATTCCGTGTGAATTTTAGGATGGGTTTTTTTCTGTTTCTGCAAAAAAATGTCACTGGGATTTTTATAGGGATTGCATTAAACCTAGAGAGCACTTTGGTTAGTATTGATGTCTTAACAGTATAAATTCTCCAGTCCATGAACATGAAATGTTTTTCCATTTATTTGTGTCTTCTCTAATTTCTGTCAGCATCATTTTGTAGTTTTCAGTGTACAAGTCCTTTGCCTCTTCAGTTAAGTTTACAGCTTAAGGATTTTGAAGAAGTACTGTCTAATAGAAATATAATGCATGCCATGAATTCAAGCCACTTGTGTAAATTTAAATTTTCTAATAGCCACGTAGAAAGAAACAATACATTTTAATATTTTACTTAACCCAACATATCCAAAATATTATCTTTTCAATATGTAATCAATGTAAAATTATTGGGGCATGTATACTTTTTTTCACACACTGTCTTCGAAATCCAGTGTTTATACTTATAGCACAGCACATGTTAATTCAGATTAGCCTCATGTGGCTACTGGCTACATACTAGAGAGCATAGTTTTGAAGGATGAGTAGTTTATTAGACAAAGAAATGGCAGAGGTCATCCCAGGCAGAGAAAACAGTGTGTGCCAAAGCTCTTGCGTGTGTCACTTAGAGAGATGTCTGGACTATCCGAAGTGAAAGTAGGGAAGCAGTGGGAGGTGAACTGACATGCAGTGGGCACCTCATGGAGGTACGTGGGGGTCTTTCATGCCCTGCAGAAAGCGCCGCGTGGTAGGTGAGGGGAGTCACTGACCCGCTTTATGCAGTGTAGCAACGTGATCAAGTTTGCATTTCAGAAGGACCCCTCTAGAAGAGGTGTGGCGAATGACTGGACTGCAGGCAGAGGGAGGTCAGACTGAAGGCAAGAAGACCAGCTAAGGCACCATTTTAAGAGTCTGGTTGATTGTTGAGGAGGGTCTGAAGTAAGACAGAGGTACAGATTCTGGAAAAGACGCGTTAGAGAGGAGAAGATAAAGCCCGAGAAACTCAAATAGAAGAACTAACAGGATTTGATGCTTGACTGAACATGAAGGAGGAGAAATAAAAAGTACAGGATTCTTTTTGGGTCTCTGGGTTGGGTATTCGAGTGAGAGACAATGTCACTTACTGAGATACTAAACTGTGCTGTGTTTATTACCATTTTTGTGAAATGGGGGTAATAATACCTGCTGGATAGTACTTCTATGGTGACCAGTGTTTAGAACAGTGTCTGGTGTGTAGTAAGGAATCCATAAATATTAGTCATCATCAGGATTATCACATAAATCATCATTTTTGAGGTGGGACTGAGGAAATAGGAGCAAGCTAAAGAAGAAAAAAAAGTCTTGTTTTGGATATCCAAGTGAAACTGTCGAGTAGGTTTTTTAAAAAATACTTATTTGTTTATTTGGCTATGCAGGGTCTTAGTTGTGGTATGTGGGGTCTTCACTGAGGCATGAAGGACCTTTAGTTGTGGCATGCATGTGGGATCTAGTTGCCTGATCAAGGATCGAACTCGAGCCCCCTGCGTTGGGAGAGTCTTAGCCACTGGACCACCAGGGAAGTCCCTTGAGTAGGTTGTTGAATATACATATAGGCCTGGAGCCCAGCAAAGGTCTAGGCTAGAGAGAGTAACTTAGTTGTAGTTCAATTTAGCAAAATCCATGGCGGTGGAAGCAGTTGCCCAGGGAAGGTAAGAAAAGCATCCAGGATAGACTTCTAGCGAACTACTCTTTATGAGAATAGCAAGGAAAGAGAAGCTGGTGGTGTAGGCCAAGAAGGACAGATGAGAGATGGGGAAGAAGCAGCAGAGTATGGGAGAACAACCTTGAACCTTACAGAAAAGCTCGGGAGGACGAGAATGAAGAGCCCACTCCAATACAGAGGTCATCGCTGACCTTTGCTGAGGCCTTTTCATTGAGTGATGGGAACAGACCGTACACAGAGGTGTGTTTTAGAATAAGGAGGAGGAGGGGGACTTCCCTGGAGGTCCAGTGGTTAAGACCTTGAGCTTCCAATGCAGGGGTTGCGGGTTCGAACCCTGGTGGGGAAACTAACATCCCACATGCTGCGCGTCAAGGCCAAAAAACAAAGAATAAGGAGGAGGAGACAAGCATGGCATCCCTGTGTAAATTAATTTTCAGGAAACTTGGCAATAAAGAAAAGGACAGAGAGGTGAAATTAAGTGTGTGTCTCAGGAATTTGAATATGTTTTTTGGGTTAGGGAAAGATAATGAAAGATCAAAGTTCAAAAATATAAGAAAGAGGATGCTTGAAGGAGCTATTTTCCTAGGATTGGAGAGAAGGTTAAACAGGATGAGATCAGCTGATCAGATGGTTGGCTTCACTTTGAGCAGAGGGACAGTTTTTTTTTGGAGACTGAGAGGAAAGGAGGATAAGAGCAGATTTAGCTTGCAGAGTAAGAAAGTAAAGTGAGGCTGGGTGCCGTGATGGCTGATTTACTCTGAAGGGAAGATCAGATCACCTGCTGGGTAAGCGGATAGAAAGCTGGAGGAATGTGATGAAAGATTCCAAGAGCTGTTGAGCAGAATGAGAGAGGAAGCTGACCAAGAACCTTAAAAGGTCCAATTAAAGGCCCAACTAAGAATGGATGCCACAAGCCTGTGATGGTAACAGTCTGCACAGTCATGGTGATACAGCCTCACTCAGCAGTCAGGTGGAGATCTCCAGACTGAAGCAGGGATGGGGGCTTGATGGGAGGACAAGAGAGCCAGGTAATTGAGGTACTGGTGAGACAGAAGTTTATGAGGAGTCCAGGCTGGGGAAAGGGGAAGGAAATGTGATCAGAGGGAAGCTAAGGACTCACAGATAGTGGAGGAAGCAAAGGCATTGAGGTTTTGAAGGAATTGAAGAGTGGATTTCTATTCGTTAGGAAATGAGAATAAAGGAAGCATTGGCGGGCTTCCCTGGTGGCACAGTGGTTAAGAATCCGCCTGCCAATGCAGGGGACATGGATTTGATCCCTGGGCTGGGAAGATCCCACATGCTTCGGAGCAACTAAGCCCGTGCACCGCAACTACTGAGCCTGTGCTCTAGAGCCCGAGAGCCACAACTACTGAGCCTACGTGCCACAACTACCGAAGCCCGCTCGCCTAGAGCCCGTGCTCTGCAACAAGAGAAGCCACCTCAATGAGAAGCCCGCGCATGGCAATAAAGAGTAGCCCCTGGTCTCCGCAACTAGAGAAAGTCCGTGCAACAAGGAAGACCCAATGCAGCCAAGCAGGAAGGAAGGAAGGAAGGAAAGAATGAAAGAAAGAAAAGAAAAAGAAAGAGAAAGAGAGAAAGAAAGAGAAAGAGAAAGGCAAGCAAGCCATGGCCACTGTGCACCAAGAGTGGTCTTTGGAACTTAAGACATATCGTGGTTATAAGAAGTTCCAATGATAAATTGCAAGGTGAGGCCACAGGATTATAGAGGAGGTAGCAGTCGCTGGAGCCCAGGAGGCTGAGGTATGTGAACAGCACCTCCAAAGGAGACTGAAGTCCCACAGGGAGGTGCCCAGGGTTTAGCTGGAGAAGATTGTGAGCGGGGTCTGCAAGGATTGTGGGGAGGCTTCCTAAACAAAGACAGGTAACAGCTCTCAAATGTCAATGAACAGTTACAAGGTTACAAATACGAACGACAAAAGGGCAGCTCTGAGATGCACTGGGAGAAAACCATTGTAGCCGGAATGCCTAGGTTCTGCTCAGCAGTATGTGCCTTGGAGTAGAAGTTGCTTCAGGTCGAGAGAGAGAGAGAAGATGTTAGACAAAAGTGTTGGATGGCCGCACTACCTATAAAAACTGTGTATGAGACTTGCTTGTGAGGTGTGTGGCCTGGTGTGATCAGGAGGGCTTAACAGAGAGGCTGGCAGCAAACAAGGCCCTGAGGGATAGAATGACCTGATAGCGACTCCCAGCTGGAAAACTGTGCCAGGAAAGTCTCAGAGATGGGAGTGAGCCTGGTGAAGTATCTAGCTAAAGGGTACATACAAGATTTTTTTTAATTGTATCAAAAATGTTTGTGGAGGGACTTCACAACTGGTGGTCCAGTAGTTAAGACTCCGTGCTCCCAGTGCAGGGGGCCCGGGTTCCATCCCTGGTCAGGGAACTAGATCCCACATGCCGCAACTAAGACCCGGTACAGATCCGGGCGCAGTTTCAATCCCTGGTCAGGAACTAAGATCCCGAAAGCCTCTCGCGGTGCAGCCAAGAAGAAGAAAGAAAAGAAAAAGATTGTGGAGAAAATGCCAGCTCTGGGGAGGAAGGAAAGAGAAAGAAAGCATCCATTCTTGAAGTTAGAGATTTACAGTGATTCTCATGCCTATGGTTTTCTTAAGGAAATTTAGATTTTGGCTACAGGAACTACAGTGTTGTGAAAATGATCCAGGTTTGGCATCTGAAAACCTAGATTTGAGTTTGGTCTCACCACTCTGAATTAGCAAGACTGAGTACTCTGATTTGGGGACAATGACAGTCCCTTAGATCTTCAATTTCATCCTACATAATGTAAGAATTAAGACAGCTCCACGCTGTGCAATTTACCTAATGATCTAACTTCAGTTTTTTCATGCGCGAAATGGAGTTACCCCCTACCTCACAGGAATAGAGCTCAGGATGGTGTTTGATACCTAGTAAGTGCTGAATAATGTGGGTATTTTATTGTTTTTTTAAATCATACCAGAGAGATAGACTCCATGCAGTTATGAAACCTTCTTGGCCAGGAAGCCAGGGTGCGTCTGGGGGCCCCAGACTGGGAAGAGACGCCTCCCTGGGAGGGCTGGAGAGATTGAGACCTTGAAGGAAGGAATTCTGGCAGCACCAGGATTCTCTTGCTCTGAAGGGAACCATGAAATAAAATAAAATCTCCTGTTCTGCTTTATCAGAGGTAATCGTTTAAGGCAATTCCTTTGGCTTAGGAAGGAATGAGCTCTGCAGCTCTTGTGGATTCAGGGGCGGGGGTGGAGGTTGCCTCTTGCATGAGGTGCATGGACAGCAATTTCAAATGTAAACCTCTTCCTGCTCCCAGGGTGAGAAAACCAGTCATAGGCTTTAGATTAGAGTGATTTCAGGGGAGCATAAAGTTGGGAAGTTAGCCTCCAAGATTACGGGAAGATTAGTTTTGAGATACAGGAACACCACGGCATAGCAGAAAATTCGTCTTCTCAGCTTCCTCCAGTCACAGGGGGGTCGGCATCCCTGCTTCTGTACTTAAATGGACTGGAAATTTTTTCCCGTTGAGATTTTATACCAGTGGACAAGGGGAGACCTGTTCCTCTGAAATGAATGCTTCTATTGCTTGGGATGTGAAGAGAGGAAGGGGTTTGCTTTTAACAAAAACACCAGCCTTATTGCTTAAGACCCTTCCCCCATTTCCTGACCACTCTTCATTGAGTGCTCCAATTTGGCAGCAGGAAACTGGGCATTGGAAATAGCCAGATCTCAAGCCCCTACTTCCTAATTCTTAGATAAGAGAGGGTCTACTTAATGAAAAACCCACTGAAGTATTGAAACCAACCCAAACCTGTCTCTGATATCACCTGCCAGTGACAGGCTGCCCCTTGCATCTTTCCAAATTATCTTCAGTTTGAATCAGTTAACAGTCCTTCATTAAGCATCTATCTATTTAGCCTCCTCTAGAAGGAAGCCCCGAGCTCAGCTCCACAGACGGAGGAGTACGTGGCTGTGCTTTTGGAACTCAGTGCCCGGTAGAAGAGGCAGAGAATAATCAACTGCTCAGTACAAGAAGCGTATGCCACAAACTCTAACAAATGCTATGGAGGAATCATCCTTTCTACGACCCAGCTATGACATGTGAACATTTGTTAATACCTACACCACATCCACCTTTGACCAACATCTGGCTAGCAACGAGGTCTACAAACTAAACCCCACTCCTCCCCACTCTGTCTCTTTCCCTGCTCCCAAATCCCGGCTCTCTGAAATGAATGAACAATCCCTGTTGTCTTAGCAGAAGAAAGACAGCATTGACGAGGTTTTCACCTACCTCTCTTCCAGCTCCTCAGTTCCCTTCCCCCACAACACCCACTCCATTTTCTTTTAGGATAGTTATTTCAGTTTCCAAGGGCAAATAAATGTGAAGAAGCTCTTATTTACTTCTCAGCGTTAGCTACTGTCATTGTTTCTGTCTCAATGACCTCTTTCTCTTCCTGCTGTGTCAGTTACCAGGGGCTGCTCTGAAGGCAAAGGCCCTGTGGTTCTCTAGCTGGGAGAGGGCATTTGTCAATAGAATTCAGGAATGTCAAAAGGGTGACCCAGATTTGCAGCACCAGAGGAAAAACTAGTTCACTGTGAGTATCCTATGTAATCAAATTACATAGGATACTCTTGATGTAGCATATTCTTGATGTCAAGAACGAGTGTGTAGAAAGGTTAATTTCGTGGAAATGTTTATCATTGCTGAGAGGGCCTCACTACTTAAGGACCTCAAGGACAAGCAAATACATCTGTCCCAAGTCCTCAAATTATAAACTGTTTCTTAAATGCCCACTTATTCATTTCCAATCAATAAGAGCACTGCATTGATTTTTCTCCAGATTAGAAATGAAATGAACTCTACAGAAGGGAAAAAGGTGTCCAAATATAAATAGAGCTGAGTTGTTTTTGTCATCTTTCTTCAGAGCTTTGGTGCTTATCCCAATTGGTTTTGGTTCCTTCTGAAGACTTGTAGGTAACATGAAAAGACACTGTGGGAAAGGTAGATTGGTCATAGACTTCCAGAGCTGGAAGTGAAATTAGAGATCATCTAGTCCCACCCCCTCATTTTACAGGTGAGAAATGGAGGCAGAAAGAAGTGAGGTAGTTTGACCAACAGTAAGAGGCAGAGAAGACTCTAGAACCCAGCTTCTTGACTCTCAGATAGGTGCTCTTCAGTACTGTCTCTCGTAAAGATACAATTACAGCAACTGGGATAGAGCAGGCTCCCTAGTAGCTTTTTTTTTTTTTAAACACATAGTCTTTATTTTTTTAATTTTTACTTTATATTGGAGTATAGTTTATTTACAATGTTGTGTTTCAGGTGTACAGCAAAGTAGTTCAATTATTCATATGCATATATCCATTCTTTTTCAGATTCCTTTCCCATATAGGCTATTACAGAGTATTGAGTACAGTACCCTGTGCTATATAGTAGTTCCTTGTTATCTATTTTCCCTAATAGCTTTTTACTGTGACCATCTAGTCTAGAATCCTGGTATGGTAACCTCCCTGTTGTGATCTACAAGAGGTAATGGGTTGTTCTGCCTACTCTTCTCTGCCTTCTTCTCTAAACTGCACCCTTTCCCTTGGGGAACCACTCCATGTGGTTCTGGTGGGGCTTAAAATCAGTCTCCTCAGGTGAGTGCATTACCTGGGCCAGGTACCCTACATCTCTGGGCAAGAACCTGATCAAGTAGGGGGCATGAGATCCAAGCAGAGGCAGTCAGAGCTGTCTTTGTCAGCAGTACAGTGTTTGGATATTGTGAGAGGGTTTCTCTTCCCTTTGTAGATCACAAGCAGCAGAGATTAGGCTTTGGGCTGCCAGGGGCTCTCTGTCCCACCATATAAAGAGAACCTGCCTGAAAAGAAGCCAGCGCACAATACTCAGTGAATTTTCCCATTTATAATGACCATATTCCTCTTCTGTGGGAAACGCCAGGTCTCTGCAGGCTATTGGGAGAGGGGAGAAAAAGCAAAATCAGAAGCCCAGACTCAGGTTTTCGTTGTAACAGGAATTATCCTTACTTTGGGAAGAATATGGTTTTGTTGGGGTGGGTGGGGATAATATGCTCACTAGGCTGAGACCTGAGTCTGAGTCCAGATTCTACTGCTCATCAGTGGTACCAGCCTCCTTGGGCTGCCGTGAGCACTGAGTGAGAGGGTGCTCGGTACCTAGATCAGGTGAGCACTGGATCCCCTCAATCAGTGTGTCCAAGCAGTACCTCCCAGGAGAGAACCCTTGGTGGACTTGACTCCAGCCTGTGAAAACTCCCCCAAAGACTCCTTAAGACAAAAAAGGGTGATTGGAGAAGCTCATTTGTTATTTGGAGATGTATCCAGAGGGAAAGCAAATTATCTTTAGGTCACTTTTAGGAGATAGTTGCTTTCCTTCTTTAGTACTGAAATCTGTTATTTTATAGTCAATTCCACTGTACATTCTAATCCTCCTGGAGTGGGTATTTCCCTTATTGGACCAAGTACAAGATGAAATTATTTTTCATTGTCAACCAAATCATATTTACTGGTCATCCTTAGTGGTTTCTTTAAATTATATACTCACTGACTACCCTTTCACTATTCAGAAAAAAAGGTCTGGAACTTTCCTCTTCTAATCAAATTTGAATCCTTTCTGTTCCTATGATGGGCTCTCTATTGATTCATTTTACATTGCCTACTTGGAAACACATGTGTTCGGACATGAAGTCTCCATTGAACTGCATAAAGCATTTTAGAAGTTTGTGTTTTTTTTGTTTGTTTGTTTGCTCCAACTAACTGATTTCATTTCTCTTGAAGAAATGACTGAAAAAACACAACTCTGAAAAAACAAGGCTAAACATAGCATTCTCAGTGTTGCATGACACAACCCTCTACACAACATGGTAATAATGCCCACTGGTGGATATACATATGGCAGAGGTTTTAAATTCCATGCATACAGATTTAATAACTGCAAAAAAAAAAAAAGTAAAAAAATTTACACACATACACACACAAAACAACAACCAACCAAATGAACGGTGCATACACAATGTCCCTTTTGCACCGCACTTTAGAAGGGGGGCCGGCAGTACCCGGCACCCACCCAGTAAACTAATTGATGCTGTCAATTGACCACCATTGATGCTGTCCCCTGGTCTCTGCTCCACTCGGCCACCGCGGCACCAGCTCCCATGGCTGCAACCTCCTCCCCAGGCCATGCTCGCAGCTGCCAGAGTGTTGAAACAGAGAGAAGCACAGGGTTCTGGTAAGATCTCTCCATGTAAATAAATACCATGATGTTAGGACGGACAACCGCCTCATCTACTGGGAAATCATTTTTCAAGCTTGGGCATGAGAAACTTTGTACAACTTGCATACTGTTGAGAGTAAACGAGATTATTTGGACTAAATGCAAGTAAGTCATTGTGATAGTGGCAGATTCAATAGCTACTGAAGACATATTTTGGGGGTAAAAAGATGAGTCAGGGTTTGCTGTACAAGATGCTGGAAGGCACAGAGCTACCCCCCGAAGTTCAGTTTTTGCATTTTCGTTTTCATGTGATTCCCTTCAACCAAGCACCAGAGGGGTATCTAAACACTCGAGCACTTAGGATGTGAATGCTTTGCAAATTGGTTTGTGGTCTTTGAAAGTAAAAACCTCAGTTAACTGAGGAATGAGAAGGAAAGATTTTTGACAAAGTGCAGTTCTAAATATATATTTAAATGAACGAACAAACAAAAAGTGAAATAATGCTGTTTTGTTCCAATGCTGCAGCCTCAGTCCCCAAACAGAAGGGTTCAGGGTGCACGTGTCAAGCCAGCGTGGACCTGCCTCCGGTTGCCTCTGAGCACACCTGCAGATGGGAGGTCAGACGCTACTCTCAGGAGCTAAGAAATGTAATAGCCTTTAAAGATACATAAGCGATAACGTAGATAGGCTTAAGATACAAGTTTTGTTACGTTTAACTTCATATATAATAACTAAAATTCCAACAAGCTCTTGGGTCTTTTTGAAATAGGAAGATTTGCTCTATTTCACAAGGCTTCTGAAGTCACCCCCTCTCCTATTTGCACAGTGCAAGCCCACTGATACACAAAAGGTGGTTTTAGAAACTCAGGGATTGGGAAATTATAAGACACCAGCAATGAAAGCGGAGACAGGCCTACCTGACTTCTAAGCCTGTAGAATGTCAGTCAAAAATCAAATTCAAATTCAACAGGGTGTGCAGCTCCATTAAAATAATGACCTCAGACATTACTGCATAATGATGTTTGTAGAAAGTCATTCTAGGTGATTCATTGACATTGTTTGCTAAATAAATACTTTAGCAGATCTCTGGAAACATTAATCCAGAGTGCAAAAAGCATGCACCACAGGTAAACCAAAGTCTATTTGCTTTTCGAGATCTCTCCCAACACCTTAAAATCCACACATTCCACATCTCTCAGAAAGGAGAAAAGGCAAACAGCTAGAAATGAAGGAATGGCACAGTCTGACCCCAATCAGCTCGTAAGTGCACTGTTCAGCCTGAACCTGAGTGAATGGTATGCTCACCAAAGCCCAGAGCAGAACAGATGCTACAAACAGAGTGCCAGGAAAAGTGGAACTATAAAGCTAATTTGATTTTTTCTTTGTAATCTAGTTTGGTTGAAAGCTTTATAGTATTTATCTGTTAGAGGAAACAGTTAAGATTTTCTGTGCATAGGCAGTCCTTTTCTTTTAAAAAATAAATTTCTCTAGTTGTGGCACACAGGGGCCCGTCTTTGCAGTGGCTTCTCTTGTGGAGCTCGAGGGCTTCAGCAGTTGTGGCACACAGGCTCAATAGTTGTGGCTTACGGATTCTAGAGTGCAGGCTCAATAGTTGTGGCGCACTGACTTAGTTGCTCCATGGCATGTGGGATCTTCCTGGAGCAGAGATCAAATCTGTGTTCCCGGCATTGGCAGGCAGATTCTTAACCACGGCGCCACCAGGGAAGTCCCTAGGCAGTCCTTCTTCACTGTGTAATTGGAGATGCTACCTGCCTGTGACATTATCAGCATCTGTCAGGGCTGACCCTTGGCAGTGCTGCCGCCACAGCCGTGAAACGACAGAGGGGAGCATGCGTCTATATGTATGTGTGCATGTATAGATTAGGTGTGCTTTCCACATGAAGTCTCCACTATGGCTGAGCAGTGAACAGATGGCCGGGCAGTCACTCTTAGGTGAACCCAAATCTGGCTCCGGAGACAAGTGGTTATCCGAAGAGTGTTAACCAGTCACCATCCCTCCCTTTATTTTTCAGGCAGGTGTTAAGTAGCACACATCGGGTTGCCAGGAATCCCACCGCATCTTTCTGTCCCCCAGTATACACAGGAATTTTCTGAATCCAAAGGAATATAAAGGTTTGTTGGACTCTCAACAGTCAGGTGCAGAGCAGCTGTTCCCAACTTTTCCCTGCTGCCACACTATTTAAATGAACAACTGTCTCCACCAGCTGTGTATCCCATACACGTAAAGATTCTCAGATGGGGGCTAAGGTGCATCCATCCCACCCTGCCCAAAAGGTCACACGCAGAGTGGAGGAGAGAAGCATGTGCAGTATAAGCATGTCCCAGAGATTTGTACGTCTCCCAACCAACACCTAGCCCCACCTACCAGTTTCCCTCACACCTCTTTCCTTGTTTGCTTTTCTTCAGGAAAACAAACTACCTCTCCCCATAATCTCCTGTTCTCTTCATATTTCAGAGACTAAACTGTATTTTGGGTTCAGGCCCTCTTGCCTCCATCCACATATAAAAATGTCTTCACAGTGGGAAAAAAAAATCACAATACCGTATTGAAAAAAGGACAGATAACAGCTACTCAGATGTCAGTGACAAATAGTTTTTTATACTCATACTTGTGAAATCTTTGGGGTTGGTCAGGGCTCCACTGCTACCTACTCTTGTTTCTCATCTTTTGGAATATGTTTTTTTGTAAAATGCAGCCAGTTATGCCATTGTCATGTCAAGGTAATCATGCAACCATAACACAAACCCTAACTATAAGGGCACTAACATCCAAAAAATTACTAGAGGCCAGCCTGCTGTTCAGATGGGGTCTTGGGCTGACACCGCAGTCAGGGTCAGATCCAGAAGGTCAAGTCGCCACTTCAGTGAGGCATAGGACTGACTCAGGGCACCAAACTCTTAGGAGACGGAGGGGCAAGGAACAGATATATCACCCCACACATAAGGCTCCAATGCTCATACATGTTATCAAGGCCCTCTTTTTTTTTTAGTTAAAAAACTATTTTTATTTTTAAAAGAGGGGTTTTATTTGGTGAGCAGGGAATACCAGCAAAGGAAATTAAGAGGGTCTTGCAAACTATTTCACTTAGGCTGCAAAATGCCTAACTACTTTTAGTCCTTGAAACAGCACCTCTATCTCCACAGTAGTCACACTTTTTATCTTCTAGTTTTCCAACTCACTTAGGTAAAATTGCTTAAACAATGAAAATTATTAGTATCAAATTCTCAAGAGTCTATGGGGACCATTATCTTGTTTTTTTTAATTTAATTTATTTGTTATTTACTGGCTGTGTTGGGTCTTCGTTGCTGCACATGGGCTTTCTCGAGTTGCGGCGAGCAGGGGCTACTCTTCATTGCGGTGCTCCTCACTGCTGTGGCTTCTCTTGCTGCAGAGCACAGGCCCTAGGCGCGTGGGCTTCAGTAGCTGCAGCACGAGGGCTCAACAGTTGTGGCTCACGGGCTCTAGAGCACAGGCTCAATAGTTGTGGCGTATGGGCTTAGCTGCTCTGAGGCATGTGGGATCTTCCTGGAGCAGGAATCGAACCCGTATCCCCTGCGTTGGCAGGCAGATTCTTAACCACTGCGCCACCTACAAAGCCCTATCTTTTGTTTATCACACTGTTCTTAAGACAAATTACATTAAAACCATCTGACAAAAAAACTGGCTGAAAAAATGTCTGGCTGTGACTCAGGAGGTTGACAGAAGTTAAAGTTTTCTTTCTGAACTTAAACCTCAGAGATATAGGTAACTTTAAAAAATGGATGAATAAATTTCTAAACATAAAATGGAGACAATTCAATCTTAAAACTCAAACAGAATACTAAAAACATTTATTAATAGAAAAAAGTTCAATGCATTCTACAGAATGAAAGTGCTCAATCATAATTATAGATACTTAAGGATCTCATGATCCCACTTTTCATTAATGTTTGCTAAAATCTATGTAGCAGCCTCTAGATTTAGTTATTTGTTCAGGACCAAAGTAAAGCCAAAGACACAAAAAATAGAGATTAAACTAAACTGTGAGTAGCTGTTTAAAAAAAAAGACTACATACACACAAACAGGATTACACACTTTAATCTGATTGACATGGAGGAAGTAGGGAGGACATGAAAAGAAATTTAGTTTCAGTTCTGCTTTATGCATAACCAAAGACTCCTTATCCAAAAAGTAAATCTGAGGTTTCAAAAACCATATTTTATTAGAATACTTCAGGAAGCCATACTATGTGTAATCCAGGAAATACATTATTTGCAGAATAGGAAAATCATCATGGGCAACAAAAGATTAAAACAAAAGAAAGCACCAGGGTTCTGAGTAGGTCTAAGGTGAGTATATCTGCAGAAACAATGTAAATATTCTTGACTGGCTGCTATGGAAACATGCTAATGAGGATTGGTCCATATCTTATCGTTTTTTAAAACATGTTTCTTTGGAAAAATGGCAATATTCGCTGAGAGTGAAGCCATCCTTTAGACACCCAGCTTGTTGGCCTGGGTGAGAACAACTTTGAGGACCGGCATGAAAGCAGAGGTCTCACTGAAGTTGCTGGTGCCGACTATGTGGGTGTGGATGGTCAATCCTTCTGAGTAGTTTCGAGTCTCAATGCTCCTTGCGATGCTGTGTAAACCACTGATGATTGCTGCTGAAAGCTGAAAGAAAGGTGGAATCAAGAGAGAGAATTAAGGAAGAATTTTCCATGAGACCCTCTATAAACATTAAACCCAGATAATTAAGAGGAGCTTGAAATAAACATTATTAAAAAGTGTATAAATTGGTGAGCATTTCTAGAAAGTTTCTCAGACCAAGCAACACAAGTTATAAAATGGAACCATGACAAAATAAGGACTTATTTATGAATTATACATGTATGATAAGCCAGGTATTTTCTTACAGAAAAGAAGCCAGATTTCCTTCCCCAAATTGAAATGTTAATGTCTCTCTCCACTTAAGAGCTTTAATTCTTATTATTTTAGATAATTTAAATACTTTAATTATTTTAGATACAGCCTCACAACTTTTACAATTTTTCCCATGTATATAAAGGAGTTTAAAGATTCTTAATCATTACATCTCGGAACTGGGGCCCAATTTACTCTAAAACCTTGTCAACAACAGAAACCCTGCACTTCTGGTCCACTTCCATTAGGAGGGCAACAGTTCTCATCATGTACTCAATTTGTCAGTTCTTAACTGCTTTTTATAATCCTGTCATCTCTTAAAATCCTAACACGTATAGTTTTTTCCACCTCCATGTCATTACTTGGCTTACATGTCCATACTTTTCAGAGAAGACTATTTTGAATCAGTCCATGGGCCACACCACTTCCACTATTATATTAACTTTCTCTGGGTTGGTTCTCATGAGATAAATGGTTATTTCTATCTGATGGCATTGATATGAGGAATGGGCATGGGGAATGCTCAAATGCAAAAATATGAAAAAGTCCCCATTCTTTTTTTCTCCCCTAGTGCTTTCATTGATAAAACAATTCTAGAAAGGAATGGAGAGGTGGGGGGACAAGAGAACAGAAGACACAGTGCATTTACTCCTTACTGCTGATTCTCTTCACAGTTATACACATTGATCTGCTCCATTTACGGATGCGTTTGGCTTTGCCTTTGTGTAATAGCTATTCTAAAAGAAAAGGACAGACATAGTCTTAGACTATGAGAAATTACAGATCTGGTCTCTGGAAAACAGAGTATCTGCCCACTCTCTGATTTCTAAATTCAAGGGACATATGAAAATGAACAGAAGGCCAATTACCATAGGGCCAATACAGGCCAGTTTGTCTACCTGCTCTTTGTTATAAAAAAGGCTGACACTTCTCTCTCCCTCTCAATTTCTCTCTCTCCCTCTCTCTCTCTCACACACACACACACTGCCCTATGCCCTTATCCCCAATGACTGAAATGTGTGACTTAGAGCAAAGCCCATTCTATAACTGTCACGACTGTTTTGCCCTCCAGCATACTATATAGTACATGCGAGTGCTCATGAGACACTTATTTTGCTAGCAACCAGGAATAAATGATTATCATAGATCCTTCTTTTCCCCACAAACTTACTGTCTGTTCCCTAAGTTTATCATACAGAAACTCCAAACGTTTGCTGGCATCATCTAGCTTCCTCTTGGTTTGCTGCAGGAGAGGAAAACAGATATGTTATATTTGAACAATAACTTTTATCCCAAGAAATTGCCCTATCTCATTTCACAAAACCTTACAGTCACGATGTTAGACAGCCTCATTTTATAAAGAAATGGAGATAGCTAAGACCGAGGAACCTGAACAGAGACCAGTAACCTATTACGGGGGGAGGGCCAGAGGATGAGACCCTGCCTCCTGGTGTACGCAGTGGAGCGCTGGCTGGACTTCATGGGCACTGCAACTCACTGGAGGTGTGTGAGTGTCCCCCTACACTACATCCACAAGCAAGAGGAAGGGCCACCTGGAGGCAGCAATGGGAAGGAAGAATAGAAGATCTAACAGTTACTGTAAATTAAATACAATGAACATTATGGGAGCTAGAAGGCAAACATATAGGTGAACTGTGGGATTTTTTTTTCACCTCAAAAATACCACTTACACACTCAGTCACATTTGGTACATTTAATCCTGTCTTATTCTGGGCCTTTAAAACACCAAAAAAAAGAGAAAATTATCTTCTGGTGACTTCAGATTAGTAAGAGGGACGTGTTAAAATGAGTTCTTACATTAAGGAGTCCTCCTACCCTTCATCCTAGTACTGCAAGTGTAGTGAAAGAAAACTATCCTAAAAGTAAAGGTTAAAATTATACTGTGAAAATTATACTGTGATTAACTTAATGATCTATGTCATGCAACAGCCTTAGACGTGACACTGTCTTCAATATGCACTGAGTGATTACCACGTGCCATGCTGGGGAGAGTCTTGTGTCTCATGGAGCTCATATTCTATTGGGTGGGAGAAAGATACTAAATAAACAATATATCGCATGTCCGATGGTGATGAGTGCCATGAAGAAAAGTTAACAGGGTAAGGGGGTCAGCAGTGTTGGCAGTACGAGGTGGTAAGAAAGTCCTGATGGCTAACGGGACATCTGGGCAGACGCCAAGAACAAGTGAGCAAGAGCGCTGCAGTTCTGCGGGGAAGAGTTCCAGGCAGAGGGAGCAGCAGGTACAGTCTCTCATGCTGATGCACTCTTAGTATGTTTGAGGAAGGAATGTCAGTGTGTCAGAAGAGGAGTGCCATCGAGGATGACCTCATGAACTAAGTTGTGATGCAAAACTACTTTGTGTTGTTTGGACATACTATAAAAACGATTTCAAGTATTGATTAAAATGGACTTTTGTGGAGAGTTCAAAGTTAATCACACCTAGCTACCAGCAGGAGTCCTGGGCAGTAACTGAACTTCTTTCCCAACTACTGACAGGAGCAGTTTGTCTTTCTCTTCTGCCCAGGGGTCCTGGGTAACCAGAAGGAAGATGATATGGTGACCTAGCGGAGGTTAAGCTCAACAAAAATTTATTAAGCAAGGCTGTGTACTAGTTACTCTAATTACACTGACTCATCCCTGAGGAAGACTGGAGTTTTCCCACACTTTTATTAGGACTCCTCCATTTTGCATGATGGTAACCTCTCTGCCTAGGAGATATTGTACACCTACCTGTTCATCAGCTTCACCTGTTCTCTGTTCCTAGCTGGGTCTTTTCATCACTCCCAGAACTCCTAAGGAGCTAACGTTTATGTTAACTTTCCCCTGCCTCTGCTTTCCTGACACTTTCACTACAGGGAATTGCTTTCCAAAAGACTAGTAGAAGGCTGCACATATTAATATTCGATGTTTGATGAAACAACAAATTCCAGAGGCTGTTTTTTCAAGCAGACAAGTGGCCAGTGACTAAATAAACATATTCAATGTTTGCTGGCAGAACGTGAAATTTCATCTGAAACAAGACTGGCTTTGTGGAATTGTTGTTGCCAATACATAGCCATCCTTTAATAAACTAAGTAAAAATCAGTTGCTTTGACTATGAATATGACTCCAACATCTAAAACACTTAACTATTTTTAAGGTCTCTGCAAAGTTAAAGATCGTCTATCTACTTTTTAAAGCTTTGAGGCAAGCTCAGAAAGAAACCCCAAATCTGAGTTTCTTGCATATCACCATTCTGTTCTATTTCTGTGCCAGGCATGAGGTTTGCTGATGAGACTTTGTGAGCATAGTGGTTGAGAGCATGAATGGGAGCCAGACTAGATTCGAATGCTGGAATCTAGCATTAGCATAAGCTCTGCCTTAATTATTACATAACTGCTTTTTGCCTTAATTTTCTCACCTGTAAATAAATATCACAAACTTACCTATCATAAAGTTGTTTTAAGTATTAAAGTTATATGAAAAAGCAATTGAATAGGTTTTTTTTTTTTGAATAGGTTTTTATGTGTAAAGCAAACTATATGTAAGTGCTAGCTTTACTACTTTTGTATAAACTTTCAAAATACATCTTGTAAGACTTTAAGCAATAATTACAGAAGAGCGCCACAAGGGATTATTTTAATTAAGCAAAATAAAACATACATACCGGATCTGTGGCTGAAGAGAGGCAGCGCTGAATAAGGTCCTCAAACGTGGTCTTTAGAATGAGGTGTTCATCTGGAATAGGTTTCTTGGTAATTTTTTCTGTTGGCAAAGACTGCACATGCTGGAAGAAATAATACCATAAAATGACTAGAGATGACCAGGAGCTACCTATACCAAAGCTCTGAATCTATGATAAAGAGAAACCAACTACCCTGTGGATAGGCTATCCAAAATCAAATGAAAAATTAACATGTGAAATCACTTTGGGATAAGCAAACATAAAAATCAGATATTCGGCAGAAGATACAGGTAATCTTTCTACAGCTTCTATTTTCAAAAATAGGACTGGATATAAAGTATTTGATTAATTAGAAAATATGTTGGTCAGTACTGTATATAATTGATGGGAAGGAGACCTGTGCCAGTAGGAAATAAAAAGAACAAGGCATTTTACAAAGTTGGCTGGTTGGAGTGGCTGCTTGCTTTGCTTGTTGGCTCATTTTTGTTTACCCTGACATTCTTCTATTCTTTGGAGGCTGTTAACTGGGCTATTATCAAACTGCAAGATTAAACCAAAGGTTAGGATAGAAGAGACCATGATCTTACTGAATGTAGAGATGGGAAAACAAAGAACGAATGTTTAAGTGTTTAAAATTTTGATTGATTAGTTCATTCATAGAAAATATTAGGCAATTATTTACTAGGCACTGGCTAGGTATTGGTGAGCCAATACAGAAATGACCTCTTCCCTCAGGGAGTTTACAGGCTAATGGAAGAGGAAGTTTTAAAATGTCATAAATGTGTGTAAAATAGCAACTGTGTTTAAGTCAGTATCACAGGAACCAACAGACAATATTATTGGGATTTAACTGAGGGGAAGGCTCTTTAAGGAAGTTATTTCAGAAGGATAAGTAGGAGTTAACCAGTTAAATGGGGAAGGAAATGCATTCCAGACAGAAGAACATGTACACAGGAAGGACTATGATACAAGGGACTGAAAGGAGGTCAGTGAATCTGGAGCAGAGAGAGAGCAAGGAGGAGTGTGAGCTGACAGCTTCCAGACAATGTGAAATCCTTTGGTCTTTATCCTGAGAAGGATGTGAAGCTGTAACGTTTTAAGCACTGAGGAGATAAGACCTGATAAAAGATGAGTCAAAGTAGATGCTGGCAGACCAACTAGAGGCTTTCCTGCACTGCTGAACACTGGAGATGAAGGCAGCATGGACTACATTGGAAATGCAGAGAGGGATCTGAGAGAGATTTTAAAGTAATATCAACAAGATTTGGGGATAGATCTGAAAAACAGGTTAAAGGAAAAAGAGTATAAAGATGATGCTAAGGTGTCTGGCTGGATTAAACAGAAAGGACTACGGCACCATTAACTGAAACAGGGCACACCAAACAACTGCTAGGTTTGGGAGGAAGACTATGAATTAGATTTTGGATATGTTAAGTGTGAGGTGCCACAGAGACATGCAAGTGGACAGGAAGCTGGACATTATGGCCTGGCTGAACACACACATCCATGCAGCTCCCCTTTTCGCTGGTAACTGAGGTTCTGGTCCAGATGAGTATGGCATGAGCACCCAGGTCTAAACAAAGTGAATGGCTTCACAAACAGCATAGACTTGTCATCATAAAAATTAACGATGCATCTTTATAATGTATATATTCTTGTGGAAAGAAGGAGGTCCTCTCTCCTCCATCAAAACACTGGTTTTTATAATGCAACTGTTAATATTTCGAAGTTCCTTAGGCAGAAATCTCTTAACAGCAAAACATACTCTTGTGATAGAGATATAATCTTTAGAAATTTGACTTCAACAAGTCACAGACAACAACAGACAGAAGAACTAGAATTTAACTGAGCAGGAATTTATTTCGTTGAACTGTGACCCAACCTCTTTATTTTTCATGAATAGATCAAAATGTTTCTTTGTATGTCTAAGTCAGTTATATGGAAATTTGATAGATTTTTCACCATCTAGAGCCCTGCCAACTAGCTGTTTGTAATGTGAAAAGCAAGTACAAATTTTATATCTCCATCCAAAGATATGGCTATATTATTAGCTCTTACATATACACAAGAAAAGATATAACTCATCACATTTTTGTTTTAGATTTTAAAGGAAAAAAAACTTTGGAAACAGCTTCTGCTTAGCAACCTTGGATGCAAATATGGATTCAACTGATCTTAAATTGTGGCTACTGATTAGATCAAATGAAATACTGCAATCGCCAAGTTACTGTTAACATATACTAGAAAATACATAAGCCCCTTCTAGAAAGTTTGTATATGGCCGTGTCATTGAAAAATAATATACATACATGATCAATCTTTTTAAAAAAGTTATTATTTCCTACTTAAGTTGTATAAATTGAAATCAAACTGATAATAATAAAAGTATAACCATAAAAGTTAAAATGTTAAAAAAAATACTGAAATAGAGCCATCTCCCACTTCCACAAATTTACTGTTACCTGCATGGCATTTCCAATAGGAGCCCCAGGGGCACCTTCGATATTGGGCTTTGAAAAAGACGGAGGCATGCCTGGTTGACTGAGGGGTTGCTGTATGCCGTGGAAGGGCTGGCCACCTGGAAGGTGTGGCTGTGGGAATGAAGCTTGGCTTGATAGTGGTACTGGAGCTGAAGGCTGTTGCTGCAGCATCTGTGACTGGGGGTCACCCAACGGGTTCATGATTGGTGATGTGATGGGAACAGGAGGCGTAAAGTTCTCAGGCATCTTTTAAAAGATGGAAATAAAAGGCATCAAGAGTAAGAAATAAACGATATGATAACATTTCCTCAGCTTTAAATAAAAGAGTTAGCTGTTTGCAGCAACATGGATGGACCTAGAGATTATCATACTACGTCAGAAAGAGAAAGACAAATACCACATGATATCATTTATATGTGGAATCTAAAATATGAACCTATCTATGAAACAGAAACAGAATCACGGACATAGGGAACAGACTGGTGGTTGCCAAGGTGGATGGGGTTAGGGGAGAGCTGGAATGGGAGGTTAGAGGTAGCAGATGTAAGCTTTTATATATAGAATGGATAAATAACAAGGTCTTACTGTACAGCAAAGGAACTATATTCTATGTCCTATGATAAACCATAATGGAAAAGAATGTATTAAAAGAAGGTATATATATATGTATAACTGAATCACTTTGCTGTACAGCAGTAATTAACACAACACTGTAAATCAACTAGACTTCAACTTTAAAAAATAGAGGAGTTAGACTATTCCATGATTAAAAAAATTTTTTTAATAATAGTAGAATACTTCTTTAGATGAAATTTTATGCAGAATTCTAGAGTAAAACAGAAAAGTAAAGCTAATCTGGCTAAGAGGGTTGGTAGCTCAAACCTGGACCTCTCAGTTTCCCCTTCACCTTCCACATAATGGGCCAAAACCATGGTGTTTTTGAAAGAGGATGTCAAAGCCTGGAGAGCTACACCTAGCAATACTGGGATCAGATATGCCAAATATGTGTTTGTGTGTGTTTAATGTGACCAGATGTAATACCTTTTTCCTAGATCATTAAGTGATACCTATTTAGTGATCAATCACACTAAAAGTAGATTAAATTTCTGATTATCACTGACCTAATTTTGGGGGGTTTTGCTCATTTCATATCTCTCAATTTTATATTCTGGCCTTTCATTACTATACTTGGGGGACAAATCACTAGGAGTAAAAGAAAAAAAAAGGTAGAAAAAAGCTTGGGGTAAAAGAAGGAAAGAAGAATCTTAAGTTTTGCTGTAATAGCTCTCAACAGTTATTAACATCTAAATGATGCTCAGCTACAAGGCTATTACTTTTCATACTATATGTGATAAAAATAGTTCAAAATATAATCATAACTTCACCATTACTGTTGGAACCCAAAACCAAAGTAATTCCTAAAAAATATCATTTGAGAAGCTTGCAATTTTGTTTCCTACTCTTTGAAAAAGATCTGCTGGGAATTTACATCTTGTTTTCTAAAAGGGGGTTAATTCATACCACCATATTGTTTTGTACTTTGTTTCCTTCCCTTTATGGGTTAGAAGAGGTGAGTTGAAATACACATATTAAGCATTCAGTCAGTAAGCTTTGCCTTTAAAGGAACAGTGAAGTGTGGTGTGCTTTAGGTAGCTACGTGACTGACAGGACATCTGTAGGCAACTGAATAGACGTCTTTTTCTAGTACCTTCTTCTTCTTGGGTACTCTCTTCAAAGCTGGAGGATCATTCCAACCATTCTGAGGACCTATAACAGATAATAGAGGGCATTTTCCTTTAGAATCCTGAAAAGAAAACTAAATTGTACCCACCATCTAATACCTTCAAATTCTACCTTCACCCTTGAGATAACTGTCACAAAAGTTTTACCAGCTGAGCTGCCAGTCACTATGCATCCCTGAATTCTCCAACTCATTACCTCTAATAATCACAGGGCCTTGGCTTAGAAAGCAGGATATCTTGACATGATTTCCTTTTAAAGTGAAAGAGCTGTGCTAAATTTAAGGATAGTGATGTTTTTATGTCTATATTGGTATGTAACCTTCAAAGATCAAACAATTCCCTTCTAATAAAGAAAAAAATAAATTACCTAAGTCTGCTAAAAAAAAAAAAAAAGGGCTTCTGATATATTCAACACACACAAAAAGAATAAAAGTAGCAATTTCCTATTTCCCAAAAAAGCAATTCAACATAAATAATTCAGCATACGCAAATCATCTGCATGGCAGAAACACTGTTAAAAAAAAACAAAACAGAGCCCAACTACACAACACTAGTATGTTTTATCACCTTTGTATTAAGAATAACCTATAAAGTAGAAAAAGGCATTCAAACATCTGTGCTAAGATTTTTTTAATGCCACACACACAAAAAAATTCCAGGCTGGCAGCAAATATAAAATGAAACTACTGTCACCTTTAGGAAATTTCCTCCCCCCAAAATCTCCCAAAACCTGTCATCTCAAAGTGAGAAATGAACATCAGTAGCAGAACTCACTAAGGTACTTAATGCCTGTATCTTTAAAGATAAAAGGAATAAGACATGCCAGAAATAGGATAATTACTAAATCACTATAATCATTTTAAATTTTATTAAGTTTTGTGTATGCATATATATAAAAGCAAAAAATTATTCTTTTTTCAATAAATTAAATGTTCTTTCAGTATTTTACTTCTGCTTGTTTTATTGATATCCACAATATTAAATCACAACAAAATTGCTTAGCAAATCAAAGAACATGTCACAGAAATTGTTTTAAAACAAGAGCTTCTAACTACCATGCACTCATTTGCCATGATTTTAAATGTAGAATTAATTTTCTACAAGGTGACTAGGAGCTAGAATGCCAAATGAGCCTCAAAACACTCAAGGGCTAATCACAAAATATTAAACCATATGCTGCTGCTACCTGCTTAACAAATTCTCAAAGTTCTGGTTATATACAGACTAATCATTCAAATCTCTCCCATCACCTTCTTATCTTTCTTATATCTAAGGCAATCTTGGTATAGCCTTGTCTCTGTGTCCACATAAAATAGACAACAGTTCATGATTCAAGATCATTTGTGTCACTATGTTAATTCAATCAGCTCTAAGATTTGATTCAATTAAGAAGCCAAATTTAAAAAAATGATACTGGTCAGATTTAGGATATCATCAGCTTTGACATTCACATGCATAATTGTGAAAGTCCATTCATTAATTATATTCAATGATTCAAAGATTTCCAAAAATATATTCTGTAACTAATTCACCTTCCAACATAGATGCCTGGTCTTGCATAGACTGATCTTCTGTAGACAAAATGTAAAAGTCACTTAAACAGTATTATCATCAGACATTCTAAACTCTACTCATTTTATAATTATTTCTTCTCCCTCCATCAACCCCAAGAAAGAACAAACTAATTTTATAAGGGAATAAAACATACTTTTTAATCAAGTCACGTGAAATGGCTTCTATCTAATTAAGAAAGTAATCAGTTTGTGGACAAAGTTAATTCATTTAACTGTGTCAGATCGAATTAACTCTTAAACACTACTTTTTCCTCTTACTGTGTCAGCTGTCTCTTTTAAGAGAAAATTTTGTTCCTTCCTATTTAAAATAACATTATTTCCCTAATTGTTTGCAGGGATTGTTTTTCTACTATTTGATCAATGAAGCTCATTAGTATCATGGTGGGGGGAAGGCAGAGAGCACTAAAATATTACAACTGTGTCCATTTTAGTATTATTTAAAGCTGTGAATCCAAATCAGCTGAGGATCTTGTGAAAATGCAGATTCTAATTCACTAGGTATAGAGTATGGCCTGAGATTCTACTGTTTCCGCTAGCTCAGCTAGCTGGCCGGTAATGCCAATGCTGGTGGTCCAAATCCTTTTTAAGTAGCAAGATTCTAAAGAGAAATGGGAGGATTTCTACATTGTTGTGTAGACTTCAGCACTACATTGTTAAAGATAATTTAAGTATGTTAGACCATCTTTAACAAGGAGGTGCTACTTTACTGCTGGATTTGGGAGGCCCCAAGGGTCTACATTCTGGAGGAATTCATTTCTGAATATAAGCATAAATGTGAACAGGCCCAGTAAATACATAACCATCTTATATGGTCTTTTCTGTAAGAATATACAGATTTGCAGACTGTTTAGCGCAAGTCTTCCAGGAACTGCTACTTCTCTTAAAAGAACTGAAGTTTCTGGCAGCGGACAAGAGGAAAGAAGGCTGAAAACTAATTCAGCAATTCCAAAATTGTCAGATATTCAAGACTGGGCCAGGCCCAGCATCCTGTCAAAAGCATGCAGTGTAGGTACATCATATGCACATACAACTTACAGGAATTCAACTATCTTCACTTGGAGAGAGAGGAATCAAGAGAATACAGCATTAACTGGTGAGTTCAATTCAGTCTGAGCTTTACTCAAGAAGCACATGCCCCAGAGAAACTGTGAGGTGGGAGAGAGAATCCTACAGTTTGAAATTTCACTGTATGGAGCTTAAGGATAGTTCTTTTTCACACAATATGGCTCCTAACCACAAGCCAACTTTTTCATCCAGGGCTTAACTGAAGAAAGGGGTGATCAAGGATAACTGGCCATAAGCGATTTCTTATTTTTGTCTTAAATGATGGCTTTACAATTTAACTCCCCATGCAAGATATGACCTCACAGCACTACAGTTAATAAATTCCTGGGAGTCACTGTGTGTGCATTATAAAAGAGGACAGACCTGATTTGCAACTACTCATGTAGTCTCTAGCACCAGACTTCAGCTTCTGGGCTGAGGGGGACAATATACAGTGCATCCCCCAGGTTCTGCATCTGCAGATTCAACCAACCGAGGATCAAAAACATTCAGGAAAGAAAAAAATCCACAAAGTTCCCAAAAGCAAAACTTGAATTTGCTGCAAGTATTTACACTGTATTAGGTATTTATTAGCAATCTAGAGATAAAAGTATATGTGCATAGGTTATATGCAAACACTACGTAAGCCACATTTTATAAAGGACTTGAGCATCCTCGGATTTTGGTATGAGGGGGAGGGGAAGTCGACTGTATTGAAAACCTAAAATTACTAGAAATACTCTGGCCTTGATCCTTCTATTCAGGGGACAGTCTCGACAACGTGCTTCCTCCCCAGCCCTATGAGATGCAGGAGCAGAAGGTGAGACCAGTTTTTCCGCTAACCTCTCATGACAGTGATCCTAGCCTTGGCTATTAAAGCCTGAGAGGATATCCTGACTTCACCAACTATTAGCAGCACAAAAAAGAATGTGGAACAATTTCATATGACCCTTTGGTAGGATGACACCAAAGTTATTATGAGATCAAATTAAACTGAAAGTTAGGAGTGAAACCGAATGTAATAAGAAACAAAAAGATTTTCTACAGGAACATATAGCCAGTTGAGGGTGGGCCTCTGTTGACTTGAAAGTGACCACTGTACAATAAAGTTCCCACCAAAATATATGCCTAACTGGACCCTCCTAACCTCAAACCATGCAATATATTTACCAATATGTTTTATTTCAACCCAGAGAATCCTTGTTCAAATCTATTATCAATTTAACACAGTTTTATCTTAACTATAATTCTAACCCCTCAATCGTTTTGCTTTTATATCTTTAAATTGTTTAAATATGACTTTTTAAAAACACAATTAAATTGACCTCTACTTTATAGAGACACACATTAATAGCAGCACTAGGTAAAGCAAGCTGAATGAAGAACATGAACAGCTATAGGAGACAGTATTATGAAGGTTCATTATAGATGTGCACAGACTAATCTTGGACATAATTCTCTCATAATCTTTTTTACCTTTTCAAAAAACTTAAAAAATTAGGCATAAATCTCTTTCTTACTCTCTTCTTAAACATCACATCATTTTAAAGGGCACTGAAAAATGGTTTATAGTGTAACATTAAGGAAAGTAGTAAAATGTAAATTGTGAGTGTATGTGGGAGTTCTCTCAATTCTTTAAAAATGCACATATACAATAAGATATTACTATCTTCACACCCACTAGAATGGCTAGAATAAAAAGAAAAAAGCAGAAAACAACAAGTGCTGGTGTGGATGTGGAGAAACTGGACCCCGATGCATTGCTGCTGAAAATGTAACACAGTGCCACCACTGTGGAAAACAGTATGGTGGTTTCTCAAAAAATTAAACACTGAATTACTATTTGATCCAGTAATTTCACTTCTGGGTATATACCCAAAAGAACTGAAACCAGGGACTTGAACAGATATTTGTATACTTATGCTCACAGCAGCATTATTCATGATAGCCAAATGCCCATGTGCAGATTAATGGATAAACAAAATGTGGTATATACACACTGTGGAATATTATTCAGCTTTAAAAAGGAAATTCTGATACATGCTATGTATGGATGAATGGATGAATCTTAAAGACAGTGAAACAACCGGTTACAAGCAGACTAACTGTATAACTACTTATATGAGGTACCTAAAATACATACAGAGAGACAGAAAGTAGAACAGTGATTACCAGGGGATAGGGAAAATGGGGAGCTATTAATGGCTATAATTTCAGCATGGGATGATAAGAAAGTTCTGTAGTTAGTGGTGATGATTGTACAATAATGTAAATGCACTTGATGTCACTTAAAAATGATGAAAACGGTAAATTTTATGTTATGTATATTCTACATTATAAAAATTTTAATACATGCATACATACATATATGTGTGCATATATGTGTATGAAGGGAATAAATACACCTAAATTATTAGTGGTTATATATGGGTGGCAGATAATTACAGATAATTTTAATTTTATTCTTTATACTATTTGAGGTCTTTCAAAATCTTACAGTAAAAAATAAATAAAAATCAAGGGAAAATTAACTTAAAAACTAAATATGGCATGTCACTGGATACTGGAGACCCTTATCCACCTTAGTGTAGGGATTAGTCCTCCACATGGTCCTTAGGGAAGGAACAGAGAACTGCTTGATCTTACACACAGCAGTGGACTGCTACCATCCTTACTTGAGTCTCACTTCTCACTGGGAACCTTTGCAAGTACTCTCGCAGGAACATGGTGGTAGGATCTACACACTGGCTGAGATACTTTCTTTCTCAGTGGATTCACAGAAAAATGTTAGTGCCAACGATATGGTGGCTTTTGGCTAGAGGATAATATGAGACAGAAAGAATACAGCATCCTTGTTAATCATATCCCTCCCCCTCCCCCCTGTAAGCCTAGCATGTCACCTTTTAAGAGGTCATACAATTAAAATTTAGAAAGAATGAATACTTGAGGGCATTTTCCAATTACACAAGGTAAAACAGAATTATCCAAAGAAAAGTAAGGAAGGCTATCATGCTCCTTTCTTTTGTTTAAAAGGTTAAAAACCGGGTACTTATAACTTGACTAAAGAATGTTTATGAAAATTAAAAACAAATTTTTTTTCAGCACACTGTTTCATGAAAACATGCAATATTTTGCCCCTTCAAGACTCTCTTATGTGAAGGAGCACAAGACTATATACCTAAATTAAATTTTTCATTGTTTAACAAAATCAATACTATTTACACAAAGACGGCTTCATGACAGCTTGTCATTTTATCTGAAAATTTTCTTGGGCCTTCATATTTGAAAGGGCTCTCCCTTAGTAACAAGTATACATTAAACCAGGGCAAAAAAAAAAAGACAAGCAGTATCTTTTACTTATCCTAGACAGTAAAACTAGGAAAACTTCCTGCTTTTTGTGCTGCCACCACTGAAACAATGTTACACTATACTAACTTAGGCTGTTACCACTTTATATCTAGAACTAGGAGACAAACTGTTTTCCTTGCCTCTGATTCTGCCACACTACCCACAACCTATTTTGTAGGACCATTTCCAGATTAACTTCCCTAAAGTACCATTTTCACCATGTCTCTCAGTAGTTCAAACTCTTCCACTGATAGGAATATGAGGGGAATAGGATAAGCTTAGGCAGAAGAAACACCCAATTAGGAAAATTTATGGGCCCAGTTGTATATATTTCATGTATCTTAGAATTTATGACCCTTTCTCCTAATCACACAAACTGAACCCAGTGATGGTTAGCAGGTGCAGGGAGGCATTCACTGAACTTTAAAGCTCTTACTTTAAAGCTCTTTGGTGATTATCTAAATGCTTGTGAAACTTGCAAAGAGAAATTCTGAATCTTGTGAGCTAATTAACTTCTCTTTTTAGGGCATCTAAGACACACATGTACACCCCTTCGGGGGTCTCTCCACCCTGTTCTGGTGTCTGTGCCAGAAGCTGTCTCTCCTGCTGTCTGTGCCAGAAGCTATTGTACTCTTTCTCTAACTGCTCTCTAATAAACTGTTGCTTTTTACTTAAACCTGAGCAATGACTTGTTATTGATCCCGAGGAGAAATTCTTTTCCTCCGGAGATCAGGGATTCCTTCCCCTAGACGGATTTCACGGACATCACCACTAGAAATTTTTTTCCTTACTATACAGATGAAGTATACATTTGTTACTCTGACATTTAATGTTTTCCAAAATCTGGCAAAATACAAATTTTATGTTTCAACTTACAACAAAGCTTGTGCGGCTCACTAGAAATGTACTGTACTTTTCTGCCTTCCTACCTCTGTCTGGAATAATTCTGATTATAGAATGAACAGGTACTCATTAAGAATTTACTGAATGAATGTTTTGATTATTGCAACATGAGTTTTTTTGAGCAGTGGGCACATAATTTTGTGGTTCACTAATAGAGGGCTTGAAAATCCCAGTGTCTATCAAGAATCCACTGGACAAGTGGAATTTCCAACTCCTACAGAAAACCACAATATAATAATCTAAGACAAAGACAAAACTTTTAGTCACAATGATCTGTATAACCTAAGCAAATTTTTCAGGAAATCAAAAAATTAAATAAGGTAAAGCTCTAATTGTTAATTAAAATATAGGGACTACTAACATGCAAGAGGTAACAAAGCAGCTAGCTTAGTGCATGCTGAGTATCGAAAAATGTATGGCTTCTTCTTCCTATTAGTTACTCTGCTTCTCAGCCAGGTTAGAACACTGCTACCCTGGACATAAGCCAAGGCTTTATTATATGGCCAAATGCTCTTTAGCTCAAGGAGGAAAAAAATTCCTATGCAAATATTTAACTTAGATGATGAAGTAACAAATGCTTAAAACAGTGATGCTAAATGTTTCTGGAATTCTAACACTGATAGCTATTTCTACCCCTTCCATTAGGACTAGACTTTCTGGTAAAGAAGAATGAACATGGGCTCTGAGTTGTATCTCAGTTGTATCAAATCCTGGGGACTAACACCAAGTAATCATGAGAACAGTAACCCTAGGAACCTCAAGCTTCCTTATGTCAATTAAAAAAAAAAGTTATTCCTAGTTCTCATGGTTATGAGAAATAAGAAAATATATGGCAAGCGCTGGTACATGTCCAATGTATGTTCAAAAAATGATAATTCACTTCCCTACTTCCCTGCACCATTTTCTTATGTGGGGATTACCTGAATCCATCTTTCACTCAAGCTGTTATCCAACTATTCAGAATACATACTGTTTTCACTCATCCAGGTTTTAAATGGTAATTTTTTGAACTCTATAACTCCCTAAATATCAACCTACTGAATTATCTGTATTGAAAATTATATAAATTTTGTTTGTGCAGTAAAGGGTGACACATATTGTGTGTGATTTTTGGTACTTAGGACTTTAATATTGTATCAAAGAAGACAGAAGCAGACAGTGTATAATTCTGGATTCATAAGACTTCAAGAAAAAAAATACTTCCTCAATAAATCCTTTTTTACGATCAGTGTTTGCAGTTATTAAAGCTACCGCTTAGCAGATGAAAAATATATACTGGACTTCCAGAAGCAACTTTAGTATTAGAAAGTAAGACTCACTCCTGTTTTGCCCCTTTAGTTTAAAACCATCAATTATAATCTGAAAGAGAAACTATTTTCAAACATCAAAAGTCACAGAGCTCTAATTTTGAGTGAGGTTTTGTGTAATCCCAGCTAACTATGCATCATTGTCCCTAAATGCTTTCAATGTATTAATGCATTCAATCTCTTCATAAGCTTAGGAGTACATACTATTATTATTATGAGGAAACTGAGGCTTAAAGTTAAGTAACTTATTCAAGATCACATAACTAGAAAAGAGTGAAGCTGGGATACAAACACAGGAAGTCTGACTCCAAAGCCTGCATCCTTTACTATGTTAGTGGTTCTTTCCCTAATTCATTGGCCTCTTTTTATAATACATTTTTGAGGCCCCTTTTACAATCATACCGTGAAAATCAGGTAATATTACCTACTCATAAAAAATTAATATAATGTTTTAATTATAACATGAGAGAATTTATCAAATGTGTATTTTATTGTAAAAATAATTTTAAATTAAGATTTTAATTAGAAAATTTCACTACCAACAACAACAAAAATGCCTAGAAATTTCCAAAATGTTTGCGAGGGTAGAATGGTCCTAATGGAGAATCACTGCACTACTATATACTGACTTTCTGCTGTCTTAGAGATTCTCTCTGTCAGAGCTGCATTCTTTCACTTTTTTTCCTTCAATATACATGTCAAGATCCTTCTTCACCTTTACAAACATAATTACAAAATTTGTACAACCTCATTAAGACCCTGGGTTAATTAATCTCTATGAATGAATTTAAGACACAAATAATTTTAAAAATTGAAAATTCAGGAAGAACACAAGCATAGTTTTACCTGTAAAGAAATCAGTGTCAATTAAACCTAGTTCTAACCACCACTTATTTTGCCAACTAATTTCTTACCACTTATTTTAAATTCAATGGCAGATTATACACTCTTACCCTTTTAAAGCTCTAAAGCTTTCCTCATTGAGCAAGTAAAGTTCATTATGGGGAAATCACACTTTCAGAAATAGTTTTAGAATTTGTTACAAAATTAAATCAATCCCTCACATTACTCAGTTTACAGTTAGAAATAATTCCCCTCCATCCACCCATGTGCTCACGAAAAAATAAAGGAGGCAGCCAAACCAAATCCCTTTCAAGCGCAGACCTGTTCTTTGGGATGCAGGCAGCTCACTGGCAGCAGGCAGTGTACCTGTTGTTCCAGGAGGCAGTGCATAAGCTGAAGATGATGGTGGAGCTCCTGGTCCGCCATGCTGGAAGGATGCTCCAGAGGAAGGGGGAGGAGGGAAAGAGGCAGTAGGGCTGGAGGTAGGTGGAGAGGCCTGGTGCTGTGCTGTGTACAGCTGAGTCGGCCCAGAATAGGAAGGAGCAGAAGATATGTAAGGGGTGTTAGGGTAAGCGTTTGAAGCAGAAGGAGCAACAGGCTGCTGAGGTCGATACAATGCTGACCCCCCTGTTCCGAAGGTATACTGCTGGGCTTGTTGATAAGCTACACCAAGGAGAAGAAACAGAAATTTAATTAGTTACAAATTTATTCAGACAGAAACAGAAAACCAAAGTTATCTCATTCTATGGAAACTATTTTCAATTCTAATAACAGTAAGTTACAACCAAACATTACCCACTTAAAATATGTTTTGCTTTTGATAGTCTGGATGCCCTAACTAAAGTCGTTGGATTCAATATTTGAACCCTGCCATCTCCAGACTGCTGCTAGCTATGAAAATCTTTGAATCATCACACCCGAGAACTTCGAAAGACTGACCCTTTTCTGAGCCTTCCTGTTCCTGTGAAAAGACTGCAGTGGCACCTACTAGCCACCAGATGGAGCGACGCAGGAATGACACATCCAAAGCACTCCCCTTTACAGTAAAAGTAAGGGAGCTTGGTGATCTCTCCCACAATAACAACTGCAGGGTGAGCACTATTGTTCTGAATTAGATACCTTCTCCAACAGCTAGCAAAATCATCAGCTACTCATATTCTGGGTGTGAGCACAGTCCCAGATTAATAGGCAACTCTGTATGATCCCTGACAATTATTATATTTCTCACAGTGTACAAAGTTGGTTAGTAAGCAATCAGGCAGCCAACTAATGTTTTAATGCAAAGACTTGAACCCAGATACCATTACCTTTTGTATGACCTCTACAGAGAGAATCTAAAAGCTGTATCAAATTTGTATTTATGTTAAGTAAGAACATCCATCTTATTAGCCCAGAATATGCTCGTTAAGATTAGCTCTTGTTTTATAGTAGCTGTTCAGTCATATAATTTTCCCCTTTGAGATTTTCATTTCTGCTTATTTTAAATTTTAAAATAGTGGTGATGTTTTACTTTCCAAGTGTAAATCGTTTCTTAAAAAAAATGAACACCAACAGGGGAAATTTCATTATTATACATTTGTCAAAATTCACAGAATGTCCAATACCAAGAGGGAACCCTAAAGTAAACTTTGAGCGATAATGATGTGTCAGTATAGGCTCACTGACTGTAACAAACGGACCACCGTGCTGTACCATGTCTGTGGTGGGGGAGGTTGTGCCTGCAGGCAAGAAGTATACTGAAACTTCAAGTACTTTCCACTCAATTTTGTTGTGAACCTAAAACTGCTCTAAAAAACAGTCTATTTCTTAAAAAAAAAAAAAGTCCCTCAGATCCATTTTTCAAAAATGGTTTGCATTATCTTGCCTAAAGGAAAAGAATATGTACCAAATAATTTCTAAAATTCTATTTTTTTAAATACCAAAATCATGGGACAACTGACTCTCTTTAACAGGCTCAGGAACAGGAGCCAACTGTTCTGAATGGACTGACATAGGGGCTATTTCCTAGCATGTTGATTCAGGATGACTCCCTGGAAAACCATGTTTCTCTATAGCAAGGATTCGAGTCCTACACAGAATGGTTCTTTCTTGTTAAAACTGATTTGATCATGGCTTTGGAGCTTCAAAGTAAACAGTTACTACTCTAGATAAGACATGCTGCTATGACAGGACTTCAGGGTCACACTACTTACGCTGTGGCTGTGGATAAGGTGGCACCTGGGTGTGCATATGACCTGGAGATGTGGGAAGCTGAGCTGCGGCAACATTTGGATTAACATTCCCATGCATTACGAAGCCTGGAGGTGGAGGATTTTCTCCCTAGAAAATGAGAATATGGTAAAAAGGAGGCTTACATTTGGAACCAAGAATCTTACCAGATGGATTTATAATCTCTAAATGGAATTAAAAAAGAAAAAAGAACTTTGTGTAAAAAAATTGCATTTTGTGCATACTATCTTCTTCAGAACACATTTTCTGAGCAATACACTCTGTGTGATTTAAGGATTAGACAGGTCCAAAGTAAAAATAGCAGTGAACGGCAAGAGATGCTAACAGCCTCATAAAATAGTATCTATGATATTTATAATAAGTCACTAGAATTTTCCATCTCTACTAAATTCCTCTGCAACTAATGCTTTGGAAATATAAGTATAACTGCCACAAGGGAATTTTTCCTTCTCTGCAATGCTCAAAAAAAATAAAATAAAAAAGGGAAGAAAAAGAAAAGAAAAAGTCTCCAGTGAAATCAGATTTAAACCATTGATAGAACCTGGGTTGATGTTTTTCTAGTTCAAGTCAATTTAGAACTGCAAAAGAAGAGGAGAGTGAGAAGAAAATAATTGTGCTAAACACTGCTTCTTGCATCCTAAAAGCACTAAAATGCAATAAGCAGACAGACAGATGGGGGGAGGGGAACTTAAGGGAGGGGGGTAGAGGATATATAACTATATATTTAGGTGAGCAGAATTCTGCTCAAAGAGGAATAATGAAGGATATACCTGTGTATCAGAGGGAGAGGCTGCAGGTGGATGGCTGGGAAGGGCGGTAGGAGTTTTGTTACTCCAGGTAGTGACAGTGGGGGCAATTCTAACCTGAATTGAACAAAGAAATACCAATCACAGAACATAAAAAACGAAAATGTTAAAAGAAGAAAAAAAAACCCAAAAGGCATTAGTAGCCAGATGCAAAGCAAGAAATAAGAGCAGCAAGGTAGCATACATTAGTCAGGCAATTGCTTTCAAAGGTAGCTGGGATTCCAAAAGAAAAACACACATTCACAACAGAACAGGTGGAGGAGGCAGCAGAAAAATCAATACGAAAACTAAATCAAAGCACAAAGAACAAGGTCGCTCAAGTGTCAAGAGTAAGTGGGACAAGGTAAGTTCTGTAAGTAGGAAAGAAAGAAGACATTCGGAGCGGGGGCGGGGGAGGTAATTGAGTAAAAAAGTGATTTTTGAAGCACTAACTGTATTCATGCTACTATTAGATCTGTAAACATACTGCCATAAGCTCCCTTTCCCGGATTTGATTAGAGCCACAAAAATCATGTTAGTTCTGTATGAGGCTTAGAATATACAATCAGAGAATATTAAAGATCATCCAATCTAATCCCCACCCTTTACCACTGAGAAAACCAAGGCCCAGAGAAATGAAGGGGCTGGCCGAGGTCCAAACAACTTGTTGGTAATGGAGCTAGGACTGATTCTAGATCTGCTGATTCCCAGGGCAGTGTTTGCTAGACTACACCATGTTGCTTACCCCGGAGTCCAGAGGTTTTCAAAAAGAAATTTTTAAAGCCATCAAAATATTTTTTGTCAGGTAAATCTTTGCAGAAACTCTATCATATAAACAATTAATAGCAAAGATGTGCTGGTCACAGTAGGAACAGAACTTCTATTGAGCTGGCTTCCCTTTCATCCCTTTACTCCTGTGTGTAAACATGCCTTTAAAACCACAAGCCACTGTCCTCATTCAGCATATCATAAACTTTACTCAATAAAATCACTGCTTAATTTATGACTGAATTTGTCTTCCTTTTCTTAAAGTATGAGACTGCTAAGTCAAAGTATAACAAAAGTCTTTTAAGGTTTTCACATTTTCCCATAAAGACAGATAAACCCAAGGACATAAGGAATAAATATTCCCTTCTCCCGATGTAGAGAATGCCTTACTTCAGTGCCCTGAGGCAGCAAGGTCAACTCTAGGTGCTTAGTTTAGGAGTTCTAATCCTGTTAACAATAACTAGCCATGCTGACAAATTCAAGCTCTATGTCTTAAGACTCTGGTTAGTTGCTTGATTTCTCCACCTCTCAGTTTCCCAGCCATCACCTGATTTGCCCTACCTGTGTCACAGACTTTCTAAGTCCAGCAACAGGAGTAGGGAAGAATTTAATGTTTTGTTTACTAATATACCCTCAACACGGAGAATAAAGACAGGCCCTTAAATTCGTATTTGTCAAATGAATGAAAAAACAAAACAGAGAGTTAGTATAGTTATAATTATAATCAAGTGTAATCTATCCTGATTAAGAACTAATCAAAAGCATAATTGACAAATGAGCACGAATCTTTTTTTTTTTTTTAGTTTTTCCTGGTTTTATGCTTACTTTTGCTACAACAAAATATAAAAATGACCCCATTAATTCTATCAGCAATTTGTTCTACTTTAAAATGGCCAGAGTACCTACTTTGTTATCAATCAAGACTATTACTTACAAAAATACACTTTTTATTTAAGAACATGAAAGTTATCTGCTGGTCTGGAAATAAAAGTTTCTACATGAAACAGTAAAAGACAATAAGAGGCCACATTTTATGCCACTAACCATTAGGTAATTTTAATTTAATAAAGTACTTAGTTAATAAAAAGTATTTAATCATCTTTACATTCCCCATGACCTATATATAACTTCATAAACTTTTGGCCACTCACTTTTCTCTAATACACAAGTTGTCCAAAAAAACGTCTGCATTCTGGATACTCTTTTTTGTGCTGATACAGAAGACATAGTTAAAACCACACTAATCACTCAGAAGATAATACTTAAAAACATGTAAAAAAATTAACCAAATCACCCACAAAACTGTTCCCACTACTTTACTTACAGTTTGTTAGATGAATCAAACTGTAAAAATTCTAAGAACAGATGTACATGTGCATAAGTTTGAATGATGGAGAAATAAAAAGAAATCTCCCTAGAGAGCTTAATTTTACCTAATTTGTAAATTATTTGACTACATTAAAAGGATAATTTTAAAAAGCAGATCATAAATGCTACTTTCAAGAACAGAAAAACTATAACCATTAAAATAATATGTTGCCTAGCTTTATCACACAACTCTTACCCAAAAAACGAAAACCAACAATTTGAAATATGTAAATATCCCTACTTCATCTGGACTATATCACTCACGTGGGGATAATATTGTTGAGCTGGAACTCTTGGCATCTGTGTGTGGCCAGCAACTGGTCCAGGCCTGCCCTTGGGCAGCTGCTGCCTCTTGTAAGGAATTTTAGGTGACTCCTGTTGTCCTGGTGCTGGATCTCCTTGTGCTCTACAAAGTCTGTCACGAAGCTGCACAATATTTGTCTATAAGAAGCAATGGAAGAAAGCAAAGCAAACTGTTAAGAGTTCACTCAACCATACATGACAGCATGTTGATCTTCTTAAAGTAAGCTTGATCATTCATATGATTTTTATTCATATACAATAGACCCTGGCACATTAGGGTTTGATACGAAGATTTCTAATACTCAAGACTCACACCAAAAGTCCATTATATATAGCGCAACCTGTAATTTAACTGAGGCAGGGATCTGAATTATGCCCACCACATGATAGTATGCAAGATCAATGTCATTATCATCACTGCTCTTTTGTTGTTTTTCTTACAGTTGAGTAATACTCATGAATCACAAAAGCAGTTGAACAAATACAACTTTGTTTCTCTGTAGGGAAAAAAGGCTCCAAAAGAGAATCAACTAGTAAAGACAGTGATGGAAGAAAATGGTGATCTATGAAAGAGATGAAAATTAATAAAAAAAGAGATGCTTGAAATAAAAGAGAAAGATGTCAAACTTAGGGTAGCTCACACAGATCTACAATTATATAGATCTATAGTGACTATGAGTTGACCATATACATGTTCTAGTTATTAACAAACAACAACAAAAAAGCAATGTGTTAAAATGTTCCAGTAAGAATTCATTTAATATCTATAAAAATTATACATTTCTCAAAAACTGGTACAAGAGTATAAAGCAATTATATTCCAATTAAAAAAATATACATTTCTATAAATTCATTAAAGGTTTAAAGACATCATTTAAACTTTGTAGGTATACTTAGGTAAACTTGCCTTTTATGGAGGGGAACTATATACTATAATGATATCACAAAGTCTCAGGAAATATTCCCCCAGAAAATACTAAGGGTACACTAAGATATATAGGAGGAAGTAACAATCAAAATTATAATTTTTGCATAAAGAAATGTTCTTTAAAATTCCGAAGAAGAGCGTGAAGAAAATGTATAGAAAAATGTACGTGATTATAAACAGTATTAAAAATAAAGTTTAATTCTCAGGCTGGAAGATCTACAGGTCTTACAGTACACTAGTCTTAAGATAAAGGGTCTTACACCTCAATATAATAATGAGACTTTATTAAGTAAAAAATCCTATAAAACTATTATACCAAAGTCATTATAAAGATAAAGACTTAGTTTCTATTCTACTTAATATTTTCATTAACAATTTAGAAAGACGTGAGCTGGATCCTACATGTAAGTGTATATAAAACCAACTAGAGAGTCATACCTCCACAGTCCTGGAACACAGATGTAAGTATTTTTACTCAATGAAATTACTCAATGAAATTTATTGATAATTCCCTAGAACAGACAAAATACTGAAAACAATTAACTAAAAAACTGCATCAAAGACAGAATAGGGTTTAGAATAAAAAGTATAGAGATAAGAAAATGCTCAAAATTAAGCTCTAGCAGTAACACAATGCAGACAGAAATATCCTACTTGCGGAAAATCTTCCTCACTCCCCATCCCAGCTTCTGCCCATGCTCTACTATTGGGTTTAGATTTCCATCTTCTGTGCTCCCACTACCTCTATCATTGTCCTTATCACTGTGGAATCCCATGCATACTTCTGTTGTCATTTAGAGTTTGGAAACTCCCTCAGGGAAAGGATCTTGGCAATCTTATTCATCACTACATATTCAGTCACTTATTGAATTGAAACAAATATCATGAAAAAGCCTGAGTTTTACTGCACACCAAATAAGGGCACTAAATTGGGAATGTAATGTAGTTCTCCCTGCCTTGAATACTTTAAAAATATACTCACAGACAGCATCAGACTGAAACGGCATACAGAAAGAATGACTTTGTTAATACCTGGGGTGTCATTTGTGGGGATTTTAAAATCACAACCCCAATTTGTTTGATTACGTATTAACATTTATAGCTTTTCAAGCTCTGAAGATACCTACAAAGAATCTTGTGGACAGAATCAGCATTTGGTTTAAGAAACAAAAAGCTGGTACTTTTCCTATTTATTCCCCTCAAATACTATGCCCTTCAGTACAAAGGGAAGAGCATTCTATTCCTCTCTGACACAGCCTGGATACACTTAAAATTATCCTTGAACACTTGTCAATAATATTCGCCTATAGTTAGGTGACAGAAATTCAACTGCTCCAAATCATTCCACCTACCAGTATATTTATATTTCATACTAAGTGCTATCTTACTGAATTCACCTTACTCATACATTAAAAGAAGAAAAATGGCCAGTTCGAATTACCTGGTTGGTGTTATCAGGAAGAAAAGCCAAGGCTGCAGCAATACTGCCCTGGGCTGCCAACAAATTGGCATATTGACTCATCTTCTCAGCCAAAAGAACTCCTACAGCATTTGTGTCCATGGCTTGGGTGAGTTGTACAGCTTTTCGCAGGATGACAACTTTCTCAATCAGATCCTAAATGCAAAAAAGAAAGAAGAGTAAAGGAGAAACAGACAATGATATCAAGATGTGTACTGAGAAGAAGCAGAAAGAGATAAGGAGTTACTAAGATTTCCAAAGCCTACCAAAAGTACAGTACTATTATTACCAATATTAAAAAGGTCTGGAAGAGCTGACCACCATTTAGGTAACTGAAAAAGCAAAGAGGAAGGTCTTCTACTCATGGTTAAAGCACAGATTACCATCTTCTCCCAAACATCCTTAAACTGCCAGATACTTGCCTCCTGAGCTAAAACAGGCTACACAAAGTGAACATGACAGGCTGATGTTTGAAGGCAGAAACTGGGTTCCAGCAGGTATAAGAAGAAATACTACGCTATATATAAGAATAGTACTACTATGAGGTGACCTCCAAACAGGCTTAGTATTTCAACTCAAAGTTTCTCATATTGCTCTTCAATACCTACTCTTTCAACACCAGAGAGCTACGCTGCAGGTATAAAGTACAAGAATATCCCATCTGCCCTTCGTAAATACACTAATCCAGAAGTGTGAAACAAGTATGTTTTCTCTCAGAAAAACTTTGAAGGGAAAACCTTGATTCCTACAAGACTTTTGGTTTCAGTAGTGATTTTTAAAGCAACAACCCTACTGAGAAAATTGCTTTGCAGAGACAAAAAGAAATATTAGACTGAAATTTCTTGAGACACTGCTGACTAAATGCTCAAGGAAAAAAAAATCTAAATAATATTGTTACTCAGCGCCTGAGAATAGTCCCCACATTTTTTACTTCCTCTGTTGCCCGTGTATTAGTGCTACATGGGATTCCATTACCTCTTACTTCCATTTTCCCCGAACCATGAAGACTGTTTATCACTACTGGGGATTCCTCCCATTCCTTACCCCATATTATTTCTTTGCCCAAGGCAGACAGGATCACTGGAGGCAGAGAAAGGAGCGTGAGGAAAAGAGGTAAACTCTGTTTTCATGCTCTTGCCACCTACTTCCCTCAATAACTACCATATCACAACTTTGCTCTCACAAACAGTTGCATTCCCATTTTACTATCCCATCATCTCAAACTCTGCCTCTCCAAATGTAGCAATAAATACACATAATTATCCAGTAAAAGAACTTCTAAAACATAATTAAGTAGGGTGAAAGCAGTGAACTCCTGGAACAAATCAATCTCTAGACTATAAGTTGGGTGAAAGACAATATTAGAAAGGAAGCACCTTTTGCTTCAAAGATACTAACCTGAAGGGACAAAGGATTGCTTCCATCTTGAGCTTTAGTCCAACATGCAACTAGTTTCTCTACATTCCCTGCACAAATATAGCAAAGACATGCCTGAGTCTGCAGGAGGCTATCACCTTCACTTTCAAGCCTGGTTCCCAAAAGATCTATAGATCAAGAGGAAAACAAATAAGATTATACATAATGCAATCTGTGTATGAGGTCATGAGCAGCCCAAAAATATTTTCAGAGGTGTGGATCAAGCTTCATAACCAATGAGTAGCAGGCAGAAATAAAATCACTGTCATGTAAATGTTCAGTAAATATTTATTTGTTAAATGAGCGGAAGTGTGTGACAAACTGTATATAATAAGCAATTTCACAAGATTCTATAGTTAGCTGTAGAATGGATTCCTATTCATTATATTAGAAAAAATTAAAAGTGGGAACAATACTTGAACAGAAAATCCTAATGAACATTTAATTGCATTTTATCATGTCAGATGCTTTTGTAAGCAGTGGACTAAAATATGGTACAATTGGACTAAACATCAATGATAACTAGGACTACTCATTTATGATAATAAAGTTAATATCTTACAATTTTTATATTCTCATAATACTCTCAAGGTTGTTCATTTTTTTACTAGCAGCCTAAAGCTTCTGTTCTTGTATATAATGAATATTATTCCTTAGTCATCAGTTCAGTTATGGCCTTTAATGGTAATTTCTACTCAAATGTTAATAATTATTAATTTTATCAAGCTAACATTTATTGAGAGCTATGTGCCATTTTACATACAAATAGACTAAAACTTGGAAATTAATTTTTCCAAGGTCATATGACTAGTAAGTGTCAAAAGCAAGAGTCTCAGTTTGGTCTGCCTGAAACAAAAATCATTACATAATGTCATTAAAAAAAATGACTAATAGGTATGGAGAAGCAACATAATAATTCTGGAAAAGCATTCAAATGAGAACTTTGTTTTCTTATCTGGTTTACAAAAATTTCTAAATAAAATCTTTCATTAATTTCATTTACAATATACCATGTCATATACGTAATATAAAAATAAAGCTCATTTTCTTACCACAAAGGGCGGAAAATTCCTCTGGTTTAGCATAAGTCAATACTGCAACTAAAGCCTCTCTCCAATTTTTAAGATCACAAGACTCAACAATGTCTTTCCAGTTCTTCATCACCACTGCAGTAATTAGCTTGGGAAAGGAAAACAAAGGGAGAATTAAAAGCCTTTGGTATATTAATAAAAATTAACTCTGGTTAATCAATCATATCTTTCAAAACTACTATTCACAGTATTTCATGCAAAATTAAAGTAGAAGCAAAGTGAAGTATATCCTTAAACCAACTGACATAAAAGATATTATTTTCCTCAAAAAAAAAAATCATACTAACATATCTTATAAAATGCTGAGAAGGAAAAGTAAAGGATGTTACCAAAACATTTAATAGGAAGACATGACTTGGTCTGATGGATCAGAAAAAGCTTTCTGAACATACAGACATTTAAGATATGAAGTCAGAATTAATCTCATCAAGAAGGAAAAAACATTCCTGGCCAAGGGAACACTAGGGGCAAAGTCCTGGGAGAGAAAGGCACAAGGAGTGAAAGGAACTGAAAGGCAGCCAGTGTGGCTAAAAGATAACAGGGGAGGAAGTGACACATGACAAGGCTGGGGAGACTGACAGCGACCAAAGCTGATGGGACTGAACACTGTGACAACTTTTATGGGAAGAAATTTAATATCATCAAATGGGGGCTTAAAAATGTATAGACCCTCTGCACCAGAAATTCCCTTCCTAGGACTAAAGCCTCATCAAACAATTAGAAATTCACAAATGTTTAGGCACAACAAGAATGTTTACCTCTATCTTAACTATATTAGAAAAATATTAGAAAATACCTAAACATCCCAAAATAAGGGAAATAATATATCCCTACTATAGAATATTATAGAGCAATTAAAATTTTTTGTAAGAATCTTTAATGATAAGGGAAAATGATTAAATATAAGTGACAATATCTATACATAAAACCACAAACATATATACCTGTATAATCCTGATTCTGTTTTTAAAAATTCTACAAATACATAGAAAGAGATAAAAAGGATATGTACCAATCTGATAGAAGAGTTAGGGGGTATTAAAATTTTTATCTTTAATATTTTCTATGTTCTAACTTTTCTACAATAAAAATATGAAAGGCATTTTTCATTAAAAAAATATATATAAACAACAAAAACTGGGATAATCATACCAAGATATCAACAATAACTATTTCTGGGTCAAGGAATTACAGGTGGGTTTTTTGGTTCTTTACTGTTTTCTGCATCTCAATTATCTATAATAAGAGTGCTTTGCTTTTATAAACAAATGCTATTATTTATTTATTTTTAAAATAACATACCCTGGTAATTTTGCTTTGGGATTTTGCAAAGTACTTTTTCTGGGTTCGAGCCAAGAGTTCTTGTCCACCTGCTATGGCCAATATAATGGCATCAGCCATGCGGTTATCATGTAAACAAAGGTCAACAGCACTCTCAAAGTTACCTGTCAGCAAAGCCTGAGTAATTAAACCATCAATATCTGCAATAAAGAAATAACACACCCAAGTTAAATAAAGTTTTTTGTTATAAGACAAAACCACTACACCTATGAATTTTTACATATACACACAATGGAGAACACAACGCTGATTTCTGACTACTACTTGTGGATTAATTTCTAACACAAACTGTTGATATCTACGGAAATACACTGAGATGCACGTAAATAAAATCAGTAAAATAACATCTTTTCCAGATTGCTTCAACTGTAATAACAAAGATCATTTAGTTTCTATGACATAGGTTTCAGACCATACCATCATTTTTTTTTTTTTTTTTGGCACACGGGCTTAGTTGCTCCGCGGCATGTGGGATCTTCCTGGAGCTGGGATCGAACCCGTGACCTCTGCATTAGCAGGCGGATTCTTAACCACTGCGCCACCTAGGAAGCCCCATACCATCATTTTTAAGGTACTGATTAGAGGTACTAAATGATAACCAAGTTCTTCTTTTCAACCCTCTACCACCTGTGATGAAATGTTTCTAACTTAAACTCAGGGATTGTTTGCTTTCAAATGGTTAAAAAAAATTAGAAATCAAAACAAACAGATTCTTACCCCCACTGATGGAGATGCTGAATGTTCCTCCAGCTAATGGTAGAAATTCAGATTCTTGTTCTTCCTCTTTAATGCGCTAAAGAGATGAAAAGGGAAGCAATTTAGCCAGATAAAACTGAAATAATTTACCAGCAAAACAAAATTTAAATATGATTATTCACTTACTGACTAGATGACATGCCAAGTTATTCCAGAAAAGTTCTCAGATCCAAGTTTACACTGAGATCTATGACTTCCTTAAGTATTAACTCATTACACAATCATAAATAAAATCCAAAGTCATCAGAAATAATGTTAAACAAACTTAAGTGTACATATCCATAATGCTAGCTCAGAAGATATTTAAGCTGGAGAATCTTTGTTTTCTTAGATACCTCAATCAAGAGTAGCTTGATACACAAAATACGTTTTAAATTGTACTATATTTAGATCTTAAAACAATCTTACCTTCACACACCGAAAAATTTCTGCCCAATAGGTGTAGTTATAAGTTTTTTGGTTTTAATTGACTTAGTTGTGAAAAAAGAAAACTACCTGGCATCCTTATATAAATGCAATATACACAGATAATTTATGAATATACTCAAATTCGATTAGAGATTTTGTGTTCTCTTAAATTAGTCATACCTGGAACAGCAGGTTGGTCTGATAAAAATATATACAGTTCTGTTACAAATTTCTGAAATTACTTGTAAGACTGAGTAAAAATAAGTTCAATACTTTCTTTCTTTAGAAGAAAAGAAATGTAATGGAGGCATACTGCTGGCAAATACTTTAAATGCCTTCTCTTCTATGCATAAAAATTCAAAAGAAGACAAAAAATGTATCAGAAATTACAGAGAAATTAAAAGAAAAAACACATCTGTCTTACATGGGATAAAATATCTATCTTCTGTGCTCATGTTACCTACACATCTGAATGTTAGTGCCTAGAATTCAAAGCTAGGAACATTTTTGAACTGGATAATTTTAGTGTAGAGCACAGCACAGCATCATTTGTTAATAATGCTTAATTAGTTAATATTGACTACTACAGGAGAATAACTATAACCTTAATTCTCTCCCCCAACAAAAGAGAAGCCTTTTAGAATTTAAAATACGAAATAAAAAAAATTTTTAATTTAAGTTATTCATACTGGGGAATAAATCAGATACTGATCTGATTATACTCACTAACAAATTTACCAAAAAACCTTTTCTTTCTTTCAACAACTTTTCAAATTTGCTTTCAAAAAACAACTAATAAATCTTTATATATGGACTTCTGAAATATACATAAAGCCAAAAAATGCACAATTTATTATATGCTGGGTATCTTTAATGTGTAAGGTCCTGTTTTATTTTATATAATAATAGCATCATCAAGATAAAGAGGAAGACATTACCACCTTAAACAACATTTTTTCAAATATTCTGAAAGCACACATTAATGATTACTGTTCTGTTAAATATATATTCACCTATTAATTCATGAGTGTATTTACAAATACTCCTCTATTTGATAATACATAGTTAGTCCAGTTATATACAAATGAAAGTACGTTTCTTTAATGTATCCTACAATTTTGTGTAGGTATTCCCAAAATTAGTTCAAATTTTTAGTAAGATTTTACCCATATCCTTTATTCTTGAGTTAAATAAATGCTAGAAGACCCATTTCTAAGGAAAATATTTTTAATAATCATCTTGTAATAGTCTAAATTTACTGAGGAATTATTTTTATAACCTAGTAAAAGGTTGTAAGAAACTTTACATCCCCATATCACAAAGAACAATGAAAAAGTTAAATATGAGATGAGAAGCAAGAGCTTGTTGATTTTCTAAGTTAGAAAGCAGGAAAAGTAAATTATAGAATTATTTATTAGTGGTTTAAAAAAAACCCAGAAAATTAAAAGGAAAAAAAAAATTAATGATACAACTCTGTGTTCAAGGACTCTTTTTACCTAGTTATAAAAATTGTCATTACAATTCAGGATGCATTTATAGTGAATCAGGAAAATCAGATTATTTAGTGAAATATTCTTTACTTGGACTCAAAATTCAAGATTAATGCAGAAGCCTATGCCACTGATGGTGAGTCCTAAATATTACTGTACAAAAAAAAACAACAAAACCAAAAATACATTAACTTTACATGCAATGCCGTGTGGATTTCTGAATAAAACCTCTTTTCAGTTTGACATCCTGATATGTACCTGACCAAACTAAGTCAATCTCACATCAGCTGTTAATTTTAAACCATATAATCCAGAAGCTCGGTCAGAGAACTAAAAATTTTAGAGATGATACTTCTGTCAAATTAGTAAATAGACTCCTACCTTAAACATGTCTAAGAAAACAATATACTCCAGATTTATTTTGGAACAAGTAGTCAAGAAAATTTTCCATATTTCAATGTGAGATAAACAAATATCAAATATTTTCCCAAAGTACTTAAAAATGAGAAAAATAAGTACCTCTCCCAAGAGCTGCTCTTCAGCAGCAGGGCTCTCCTTCCCATCACTCTGTGCTACTTGGTCAGAGTCTTTAAGAGCCTTTGGTACACAAAACAATGACAGAGGAAGTTGAAGAACGTAGCATTAAAAGGTTATTAGTGAACAAGGAAGACAAAAGACCCAACCAACAACATTCAGGGCTAGTTTAATCATAAGAAGCAACACTCAGTAAATTTATTTGAGAAACAACATTAGAGGAAAAGCAGAGAGCCATTACCACTAAGATTTAACCCTTCTTTCCTGCCAAATGTCCCTCAGCAACGAAAATCTTAACCTTAAGTATCTGAGCAGTTATTGATTTCATTTCACCTCTTTTGTGAAATTCAAATATCATCAAGAGAAAGGAATGCTCTACTAGCTCTAAAAGAATCATTCGTGTATTAAAATGCCTACAATCAGCATTTACTTTTAAACTGTAGAGCAATAAAACAAATTCCCTAAATTATACTTCCTTCTTCATGGCCTAAACCAAAATTTTAGAAGGTAGCTATTTTTAAAGGCCTTCTCTTACCACATCAGGTCCATCCACTTTGTTCAAGGCCAAAGCAATCTGAAATAAAGACAACAACTCAGTTACCAAATGGCATTCTATTTCAAGGCATATAGCAAATGTTTACCTCTTACTCCATTCTCGTTGGCAAATATCCAAAATTCAGATCAGGGGTGGAATATTTAAGAAAAAAATAAAATTTTTGCAGAACTGATTATCAATGGTACTAGTTTCAATTATATGGACCTATTGGTCACATGTCATCTTACTGTGCCATTCAATTGTAAAACTGATCTCAAGACAAGCATGTTTTCTTCTACTTTGTTTTAAATAAAGTAACTATAATTTAAAAAAACATTCTTCACAGACTCATTATGGAAAGAACTGCTATTAGAAGTTTTTTGAGAATCCAATTTTATTTCATTTTTTGCCATCAGGTGTGCAGTAAAACTTTCATATTAATCTCTTGCAAACCAAATTATAGCATCAAGAAGTTTAGACTAATAATAAAGTTAAATATAAAAAATCTAAAGGAGTGAGCAAAGACACATGGCCAGTGAGCACGGAGCTGTGATGTGAGCCCAGGTCTATCTGACATCAAAGGGGCATTAATCTTCAATGTGCTCAGCACTGACCGCCCAGAGTGCACAGTATCCAACCTGTTCCACATATGTGATAACCCTGTGATGTTATGGAAAACTTTAGTCATTTTCAAAGAATGACAAAGGGCTAATACAAGTTATACAAAGAATCTAAAATATTTCCTTCACGGTTTCCAAAGTGGGAGTGTTTTAACTGCTGTTCATGTCAACACTGTGGAATAATAATTACTAAGTCCCTCTGAGAAGAAAACTATAAGATTGGAATATGACCACCTTTTTAAAAAAAGTAATCCTTTTTTTTTAATGTTAAAATGTTAAGCAAATCACTTGGACATTTTGTTTATTCAGGTTCAGTACAATAAAACACCCTTGTTCCAAAATATTTACTAGTTACCTCTGAGCTGGACCAACTTAATACACAGCTTGGGAATTGTGGGCTGAAGGCATAAACAGCTGGGGTGGAAAACAGTACCCTATTTTTCATCACTTAAGCTGTAGTGAATGCAGGGTGATCTCTAACAGTTTTTCTCTCTCTCTTTCCTCCAGGGCCATTGGCTACACATCCTCTTAAAAATCTAAGTGTTATTCCCAGTGTTTGAGGTTCACAGCCTCTTTTCTTTCAAGGGCCAATTCTCCCTGACACAGCTCTTTAAATCAGTTTGAATTAAAGGTGGCTCTGGCAGCTTCTAAATTCAGGTACAGTGAGGAGTTTCACCTTTAACAACATGAATCCAAAACTTTGGCAACCAAGCACAAATTATTAAATGCTTATTAAGTGATTTGAAATAATCTGTGTAGAACTTTTTAAAAAATAAAAACAAAACACCCATGCTACATAAATATTTTACTTGTGTAAGCACAGCCTTTAAACTTCCCCCAAAGTTTACCTTCTTTTCTAGGTCTTCTTTTCTATATCCTAGAAGTTCAAGGTATTTTCCACGAGAATCATCCTCAAAGTTTACCTTTGAAAAAAGACATATTCTTGAAACAAACAATTGCATTTAAAGGCCTAATTTTTAATTAGTTGCTCAAATTCCAAGTAGAATTATTAAAAATATCTAAAGTCTACTATATCAACTAGAAGGTTCATTGTAAGAGAATCTAGTTTTTTTAAAGAAGTTATTTTTTTAAATAGTAAGTCTACTAGTAATTAATTATCCAGGTTGAATAAAGCTTACTTTTAAACTAAGTTTTGTAAAAATAAACTAAGTCATGTCCAAAGCTTACATGAAAGCAAAACTTGCATTATGTGAAACATTCAATGTTCTAAAACTCTTTCTGAAAACTAATACCCACAAAACATAAATACATATTTAACCTTATTGCATTCAAGATTTCTTTTCTTTGGAAAACTCAGAATTGAGAAACAGACATTTCCGTGGAGACAAAATGACAAACCAGAAAATTCTAGTTGTTATTATACTGTCATAAATGTAACTCAGTAAAAGGGATGAGAAATGCCTCCAACCTCTCTGCCCTCTTTCCCTATTTTCCTTAATTGGACCTACCACAGAATTAAATATTATATGTTTTTATTATACTAAGCTCTTATATCCTAATTTTAAAATAGGCCTGCTAATGTTATTTTTCTTTCATTTAAAATATTATTTTTTACTTATTAGAAAAAGTATTTCATATTAGGCTTTCAAAGCAGAGAAGGAAGAACTTTTGACATAAAGTGTTAGGTCATGCGCTCTTCATAAGGTTTCTTTAATTTCATCAAGAGATTCACAAAATCGAGTTCTCTCGATTGTTTCTTCAACAGGAAGACAGATTTAGAATATGATGGGAATAGTTGAATTTGCAGGTAATGAAATAAAATTGTTTAACACCAACTTTACCTTCAAAAAGGACCACACATTTTTTTCAAACTCAGTCTGAGAAGCATCAATCTTTTTCTGACAATAACTGACAAATCCTTGTGACTGCACGACCTGCTGAAGTTGGTCTGCTCGGCTGAGGAATTCCTTTTCTGTTACCACCTGACTGATGAACACGTGGTGCTGCTGCAGCTGCTGCTCAGCTCCCTGCTGAGGCTGCATTCTGACATTTGCAAACGTAACCAGTTTGCCTCCAAACTAGAACAGAGCGAGTAAACAAAATCAGTTTGAACAACAAGGATGTGGCCCCAAAATGCACTTACTATAAACTTGCCAAAGGAAAGAAATGTGGCCTAAATACATCACACTCTGGATGAAACCTGCTGATACACTCTTCCACACTCCACAATTTGACCCCAGCCTTCAATTACTATTCCTCTTCAAAACACCCACCTTCTAGATAAAAAGTCTTAGTTACTGTGCCCCACTATTTCTCACCTACTTGCTTTTACCAACTTCCAACATACTCAATGCTACTTCTCTTCAAGGCCCGGGCAAATGTCACCTCAGCCATCCCAGATGCCCTCAGTATATTATACATATATCTCTCTTTTGATTCAACTATTATCTATCTATATGTATTTGCCTCCCCTTCTACTCTAGGCTCTAAGTTTTAAAAGGTGATGGAATATACCACTACAAAATATGCCATTTGGCATAAGGATTATTTTGAGCTAAAGAATACTGAGAAACAGCAGAAGCAAGAAAGGCACTCTGACCTCCTCTTTTTTTCTGAAAGCAGGAGATGAAACTCCCAAGTGAGAGCTGCTTTCCCTACACCAGCAGGAAAGAAACATTCTTATTACCAGCTATGGGAGTCCAGGATGGGAGAACTCTGTACAAACAGATCTTGTTAAATAAAAATTATCTCCCTCAGTCTCTCTACGTATTTTAGTTACTGTTCCACAACTGCCATTCTTTGTTCAACCTAGTATATAAGCACTTAGGTTTTGCCACCCGTTTGGGGCTTCATTTCTCTATAGGGGCTCCCACGTACACATCTACCATCCTTCTCCTATGAAAGCAGGCTCGGAACTCTTCCTTTGGCCTCTCATATTCACTCCTCAGGTCTAGGTGATGATCTTGTCTTAAATCTCTCGGATTTACTTCTTCCTTTTACATTACTGTTTTTTTGCCCAGTTCTTTTCACACTGTGCCGCTGTATGAGTGCACGTCTACTGCTTATCTTCTCCCCTTCCAATCCATACTACATACTCTCATCTTCCCAAAGCATAGACCTGTGATTACATCACTTATAAACCCATTCTTTGCATTTAATTAATCTCTCATCCCTCTTGTCTGGTCTTCTCCACTACCTGCTCTCCTGCCTTCGAATCTTTGCTTTTATTTGTGACTTTCCACTTTACTTACTGAATCCTAACCATCCATCTAGTTAGTTCCTTCCTTCCCTAGGTAATTAAAGCATTTATTATTTTAAAATTATGTATGGACAACATTTAAAAGAAAAATCAAACTGTACAGAAAAGCCTCCCCAACCCCCAATATAAGCCACTTGAGGACAGAGACTCTATCTAGTTCACAGGTATGTTTCCAGTGCCTAGAATGGTGCCTGACAAACAGAGGATGTTCACTATATATTTATCTTTGGAATGAAAAATGAATGTCCACTCACTAGTATTGAAGTATTATAAAGACAATAAATAACCACTCCTTTCTTTCCCATCAAGTACGAGAGATGAAAAATCAAAATATCAGTTTTAGTGCTGTCTTAAGTGCTGCTAGGTTGGAGGCTATAGTTTAGATGTGTGATCATAGTGGGCCTTGTAACAAACTAGAATGTAGCCCAACCTCAAAAAAAAAAAAAGAAAAGAAAAGAAAAAGAGAAAGAAAAAAGAAAAAGAGAAGAACAAATGAAGGAAGGAGAGACAGAGAAAGAAAACAAGTTTAATAAAGTGGGGTGGGGGAATGGTGCAAAGGTTGCATAACAAGGTAAATGTACTCAACACCACTGGATTGTATGTTTTAAAATGGCTGAGATTATAAATTTTATGTAATGTATATTTTATCACCATTTAAAAGAAAAGGAAAGGGAATAGGTTCCACTTTTCCTGAGAAATCTTTTTGAATGATGAAAACTCACAAACATGTCTCAAACTCAGCCCTCTTCCATCTGAGTGATCCTACAATAACACTTTACTGTAAGTCCTTCGTGTTTATGGACCACAAAAACAAATCCACCTACTGAAAAGGAAGCACCAACAGGCCTTCGGATCCACTTGGGTGGCTTCTTCAGAGGCAACACTATACTATGCTGAGAAGTCTGTTGAGGAATTTGTAATGGGGGAAGGGGCTGTCCTGTGCCAAAGGGATCGAGATTCCCAAAAGATGATGAAAGCTAAAAAACAAAGTGACATCTTTGTAACTTATACAAGATTATATTACATGTTTTCAAGTCATATCCAAGAAATTTTTTATCACAATTATCCACTTAATCAGTATCGTTGATCAGTAAAGTCATTTTCAAAATAATTACACAGGAAGATGATTTTTTTTTCAGGCGTTATAATAAAAAACCTTAACACTTCCTATTACCTTGTCAACTTGTTTCTGCCTTAAACCATCTGCACTTCCTCCCATGATAGAATAAACACTGATACGCCCATCAAAGGAAGCAGCTGATAACACAGCAGGATTTCTGGGACACCACTGAATATCAAAGCACCACTGTGTGTTGGTGGGAAGTTCATATAACACCTAGGCCAAAAAAAAAAAAAAAAGTCAGAAAAAAGTATAGCCATTTTTAGCCAAACACCTGAATTAATATGATCAATAAGTACAACTTAATTAAACATTTACTTTCAGAAAGTATCCAGCCAGGAAAAACAACAATTGTAACAATTTCTTTAAAGTACAAGAGGGACAGGGACTTCCCTGGTGGTCCAGTGGTTAAGACTTTGCACTCCCAACGCAGGGGGCTGGGGTTCAATCCCTGGTCCGAGAACTAGATCCCGCATGCCGCAACTAAGACCCAGTGCAGCCAAATAAATATATTAATAAATATTTTTTAAAAAATAATAAAGTACAAGAAAAGCCCCCTATGATAAAAAAGGAATGCTGCTCAAAATTTTGACCAGATTTGGAATAAGTGCGTCTTAAAAACTGAGGTTTTCCTGTTTTTATTGAAATGGTAGTAGAGGATACAACTGAAAGACCAGAATTCTCTATTAGGATCAACTTGCTGAACTCTAAAGGATCAGTGGGGTCTTATCCAACTGACTTTGCCAGCCAAGATCCAAAGAAGCATATTTAGAGTATATGAAGATCAAATTTCAAAAGAAATTCTTGAGAAGGAAGAATCTATAGAGAAGTCTGGCTTCCTGTCAAGTGAGAAAATGTACACGTAATTCTTATTACTGCAGAATTTGGCATAAATAGTTTTCTTTAGAAGGAAAAGAATATAGAAAAAAAAATGGATGACAAACAAATAATGTAATAACTGTTCATTAACTTTACAATGTAATAATAACTGTTGCTAACTCAGTGTGATGGTGACTGATACTCTTAGCAGCACAAGTTTTATGGCTTTAAGAAATAAGTTAGGGACTTCCCCGGTGGCGCAATGGATAAGACTCCACACTCCCAATGCAGGGGGCCCAGGTTCAATCCCTGGTCAGGGAACTAGATCCCACATGCAGGCCACAACTAAGAGTTCGCATGCCACAACTAAAGAGCCCATGTGCCACAACTAAGGAGCCCACAAGCCACAACTAAGACCCAGAACAACTAAATAAATATTTAAAAAAAAAAAAAGAAAAAAGTTATATTAGCTTAACTTTGGCTTCATGTGACACTTAAAATAATGTTTTATTTTATAAGAAAACAGAATTAAGGGGACTTTCCTGGTGGTCCAGTGGTTGAGAGTCCGCCTTCCAATGCAGGGGACATGGGTTTGATCCCTGGTCAGGGAACTAACATCCCACGTGTCAAAGGGCAACTAAGCCCGCATGCTCTAGAGCCCTTGCACCATAACTAGAGAGCCCTCAGGCCACAACCATTAAGCCCACAGGCCACAGCTAGAAAAGCCTGCACACCACATTAAGAGCCAGAGTACTGCAGCGAAAAATCCTGCATGACATAACGAAGATCCCATGTGCTGCAACTAACACCCGATGCAGCCAAATAAACAATAAAAAAAAACCACAATTAAGTGAAAAGACATTTAGCCTGCTCATCTTTGATGCTTAAATTGATTGATAAGATTTTTAGCTTCTTGGTATCTGACTCACTTGTCTATTCCTAATTTGCATTTCAATAAAAATGTATAATTTTTAGTTGCAGCATGCACTAAAAGTTTATTCCTTCAAAGTCCAAACACACACAACTAAGCATATGCAAAAAATCATTTTATCAAATTACATAGATGAAAAAGTTAGAACAGTAATTTCCATGAATTTTGAACTCACTTGGGAAAGCACAGTGTAAAATGCAAGATTTCTATTATTTGGTCTACAAATCATATAAGGCAAAACAATATTTTTTCTCTTGTCTCCTCTAACATTAGTGTTTCTGTATTCTTACAGACATCACTGCATCTAAAATCTTTAAGCCACAAATCAAGTAACAAAAGTGCCTGCCTTAATTTTAACACTATAGATTAAAACCCATCGAAGATACTCTTACTTTTACTAGCATAACATCAGGGTAACTAGGAAAGCACTTGCAATACAAGTTTAAAAGCTGTAATTAGAATCTATGGTCCCTGCCCAATAGTGAAAGAGAGGGAGACCATTCAACTATGGAGAAGAATAAAAATAATAGTTAAAAGAGATTTTTAGCCCACAACCCAAAGCAAATAAAATTATATAATATTTATATTTAATAAGATCAAATTTCCCATCTAAATTCCCATGGTTAGAACATATGACAAATTCTTTATTATGAAGTATTATATTCTTGCTGTACAGTTCAGAAGAGATTAAAAACCTACATCCACTGATTTCCAAAAATCAAAGAGGATCTTCAAGAAAGGTAAAGCAAGAAAAAGACCCAAACCTTGAACATTCTTACTTTGAAGACACTGATTTCCAGAAAACACATTAAACAAATCAAACAAAGAATTTCAGAGTCTAGTTAAACACCCTGTATTGGAAATGGGGGGTAGGGGATGATTACTAGGTTCAAATACACTATTTCAATGATTGATATTCCCAGATGAAATAGCTGAGCTTAGATAATGCAAATAATAAAATCTCTGCTAGACTAATATTTCATACACACCTCCATCTACTTTCATGTTCTTAATTTTAATCATGTACTAAAGAATTCATATGGAAGTTTTCTTATTCAGCCAGAGATAAAATATTGTAATAGCTGTAAGTTTGAGAAACATTTCCTCTCCATACCTCTCCTGTGTTTGGGTTGGAACAGAGAATCTTAGCATCTTTACCACAGCTCAGTAACAATTCAGGATCCGCCATGCTCCAAGCAATTGCCAAAATCCCTCTATAAAAAACACAGAGAGATGAAGAAATTTTTAATTTTGAGAAAACCAAATCTCCAAATTATTTCTGTCTAGGTGTTGGAGACACACACTGCTAACAGAGGTATAATTTCATATAATCTTTCTGGAAAGCAGTTTAGCAACGTGTATACTCTTTGATCACTACGAAGATACTCAACATACTGTGCAGTGTATGACAGCAAAAAGTGAAAACATATGCCCAACAAAATGGACTACATAATAATAAATTACAGATCATCTTTTGATGAGAAAATGTGTAGTTAAAAATCATGTTGTAGAAATCTGTTTCTTACTATTACACAGTGTTCACCAATGAAGAAAGGTTAACTATGCACATAAAGTTGTATAAAACATATAATTACATTAAATACTTGCATAAATGGGGTTATGCATATGTAAAGATATACACAGTAAAAGTTTTACCTATGAATGGGTAAGAAATCTATTTCTTGTTCTCTACTATTTGCTTACATTTCTAGTTTTCATTATTGGAGTAGTTCTCTTATTATATGAGTTTTTTTTTAACAAAAACATTTTAGATTTGTCTCACAAAGTATTACATATCTAAAAACTAAAGATATGATTTTATAGTCCTTTTGTGTTTTAATATCTTTTGGATTTTTTTATCCTAAGTATAAATAAAGTAATATTTTTGGTAAATGTTTTGAAAATCCAGATTAGCATTCCCTGTAAAAAAAAAAAGAAAAAAGAAAAAAACCCTGTATCCCACCATCCAGAAAAAAGTGCTATAAGAGTTTATTTTTTTTCTACATTAACGCCTCTGCTGTTTAGAGATAAAAGAAGGAAAGTTAATATCATCAGACCATGAGGAAAAATATTAGAAACTACAATTTAAATACTGGATACTAGAAGATAGTAGAAATAGTATTTTAGTAAATACTAGAGACTAGAAAAACACTAGAAACTAGAATTACATTTGTGTATTTCTTAAAACAAAAACATACAAATTAATAATCCTCAATTCTCCTGAAAACATTACAGAAATTCTAAGATATAGCTTTTTTTTTCAATTTCCAAAATACAGATAAACCTTATCATCAATGTATATATTGTTTTTCTTTTCCCCAAAAGTTGTTTTTAATTTGATGATACTTCTTACAATCTAAGTCCTCTCAGAATCAGGAAAATACGCTAAAGGAAAAGGACCCACATTACTTAAGAATGCCTTTTCCAACATTTTATTTTTTAAACATTAAAATCTTTGTAAAAATTATAAGGATGGTGTGATGTACACCCTTATACTCCTCACCTCGATCCACTGATTTGGCCACATTTACTTTATTTCTTCCTCTTTCTCTCTCTGCATATATATATATTGACCATTTGAGAACTAAATGCAGATGTTATGACATGTCACCTCTACACTCATCTCTGGGGATAAGAACATTCTCCTATATAATCACAATACAATTACATACTGAAAATATTTATTATTTATATGCAATACTTTACATATAGAGTCCATATTCAACTTTCCCCAATTGTAGCAATAATGAACTTTCACTGTCTCCTCTCTTTAGAATCCAATCATGCACATCAAAAATCTCAAGGCATGTCAAGAATGCCTTCTAGAGAAATCAACATCATATTTAATATCACATCTTAAGGAACATTTAAGTTCTTACTAACTATTAAAAAAAAATCACTGAATTGTAGAACTGGAAGGGACCTTAAAGATTATATAATCCAGCTCTTCCATTTACTAGAGGGAGAAAATTGAGAACCAGTGAGGCTGATTTTCTCCTGGCACCCAGTATGGTATTCTGTCTTGCTAAATTATGACCATGCCTAAAACTGGCAATAGAACGTAATGTTAAGAGCATAGATACAGGATCAGGATGTTTGGGTTGGAAGTCAGCACTTGACTAGTTTTGTGGCTTAAGCCAAGCTTAAGCCTTGCCGAGCTTTAATTACCAATGTGTAAAATAGAATAATAGTATTTACATCATTGGTTTGTAATAAGCCTTAATCAAGCTAACATTTGGGAATTTGGGATTGGCATGTACACACTGCTATATTTAAAACAGATACCCAATAAGGACCTACTGTATAGCACAGGGAACTCTGCTCAATACTCTATAACAAAAAGGGCAGGGATTTTTGTTTGTTATACTACTGAATCCCAGTACAGAGTTGGTACAGAGTACAGGTTCAATAAGCAGGTGTTGAATGAATAAACAAAACCTTACCAAATATGAGAAAAATATTAAAACTTCTCAGAATCATTCCTTCTTTACTAAAAAGCTGATTGAAGCATAACACCTAAATAGGATTACATTCTGACCAGACTATTTTCTCCTTTAGAAGAAGCTCAAGGAGAGGTCACAAACTTTAAGACTTCTCAAAGTGTGTAATTCCACTACACAGTGGGAAAAAGGCACTTGAAGCTTTAGTTTATATATCCCTAAATAGGAAAGAAGAAAAAAATCCCACAGTACTTACAAAGTACTATAACATTAAAAGGGATTTATTTCTTGTTTAAAAACATTGAACAAATATGCATAAACTCCCTGGGTACCTGAATATTAATGATAGGAAATGTGCATAATTACAAACTAAATTTTTGTGGATGTGCCATGCGGCTTGCAGGATCTTAGCTCCCTGACCAGGGATGGAACCCATGCCCGCAGCAGTGGAAGCACAGAGCCCTAACCACTGGACTGCCAGGGAATTCCCACAAACTAAATTTAATGCTACTAAAACTAGCTCAAGACAATTCTCATATCTTTTTTAGAGCATCCACCCACTTACTAAAATTGAAGGCAGAATGAACCACCTAATTTTTCAAAAATGTTTGCTTTTAAATTAAGATAAACACTCAGAAATAAATTTTTCAATCGTTGCTTGACATTTAATGTTACGGAAGACTCTTCATAAGCATAATGAACCAAATAAAGATCAAACTGTATAATGTCAAGAACTATACCAAAGTGCTGTGATATACCAGAATTTTGATCTACTATTACCTGAAATAAGTAGTGAAAAATTCATTAATACATTTTCATACTTTTGTGATATGATTTGGTTACCATTTTTTGGTATAGAAAATCGGACGACTATTGCTTAAAATGAAAATAAACCATTTATACTAACTTCTACAAGACAAAGTAGATTCCCTACTTTAAAAACATTATCTGATAATTCAAAGTAGTAAGTACATTTTTTTAAATACACCAATCAATTATTTTGGAAGAGCAGCAAAATACCTGGCATGGTTTTCCAGGACACGGAGTGGAGAGGAGGCAAAGCGAAGATCCCACATCTGGACCACTGGTAACCTATCATCCTCAGAGGCAAGGACCATCTGAGTAGCAACGTCAGGATGCCACGCCAACCCAGAGCAATGCATCTATACATAGTTAAGGCTCATATTTTATCAATCATACTTTATGAGGAATATGCTGCTGCTGAGGCAAATAGTAGCAAACATCGGCGCAGACTTATTAAAAAAAGTTATTTATTCATTATTTTAATCTATTATTTATTTAAAATTTCAGTTTATTAAAAAACCCCATAAAACTTAAATTCTATTAAACACTCTAAACAGTAGTCTTAAACATAAAAAGTTTAAATGTTTTCAATTCACCTAACCCTTTGATACACAGAATCATTCTGGGCCAGAATAATTCTATACCAAAAATGAGTTTTCCTGTCAAAATTGTAACTAGGGGGAAAGTTTTATATAAATTTAATATTTAATACTTCAGAAAAATGGAAATAAAGAGATAAGATGTTAATGACAAAAAACTTATACCTTTCCTATATTTTAGGAGAAAAATCAAGATAAAGTGTCCAAAGCAACAAGTACTATTTAAATTTTCACATGGAATACATTAACGTTATTATTGAGAACTACCTGGAAGTTCAGATCCTATTAAGTGTTCCAGAAGATGACTGAAACGCTTATTGTATACTTTATTCCACTGAAACTTACTTTACAACTCCTGAAGAAATATTCTTGTAAATAGTTTTTTGTTGTCGTTGTTGTTTTTAAATTATACACGTATTCTCTGATTTAGGCAAACTCGTTTTTTTAAATATCTAACTAAACAATGTAATTAAAAGCAAATGAACAAGACAAGGCCTAAATTGTGTCTAAATTACTTTATAGCACAGGATGACACAATATTAATGAATCTGTAAAACTGAAATGTAATGTGTTATACAACAGCATCTACTGAGTAAGTGGGGGAAGAATATCAGATCAACTTTAGCAGTGCCTAATCAGAAAAGATGAAGCCAGGAGTCTGGAAACTACAGCTTCACAGTCATAAAACTATGAGCAGGGAAAAATTTACATTCTAGAGAAAGTTAAAGATGAATTAAAAAGTTTCTGTAATGCTTTGGAACAGCTAGCAAAGCAAAATAACCAGTATATCATGGACTAACCCCCTTGATTAACCAATCTTTTTCTTCATCATTAATATATCCAATGTAGTTTAGCAGGAATCTTATTATTGGGTTGGCCAAGAGGTTTGTTTAGTTTTTTCTGTAAGATGGCTCTGGTAGCACTTAGTTGTGTTTAACTTCATTTGAAACAACTGTTAGACTGTATGTGACAGCTGTCAAATCGATGTGCATTTTTTAACAAAATTGGTGAATTTTTGTGTAATTTTAATATTGAAGATGGAAGAAAAAAGCAGCATTTTCAGCATATTATGCTTTATTATTTCAAGAAAGGTAAAAACAACTGAAATGCAAAAAAAGATTTGTGCAGTGTATGGAGAAGGTGCTGTGACTGATCAAATATGTCAAAAGTGGTTTGCCAAGTTTTCTGCTGGAGATCTCTCACTAGACGATGCTCCATGGTCGTCGGGTAGACCACGGAGTTGATAGCAATCAAATCGAGACATTAATTGAGAACAATCAATGTTATGCCACGCGGGAGATAACCAACATACTCAAAATATCCAAATCAAGCACTGAAAATCATTTGCACCAGCCTGGTTATATGAATTGCTTTGATGTCTGGGTTCCACGTAAGTTAAGCTAAAAAACCTTCTTGACCATATTTCCGCATGAGATTCTCTACTGAAAAGTAATGAAAACACTCCGTTTCTGAAACAAATTGTGACAGCTGATGAAAAGTGGATACTATACAATAATGTGGAAAGGAAGAGATCATGGGGCAAGCGAAAGGAACCACCACCAAACACACCGAAAGCCGGTCTTCTTCCAAATAAGGTGATGCTGTGTATATGGTAGGACTGGAAGGCAGTCCTCTATTATGAGCTCCTTCTGGATTAATTCCAACAAGTACTGCTCCCAATTAGACCAACTGAAAGCAGCACTCTACGAAAAGCGTCCGAAAGTAGTCAACAGAAAATGCATAACCTTACATCAGGATATTGCAAGACCACATGTTTCTTTGATGACCAGGCAAAAACTGTTACAACTTGGCTGGGAAGTTCTGATTTATCTGCCATATTCACCAGACCTTGCACCTTCAGATTTCCATTTATTTCATCTTTACAAAATTCTCTTAATGGAAAAATTTCAATTCCCTGGAATACTGTAAAAGGCACCTGGAACAGTTCTTTGCTCAAAAAGATAAAAAGTTTTGGGCAGATGGAATTATGAAGTTGCCTGAAAATGGCAGAGGGTAGTGGAACAAAAGGGTGAATATGTTGTTCAATAAAGTTCTTGGTGAAAACGAAAAATGTGTCTTTTATTTTTACTTAAAAACCAAAGGCACTTTTTGGCCAACCCAGTATTTTCCCCAAAGGAAAAAAACCTCTCATTTCAACATGATTGGTCCATAAAAAGACAGACATTTGACTTTACAGAAATTTGATTTGTTGCCAACTCTGAGAAACAATACAGGAGTAGCTATAGCAGAAATAAAACATGTTTGTCACAAATCAATCACAAACTTACCCTGTTACTATGATCACTGACTTTGATGATAGGTTCATTTTTTCTAAGATCCCACACAGTGGCCCGGCCACTGGGACTGGCTGATGCCAAAATATGCTGAACTTGTCTGTTCCACGCAATGCAGCTGATATCTTCTGGGGGCTATAAAGAATAAAGTGCTAAAAACCATTTCTCAATAATCAAATTTAACTACAAAATCTAATTCTTTTTAAAAAATGGATCACTTAAAAACCTGACCTATTCATTTCACAAATTTACTTTCATACTTTTAGTCTTAAGTTCTCAACATTATGCAATAGAATTTAAAGCTCAGGTATATGCCAATTCAAGTATTTTACCTTGTTTATTCACCAGGCATTTATTAAGCTCTTGTTACACATCGAGCACTGTTTCTTTACTTTGCAAGCGCTCCAAGGTAGATAATGGACCACAAAGTAGATGTTGGTCAATATGTCAGACATCTAGGCAGAGAAAAGTTATAGCCTAGACCTAGAAAACTATCTTTAATAAATGGTAGACCACACACTATTATTATGCTACCTCTCAGACTGCCAAAACGTTAGGCCCATTATAACAGCCACGCAAATTGAGTAGTCTAAATAAATAATATAAAGAAACTCAAGGAGGCAAGGGGAGGACTATTCTTTTTCAACTTATTAGACTTACACAGGAAACAGGTTGAGCTTTTTTTTAAAAAATAAGTTTCCTCTCTAGTCTATGATTTTTATTATAAGGTTGGATATTATTGAAATACTATATGACAAAATATATACTATATAAAATATTATATCTAAGAAAATTATTAAAGACTTGTCTATTTTATTTATTACCATAAGTCTAGTATAGATACATCAAACAGTGTCTGGCAGATGGTAAGTACTAAATAAATATTTACTGTTGAAGGACTTGCTGATACTCGAAAGAAACATATTTATTAATACTTTACTATGTTGAAGGAAAATCAACATTTAAATATTGATTTTAAACAAATATATTTTGTGTGAAAAAAACTGAAATAAATGTAGAAAAACTGATTTTGATTCTTTTGATTACACTGAAATTAAATGTAATACCTGCGTTTTGGCTCCTGGTGTCATTGGAGTTGCAAAGTTGTTTAGATCCCAAATGTAGATTTCAGATTCATTAGCACCAGAGGCCACCAGATTAGTCTGCAGTAAGAAACAATTAACAACTAAATAGCACTTACAAATAATTAAGAGAACTCTGAATAACCCAATTCAGAGCTGGAAAGATCTGTCAGTTTTAAGGCATTTATTTTTTCTAATTAAAAAAACAAAATGCATGAATTCCTAAAAACTACGCATAATAATCTGAAATTTAAAGTTTTTTTAAAGAAACATTATAAAATTCTATTAAACTAAAAAGATATGTCTACTGACATTAAATACAAGACATTAAAAAAAGACACTAAAAATAAAAGACTAAAAAAATAATTATATGGACAAATTCTTAATCATGCAACCAAATGGGGATTATTGCTTATGGTTTGTATCTCTGGAAGGGGATCTGATCGTGGGAGACAAAAACAGGTCACCAATTATTGCTTCAGACAAATAACCAATTCTAAAATAATGGTATCTATCTCAGGATACCTCAAAGCCAGCTTCTGGAGCTGGACCAAAACAGGGCTAGTAAAATCTCTTGTCTTAAATCCTCATGTATTTATTTATTTATTAAAAAAATTTTTTATTGAAGTACAGTTGACTTACTTCAATTAAAAAATATAATTGCTTTTTGGACTTCGCTGGTGGCGCAGTTGTTAAGAATTCGCTTGCCAATGCAGGGCACCTGGGTTCAAGCCTTGGTCCAGGAAGACACCACATGCTGTGGAGCAACTAAGCCCATGTGCCACAACTACTGAGCCTGTGCACCACAACTATTGAGCCCACGTGCCACAACTACTGAAGCCCGTGTGCCTAGAGCCCGTGTGCCGCAACAAGAGAAGCCACCGCAGTGAAAAGCCTATGCACCACAACTACTGAAGCTGGTGCACCTAGAGCCTGTGCTCCACAACAAGAGACACCACCAAAATGAGCCTGTGCACTGTAATGAGAGTAGCCCCCGCTCGCCGCAAGTAGAGAAAGCCCCTGTGCAGCAACAAAGACCCAACACAGCCAACAAATAAATAAATTTATTTAAAACATATATATATAGTTGTTTTAGTTTCTGCTGTATAGCAAAGTGATTCAGTTTCTATATATATATATTTTTGCTGTTTACCTAGTTTTTAAATTAACCCCTAATTTATCCCTCCCCTACCCCCTCGCCTTCAGTGACCATACTTTTGTTTTCTGTTTGTCCTCACATATTTACATTTCATTTATGCTCAATCTTGTTCTAGGTGGCAGTATTTCTAGGTTACCTCTGTTGCATACCTTTAGGGTCAAAAAGACCCTAAAACTGTGATATGAAGTACAGGAAGATAATGAGGTTCATATGGTAATCTTTATCCTTTACTGTTCACTCTCATTAATTCTTCTATAAACACTGACATATAACTATGAAAACAGAGGAATTCTGGTAGTAGCCACCTATGTATGATACAAGACACTAACCAAAAATCAGGATCTGTTTAATCCAATTAACAAAGGAATTAGCTTCTAATCTAAAGAGTAGACACCATAAACCATAGAAATGAAGAACTTTGAGTTTCTATATTTTTATACCCAAAGTATCTATTTATAATACAAGAAAAATAACTATTTTAAACGTTCTTAATATTCATTTTCTGATTATACTCAAGTATCCTATTAATTCAAGATCTTTATTAACCTATACATTTCTATAATTATTATTCAGTAATGTTTATGATGGCATAAACAAATGCCTATTTATTAAATTTATACTACTTTTGTATAATTTCTAATTATTTGATAGAGTAGTAATCTCTTGGTCACAAACACAACATTTATCAACTAATAAAACAGTAGAGTAACCCACACACAATAGCACCAACCTAACGCTGAACTAGCACAAACTTTTAAAAGGCAAGGTTTCCAACCTCTGACGTGCCTAATATTTAAAAAATGGCCAATAAGATGACATGACTTCTCCGGACTTCTAGAATTAAACCCATGAGCCTGATCCCTTCCATGGGGTAAGTATTCACGGAACCCAACTCTGAACCCTCCATTCTTCAAACAAATACAGTCACTCATCGGCCTGCATAGGCACAGTTTTAGCTTTCAATTTCAAGACTGAGGCACAGCAGACTCATATACTTATTTCAAACAAGCAGCATATATCTCAAGAATTACGAATAAACATCGAAAGTCTAACCTGGAAAATGTTCACATCCAAGGCTCTCACTGGGCCAGTATGTTTGTCATTCTGGGCAATTACAACTTCCTTATCACCAGCTATAATTTTAGAAGGATCATAAAGAATAATATTTCCATTTTCACCACCTGCAATCAGAACTCCAGAGACACTTCCTTTGGAATCCATCCTATGAGGCCCCCAAATCAGCTTGTGGTACCTTTAAGAGAAAATGAATTAAATAACTCTTTTTTGAAGCCAATAAATACAGGAAAGAATTTGAAATCATACATTTACTTCTTTTCATAAATAATCCAAAAAACACTGCTTCTCCTCCATTCCTGGTAACCGCATAACTTGGTGAAATGGCATTTTAGTTTTTATTTATATTCATACATACATGTTTCATTTTGTAATCTTGAAGAGTAAAAAAACTCTTTTGTAGAGCTAATATATAGTATGACAAAGTATACTTGATTTGTGTGTCAAAAGATATGAGCTTAAGGATGATTTTACTACTTAGAATCTGTGAGATCCTACTAAGCCACTGACTTAATCTTCCTAGGCTGCTTTTGGTTCATTTATAAAATAGAGCTAATTAACCACTTCCCCTGATTTTATTTGACTACAGAACTACTCACTAACAAGTTAGCTGTTAAATAGTAAAGGAATTAAGGGAGTCATCTGAAATTTTCTAAGAAAAATAATGTATTATGACAGTAGAAAAGTGGTATCAAAATTATGTCTATTATGACAAGTATCCCCACTGGTGGAGAATAAAAGATTATTGTTTGGCATGGAGGTGGTGTGGAGATACACAATAAGACAAATGGTGGTGAGTAGAAAAACTATTAGACGAAAGGTATCTGGGGTTCCCATCACAGTGGGAGGGTCAGAAGATTATGAGAGGTTGCATGAGACTCCATGATTTGAACTATATTGTTAAGCTAAGGTACAATCTCTTCACCAAAACTTGCCAAGGTACTAAGGCAATAAAGCATATTTTACTATTCAAATGAAAGTGCCCTTCTCTGCATTATAATACAGGTTAAGTACTTGGAAAGGTGATCTAAACACCTACTGTAACAGAAATCATGTTAATAAAATTCTCTGTGAAATGTATTTTTAAATATAGCTCAGTACAAGGGAAAAAAAAACAACCTCCATTCAGAGAAAATCACTATTAACATCTTAATATTCATCCAAATATTCCTTTTTCTAGTTATACCTACATTTTTTTGTAAATAGGTGAGATAAAGATAAAAGTAACTCTATTATACCATAAGAAAAAAAAAACACTAGAAACTAGAGCCTCTCCTTGCTATCCTACACAAAAGTCAGTAGTAAAAATTCAATAGAACATATAGACACCTCTTTTACTTCCATAGAAATTCACCAAATTTTTTTTCACAAAATATTTCATATCATTGATGGCATTCCTTACAGTTTCTAATAATGGAACAATTATAGACACACTAGGCATCAACCACAACATGTAACTGAATAATCACATATATTTAAGGTTGGATCTCATACCTGTGAGAGGAAGAGAAAGTGGCACAAGATTTCATATCCAAGGATGGATCGGAAAGGTCTAATTCAAATATCTCAAGAGAAGCACTGGTACTAAATGTTGCATCCAACTGTTGAGCAGATGTTCCTATAGAAAATATATTCATGGTAACTACACATGCAAAAATAAAAGACTCAGAAAAAAACCATACAAAATAAAAATTAAATGCATGTTTTTCAATTATCTCACTCATGAATGCTGCATTAGTGGCTGAAATTTCAGCACATATACCATTGAGCAGATGTTTAAATTACTATAGAAATAAGATTCTGATGCAAGGCTCAGAGATGATGTTTGTAAGAGTGGGTGGTACAGATAATTTTTTAAGCCTACAGGTATTTTAAAACCCCTCTATAAAAACAGTCCCACGCTTACTGTCACAAATGATATAACTCCAACTCATTTTTTATATAAAAATGCTAGCATCAAAACTCTTCTTCATTTATTCAAATTGATATTTACAAACTTTTTTACATGTTATCTATTATGCTTAATACTGGAGGAATAAAGATAAAGCACAATTCTTATTAAATGTTCATACTTGCTCTTACCATTGAGTAATCCTGCTCCAGGAAGATGCACTTTATTTATTATGTGCCTTCTCTTACCCCTGATACACCGCCACCCATGTTGTCTTGTCTGAGAAACATATTGTGTACCAAGATTAATTAACCAACTACTATCCCTGTTTTTGCAAGTTTCTTTCCAGGCTGATTTTTCAATTGAAGGACTATAACCTGTAACCAGTTAGAATAGCCTATATTTGTCTCAAAATAATTTAACGACTTTCTCTTCTTTCTAATGTTGAGTATTTCCCAACAAATGATACCTAGACCAATTTGATTTAAAAAGAGAATATTTCACGTAGAAATATAATAAACATGTAATATGGAACACAGAAACTTTTTTTTACATAGAAATATACTGGACAAACCAATACTTCATTAGTAATGCTGGGATGCCAATAAATCAAATTGGTCTAGGTATCATTTGTTGGGAAATACTCAACATTAGAAAGAAGAGAAAGTCGTTAAATTATTTTGAGACAAATATAGGGCTATTCTAACTGGTTACAGGTTATAGTCCTTCAATTGAAAAATCAGCCTGGAAAGAAACTTGCAAAAACAGGGATAGTAGTTGGTTAATTAATCTTGGTACACAATATGTTTCTCAGACAAGACAACATGGGTGGCGGTGTATCAGGGGTAAGAGAAGGCACATAATAAATAAAGTGCATCTTCCTGGAGCAGGATTACTCAATGGTAAGAGCAGTATGAACATTTAATTTTCAATTAAAACAGACTAACACAGAGGAGAGTAAAGCAAACGCACAGATTTGATAAAGATAAAGCAGAAAAAACTTTTTAAATGGTCACGCCAAGCTACAATCCCACATGCCATTATTTTATATATTCTCTGCTAAAGTTACTTTGGTAGAAAAATTCAGGAGGTACTATGCTATAGCATTAAAAAAAAACTCTGTTATTTTACATAAATGCATTCACATGGCACAGTATTCCACTGTAAAGTGTGCCATAATTTCTTAGTCCACTACTGATGAACACCTGAGTTGTTTCTAATCTTTTGCTATTTTTATAAGCAATGCTGAAATAAATGGCTATATATACATGTTATTTCACTCATGGGCAAGGAAATCTATAGATTTAAGGATAAAAGTAATTTTAATTTTGATGGACACGGCCAAGTTGTCCTCCATGGCAGCTATACCTTTTCATACTCCCAAGAATAAAACATAAGCTGCCCTACAGATTTTAGAGGGTAAACATAAGCTGCCCTATAGACTTTAGAGGGTAGCATTTTTAGATTTTTACCAGCATGACAGTGAAAAATGTTAGTTCTGGACAGTTATAATTTGCACTTTTCATACTATAAATAATGCTGAACATCTTTTTTTATATGGTTATGGGTCATCCATATTTTCTTCTCTGTCACCTTTTGTCTATTCTTGTCTATATCATTTGTCCATTTTTCTATTAGGCCATTAGACTTTATCTTTTGATTCTGCTTTTTTTTTGTTTTAACCTTTCACAGAAGTTTCATTTTTTAAAAATAGATTTTAGTTATTAGCGCAGTTTTAGATTCAAAGAAAATTTGAGTGAAAAGTATAGAGGATAAAAAAAAAAGTATAGAGTTCCCATATACCCCCCTCCCTTGCCCTCCTTCCTGCCCCTCAAATGCAGCCTCCCCACTCATCAACATCTTGTACCACAGTGGTATATTTGTTACAATCAATGAATCAACACTGATGCATCATTATCAACCAATGTCTACCATTTCCACTAGGATTCATTCTTTGTGCTGTACATTCTATTGGTTTTGACAAACATATAATGACATATACCCACCGTTTTAGTATCATTCAGAAGCTTCCCTGCCCTAAAAACTCTTGTGTGCCACCTACTCATCCCTCTCTTCCTCTGTCCCTCTTCCCTCCCTCCTTGGTAACCACTGATCTTTTTTACTGTTTCCACAGTTTTGCCTTTTCCAGGATGTCATTTAGTTATAATCATACACTATGTAGCCTTTTCAAATTGGCTTCTTTCACTTATCAACAGGCATTGAAGGTTCCTCAGTGTCTTTTTGTGACTTGATAGCCCATTTCTTTTTAGCACTGAAAAACATTCCATTGCATAAATGTACTATGTTTTTTTTACAGTCAAATTTACCACTTAAAAAAAACTGGTTTCTGAATTTTGATTAGAAAAGGCTTTCTGCATGCCAAAGTTATGAAGACATTCATCAATGGTTTTCTTCTAGGAAATTTATTTATGGCTTATTTTACATTTAAACTTTGACTCACTTGAAACATATCCTGATGTACAATGTACAGTATACTCAAAATTTATTTTTTTTCTTATTACTCCAAAACCATTTATGGAAAGTTTTTTTTCTTACTAATTTTAGATATCACTTTCATCATGCACTAACTTCGTGTATTTAGGTTTGTTTCCAGATTTAATATTTAGGTTAATAATTAGGATGTAGGTTAAGGTTTACATTCCAGAATTTATTTAGGTTTATTTTGGGATTACCATTTCTTATGTCCACTTGTTTATTTACATGCTAGGCGTGTCACTTTTTAAATACTGAGCCTTATATGTATGATTTCAATAACCCCTATCCATTGCCTCCCCAGCACACACCCCCAACTCCATTTTCCTTGCTATTACTTCTTACTACATAAACTTCAGAACAGTTTTTGTCTAATTCCAGAAAAAAAAAAAAAAAGAATGTTAGTATTTTTTATTGAACCTGTACCCAAATCACTAAATTAATTTATGGAGAACTGACACAATGTTGTATCTTCCTATCAAGAACATGCTGTCTTTTGATTTAAGCCTTCTTTTCTATCTTTCAGTATTGTTTGAAAGTTTTTTGACATATTGGGTTTGCTTACTCCTAAGTATTTTATCTTTTGGTTTGTTTGTAAATGTGGATTTTTTTTCCCCTTCCATTATAATGTCTCTGTTCTTATTGTTATATGAAGGCTAATGATTTTTTCACATTAATTTTTATCCTGCTTAAATCTTATTGAATTCTCTTTTTGGAGTAGCGTTTCAGTAGATTCTGTTGAGTTTTCCACATACACACTCATACCACATGCCAACAGTGACAGTTACCTCCTCATTTCAAATTGTCATTCCTCTGATATCTTTCTCTTGTGTGAGCTAGCTAGTACTAACAGTACCACATTCAACAGTAGTGATAATGGTGATATTTCTTGTCTTGTTCTGTTCTTCAGTGGCAAAGCTTACTATATCTCCATGGAGTATGGTTTTGGAATCTGAGATATACATACATTTATTTGTACAGATGTAAATGTGTGTATGTGGTATATGTATATATATAAAATATATAATATATATAAAAACATATAAATATATATACATACACACACATTTACATCTGTACAAATAAATATACATATATACAAATACATATATGGAAAAGTCAATGACTATTGTTTTATTGAATGTTTTTCATTAAGACTAGGTGTTGAATTTTGTCAAATGCTTTTTCATTAGGTAATTGGAGATGACCATATGATTTTTCTCCCTAGGTCTACCAATAAAACAAATTACACTAACAGATTTCCTAATATTGAACCATCTTTTCAAACTGTGAATAAACTTCTCTTGACCATGACGTATTATTCTACTACTGCGCTGCCTGATTTTGTTTGTTTAAAAGTTTCACTCCTAGAATCTTAAGTGAGATTCAAACGATAGTTTTCTTCTTTTGTACATTCCTTGTCAGGTTTCGGTATCAATGTTTGACTTGCTACATAACAAATGCAGGAGTTTTTCTTCTTTTTCTATGCTCTGGAACACTTTTGATAACAGCACTGGAATTACTGGTTCTTTAAGGATTTAACAGAATTCTCCCATGAAACATCTGGGTCTGGTGCTTTTTGGGGAAAGGTGTTCCTTTGGTAATTTTCTCTATTTCTTCTATGGATGTTGATCTATTTGAACTTTCTTTATTCAAGGTCATTTTTTGTAAATTATATTTTCGTAAGATATTCCTTTATTTTATTTTTTTTATAATTTTCTAATTTATTTGTTTAGACTCAAACAGACTCAGGATTCTTTTAATTTGTGTTATGTATGGCGATTAGACCTTATTTATTAAGAATATTCATGTTTTGTTTTGCCCTACCCTTCTTTTAAAAATTAGTTTAGCTAGTGACTTGCCTGTTTTACTGAGTATTTACAAAGAGCCAAATTTTGCATTTCCTTATTAGCTCTACCTTTCTTGTTTTTGAATTCATTAATTTCTGCTTTTATTTTTATTAATTCCTCCTTTTGGCTTACTTAGTTCTTTTTCTAACTTTTTAGTCAATTGCTTCACTTACCCATTTTTATTATTTCTTTAGGCTTGGAATTTTCTCTGCTTTAACTGGACCCTATATATTGCTAGCATTTTCATCACTATGATCACCCACACATTTTACAATTTCCACTTCTATTCTATCTTTGTAACTACTTGTAACTATTCACCCAACAGTTGTTTGAATTTAATATTGAAGTGGAGGGGCCTTTATTTTTACTGCATTGTAACTTTTCTGTATTATTTCTTCATTATGAAATCTACTAAAGTTTTCTTTGGGGCGTATAGGAGTTTTTGTGAATGTTCCATGAGACCTAAAAAGAGGGGGTGCTCTGTTTTCACAGCTCAATATACATTAATCAAGTCTACCCTACTGACTTAATTGTTTAAGTCTTCTATAGTCTTCTTATTTTCTTTCCCCACTTGATCTGTCCTGGAGCAAAAACAGCAAATTAAAAGTATCCTGCTACTAGTGCATTTGTGCCTATTTCTCCTGGTATCTCCTGAAACCTGCTCTATGAAAGTTACTTTGTTTTTAATACATAGTTACATATTTAATACATAGATAGAGAGAGACTCATGACACTAAATGTTCACTGTCAAATACACATTTTAGCTTTATGGAATATTTTATATCTTAAATAATGCCTTTGCGCCTGAATTTTACTTTGTCTCATATTGAGATCAATACCCTAGCTTTTTTATTTGCGTTTATGTGTGCTCTTTTGCCTTTTCAACTTCTGAACCATTTTGTTTTCCCTGGCTATCTTGAATACAGTGAGGAAAAAAAAATCAGATTTTGCTTAGCAATCCAATTTGAAAATTTTTCAATAGATTAGTTGATAAGTGCATTCAAAATTTTACTGATATGACAGAAATGGTTACTCTCATTTCTATCATATTTTGCTGTTTGGTTTTATAATTTTAAAAAATGTCTTTCACTGTTAGCTGTTTTCTTTCTGTGTATTTTTAAGTTTTTTGATAGAGTGATTTGCATTTTTGTTATATGTTTCTGGTTCTATCTTTGTAACTATAATTTTAAATAATTATAATTATTTGAATAATTATTAAACAATTATTAAACCATTAATCCTCTATTTCTTTATGCATAATCCTCTACTATGAGCATTAATAAAATTAGCTTATATAATCTTACTGCCTCCCTTGCATTACACAGTTATAATAATTAGTATTATCTTTGTCAGTGTTTACCTTTGTACTATTAAATACGCTTATACTTCTACTAACTGATTTGTCAGCTTTAAATGATGTCCTTTGACTCTAGCCATTACAGATTAGGCAATCCACAAACTTATTCTACCTCCAGTTTTCTTCCTACTTCCTAGTTCTCTTAATTTTTTAGTTTTATAACCAATTCTTACATCATCAGATATTTAACATGTATATTTTATTCTTTCTTCCTTATGCCCACTTTTGTTTTAGCCTCAGGTCTGTAGTAGTTAAATATACTCAATGTTCTCCAACAGTACTCTTGCCAGTTTTCTTACTCATCTCTGGAGGATGAAGTTCATCCTCTAATAGTTTCCTTAAGAGGGCCTCAGACTAAAAATATGCCCTGAGTCTTACATGTTCAAATTGTTTATACTTGAAGAACATTTTACAGATGATAAAATGAAGGCACAGAAAGATTAAATAATTTAAATACACTAGCAAGGGGCAGAGCCAAGATTTGAACTGAGAAGTTTAGCTCCAGAGTCCAAGCTCTTACTTGTTACTACAACAAGCTCAAGTATTCAATTTATATCATAGAAGAAATACTAACATTTAGGAGAAATAATGAATGGCAAAGAAACTACAATGCATGATGAAATAAAGGGAAGAAGAAATGTATTTTAGAAACTGTGTTAGGTTAGGCAAAAGTGGATTAGGAGGTTGAATCACATAGTTACAGGCAGGGCCTCTGGAGTTAATCCTCAACTTGAGTATTGGCTCTGCTACTTTTGACACCTTCACAAATTATTTGACCTCTCTGAGCCCCAGTTCCTACATGTGTAAGATGGGGATAAGAGTGATTACCTCAGGGGATGTGGTGAGGTTCAAATGAGATAATGTATTTTACAGAAGTCCAAACACAATGCCTAGCACATAAATTAAAAATTGTCTTAATACACTAACTACTTAAAAGATTATCACTATCATGAGGTTAATCAAGAAAACTGCACACCTAGTTTCCTAAGATTATTGTGAAGAAAAAAAGGGAAAAAATCCCAAGTTTCTAAGAAGTGCAAAAGAGGCCTATTTTCTTTATATGAAATGCCTTCTTTTCCCTCTCAGCCAAATGTCTTTAATAATAAGTTCAAGTCATAGGTCCTTCATGAAATCTGCCCTACTGATCCAATCCCACTAATCTAAATAATTTAACTCTTTATATCTGTCTGTACCACACTATAAGCATCTTACAATAAAGTGTCTTATTTATCCTGATCAAACTTTATAACATTTTATTAGTACATATCCTTTACATATTTTCCCACTGCCTGTGCTAACCAACTGTTCTATATGCCATTTTGTCTAACCAAATCAACAAATACTATCTTTTTTTCAACCAAGTGTTACAACTTTTACCCTTTTTAGACTCCAAATTGCTTAGCACAGGGTGAGAAACACAGAAAGTTTTGCTTGATTTTGAATATCTGTATTTAGGAGAAAAAATCAAAAAGACTGATGAGCTAAAAAGACCAATTTCAAGTAAAATATTCAATTTTTAAGCTCTTAACTGTTTAAAGGATCTTTTCTCATTTAAAAAATAGGGGAAAAAATAAAAGTAAATAAAAAAATAAAACATAGGGGAAAGTACTGCTGAGGGGAAAAGAGGTTTTATAAAATGCCTTTAGAATAATTTCTAAAAGTGAAAACAGGGGCTTCCCAGGTGACGCAGTGGTTGAGAATCCGCCTGCCAATTCAGAGGACATGGATTCTATCCCTGCTCCAGGAAGATCCCACATGCCACAGAGCAACTAAGTCCGTGCGCCACAACTATTGAGCCTGCGCTCTAGAGCCCGTGAGCCACAACTATTGAGCCCACGTGCTGCAACTACTGAGGCCCACGCACCTAGAGCCCGAGCTCCGCAATAAGGGAAGCCATGGCAATGAAGAGCCCGTGCACTGCAATGAAGAGTAGCCCCCACTCACAGCAACTAAAAAAAAGAAAGCCCATGCACAGCAAAAAAGACCCAACACAGCCAATAAAATAATAAATAAGTAAATAAATAAATACATTTATAAAAGTGAAAACAAAATAGCTACACATATATTTTTAAAAAACCCAATTGAATATAATTACAGTATCTCTAGGAGTAAAGGTACAAGGGCTGCTGAATTCATGAACACTTAGTTAATGTGTAACATTTACTGAAAGAGAGAGAGAGAGAGAGAGAGAGAAATTCACAAGAACATGAAATGGTTAAGTGGGAATTCAAAGCACTTATAAAGTATATTTTTTGGCCTTAGTACTTAACGTTCCACCATAAGTTCCACTTATTAACCTGTACTGAACATAAGGCTTAAATACCATCGTTTAAAAAAAATCAAATCACTATACTACAACAATGGCCTAGAACTACATACAGCAGTCTGAATCTAATTAGAAAAGAACACCATAAGCTACAAATTACAATCATTCTCAAAACTATTAAGAATACTATGTGACGTAAATAACAGCAAGATCTTTTTTGATCAGTCCCCTAGAGTAAGGGAAATAAAAGCAAAAATAAATAAGTGGGACTTAATGAAACTTCAAAGCCTCTGCACAGCAAAGGAAACTGAGCAAGATGAAAAGACAACCCTCAGAGTGGGAGAAAATAAGTGCAAACGAATCAACAAAGGACTAATCTCCAAAATATATAAACACTTTATCCAGCTCAATATCAAAAAAACAAACAACCCAATCAAAAAATGGGCAGAAGACCTAAATAGGCATTTCTCCAAAGACGACATACATACAGATGGCCCAGAGGCACATGAAAAGCTGCTCAACAAATGTAAATCAAAACTACAATGAGGTATCATCTCACACCGGTTGGTTAGATCGGGCATCATCAGAAAATCTGCAAACAGTAAATGCTCGAGAGGGTGTGGAGAAAACTGAACCCTCTTGCACTGTTGGTGGGAATGTAAATTGATACAGCCACTGTGGAGAACAGTATGGAGGTTCCTTGCAAAACTAAAAACAAGAGTTACCATATGACCCAGCAATCCCACTGCTGGGCATATACCCAGAGAACACCATCATTCAAAAAGACATATGCACTCCAATGTTCATTGCAGCACTATTTACAATAGCCAGGACATGGAAGCAACCTAAATGTCCATCAACAGATGAATGGCTAAAAAAGATGTGGTACATATATACAATGGAATATTACTCAGCTGTAAAAAGCAAGGAAACTGGGACATTTCTAGAGACATGGATGGACTTTGGAGACTGTCATACAGAGTGAAGTGAGTCAGAAAGAGAAAAACAAATACCGTATATTAACACATATATGCGGACTATAGAAAAATGGTACAAATCAACCGGTTTGCAAGGCAGAAACAGAGACACAGATGTAGAGAACAAACATATGGACACCAAGTGGGGAAAGTGGGGAGGGTTGGGGGGGAATAAATTGGGAGATTGGGATACCAAATTGTACGTTCTAAATATATGCAGTTTATTGTATGTTAACTGTATCTCAATAAAAGTTCTAAAAAAAAAAGAGAAAAAAGAGAAAAAAAAAAGAATACTATGTAAACACAGCTTCATCTAGATACATGTGTATTTCCTCCTCTTAAAAATGACCATTTAGTTGTAACTAGTTTTCCTGAAAATATGAAGAAGTCTTAAGTGTATTTCCGAAGTGAGACTTGCTTGAAAAACTTTGTGTAATTTTTTGCAATATGTTATGTGATTAGAATTCACACTATGAAGATTTGTTTCATTCAAGACTATTTTACACAGAACATACTCTTGAAGATATTAAAATAAAATTGTGAAGAAAATGGTTTGTTCACACATACCGCTATAGGACAGTATCTATAGCACAGCAGTTAAAAGTATGGAGACTGGAGCCAATATCCTTGGTTGAAATCCCAGCTCCACTGTGTCCTAGCTTTGACTTTAGGCATATGACTTTATCTTTGTGTGTCTTGGCTAACCATTCGGTAAAATAACTATAATAAAAGTATCTATGCCAGAGGTTTGTTGTGAGAATTCACAGAAAACAGTGCCTGGCACCTGGTAAATCCTTGTAAAAGACAGCAGCTAATACAAAAGTCATATTTTAAAAAGTTTACCCCAGTGAATCTTCAAGAGAATGCACCCACTGAAGACAATTTACGATCCAGACTAAACTTTTTATTTATTCATCAAGTTTCTCTCCCCAGCAATTGCGTGCAGTTAAGTGAAATTTTTCTTTCTTTCTGCATTTTCTAAATGCTAATTTTGTGAAGCAACACTAAAACCCAACAGTACTATTCTCTAAAAAATACCAACCTTACAATGCTACACACAGAGCTGACCTAAACCTCAGAAAGTAAAAAGTGAAAGAAGTAACAGAACTGGGAACTTTGACTCCCAAGCCAGGAACACAATCCCTAGCTGCCACTGTCTTTAGTAAAAATCCATCTTGTGTGGGCAAAATACCTCATTATGGATGGCCACATTTGTACCAGAGGATTTATTTAATGTTACTCATGTTCTAGGCTCATCTCACTCAACAAAAAACCAAATTAAAGAAGCAACTGTGCGGGCTTCCCTGGTGGCGCAGTGGTTAAGAATCCACCTGCCAATGTAGAGGACATGATTTCGAGCCCTGGTCGGGGAAGATTCCATATGCCTCAGAGCAACTAAGCCCCTCTGCCACAACTATTGAGCCTGTGCTCTAGAGTCCGAGAGCTACAACTATTGAGCCCACGCACCGCAACTACTGAAGTCTGCGCGCCTAGAGCCTGTGCTCTGCAACAAGAGAAGCCACCGCAGTAAGAAGCCCGCGCACTTCCATGAAGAGTAGCCACTGCTCTCTGCAACTAAAGAAAATCCGTGTGCAGCAACTAAGACCAATGCAGCCAATAAATAAAAAAACAAAAATAATAAATTAAAAAAAAAGCAACTGTGCATTGGTCACTGAACTAAATGGTGTCACACTTATCTACAATCTTAATAAACAAACCTTTTTGAGCTGAAGTTAACTTATTTAAGAATGACAACATTTCTAAAAACGTAAAAATCAATTTAATAATATCAACTTACAAGAATCTTTAATTTGGGATTTGTAAACCTCATCAAATTATACAGGAAATCCTATACGTGTGTATGCGCATTTTTCTGGAAGATGATCCAATGGTTTCATCAGATCCTTAAAAAAGTGGAATCCCAAAAGGTTAAGAATCATTGCTTTTTACAGTTTACAAATTTCTTTCTGTTCTTATGTTATCAGTTTCAGAAAAGAACTTGCTTATATAAAATTAAGCAGTATAATTGTAAATCCATTCCAAATCTCACATTTCCTAAGTAACCTAAGATGTGTGTAACATAAATTCACAACAACAAAAACACTTCAACTTATCCAAAAGTTCTTAGAGTCTACGAACCTTTCCCAGAGCTGTAACTACGGGACGATGAGAAACCAGGAGCACAGAAGAACTAAGAAAAGGTAAGTAAACGTTAGCCAACTGTAGAACAATCCTTATGTACAGAAAACATAAGACAGTATGAAACAAGGACGAGGCTCTAATTATTAAGTAGAGTTACAGCTGCCCACAAAGACAATCAAATTTCAGTTTTCTGTGGTTAGAAAAGACAGTTTAGGAGGAAGGATTTGTCACAGATCATCACTGCAACTTCAGAATGACCTAGGTAAAATTAGTTCCTGAGCTCATGGAAAAATTTATAATGCCCAGAAGCCCAGGCAATACTCTGATTTATTTTACACCTGCCCAGTAATTTAACCTCTTATTATAGTAACTTATTAGCAAGAACATACAACACTCAACGATGCTTCCTTCGAAGTATAGGCTGCGACCTGCGACGAATGCCCTTAAAATAATCCAATCCTCGTTAAATGACAGTAGCCTATAGTTAGAACCTATGAATCTTTAAATCTGGCGACAGTTCAAATAGTAACAAAAAATCCCAACCAAACTAAAGTCAACCAAAGTAACCCGAGGTTTCCTCCCCTCGTCCTTGAGGACGGCACCTCTTTGTGCACAAGGGTCTGAAGGTCTCCCAACCTCAGACGCCAGCTACGGGCCCCGGCAGGACACCGCGGCGCAAGCCTCAGGGGCGCTGCTGCTCAGCAGTGGCAACGTCTGCGGATGCGGACCGGAGCGATCCCTGAGGCAGCCGTGACGCCAGGCGTTGACCCGCAGGGCCCGAAACGAAGACCCGGGCGCGCCGTCACCAGAGACCGGGCCGCAGACTGGCGGGGACTAGCGGAGACCGGGGCCAAGATACCAGTGTTGGCCTGGGCTCTCCCCTGAAAGCCCCAGGACCCGTAATGAGGCCAAGGAGGAGACAGGCAGACACACCTGGCGTGGACCCCCAGCGACCGGTTCCTGCGTTAGCGCGGCGCTCGTCCGACTCTCCCAGCATTCGCCACCGCCCCTCCTCCTGGCCTGGGCCACCTCCACGTTCCGCTCCAACGTGGCAGCCGCAGCCCCGCCCAGCCGGCTGCCCGGCGCTTCCGGGAGCGACGCCTCGCCCCGCCCACCCCAGAGCGCTGCCGGCCACGGCACTTCCGGGAGCGGGGGCGGAGGAAGGGGGCGGGGGGGATTACGGAGGGGCGCTCCCCCCCTCGCAGCGCTCGCACTTGTGAGGATGAGGACGAGTTCTGAGGGGCGGCGTGCGGTGGCCAGGACGCCGCGAATAGGTCCTGCTGGGCGTAGGTGTCTGGCGTAAGAAAGGCCCCGGCCCGCGGGAACGCCACGTAGCACTGGCCCTGTGAGACGTCAGCAGCCCCCGCGACACCGGCAACGCGACCAGCCACCGAAAATCGCGCTGCAGGGGCCTCACTGCAGTAACCGTAATTGTGATTGGGTTCTTTAAATTGCTTATTTGGCTTTACGGTACTGCTTATCGAGAACTTCTTTAAAACCAAACGGGTCTGTTCTTACCCAAAGGCTGCTGTGGACGTGCTTAATTTGTTAGTCTTAAGAGGCAGAGGGGTAAATAAGCTATTCTATTCCAGTGAGTATCCTGCGGCACTATTTGGGATCAGCATTTGCCTTCAGTCACTGTAACTTTACTAGTTTCACCAGAGCTAGTAAACTAGTGATTAGAGCCTGGCATCTAATCAGTGCATTGCCTGGATGTTGTTTCTAGTTTCGGGAGGAATTATGTCACAGCGAACAAAGTAAAGCCAGAGGAATATCACTTGCTAGAGTACCAGAACCTGTACAATTTTCTTCCCATTACACCAGTCAAGGGTCTTTTCCAAACACCTTCATTGGAAGTAGTTTCTCTTTCTTGCACACACAAAGTAAAATATAGCAAACACTCCTATTTAAGAGAGTAGGCACATTTTTGTACTCGTACTCCTCCCAACACCCTTTTAGCGTTTTATACTCTGGTTCCGTTTAAAAGCAAATTTATTTCTTTAGGGCTGAAATAGACCTGCTTAAGAGTCTTAGGATAGTTGCTAATTTCTACAGTTCTATAAAAGTCTTCCATTTTTACTTATTGCTGCAAGGACTAGTTTACCTAAAAAGGTGTCAATAAAAATCCCTGACTTAAAAGTGGGACCATCATTTGAGTCAAGTGAAAACACAATTTCCTACTGCCCTATTCCCCAAAGATCCCCCCCCACCACCTGAAGGTGTGCAAAGGTATGGAAAAGGTTCATAAGAACAACTTTCCCAAAACTCAATGATGCAAACAGTGGTTATGTTCTTTGGTATCATTTAATACAATGGCACAGTTGAATTACATGTCCCTATTGCATAAATCAAACTACAAAGCTCTCCACCCCCACACCCCTCTGTAGCCCCCGTGAGCTAAGAATGGCAAAAGAAAAATGTTTCATGAGAAAATTACATGAAATTCAAATTTCTGTATCCATAGTTTTATTGGAACAGAGCCATGCTTAATGGTCTATGGCTGTTTTTGGTGCTACAAGGGCAATCATGAGTAGTTGCTACAGACTATATGGCCTGCAAAGCCTGAAGTATTTACTGTATGGCCTTTACAGTAAAGTTTGCCAACCCCTATTCTATTGGACAGGATTTTGCCTACAAATGGATTAATGCTCAAAGTCCAAATGAGACATTCGGTATTATAAGTTTTTATTTCAAAGCCCTGATGTAGTAGCATACAAAGACAATGTGAAAAATGTCAATTATAACTGGTTATAAGGCTAAAGTATAGTGGTTTCTAGACTTGTATTTATACATCTGGTTAAATATAAAGACTACTTAGCTCGTTTTAAATGCAAGCAGTTCTGGCTTTGACTATGAAAGCTGAAACTGCGAAGTCTTATTCTATGGGATTAACAATCTATGATTATTCTATGACCTTAAAATTTGCCAGAACATTAAAAACCTCTCTCGATGTTGGGTATAAATGTAATATAGTAAAATTAATATTTAAAACACTAGAAACATTGGGAATTCCCTGACAATCCAGTGGTTAGGACGTGGTGCTTTTACTACTGGGGCCCAGGTTCAATCCCTGGTAGGGGAACTAAGGTCCAACAAGCCACATGGCATGGCCAACTCCCTCCCCCGCAAACAAAAGAACACCCCCCCAAAACAAACAAAAACCCCCAAACCCCCCCCCAAAACAAACCACTAGAAACACTGAAAATTACAATGTTTTATTTCCTTATAACAAAAATGTATAGAGTAGTCTGGAAAGTGCTTGCTTTCTTCTCATTATATAACTTGTAATATGGAGTGAGCATCTTATCTACACTTTGGCAAACTGTCATACTCCTTTTTAAGTTTGAATCAGCTTCCAAAATTTTATCCTTTGTGCTGTCAATGCCATGAAACATCTCTGAAAGTTCCTTCAACGTGAAGTTTTTCAACAGCATCACTTCTGAGACGCATTCATTCTTTACAACTGCTTCCTCACGTGAAACTTTATAGTCACCTTCACTAAGTTCTGCCTCCTGCATATATAGAACTGTTTCTTGAATGGCAGCAGTGTCAACATTCCCAACATTCCCATATCTTCTGACTCCATTTACATTCCACCCAAATCCTGCAGTTTTTTGTACAGTACGGTCTGTCACTACTGTGCAAAGCAAGGACTGCCTGTAATTCTTGGAATCTTGAGTGCAATTTCACAGTAGCATCCTTATCTGAGCTTGCAGCCTAACAGGTAGCTTAACATTAATCAATTCATGTTGACTTCTGAAATGATGAAACCAGCCTTTATTGGCAGTAAATAGATGTCCTTGTTTAAGTACCATTTTCCTTCAGTGCAGCAACTAACTTCAATGCCAAACTGACTGGGGTATGTTTTTGATTACAGTCTTCAATCCAAAGGAGAAGTAAATGCTCCATTTCAACCATCAGCGGATTTCTGTTCCTAGTGCAATTTAAACTAAAGGATGATAAAGCAACTTTATCTTGTTTTTATATTCATCAGACTTTTAAAATGTGTATTATACTGTAGCTTCATGTAGGCCTAGGTCTTGTCCTATCTTTGCTTTGCTCTGGCCATTTTCAAATCTTCTAACCACATCTAATTTCACTTCCAGTGTTACCACTTTTCATTTCTTTGCTGTTCTGTCATATTTGTTGACTGATTTCCTCTTTTGATTTTCTTTTTATTTATTTATTTATTTATTTGGGGGGGGGTACACCATGTTCAAACATCTGTTTTTATACACATATCCCCATATTCCCTCCCTCCCTCAACTCCCCCCCCGTTGATTTTCTATTTTTGTAAAATCACACATGGATTTTATCACTGGGAGACAAGGAGGCAATACAACTATATGCTTTACTATCTATAATTAATAGATGTTCAGTGACCAATCACCAAGACTTTGAAAGAAGTGGTGTAACTGTTACTGTTCATGATGCACATTTTTTCTTTGCATAATGATTTTGGAATAAAGAACCAGTAGCAAAGTTTATGCACTAATTCACAGTTAACACTGTGACAACTAAAAGTTCAGCTGTGTTGTTGTGCGACAGGTGCTGTTTAACTACACTGAGAAAACATCTTCATGCATGTTGAAATGGTGCAAAGTAAGGACTACCTGTATCTAAAAAGAAAAACCTGTACTGGTACTTCAAAAATAGTCAACTTTTAACCCAATTTAGTTAACTACTAGCCAAGCCAAATCCTAGATCAAATAAAAACTGAAGTTTTTCTCAAAAGAATGTTAATTCCAAGACTCTGAATTACTCACTGGAGCTAGAAGAATGTTTGGAGATAATGTAATATAGAATTCTTCAAATAAGGATTTGCAGACAGCCCAAAGACATCCTTTTGGGAATTTAGGCCCCCTCCACTCACTTCAATAATCTTGAGATCTGCAAAAGATTAAAGTTCTAGACTACCATACTGTTGTCCAGATTGTAAAACTTTACAGTCATTCACACAGCACAAGGCTGTATGTATATAAAATTTACTGAGTAGCAGCCAGTACTATGTTTACTTCTGCAAAACAGTACCATCTATCCTATTAATATTTAAATTTTATTTTCGAATGCATTTATTTTAAACAAAGTTTATATCAACTTTAAGAAATAGAAAATTAACTGAAATCAACATTGAGAATTCAGAAAAATTTTCCCCCTTTATATTCCTCAAATTTGAAAAACACCCCAAGATAATACACCTAATCAATGCAGATTAATCTGGTATTAGATTTGAGATTCTCGGCTTCTGACTGAGAATCTACTATTCTTAACAAAGCTCAAGTTATAGGATGGTCATCCACTGGCATACCACTGGATGAATTATTTATAGAATATCCAATAATTCAGCAAATTTAAACCCCAGAACATATGATCGATCTCTAAGAATTTCAGGGCCTGAAAGAATTATATCATTATTTTTAAGAAAAGATGACTATCAGGGTTAAAAGTCCTGCCTCCCCACTCACCCAACTGCCTATCCTGAATCAAATCTATTGATTTGGAAAATTACATTATCTTGGAAATAATGTTATCTTTGAAAGCTGAAAAAATAAGGAAAAATTTTAATTGCATACAATATCCACATTATGCTCAATACATAATGAATACAATATTCAATTTTTTGCTCAGATCTGATCTTTTCTGTCTTATTTTGTCAAAACTAAAGTCTTACCTTATATAAACCTTCCAATTCTTGATAAATCTGATAAATTGTGTTCTCTAACACCCTTCAATTTTATTCCTAAAATGAAAAACATTTACAGGCAAATCAATGTACGAAGACCACATTTTATCTGTAAGCCTCATGATTTTCTTTTTTCATTATGTCCTCATCCACATACATTAATCACAACAAATCATGATGTGAACAGCAGTGGAAAAATTTAATCATTGGACACTTACACTTTATTCTTATTTTCAACTTAAGCTCTAGTCTTAAAGTTTTTATTGCTTAGCTCCTTTGAAAAAATACATAATAAATGCACATATCTATAGTTTTCAATTCTCTCATTTAGAACAGATAAGATCTCCAATTTTACTATTATTGGAAAAACTCAAGAGAGATAATTTTAAGCATATCATTTACTACTTTGCACAGGTTACCTTACACTAACTTGGAAGTACCATCTTCTCAACATTAAGCCTGATACGGGAAGGGTAACCATACTTTAATTCATTTCCAAACTGGTTATGTCTTCCTTTACATGTAATGTTTTTGTTATTAGACAAGGTTTCCAATGATCAGAAGCACTAAAACTTTAAAGGGGGAGAGTTGTCTCTGCTAACAAAGAACTTTGAAGCAGTAATAATGGGAAAAGACTCAAAAGATTACAAATCTCAGACTAATTAGAATTCTGCCTATTTGGAACATTATGACTGCTTGACAAGGTCTATGCTTTGCTCATTAAGAGGGACAGAGCCCATGGAGTGGGGAAAAGCAGCAGAAAGAAAAGGAAGTATACTCACTCTACTGGAAAAAATCAAGCTTTGAGGGAAAAGGGCAAACTGCTCTAATTCTGCTGCTGCATATTTGTATCTTTACTCCACCATATGTCAAATATTTGTGTAACTGCCCATAAGTAACTGGACTACATTCCTTGAAAAACTCTGAACAGAAATTTTAACTTTTCCAAGTCAATCTGCACCCCAAGCAAATAACAGAAGGAGGGATACACAGTTTCTATCTATAATCTAGTGCCACCCAGCTTCTCTAACCACCTTCACCTATGAGGAACTGGGAGAAGGGAAACAGACCCAAGAAAAAGAATATTTAATCAAGGTAGAGTATTCTGACTATAAACTGAACTTTCTTATAAACTCCTTAGAAACTTTCCAAAATGAATGTAGCACCACTTAAGTAGTTTATATATACACAGGCAAGAAAGCAACCATGCACCTTAGTGAAGACAGTACTCACTTGGATCCATGTGCTCTTGTACTTCTAATCATCTGACTTGAGGGTCAAATATTAAATCTCTTGATTTAATAAACTGAAAGTTTAAAAAAAAGGTATTTAAAGTGTGGTAGTCAACCTCCAAGATGGTCTACAATGATCCCCCACCTCTTAGCAGTCACACCTTTGTACAGTGTCCACCTATACCATACTAAGACAAACAGAATAGGGCAGAAGTGATGTTTTGTCACTTTCAAGACTATTAAAAAACAATGTGCTCGCTTCGGCAGCACATATACTAAGACTATTAAAAAACAAGCTTCCATCTTGGCTTTTCTGTCTTGGACCAGTCCCTCTGGGGAAAGCCAGCTATCATGTGGTAAGGACACTCAGGCAGCCCATGGAGAGGTTCACATGGTGAAGAAGAACTGAAGCCTTCAGCCAACTGCCATCAGGGAACGGAGGCTTGCCAGCTGAGACAGTTCGGAAGCTGATGTCTTTCTTCTACTTCCTCTACCCACTGTTTGATAAGTGTTTGTTGTTTTAAACTGCCAAATATTGAGGAACTTGTTACAGAGCAAGAAACAATTAACACAGAAGGTCACAATCCATATCCAAAAACTAAAATATACAACTTATGAATTAACTGAAAGGTCTAAAATTTTTGGGAAAGCATCAGATTCAGAGCTGTCTTTAAATATAATTTCAAGACTCGAAGGCTTTCTGAAACACAAAAACCCACACAGAACTAAAAGGATGAAAAATTCAGCAAGAATATAAGTCAGTTACTAGAAACACATTTTACTATATCAGGAAGACAAATAAATGTGAAACTAGCTAAAAATCTGACAAAGAGGTCAATTCAATAAGGACAATACCAGTCCTAGAAGGCAAACAGTCTATTTGTTTTCATAGAGTTGTTGAGGGAAATGTGTTTAAAATAAAAAACTGTGTGAATGTGTGTATATATAATACACTTAGTACAATGTCTGACATGTAACCACTCAATAAGCATTAGCTGCTACTATTTTTTCTCCCAAGTAACCAATTAATGAGATTCTGTACCATAAAACAGAAAACTGGATTTCACTCAAGCCTTTATAAACCCATTTTTTACTTGGACAATCCTCCCCCGCTTCCAACTCACTGCTTTTGTTCCAGAAATACTTAATACATTAAAAAAAAGATATACTACCTCCCCTACATATTTCTAGTATTTATCTTCCAAGACCCAGGAATCTTTTTCCAATATCTCCAGGAATATAATCCTTAAAAAGAAATATTTTAAATTATTTTCTGCACTGGTCAATGCTTTTTACAAATAACATCTTTAATACATCTTACATATCCTCATTTACATATTCAATAATCACAACCAGTTCATTATGTGAACAGCAGTGAAAAGGTTTAATCATTGGATATGAAGTTATTGAAGGAAACAAAGATGTAAGCAAATGATTAAATTTAGAACTTCAATGTCACCAGTAAAACAATAAAATATAGCAACAAAAAGCATGTAAAACTTATAAGCAAATGTAAAAATACATAAATACAACTCAAAAATCAATGATTCCATTTATAAGGCATTGCATACTTCCCTAAGCAGAAGCACAGTAAGAATACCCAGAGCACTGACCCCTTGCGGCTTCCATAAAGTAAGCTGGTTGTTTTCATTTAGCAGGTCTACATTTAAGTAAATCTGTTCTTCAGCATTTTCTGTAACCATCTGTAATTAATAATTAGAAGAAGACTGTTAGAACAATGTGAGAGCCACATTATCAGAAATCATTTCAGCAGAAAAGAAAAAAGCCCTCTTTGTACTCTGATCCTGAGTTGGCAGCAAGAGGACTTTTGGCTCTATCTTAAAAAAATGAAAAATGACTGCCTGCACCTGGAGCTCCCTCATGAGCAGCACCCACTGCCCCACCAAGCTCTCAGCAGGTTACGTTACCTCTGGGCCCATCTTAACAGCAGCCCATTCGCCCAAGGCTCTACTTCCATCTGAAATGTCCAGCACTCACAAGTATTGCCCTTTTATTACACCTTAATGGTAACTTTAAGTCTCCATTTAAAGTTATCTTCAATGGGTTGGGAAGGCATAAGAGTACTTTCCAGGTACCAATACTGTTTATTTTAGGGATTGTCAAACTGTTTTAAGTAGTAGTCAATCCTAACCTTATTTTCCCCATAAGTCCTGCTTCTTTCAAATGCACAATTTTGCTGAGCATGAGGTTTTTTTTCAGGAACACATATGACATTATTGCAGAAACTCATGTATCTGTTTGTGTGCCATGGACTGAAAAGACAGTATAACCTTAGACACTGTCTCTGCACTCAAGGAGCATCCTCTAGCAAGTTTCTTACAAACTTTGAGTCCTTAAAAAAGGGCAACCCCCACAATGATACCACTCCACACCCACGAAAATGTGGAGAAATTGAACACTCATCCATCGCTCATGGGAATGTAAAATGGTACAGCTACTTTGGAAAACGTCTGGCATTTTCTCAAAAGCTTAAACATGAGTTAGCATATGACACAGCAATTCCACTCAGGTATATATACACAAGAGGAATGAGAACATATGCCCACACACAAACTTGTACACCACTGTTCATGGCAGCATTATTCATAACAGCCCCCAAACAGAAACAACCCAAAAAGACACATAAAATGTGGTATATTCATTCAATGGAATATTTTTTTGGCAAAAAAAAGAAACGAAGTACTGGTACTTAAACATGATGAACCTTAAAAATATTCCAAGTGAAAGAAGCCAGTCACAAAAGACTACATACTAATTTCTGATTCCATTTACACGCAATATCCAGAATAGGCAAATCTATACATAGCTTAGTGGCTTCCAGGGACCAGGGGAGGAAAAATATAAAGAGAGACTGCTAATGAAACGGAGTCTCTTTTTGGGGTGATGAAAATGTTCTAAAATTGATTGCGGTGATGGTGGCACAACTCATGAATACACTAAAACCCATCGAACTGTGCACTTTAAATGGGTAAAGTGTATGGTATATGCATTTTATCTCAATAGAACTGCTGCCAAAAATATAAGGAAATCATTTTTAATTGAAAACATTTATTTCTATTTAGCCTCATTCAGTCTTAACTGGTTAAGTGCTAGAAAACTTTCTAATAGTCTAACCAACTGACAGTGATTTAAATCCAGGTCCTACCCTTTGCACATCTTACAGTCAAGTAAGTACATCCCCCATGGACCAATTTCTCCCCAATTCATGTACTATCCTTAGACCTTGCGACTTTTAACAAAACCACGTAAGCAAAGGCTATGTTATTTCATTCAAATAAGATATAAGCATATTTCAATGGAAAGCAACTGTGAATAAGTAATACCTTGAGATGAATTTTTTCGGCTAGAATCTGGATAAAGTAAACAAAAAAAGAACAATCTTGCTTGGAAATGTTGGACTCATTCTTGCCATCTGGAAATAAAAATTAAAAAGTTACTAACATTTCTGTTTTCTATAATGGGCCTCCACTGTTAAGCAGGAAAGATGCCACAATATACTAAGGATCACTTCAAAGATACAAAATAGAAACTATGTCCTACCTTGGCCCCATTTTGTTTCTTCCATGAATACTGAAATCTCACACCGTAAACATAAAGCGCTTAACGAAGACGGCGTCGCAAGATCTTCTCACTCCTGAAAGCTATCCATGATGTCCCATATTCCAACCAAAACCATTTCATTGCCCCTCTCTCCTGCCCCCTCCTAGTACTGCTACTGCTACCGCTCCACTAGACCGTGAGCTTCCCACAAGCCCGAAGACCTTCTTACCTTATTTCCTTCTTAATTCCCCCACTGCGGCAAAGGATCTTGCAGAAAAGAGTTCGCTGAATTAAAAGTCGACTTATCTTGGTATTACATTCTCATTCAGGCTCCTGAGGTCACACACCTACGGTGAACCATTACCAATAACTCCTTCGTTATCTCCGCATCAGAGAACTGTAAAATAAAATGCAAAGAAATCGCACGCCTCTCAGTAAATAATTTATTTGGGGTCCAATTTTTTCTTCATTATTTCTAGGGTTCTGCGTTTATCCCTCTCCCTCCTATCCCTCCCGTCACATCCTCCAGTCACTCTCAGAGCTCGCATCTGGAGACCCACTGGCACATGCCTCTGGATTCGCTTCAACTGTGGTCCTGCCTCTACCCTTCGCATTCTCTAGCTGGGCCTCACAAGAAGCGCGATGGCAATGGATTTAACCAGAGCATACGAAACCGAGCCCACGGCAGCTAAATTCACTAACCACCCTCCAACAAGGAGGGAGGAGCGGCCCAATGCCCGTCTTTAGGCCCCTCGGCTTTCTGATTGGCTGCTGCGACACGACGTGGTCTGTGATTGGCCACGGCGGCGAGCGCAGTACCCGCGGAGAGGAGGATGGGAGCCGTGCGCCTTAAGAGCCCGCCTTCCCCGACAAATAAAGGTCGTAGCCGAGGAGTCAGCGGGCGGAGCTAACTTTATCGCGATTCATGTTGTCGCGGGAACACAGACGGTGGAGCCCCACAGAGCAAGAAGATGACCCGAAGTTGCTCGGCAGTGGGGTGCAGCACCCGGGACACCGTGCTGAGCCGGGAGCGCGGCCTCTCCTTCCACCAGTGCGTGAGAGCAGCCTCCACGCTAACTCCCAGCACAGCCAGACGGGCTGCAGGCCAGGCCGGGGCGGGGCGGGGCGGACGGTGCGTCTCGCCGTCGGCGTGGCGTGGCGTGGCGTGGCGTGCGTGGCGTGGGGGCGGGGGAGGGACTTGGGCAAATTTGAGAGCTAAGGCTCTTCCTGTTCTTGCTCAGTGTTTGCCTCTGATGTGCGTTTCTTTTTCCAGTAGCTTTTAGCAAGAGTTACTCGAAAGGAGTCTTGCTTCCTTTCGGTCGTCTTATTGAGGAGACGGGGAGGGAAGGCGCTTTAGAAGCACTGTTGAAGGCGTGCTCTTTCATTAGTGTGTGGCTTGCTCAGGAGCATGAGTACAGATCAGTTTGATGCAGAACTGAACTCGAGTACCCTCTCCCACCGCGCAGGAAAGCCAACTTACTGAGTCCGGGTTGTGGTGAAGGGAAGTCCAGTGGTAATTGCAGGGTGCCAAGCAAGGAGAATGGGCAGCTGGTGCTCAGAAGTCACGAACTTCCTGATGGCTCTTAGGGCTTTTAAAAGCAGCATTCGGGGTGAGGGCTGCAGGATGCATGACGTTATTTTGATTGAATGGGGGTGAGGTTACAGGCTGGTGTTAAGAGAATCTGAATCATCAGACTTGTGGTTGCAGCCAGTCTGAAGTCTTAAGTACTTGTTGTGGTCCTTAAGTAGTCAGCATCCTCCACCTGGATGGGGGTTAGTTTTCGCAGAACTACCCAAAGATAGGCATCAGATTGTTATGTATATCCCTTGAGGAACTAGGACTCTTTTTACCACTGAACTGTCATTGTTCAGGCTATCTGGCTTAACTGCTTCTCCCCCCTCCCCAATTCCCTAACTTCCCTAATTAGTCATTGCTTGGGTCTGCTCTTTGGAACTCAGGGAAGGTTTAGGAGACTGAAGCGTTTTTTTGTTTTTGTGTGGTTTGTTTTGTTTTGTTTTAAACAAGAAATGGGAGGCACAGAGGGCTTTTGTACCCAGGAGGGCCACGAAGGGACCTGCTCAGTTTCAGGTTTTTACCAGTACTGTCTTGTCATTACCAGTTCAGTATCATTAGCCCAGCTCTGCAAACCTGGTCCGACTCTGGCTGTATCTGGTCATGGCAAGGAAGTTATATTTGGTACAAGAGTAGGGCTTATTTTCCGACGGATCTAATTTGAACCCATATCTGTGGTCCAGTCTAGTAAAGGTCACTGAAATCAGTGAGAAGTAGAAAAGTGGGTAGAACAGATCCTCACAGACAAAAAGAAATGTACAGTATTTTTTAAAGTGGTAGCCTATTAAGGCAATATGAGGGGTAGAGAGTTAAACCACTGACAAGGGACTTTTATGAAAAAATCAAGAAGAGCTGTGTGGGACAAGTGGTATTTGAGTTGGACCTTGAACCTTACCTAGACTGGGGAGTGGGGTGGAAGGAAGATAGCGTTTAAATAGGAATATCATGGAAAAATATAAAGGGATGCAGAGTGAAGATACAATGTAGAAGAGTGGAAAAAGTAGCTTGGAGACAAATTTTCTTAAAAAATTTAACGTGGAGTTGAGTTTCAACTATGTATGGTAGGCCTTTTGTAGTATTGCTTAGTTTAAGTAGGACTGCTTCCTCCACCTAAGCTGTTATAATTGTATACTTTCTCCTCTGGCATTTGTTTCCATCAGTTAGTTCCTGTTCTCTTTTTATTTTAAGTTGCTTTCTCTACTGGTTACTTGTCTAAAAACACTGAGCATGCTCAAGTTACTTCCGCTTTTAAACACAGATACACAGACTCTTGAACCTTTGTGCACCTCTACATTATCCTCTTCTTCCATTTATAACCAAGTTCCTCAAAACAGAAGCATACACCTACTTCCCTAAGTCCTTTTGCATTTTCAACCTACTGTAGTCAGATATCTGTCACTACTGTAATGAAAGAGCACAGACTGAGGTCATAGGTAATCTTGCCAAATCTAAATAAGTACCTCTAAATCTTTCTCTTGATCTTTTTTTAACTTTTAATCATACTGACCACTCCTTGAAACTCTTATCTCCCTTGGCTGTACTGACACTCTCTCCCTAGTACTCTCCCTTTTCTTTAATTTCTTCCTCAACCTTTTGCTGCCCTGTTTTTCATGTGCATTTTTCTTTAAATAGGGAAGAACTCATTTATTGCTTTTATTTGTTTCATATGTCAAGGACCACAGTAAGACCGCTTAATTAGAAAAAAAAAAAGTGATGCAGTTATTCCAATAGTCTGCTATGATTCTTCCAGCCTGATTTCTTCCCCATTCATTCCATTTTCTAGATTCCTGGAAATGATTTTTTAAAAATGAAAACTTTGTCATGCTGGTTCCCTGAAGGAAGGATTTTAATCCCTTGGGCTCTTCAGTGCCTGAGTCCAAGCTCCTCTGTGAATCCTTTCCTCATACCTTTCCTCATACACCTCTCTTCCCTCTATATTGAGGGAATTGTAATGTAACTAAAATGAATTACATTCCCTCTATATTTCTATTATTTTTTTTATTGAAACATAATTGCTTTACACTCTTGTACCAGCTTTTGAGGTACACCAAAGTGAATCAGCTGTATTTATACATATATCCCCATATTCCCTCCCTCCCTCGACTCCCCCCCCCCCTGCCCTCCCTGTCCCGGCCCTCTAAGGCATCATCCATCATCGAGTTGATCTCCCTTTGTTATACAGCAACTTCCCACTGGCTATCTATTTTACAGTTGGTAGTATATATATGTCTATGCTACTCTCTCACTTCGTCCCAGCTTCCCCTTCACCCCCCGCCCACCCCCAACCTCATGTCCTCCAGTCCATTCTCTGCATCTGCATCCTTATTCTTGTCTTATCACTGGTTTCATCAGTACCATTTTTTTTTAAATTCTGTATATATGAGTTAGCATACAATATTTGTTTTTCTCTTTCTGGCTTACTTCACTCACTATGACAAACTCTAGGTCTATCCACCTCATTACATATAGCTCCATCTCATCCCTTTTTATAGCTGAGTAATATTCCATTGTATATATATGCCACATCTTCTTTATCCACTCATCTGTTGATGGGCATTTAGGTTGCTTCCATGTCCTGGCTATTGTAAATAGTGCTGCAGTGAACATTATGGTACATGTTTCTTTTTGGATTACGGTTTTCTCTGGGTATATGCCCAGTAGTGGGATTATTGGATCATGTGGTAGTTCTATTTTTATATATTTCTATTATTGTATAATGTGTGCAGAATTAAACACAAGACTGTATGAATGCAAAGGAATCATCTGTCTTCCTGACACCTAGGAAATTGTAAGGAAGGCAGGGAAGAATAGAGACAGGAGAAGGGATTAGAATACTATGGTGTTAGTCGTGGTGACAAGGTAATATTGATCTGAAGTAAGGACTCAGCAAAAAGGTAATATGGGAAGGAGAGAATTAGTCAAATTGCGGGAGCCTTCAAGCTATTTGAACATGGAGCTCTTTCCATTAAAAAAACAAAAAAAGCCCTGTATACATGTCTCTGGTATATGCATATGGGTTTTTAATAATTTATAAATTCATCTATGAGGTGATATACTAATATATATTATGAAAAACAAAAATTAGAAGATGGGGCAAAAAGTTATAAATTCTAATAATTTCTTCAACTCTCAATAGATGAGTGTAGACTTCTGTGGTGGCCATTTACCTGAAGGATGGATCCAAAGCTTATATAATGCATACAAGATCTTTTGTGATCTGATCTCTAGCTACCTCCCATCTATAACTACTCCCAGCTACCTCTGTACTCTCCTTTCAAGGCCCCAAATTAACTTACCTTTCCAAACGTTATCAGCCAGGAAATTCCAAGTAAATTATTTTGTATCTGCGTGTTTTTCGAATCTGTTTGGAGTGGCCACTATCTGCATGGCAAACTCCTATTGACATTTCAGCTCTGGCTCAGATATTATGTCTTCTGAAGCCTTCCCCAGCATCCCTAGCACCATCGCCAGAGTCATGAAAGAAGTTGTAAGGACATAAGCAAGCGGCTCTGGTTGAAAAGCCTACATCAAAATGACTCAAAGGTGTGGAAACTGATTGTAAGAATATTGGTGCTCTGTCAAACACATAAATGGCTAAATACAGAGTGGGACTGGAGAGTTAAAAAGTAAAATGACCCTTTAGTTCATTCTCTTTTTGTAGGTGTGGAGAGATTAAGAAATGTATTTCGTAACCAAGGAATTATGTGTGTGATCATTTGGAAGAGCTTTTGCCTTAATTGTTGTCATGAATTCTATTTTAAAACTTTTATTTACATGTAACAAACACTTATTATTAGGAATAAGCAGATGTTAACGTGTTTGCTTTTGCTGTCTTTAGAAGATACTTAAGTTATAGGTATAGTTGAAGTCTTGCCCCTCAATTCTTTCTCTCCCTCCCTAGATGTAACCACTGTAGGAGGGGTTTTGTTAAGCCACTTTTCTGAAAAATATTTGATGTGCAGGGAGCCAAAGTTAAATCCCTGCTAATAGTATAAAAAAGCCGTAGTCAACAGGAGGAAGAAAATGGATTCTGTGTTACAGTGTAAGCCAGTTCATTGTTGTATACACAACAGTGTATGAGATGGTGATTGGTTTGAGATTTTTCTTCTGCCAAAGGTGGTTTTAGACTAAGGAAACATGAATTCCAATTTTAATTGACTATTTACTGGTGGCTAAACTTGGCTGCTCCAGTCTTGATGTTATCTTCTGAAAAAGGGTAAAAACCTGTCTTGTAGAGTCTTTTAAGACCAAAACTAAGTCTTTAAAACATATATATAGAGCACAAGGTAAATGCTTTAAAAATAGTATCAACTTGTTAATACCAATTTAATTTTGTCCAGAACTCAAATTAGTTAGTCATGCTGGTTAGACCACAGTATTTACCAACACTTTTTGTGTCATTTTACACATCAGAAGTATTTGTTTATTACTTTGGGGCAAACTCACAAAACAGTTTGGGTTTGGCTTGATGTAACTACTTCAAGAGCTCCAGCTGGCCCAGGCCCACCCAATGGGCTAAGGGGACTGATAACTGTTCTCAGCAGGCATGCCAGTTGGGAAGCTTTGCGTCAGAGAATCAGGCTAGTAATATAACTTGGTGGACTAGCCCAACTTTTGATGGTCCCTTGCATGGTTAGAGACTACACCCAATCTAGAAACGTGGCCCCACAAACACGTGCCATCAGTTAAGGAAAGAGCCCAGTGAAAAGAGAGAGATGTGCTTCCTCTTTATTGGAAAAATAATTCCCTGCACATTCTCTCTTCATCAAGTAGTATCATCTTTCCGGAACAATAAAATGATAAGTCCTGAAAGTGGAATTAGTTGTTCCTAAGAAAGAACAGACTTTGGATAGTACTTTACCATTTACAAAGTGCTTTTGAACACATCTGTATCCTCAGGTACTCTTACTGCAGCCCTGGAGGAGGCTGACAGATTGAGAGATGTATCTAATACCAGATGGCTGATAAAAGGGAACTGAGGCTTAATAGAGGTTTTCCAATTCACTGTTCTTCCTCAAGGTGATTGAGTATCTCAGAATTGTGTTTTACCATACTGCTATATCATTTCCCTAACAAGTAGCTGAGGAAATTAAAATTTTCACCAGTTTCAGTTCCTAACAACTATGTGTTTTAAAGCCTTAATTAAAATATATAAAAGTCATAAAGCTACGTATAGATCTGTCTCCAAAATAAATCAAAGAAGAGGGTGCAGGGAATTCCCTGGCAGTCCAGTGGTTAAGACTCTGAGCTTTCACTGAGGAGGGCCCGGGTTCGATCCCTGGCTAGGGAACTAAGATCCCACAAGCCATACAGCACAGCCAAAAAGAAGAGGGAAAAGAAAGAGTAGTTCTGTGATTTTCATTATATTGATTTCATAAGTTTTCTTCCTCACCCATTTCTGAGTATAATTTGTCTGGATTGACCAGTAGAGAAATGCAACATAATTTTTATGTTCAAGGCTAGGAAAAAGTGGTCCTTTCAAAACAAAATAGGAAAATTGAGTATAGGAAATGTGCTTGTTTTCTACTGCTTAGTAACAAATTTCCTCAAAATTCCGTGGAAGCATCTATTTTCTCACATAATTTCTGAGAGTCAGGAATTGAGGAGTGGATTAGTTGGGTGTTATGGGGTATCTTATAAGATTGCAGTCAAAATGTAAGCCTTGCATTTGAAGCCTTGACCAAGGCTGAAGGATCTACTTTCAGCAAGATTCTCTCACATGGCCTTTGGCTGGAGAACTCAAGTTTCTTGCCATGTGGACTCTCCATAGGGCTGCTTATGACTTGGCAAGTAACTTCCCCTAGAATAAAACTATTCAACAGAGAGAGCAAGGACAAATCCTCAGTGCTTTTTATGATCTAGTTTAATGCCCACTGTCATGTCTGCTTTTTATATTCCTTAGAAGCAAATCACTAACCCCAGCCAGCCCACACTCAAGCAGAGGAGAATTAGGCTCCACCCCTCAAAAGGAGGAGTACCAAAGAATTTGTGGACATAGTTTAAAATTGCCACAGGAAAGGAAAGACACACATATTAAATTTGAGCAGATTCTGTTAAGTGTAGGCTGTGAAGATAGAATGTGTAGGGTGTTTAATATGAGAATTGTCCACATACAAATTGAAACAGATAAGATCACTTAGATATTGAGTTTTTGGAAAAAAGTCAAAGAACTTTGAAAAATGAAATCAGATCAAGTGAATTAAACTTTAGCTGGACTTAATGTTTATATAAAGCAGTTAAATAATAAATGGGTTTATGTAATAAATACTACTGTAGTATTACTATAATATTTTCATGTTAATGGAACTTTAATATGATTGCTATAGATTTCCAACTGATACCATTCAGCGCTCAAAATGGATCAGGGCTGTTAATCGTATGGACCCCAGAAGCAAAAAGATTTGGATCCCAGGACCAGGTGCTATGCTATGTTCCAAACACTTTCAAGAAAGTGACTTTGAGTCATATGGCATAAGAAGAAAACTGAAAAAAGGAGCTGTGCCTTCTGTTTCTCTATACAAGGTACTTAAATCTAAACAAAATCTTAAACAAAATTAAATTTTACAGAGCCTTTAAAAATCAGGACAGTTCACATTATAGCTAGAATTTACAGAGATAAAAAAACCAAAAACCTAGATCTTAAAATAAATCCAATAGTACACTTTAAATGCCTAGAAAACTAGCTTTTTTGTTTTTTGTTTTTTAATATATATATAATATTAGTAATTGTGCTTTGGAGCTTTTTTGAAAAATAAAGTGTATGTGGGACTTCCCTGGCTGTCCAGTGCTTAAGACTCTGTGCTTCCAGTTCAGGGACCGAGGGTTCAATCCCTGTTCGGAGAGCTAAGATCCCACATGCTGCATGGCACGGCCAAAAATAAAATAAAGCAAAGTGTATAAATGCAAACCGTATGTCTAGTTATACCTAAAGGTTACTAAATTGATTACAAAAATCAACTAGTGAATATAAACAGCCTTAGAATTCAGGCTTTTGTTTAAGGATGAGACAGTTTTCATAATACTTTGAAATTATCTACCCCCCTCCTTTTTTGGGCTGTCCCCAAAAATATTATTGATTGTGACTAAAAACATACCTCATTATTAGCATTGATACAGAAAGAGGTATACAGAAAATAGAAGACTTTCTATGAATCAGTCATCAGTATTGGTGTTACAGTCTTATGTTTCTTTCGATTGCTTTTATTTTTATCCCAGTCACCATTATTGGTGTTCATTCTTATGTTTCTTTTGATTGTTTTTATTTTATCCTTTCACCCTCTAGCCACAAGCTCATATATTTCTCAGTCACTGTCTGCAGTCTGCAAATAGTCATCCAACTGTTCTATCCTTACACTGCCCTGACCTTCCTCTTATTCATTGAAGTCTCCTTTCAGTATTGTTTTATCTCACTCTCTCTTTCAGAAAAATATAGTTGGTGTCAAATCCAAACTCATAAGTTTGAAGAGCTATCTATTAATTGATTTGTGCATCTCTAACTGCCCTGAGTTCTCTTCTTGAACCACATATACTTACCACCGTATGCATGATAAATTGACTTGCTTTTATGCTTTTTTGTAAAATCAATAATAGTTACGATATATTGAGACCCAGAGTGGTCCAGGCATTACACTAGGTGATTTACATAAATTATCTTATTGTATTCTCAACACAACTCTGTATTATTATCCACATTTTATAAATGAGAAGATAAAGGATTATAGAGGTTAAGTCACCGCTTACAAGTTGGGGAGCCAGGAGTCTTAATTCCAAAGCCCATGCTCTGCCCTGTGCCTTCCTTTCTGCACAAATAACTTCCCTGTCCCCTCCATTAAACCGTGTTATTACTCCTTCAAAGAACAATCAAAACTACCGTGAAACCTTCCCAAATTACCACCACCTTTCTCTAGTTACTTTAATCATTTCAGAAACTTGCAGCATCAGGCTACTATTTATGTAGCCGCCCCCCCCCCCTTCCGCCACCCAAAGAAAATTGTTTACATTGTCCCAGAAACTATACATTTTAAAAAGTCAGAGATTATGACCTTTTCTTTCCTAATTACCTCTCCATGGCAAACAGGTGAGTGCTTTGTATTCAGTGGTATTTTTACAGATAATCATTGTGTGATAATTTCTAAAATAAACTTCACTTTCTATTTGTGTCATAGGTTCTCCAAGGTGTACACCTTAAAGGTAAAGCAAGACAGAAAATCCTAAAACAGCCACTTCCTGATAATTCTCAAGAGGTTGCTACTGAAGACCATAACTACAGTTTAAAGAGACCTCTGACAATAGGAGCAGAGAAACTGGCTGAGGTGCAACAGATGCTACAAGTGTCCAAAAAAAGACTTGCTTCTGCAAAAAACTACAGGATGATCAAGAAGAGAAAGGGCTTACGATTAATCGATGCACTTGTAGAAGAGAAGCTACTTTCAGAGGAAACAGAGTGTCTGCTACAAGCACAATTTTCTGGTATGTTCCCTAATGACCAGTAATATTTACAACATAACTCTTAATTTTTCTGAAATATCATTACATGTTTATTTTGTATTGCCTATGAAGATATGCTTTTAGCTGAGAAGTGAAAAGTCTCTAGCATAAGCAAGAAGAATGAAAAATAATCACCAAAATCCTTTTATGATTTTACATTTTTAAAAGTAATATGTTTATGATAAGAGAAGCAAAGAAATGTATAAATGATGAAAATAACAGGTACTGCCACCCAGAAATGAGATCATGTGGTTTATACCATATATTGTACTTTTCAATTTTTATAATCACACTCTTGTCACTGCAAATTCTTTATAAACAATTTTAACTGCTACAAATTTATCACTAAAGTCTTTTTTTGCAATGAGTTGAACTAGATAATTTGCAAAATCCCTTTGAGTTTGAAAATTGTATGTCTCCACATTTTTTTCTAAAATATTCTATATAGAATATACATATGTTCATTGAAAGACTACCTACACTTCTTTGTGAACCAGGATATTTGAAGAGGGGCAAGATAAGAATTGCCAACTTACTCTTTGATGAAAGCTGCAGAGGTTTTGGATTTGCATTCTGGTTAAAAAAAAGAATCATGTCCTCTTCTAGAAAAGAGTAGGTATCTCCAATGAAGGAGAGTATTTTGTGTTTTTCCAAGAGGGGAATATAGGTTATAAATTGGGGTCTGTACCAGGAGCAGGGAACTTTTTTTTTTTTTCTCAGTGGTAGGAAAGATTATCTGTTCATTCTAAATAGTACCCTGTCCCCCAAAATGTTTCTCATGTCTAATTTTCACCCTTAGGTAAATGGTAACCAGGGAACAAACTATAACAAGTAAATGTCCTCATAATCCAGGGACTTAATTTATCCATTTATTTCACTTTCTTCCCTGTTCCTCTAAAAATCTCCACCCAGGCTGCCAGTGAGTAGTAAAACATAATGACTCAAATTGAAACATTTTACTTTCTAGTGAAATGATCCAAGATGAACAGGATAAATTGGTTACTAGTCTCTAAGATTGGATGTAACCTCTGAACAAACTCAGTTAAAATGTGATTTTATTTGAATTTTGGTGCCTAGCACATTTTATATCCAAATGCTATGATCTGTGCCTGAAAATGTTACTGTACACATTTTTCATCACAAAGAATAAATTTATTTTAACAGATTTTCAGTGGGAATTGTATAACTGGAGAGAAACAGCTGAGTACTCCACAGAAATGAAGCAGTTTGCGTGTACACTCTACTTGTGCAGTAGCAAAGTCTATGATTATGTAAGAAAGATTCTTAAACTGCCTCATTCTTCCATCCTCAGAACGTAAGTGAATTACCTTTTAGATCTTAAATGTAACAGACATTTTGTTCTTTCATTGCAGTTTATACGTTAATGTATTAGTATTCACACTCTCCTTTCATCCACTTTCTCTTTTCAAAAACTCCTAGGTGGTATTTGCATATTCTCACAGTCAATATTTCACCAACAAAATGAAGACATATAGGCTGACAAATTTTTTTGCGTCTTTCAGATGATAGAGATACTCTGGGTGGTAAAATCTGAATCTTGAGATATTGGAATTTCTCATACACTTCAGTAGTTTTCATATGTGACTAATCTAGAAAATCGAAAACAGTTCTAGGTTGATACCATTGATTTGAGGCAAAGATTAAAAAAAATCTGAATATTTCATAAGTGCTGTAGTTGGTACAAATGCAGGTTGTCCGGAGATCAGATTATGAAAAATAATTTTTTAGAATTTGTGGTCAGAATACGTAGCTATATTTATATTCTCTTAGTGGGAAGCAAAAACACAGTGACTTTATAATAATGCCTTATAAATTTAATACTCAATTTTTATTGTTTTTTTAATCACTGGTTTTACAGATTCCTTTATTTTTATTTATTTATTTGACTTAAATGACAGAAATGAATTGCCTCGCAGTTCTGGAAGCTAGAAGTCCAAAATCAAGGTGCTGGCAGGGTTAGTTCCTTCTGAGGGCTATGAGGTAAGGGTCTGTTCCACGCCTCTCTCCTTGGCTTGTAGATGGTGGTCTTCTGCCTGTGTTTCTTCACATCGTCTTCCATTATCCATGCATGTTTCTGTGTCCAAATTTCCTCTTTTTATGAGGACACCAGTCATGTTGGATTAGGGTGTGCCCTAATGACCTCATTTTAACTTGATTACCTCTGTAAAAACCCTATCTCCAAATAAGATCATGCTCTGAGGTCCTGGGGATTAGGACTTTTCTGAGGGACACAATTCAACCCATACCAGTCATTTTCCTGCTGCCCAAGCCTCCCATTACCGGTTGACTCCTCTCTGTGGCTCACTGAGCCTCTGTGATGTGGTGGGGCTCCTGCTGAGCTCTGCGGCTAGTCTCCTGCCTCCCGCCCTGCCCTCTTAGATTCCATGTTCCTATTGTAAGGCATTTCTTGCTGCTTCCTTGCCTTGGAGACTTAGTAGTCAGTCCATCTGCCTGAAATGCCCATTCTCCCTGTTAGTCCTGGAGATTGGTCCTCACGCCTCAGGTTCAGATTAGATATCACATCCTTTCTGAAGCCTGGCCTGCCATTCTTCCAATTCTGGACTAGGTGCCCTCTTGCACATACAATGTGGAACTGAATCTTAGTATTTAAAGCACTGTCTTCCCCAGTAGACTCTGAGCTGCCCAAATATGAGATCTGCATCTGGTTCTTTGTTACACCTCCTGCCCTGGCAGGGTGCCTGGAACACAATGGTCTCTTGATAAATATTTGTGGAATGAAAGAATGACTGGATGGTTGTTTAAAATTTTGAACAGATGTAGGAAGGAGTGCAGTGGACCTCAAGTCACTGTCCAAAGAGCTGTACTTCATTTAATTCACTGACATTGGGGCAGAGGCCGCCCAGGAATGGCAGGAACTTTCTCTCTTGGAAGGTGCCTTTTGGTTTCTTATTGCTTCAACTTTAAAACAAACTCATAGGGGCTCTGAACTGGAGAAACTCTGAGAGATCATGTAGCTCAACCCCCTCATTTTACAAAAGGGGGAAATTGAGGCTTGTTGGGAGGAAGGATCTTAATTATTATGAGGGTTTCTTTCCCCACTTGGGGGGAGCATCTCTTTTTTAAATTGAGATGTAATTGACACATAACTATATTAGTTTCAGGTGTACAGAATAATTATGTGTTTGATATTTGCATTCAATATTTGTATATATTGCAAAATGATCACCAAGATAAGTCTAGTTAACCAACATCCATCACACACATAGTTACAGATTTGTGTGTGTGTGTGTGTGCACGCGCAGTGAGAACTTGTGAGAACTTTTAAGATCTACTCTCTTAGCAACTTTCAAATACAGGGTATAGTACTAACTGTAGTCACCATGCTGTATATTACATCCCCTTTAAAAAAAAAAGAATGAGAATTTTCCTCTACACATACTATTACAATAATACTACTAATAAAAAAATTAGAAATGAGAGAAAAAGGAAAATTCATTAATTTTTCCTCTACATTATATGTAAACAATTATTATTATAGGGAATTTTCTTCCAGTCTTTTTTCTGTGCTTAGATTTACTAGTTTTTTACATAGTTATAATCTTGAATAACTGCATAATATCAGGCAGTCCTACCCTACTTAACTCAGGCATTCTCCAATTATTGGACATTTATATTGTTTTTATTCTTTGGTTGTAAGTGCTATATTGTATATTGAGATGAACATCTGTGTACAGGCTTATTCACTCTCTTAGGTATGTGATTTTACCATTTAGGCTAGATATTATACTTATTTGTAAATGTCTACTTTCTGTCTGGTAAGCAGGAGACATTTTTATAGACACTATGTTGCTATTGCTTCTTCCCACACCTTTTTTTGTCAGGTCCTCTCCTGTGCACTGGTTTTAAAGCATTAGTTACTGATGTTACACTATGGTTTATATGAGACATTCCATATGACTTCTCATCTCACTCTCCCTCCACCCCCAATGGTTTTCTTCATTTCTATAGTTCTGCTGAATTAAATCATCTCTGGCAATTCCAGCTCACATTGATCTTGTTTCTCTTCATGTCATTTTGTTTTGTTACCTTTGCTATGTCATTATTTCGATTTATAATTTTAGCACTCAAAGGGTTGTTTATTTCTTTGGGTGCTTTGTCTGAAACTAAGGTACCTTGTTTTTTGTTTTGTTTTGTTTTGTTTTGTTTTCATATTTTCCTATTGCATTTATTTATTTATTTATTTTTGGCACATGGGCTTCGTTGCTCCATGGCATGTGGGATCTTCCTGGAGCTGGGATCAAACCCGTGACCTTTGCATTGTCAGGCGGATTCTTAACCACTGCGCCACCCAGGAAGCCCGGTACCTTGTTTAATGTGATAGTAATACATGTTTTTTATAAAATATTGAAACAATATGTAAGTATATAAATACCAGCAAGTGAAAAATATTTATAGTACTTACATTCCCCCAATCCCACAAGATAACCACCATTAGCAGTTTGATATATATTCTCCCAGACATTTTTTTAAAAATCTGTTTATCGTGAAATTTTGTTTTAATGGCCATCTATTATTCCAATATATTAGAAATACCCAGATTTTATACTAAAAAATCTGAGTGGTCAAACATTTGTATTTGATTACATTTCCATTCATTTCCCCCATTTAAAAAGTTATATCGGGACTTCCCTGGTGGCGCAGTGGTTAAGAATCCACCTGCCAATGTAGGGGACAGGGATTCGAGCCCTGGTCCAGGAAAATCCCACATGCCACAGAGCAACCAAGCCCATGCGCCACAACTACTGAAGCCTGCACACCTAGAGCCCATTCTCTGCAACAGGAGAAGCCACCGCAATGAGAAGTCTGTGCACCACAACGAAGAGTAGCCCCTGCTTACCACAACTAGAGAAGGCCTGTGTGCAGAGAAGATTCAACGCAGCCAATAAATAAATAAATTTGTATTTTAAAAAGTTATATCTATTTTCAACACATCTCTGCTTAAATATTAGATCTCTAATTATATTGAATATTCATTTATTCAATAAACATTTATTGGTCAGGAGCAGCCAGTGAGGCAGGAGGAAAACCAGGAGATGGTGATGGCCTAGAAGCCATTGGATTTTGCAAGATGGAAAGGTCATTGATGACCTTAATAGAAGCAGTTGCCCGAAGTGGAATCAAGAAACACTGGAAGGCAGAGAAGTAGAGACAGTGATTACGGACTCTCTCAAGGAATTTTGCTTTGAAGGGAGCAGAGAAATGGGTCTGTAGGTGGAAGGAAGGTAAATGGGTGGGAGGATATTTGATGGGACGGCAGATGCTGCACCATGTTTGCCTGCTCGTGGGAGTGATGTACAGAGAAGAAAATCAGTAATGCACAAGAGAAAGGGTAACTGCAGGGGAGCACCATCCAACACCATTGTCGGGAGGGGGATCTGACCTTAATTAGGAGCAGGCACAAATCACGCATCCAAACAGGAAGAAGAGAGAGATACAGATACAACACATTAACAGATTTGGTGGTAAGAAAATGAGTTTTTATTAAATTGCTTCTATTTTCTCAGTGACGTGAAGTTAATAGCTAAGAGTTGGGAAGGAAGCTTTAGAAGTTTGGGAGAAAGGAGAAAATATGAATAGTTGTTGTTTTTTCCCTCCTTGATGACGGACAAACAAGTGTACGGATAACAGACCAAACCAGACTTACATTTTTAAAAACCCTTGATTCAGTTAGATAGGTGCCTCACTCACTCATTTCTAATCATTATTTCTTCAGTTCTTAGCTACTACCAGTCACTTCTCTAATCTTCTCGGTACTGAAATTAGATCCTTTTTCAATTCTCTCTTGAAATCTTTATATCCAGAACCTTCCCAGAGCTGTGCTTATAATTCCAGAGCTTTGGGTCTTTAAAGTAGTTTATTTTCACAAACCCTTTGAAATAATGTCATGACACTTTTGGTCTTCCTTATTATAATAGTGGTACACTTAGTATGATCTTAGTAGATTTTCTGTTTCTAATTTAATTTTCTATCTTGGTATTCATTACAAGTTAGTAAATTAGCTCCTTATGGGTGAGTTGATGTGAAAGCTTCAGAAATAACCAAGACAGTGGGAGGAACTAATAAAGACGAACACCCAGCTCAGCATTGTGGAGTTTTAGCACAACGTTTTTCCCAGGCAGAGCTTTAAGCTACCCAACTGACTCGCTGTGATCATTCCATAACTAAGCTAACGTTTAATTTATCTATTTACATATTTTTTTAAGTGTTTTATTTATTTATTTATTTATTTGGCTGTGCCGGGTCTTTGTTGCGGCATGCGGGATCTTTAGTTGCACCACGTGGGCTCTTAGTTACAGCATGCGGGATCTAGTTCCCTGAGCAGGGATCGAATCCTGGGCCCCCTGCATTGGGAGCTCAGTATCTTAACAACTGGACCACCAGGGAAGTCCCAAGCTGATGTTTAATTTAAAATATGTTGATGAGAATGTCAATTATAATTGGTATAAACTTTCTGAAGGACAATTTGGGAATGTGAACTATATATAAATTGACTCACCCAATTATGTGCACCTGAGACCCAAAATTTCTTTGAAAGTTGAGTCCATTTACTCTAATACATGCATAAGGAAATTTACCTGTGCATCCTACTCCTAGGAATTATGTAAATGACATAAATATGTATAAGTGTACGTGTGCACACAAATACACATTGTGCTACCGTTGGTATTGTCTAAAAAATGAAAACAACCTAAGTGTCCTTCAATACAAGTTGGTTCAATTATTTATGCTTTCGTTTTCCTGTTGTATAGTGTGTATACACTTAAAATATTGTCATAGGGCAGTAGTTAAGAACATGTAAAAGTATAACATTACTGTGAAGGAAAGAAAAATAAGTTCAGTACAATTTTTGAAAATTATATCTAGGTGTGTATATATAAAGGGATCTGGAATAATGCCCAGGAAATATTTATTTACTTATTTATTTAATTATTTATTCTTATTGAAGTATAGTTGATTTACAATATTTTGTTGTTTCAGGTGTACAGCAAAGTGATTCAAATTATATGTATATATATTCTTTTTCAGATTCTTTTCTATTGGTTATTACACGATATTGAATATAGTTCCCTGTGCTATACAGTAGTCCCTTGTTGTTTATTTTATATGTAGTGGTGTGTATCTGCTAATCCCAAATTCCTAATTTATCCCCCCACGCCCCTTTCCCTCTGGTAACCATAGTTTTGTTTTCTGCGTCTGTGAGTCTGTTTCTTTTGTAAATGAGTCCATTTATTAACACAATTTTTACTTTCTTTTTTGCACTTTTCTGTATTGTTTCACTTTTTTAAAAAATGAATGTGTTATTGTATACGATCAGAAAAAAATTTTTTTTCATTTTGAGTCGGGGAAAAAGTTGCTTTGAGAGAGAAATCAGTCGCTTCCCTACAACTCTAAAAACTTAGTTTGGGTATTTCTACTCTCAGTTATAAAAACAAAACAAAACAAAACAAAATCAACAAGTCCACATATCTTTCTGCCTGGTGAACATCACTCTAGTAGTTGTGGACATTAAGATACCATTTAGATTTTCATTTAAAAAGCAAGCTCACCAGAACATAAGCTTTTTTAACCTTTTTAAACTAGAACTTTTACCTAGAAGCATTAAGAAGTTTCATTGCATACTTGCTGCACACGTAAACACAGTTAGCATCTTTAGTGTTCATTTGAGAATCCTAATGCAAAAAAGTAAATTTTAAGCAATTGACTGAAATTTGATGACACTTGAAAAGGGTTTTCAACATACTAGTGGGCTGTAGCACCCTGGTGGAAAGCCACTATACTGTTTTCTCAATGTCTTATTATTTTGCCCTATTTTTAAGTATAAAAAACTGATTAATACTTTTGTCTCCTAAATAGAGTATGTCTTTTGCATTCTCTAATCGTGTTTTTCAAATCTATTAGTGCATCTTGAAACCAATTTAGTGGGTCATAATTGGCATTAAATTTTGTATAAGCATTTATATACACACATATTTGTGCATGGCATATAGTAAAGATACATTCTGTTTATGAAACTTCTAGGTTGCAGCAAAATATTTGGAAAGCCCTGTCCTGAAATACTTAATGGAAGTACATTAAAATTTCAGCTAGATAGAGATGGCTGTCCAGGAAGAAACCTTGGCAGCCTAGAATATAGCCCCCACATCAGAAATTCCACCTAAAAAAAAAGTCATGTTAATTATAAAAGTGAACTTCATTGAAGATAAACACATCAGTCTACCTCAGAATCCGTAGTCTTGTTTTAGAAAATTATTAAACGTGGCTACTTTCTTTCCTGATCTGCAACAAATGAGTGTAAATTAGAACCGAGTGAAAAGAATTCTGTCTATTAGTGACAGGCGCTCACAGTAGTAGGAGAGAATAATCAGCAGTTGGGGAAGGTCAAGGAAACTGTAAAAGAACTCCTAAGATAAAGATAATGGTGTAGGCACCGTGGCTAGGAGCAAACAGGTGCAGACGCTTATATATAATTGCCCCACAGGTGTAACTCTTTGGCTGTAAAGAGCCGTGAGAAGAGCACTGAAGCGAGGGCCTCAGGAAACCTGGGTTTCATATTTGTGCATGACTAGCAGCACAGTATAGGCCAGGCAGCTCAGCCTCTCCCTCTTCCTTCCAGTTTCCTAATCTTTAAAATGGGGTAGATATACTAGATGTTCTCAAAGTTTCCTTCCTCCTCAACAGTGTTCTCATTTCAGTGAATGTACGGGTAAGGCTGGTTTATGATCTAAATTATAAACACAGCAATGAGAACAAAGTGGGTAATTGATTTTTATACTTTTTTTAAGAAGTGAATAAGAAGTTAAAAATTATTTTGTGGTATGTCTGTATCTTCAAATGCTATTATGTATTTCTAAGTTTCTCTATTATTGTACTATTTTTATGGTAACTATATGAATATATGCTTGAAAACGTGGGTCGAATTTGGCTCCTATACTTAGCTTTATTTCAACAGGGATTTGAGGCTACTTTGGACCATTTAAGGCATTTTCCCTTTTTTAATTTCTTCATTTGTGTTTTATATTTTTCATTTTTTACATATTCTAGATGGCTGTCCAAATGCAAACCTGGTCCAGGCTTCAACAGCAGTGTTTTTTCTTTTCTTCAACGAAAAGTAGAGAATGGAGACCAGCTATATCAGTATTGTTCACTGATAATAAAAGGTATCTCTCTCAAGCAACAACTTCAGTGGGATCCCAGCAGTCACCGTTTGCAAGGGTTTATGGACTTTGGTCTTGGCAAACTTGATGCTGATGAAACGCCACTTGCCTCAGAAACTATTTTGCTCATGGCAGTGGGTGTTTCTGGTCACTGGAGGACACCTCTTGGTTATTTTTTTGTAAACAGGGCATCTGGATATTTGCAAGCTCAGCTACTTCGTCTGACGATTGGTAAACTGAGTGATATAGGGATCACAGTTCTGTCTGTCACGTCTGATGCTACAGCTCACAGTGTTCAGATGGCAAAAGCATTGGGGATACATCTTGATGGAGACAACATGAAGTGTACATTTCAGCATCCTTCATCTTCTAGTCAACAGATCGCATACTTCTTTGATTCTTGCCACTTGCTTAGATTAATAAGAAATGCATTTCAGAATTTTCAAAGCATTCAGTTTGTTGGTGGCACGGCACATTGGCAGCACCTAGTGGAGTTAGTGACGTTAAAGGAACAGGAATTATCAAATATGGAGAGAATCCCAAGAAAACTTGCAAATTTGAAGAACCACATACTGAAGGTGAATTGTGCTGCCCAACTCTTCAGTGAGGGTGTGGCCAGTGCATTAGAATGTTTGCGGTCTTTAGGCCTGCCTCTTTTTCAAAACTGTACTGGTACCATCCAATTCTTACGCTTAATTAACAATCTGTTTGACATTTTTAATAGTAGGAACTATTATGGAAAGGGACTTAAAGGACCTCTATTACCTGAAACTTTTAATAAAATCAACCGTGTGTTAATCGAAGCCAAGACTATTTTTGTTACATTATCTGATGCTAGCAATAATCAAATAATTAAAGGTAAGCGAAAACTGGGATTCCTGGGATTTTTGCTTAATGCTGAGAGCTTAAAGTGGCTCTACCAAAATTACATTTCCCCAAACGTCATGCCTTTTCCATATCTTCTGACTTACAAATTCAGTCAAGATCACCTGGAATTATTTCTAAAGATGCTTAGACAGGTATTAGTAACCAGCTCTCACCCTACCTGCATGGCATTCCAGAAAGCTTACCATAATTTGGAGACCAGATACAGATTACAAGATGAGGTTTTTCTACGTGAAGTAAGCATCCTTGACATTTCAATTGCTCGAAGGACAGACTTGGCCCTTGGGACAGTTCAGCGTCAGTATGGTGTCAGCGTTAAAAAGACTCTTTTTCACAAAGAGGATATTTGCCAAGACTGGTCTGACTGTTCGCTAAGTGAGGCGTTACTAGACCTGTCAGATCATAGGCAAAATCTTACCAGTTGTGCTGGTTATATTGCAAATAAATTATCAGCTCTTTTAACATGTGAGGACTGCATCAGTGCACTATATGCATCGGATCTCAAAGCCTCTAAAATTGGATCACTGTTATGTGTTAAAAAGGAAAATGGTTTGCATTTCCCTTCAGAAAGTTTGTGCCGAGTCATAGATATTTGTGAGCGAGTTGTAAGAATCCATTCGAGAATGGCAGTTTATGAGCTACTACTTCCGAAACAGAGGGAGTTTTATCTTCAACAGAAAATATTACATGAGCTTGCTGGGCATGTGTATCTTTTTGTAGATTTAGATGAGCATCTCTTTGATGGAGAGGTGTGTGCCATCAATCACTTTGTAAAGTTGCTGAAGGATATAACAGTCTGTTTCTTAAAGATTAGAGCTAAAAGTGCAACTCAGTACCCTTTAAAACACCATTCAGAAAGAATTGAAATGAAAACTTTGTTAAGGAAACACTGGTCATCTTTACAGAATTACAAATATTCAAGTTTTGCTAATACCAGTAAATTCAGGCATTTGCTAAGGAACGATGGATATCCATTCAAATGAAGGACCTAAAATAAAAATTTTTATTAAAAATAATTGGTCAACATTTACTTTAAAATTCAACGTGTATTTTGCAGATTGACCATTCTGCACAGTGGACAAGTTTGTGGTTCTGACTTAGGAATTTCTATTATGCATGTTATCAAATCTGCTTGGACTTTGGAAGGGTTTGCAAGCATTTCAGAGTTACCCAAAACGTAGAAAGCAGTAAGTCAGTAGGAACAGACTGCCCAACAGGTGCTGTCTTTGAGTTGACTACTATACGACTGAGTAATTTGGACATACTTTGAAAACAAGGGAGAGTAACGACGATGAGGAGTCACCAAACATTGACCCCTTTTATAAAGACTACGTTCCCTCAAAGAGCTTTGGTTTACAGCTCTTAAGAATGTTAACACTGAGAAAAAGAATTTTAACAGAATACCTGTCAAACTTTGAACATAATCCTTACTTACACATGAAAATTAAGATATGGTTTGAAAATTAGGCTGAATTAAACGTCAAACACCACAAAAATCCTTTTGCTGGGGTACACTAAAATAGAAATAATTAAGCTTCGTCAGGCAGAAGGTAAACACATGAGCCATGAGATGATTCCTTGTGCTGCAACCAAGCTGGGAAGTGTCTGGGGAATACATAGAAGATGTAATTTTCACAATCCATTGTCTCTGGACTTCTGAATACTACTTTTGAGTAACACAATAGAGTGGATACTTACTGGACTCCCATGGCAGGAGCCCAGTGGTCATCAGAGAACTTTATTTGAATAAAATAAAGTTGAACTTTATTTCAACTTCTTCTGAAGAGGAAAATTAACATATTTTCAGTGTTGAACAATGGCATTTCATAGCATGTGATCAATAAATTGGAAAAAGATGGTCAATTGAGTCAATGAGTATGAAAAAATTTGTCTTATACATGAGTTTTTTCAGAAATTTAGGAGCTTAAGTAATCTGAAGATGGAAACATACTAAGAACAGTTTTCTGCATTCTCTCATACCGAGGTCTGAAAACCTAAATAGAAAAAACACACGTACTTTCAGATATGGGAAAAAGAAGAAACAAGCACATTATTCGCCTGTGTATGTAAAATATCTACTCTTAGTGTCATGGAGGTAATGGTCACAAAGTACAGTTAATATGAAAACTTTGTTGTAAAAGATTAATAACTAGGTAAAAGTTGAGTTTTATTAGTTGAAATCCCCCTTAAATAGTACATTTTGATATATTTCTGCTGGTTCTACCTCAAACAAAGGCTTCAATTTTGAAATATAACCAGAGTTGTACTGTACTACATTTTATAAGGAGCTGTTGCTGAGAAGTCTAAATATTGTGGGTTCTGTTTTGTTAGCAAGAGAATGAGTTCAGATGCACCAGGATAAATCTTATTTAAAGGAAGCCTGTTTATAAATCACCACCTTTAATGTATTGATTATATAAATCCAAGTTTTGTACTTGATCTTTACATAAAATAAGGTTCATATCTGTAGTGTCTTATGTTCTTTGCTGTTACTTTTGACTCGTGCTATATATTCTGTAATTTCTTAAAATAGTGTTTTGCATTATTTAAGTGCTGGATAAATTGGACAAACATTGAAGACAAGAATCTTTCCATCACTGCCATTAGCACAGTTAGTTGCTCTGCCCTAGTGAAGTGTTCCAAGTCTGATGTCAGATTTACTTGACAGTGAAATTTTTAAAATAAATTATTTGTTCATATTTGATTAGGGTAATGTAGTTTACAGTTTCTACTCAGCCCCCTCGTTCTTTTTGTTTTTTTTTGGAGAAAACAAACATTCCCTTCAGAAATTTATCCTTGCTACTTTCAACAAATAGTGCTGGAACGGCGGGATATGCACATGCAAAGATGTTAATTCTAAATGGAACAAAGACCCACATTTAAGAGGTAAAACTGAAAAACTCTTAGAGTAAAATAAGAGTGTATCTTGGAGACTTGGATTAGGCAATAGTTTCTTAGATATGACACCAGAAGCACAAACCCAACAAGGTAAATTGCACTTCATCAAAATTAAAAACTTGTGCTTCAAAGGACACCATCAAGAAAGTGAAAGACAACCCATTGAAAATTTTTGCAAATCATATATCTGATAAAGGACTTATATGTAGAATATACAGAGAACTCAATACTAAAGGACAAATAAACCCATTTTTTAAATGGGTAAAAAATATGAATAGTTATTCTGCAAAGGAGATATACAAAATGGCCTGTAATGCATGAATACGTGCTCATCATCAGCCATCTGGGAAATGCAAAACAAAACCACAATGAGCTATCACTTCACACCCACTAGGATGGCTGTAATGAAAAGGAAAGGTAACAAGTGTTGGCAGGAATATGGAGAAACTGGAACCGTCATACACTGCTGATGGGAATGCACACGCTTTGGAAAACACCCTGGCAGTTCTTCAAAAGGTTAGTTAAATGTAGAATTGTCATATGACCCAGCAGTTCTACCAATGACCCAGCAATTCTACCGACAGGTGTATACCCAAGAGAAATGTACACATTTCATAGCAGCATTAGAATAGCTAAAAAAAGTTCAACTGATGAATGGATAAATAAAAAATGTGTTGTATCCATACGGTGGGTCACATGTTAAGGGTATGTTTTAATTTGTAACAAACTGCCTGTTTTAAAAGAAAAAAAAAGAAAAATGTTCATAATCTCTTAAAAGAAACAAACCCACAGCTGCCCAAGCTGCTTTTTTGCAAAGTGATGTACGTGCAGTACTTCAACCAGGAATGTTTGAAAAATTCTAGTTCCTCTGTTTCTTCCCCAGCTCTTGGTATTGTCAGGGTTTTGTTTTGAAGTAGCCATTCTAATGGGTGTGCAGTGATATTTCATTGTGGCTTTCATTTACATTTTTCTAATGACTAATGATGCTGAACATCTTTTCATAGGCTTATTTGGCATTCACAGTCTTCTTAGATGAAATGTGTGTTCAAATCTTTTCCCCATAGTTTAAGGAAGGTTGGTTGTTTTCTTACTGAATGTTAGTTATATATTCTGGATATAAGTGCATTATCGGATGTGTCTTGCAAATATCTTCTCCCAGTCTGTGGCTTTTTGAATTTTTTTTCAGGTGTAGTTGATGTACAGTATTATGTAAGTTTCAGTTGTACAACATAGTGTTGTACACAATTTTTACACAATTTTTAAAGGTTATAGTGTGGCTTTTACTTTTTTAGTATTTTGAAGAACAGCCATTAATTTTGATGTCTAATTTTTTTTATTATTATTATATTTTAGGCTGCATTGGGTCTTTGTTGCTGCACTGGCTTTCTCTAGTTGCATCTAGCAGGGGCTACTCTTCGTTGTGGTGCACAGGCTTCTCATTGTGGTGGCTTCTTGTGGCTTCTTTTGTTGCAGAGCACGGGCTCTAGGCACGCGGGCTTTAGTAGTTGTGGCACATGGGCTCAGTAGTTGTGGCACACGGACTTTGTTGCTCCGTGGCATATGGGATCTTCCCGGACCAGGGATTGAACCTGTGTCCCCTGCATTGGCAGGTGGATTCTTAATCACTGTGCCACCAGGGAAGTCCCAATAAGTCTATTAGTGATTTTTTTTCTTTTAGGGATTATACTTAGTTTCATATCCAAGAAATTTTTGTCTAAACCAAGGTCACAGATTTTTCTTCTTATTTTCTTGTAGATATTTTGCAGTTTTAAGTTTTGGATTTGTTATGATGCATTTTCAGCTGATTTTGGTGTGTGGTATAAGTTCCTATTTTTACATATTGATGGTATCACAGCACCACTTGTTAAAAGGACTATTCTTTTCCAGTGAACTACCTTTAATCCCTTGTCAAAAATTGACCACATAAATACGAATCTATTTCTGGGCTCTCTATTCTGTTCCCTTGATCCATGAGTCTTTCATCAATACCACATTATCTTGATTAGCCTTATATAAGTCTTGAAGTCAGGTAGGAATTCTCCAACTTTGTTCTTTTTTAAAAAACATTTGGCTATTCTAGTTGTATCTTTCCATATAAATCTTATAATCAGCTTGTTTTTACAAAACTTCCTGCTGGGATTTTGGCTGGAGCTATGTTGCATTTATAGATTAATTTGGGGAGAAATAGTATCTTAATAATATTGAATGTTCCAATCCATGAACAAGATAACATATATATATTTTTGAAGGTCCTTGATTTTTTTTAATCAGTGTTTTCCTACATTTCACATACATATACGTATTTTTGTGCATATCATGTTTTGTGGTGCTATTATAAATGGTAATTTTAGAATTTCAGTTTCTAAATGTTCATTGCTACTATGTAGAAATACACTTTTGCATACTAATGTTGTTAAACTCACTTATTAGTCCTAATATCTTTTTATTAAGATCCTTTGACTTTCCTATATAGACAATCATATCACACCATCCACAAGTACATACTGTCATATCTATTCATTCCCAGTCTATGGCCTTTTCGTAAAACAACAACAAAAAATCTTATTATACGATGACCTCAAACACAACATTGGCGAGGAGTGTTTTGTCCCCAATCTCAGGGGAAAGCATTCAGTCTTCACTATTCATATGATGTTAGCTGTAGGATTTTTTTGTTGAGGATCCCTTCTATTCCTGATTTGCTGAAGAGTATTTTTTTTTTGAATCATAATTGGGTGTTGGATTTTGTCAGATGATTGTTCTGCACTTTTTTGAAAAAAAAATTGTTACTACAGTATTCACCCTTTTAAAGCATATAATCTAGTAGTAGTTGGTATATTCAAAAGGTTATTTTCTGCAATTTTTGAGATGATCGTGTAGTTTTTCTTTTGTATGCTGACACACTAAACTACATTGATTTCTTTGAATGTTGGGTCAACCTATTTCTGGGATGTATTTTTTTTTAACATACTGCCAGATTTCATTTACTGATATAGTAAATTACAGAGTTATATTAATGTCTGTGGCCTTAAACATTACCCTGAATACACTTCCTTGTTGCTTTTTTTTTTTTAAGATTTTTTTGATGTGGACCATTTTAAAAGTCTTTATTGTATTTGTTACAATATTGCTTCTGTTGTTTATGTTTTTCGGCCGCTAGGCATGTGGGATTTTAGCTGCCGGACCGCGGATTGAACCCGCACCCCCTGCATTGGAAGGCCGAGTCTTAACCACTGGACTGCCAGGGAAGTCCCCCTTATTGTTTTGAATAAACTAAAAATGCCTAAAATGCTTTCATAAAACAACTTTAAAACAAAATGTTAATGAAAGCCTTTATAACTTAACATTTTATAAAATCACTTGGATTATAAAAAGCTCACATTTGGTCTATAAAAAAGAACAAAATGTGCATTAAAGAAGCCCTAGCAAGGGGGAAAAAAAAGTCCTAAGTTATTTACAAAAGGAAAAATAACTACAATAGGAAAGGCTTTCTAGCTGGTTGGCTTCCCTCTCCTTTGGGTTGCTGCTCCAGAATTCCTATACAAAACACTTAAGAGATGCAATATGATCACAGGGCTGGACGTCCTGGTTTGAAGCTGCATTTACATAACAAGCATTCATTTTCTTAGCTATTTGTGTTATAAAGCAATAAAAATAGAAAACTTTTCTAAAGGTATTTTTATTCACATTCTACATAAGATTGAGAGAATGTTAGCTGTCCATATCAAAGAATGGAGAAGCTATAAAGTAGTCTCTCTCCTGAGGTCACTGCTCTACTTGTTTTATTATTACCTGTAACACTAAGTTTCTGTTTCCCAAATAATCCAGATATAAGATCTACAGGTTGCTTTTACTTCTTGAGAGAAAAGGAAATTAAGGTCCTCACCATAAAAGCATCAAACATTAAGAGAACAGAAAGAGTAGACTGAGTTTCTGTCCTTTAAAAGAAACAGTGGAAAACAGAGAAGACATATTCTCATTTCAAAGCAATTTATGTTAATGATAATTGGGCAAGATTTATTTTTTAGTTGTGTGCTTTCAGAATGTCAAATTTACTTAATATCAGATATTTTTAAAGGTTTCTTGCATGTTAAATGGTTAAAAGTGGTGTTATTAAAGAAAAAATGCAAACCCCCTTTTTTTTTTTTTACAGAATAGTATAAATGTTTATTTTCTGTATGATTTACTTTGTTGTCCTGTTTTTACAATATAGAAAAGTGTATTCTTTGAATAGCTCTAGTAAATATAAATTTAATCTTTCTACTTTGGGATGTAAATAGAGCTAAAAAATCATATACCCAACCCTCCCCAAATAGTATTTTAAAATTGTTGGATTAATGTGGATATTAATCTTGTTCAGCAATTTGATGCAAATGCCTACATACAAAAAGTTGTTTAGTAAGTACTACACAGGAAGGAAAAGGCTTAATACTTTAGATAGCTTCTTGAAAATCAGAAAAACTAGTAGCATTTGATTGCACCTTCAAATTTTTACAAGCAAAACATTCTCAAGCAATGCCGTCATACATAATCTACAATTGTAATCCAAATTTCACAAACATTTTATGCACACTGTATATAAATACACATCACAAAGGTGCAATTAGAATTAAACACAGAATATGTACAAAATGAACAAAGTTTAGGTTTAGACCAAAAAGGTATTGTAATCTTTTGAAAAATAACTTGATTAGATATTATTTTATCCTCTTACACTAATTTACATTTTTACAAATTTTAATTAAACATACTAGATTGAGGTGCTAAGAATGTTTGCACTATCTACATTTAAAGTTACTGCACTATAATTTTGTAAATCCAGATTTCAAAAGGAAGATAATGAATAACGGAACCTTCTTTTGGATTAATTTCTACTGCCTATATCTTGCATGTTCATATGAACATATATACACACTTAATACATACAACTATAGAGTCCTTGTAGGAAATGTAATAATCATATACTACTAATTACTGAGGATTAAGGTACCTAATAAAATGCCTGAATTCCAACATGGTTTTTTCTCATCATAAAATCCAGAGTCCTATTATAACAGGCTCTTAAATTCATAAAGCTTTTGAATTCTGAATTACTGAAAATGACTTAGGTTATTTTAGTAATTATATGAAAACACTCATACCTTTAGCTTACCAAATCACTGGCTAAAAATAATGCTATATTAAGCTTCCCTTATAAAAAGAAATCCCACTACCATTTTGAAAGCTTTGATAGGAGGCCCCTTTCAGTAAATCAAGTAAGAGTCGTAGACTGTTTTGAAACCTCTTAGTTCAGAACTCTACAAAGAGAACTGTTTGTATGGATGAAAAATCCTTCTCTAAATTCATCTCTTAGAGCTTCAATATCCTTTATGTCTCCATCCAAGCCAAATTTTATACCTGATAATTATGTAAGGTTCTATTGTATCACTACATAATAGTGTATTTACTTCTATTCAAACGCACCGCTCATTTTAATAGTACCCCTTAATCACTGACAATTTATTATTTCAAATACATACCGCCTCCTTGAAAGAAAATGGAAACATCCCAGAGTATTTCTTAGTCACTCCTTATTATAGAAACAAATTGTCCATCCTTTGAGAAGTAATTTCTGTCCCTTAACACTTTACATGTTTTTTAAAAAAACAAAATAATTTTTTCTTTTAAAAATGTACCTATGGATTACTTCCCATTCTGACAATTCCCAGTGACAACAGGATATTATTCCAGAATCCACCCTAAAAAGTTGATTTTTCTTAAAAAGATAGTGCTTTTCTAAACACAAAATGTCATTTGAATATGTTTCCTAAGAATTTGTTTATGTAGACATTCTGCTTATATTCTAGATGTAGTACCAAAGAATGACTGGGTAAAACCAGTGCTTCTTTGCCTTTTTCTACGGGAACAAAGTCATACAACGCCATACATCATTATAAATTATATAATAGTAATTTATAAATGTTCTTAATAGAATCAGAAGGATAGAACATCTAGTTCTTAAGAAACCCAAGCAAATTAAAAATCTATATAATACAATAAAGGAAAATTCAATTTAGAAGGGGCATAAGCAGATTTAACTAAGATTTAAAATGTACTAAGTTCCTTGTTTAAAATTTCTTCTCTTTCAATATTACAATTTCAGGTCTCACAATGACTGAATAACAATACAATAACTGTTAAACTATCTTCCAGAAAATCAAGTGTCCCCGCACCTTCCATTTTCTGTACAGTTAGTTCCATTTATCAGTCTTTTGTGCAAAAGTTAGCAATTCATGGCACAAGGGTCACTTTTTGCTTTTCCTGCAGAGCTGATGACGCTCATCAGACATCGCCCGAATTCCTCAAGTATCATCCGTTCAGCTGCTGCCTTTGATTTTCCCTTCTTGTCTGCCTGCTCTGCCTGGGCAAGAAGGCAGTTACACGTAGCTTCAGCTACTTCCTTAGTGACAAACGTAAATGGCAATCTGAAATGATTTTTGAGAAAGAGAAAGAGAGAGATGATGATGGGGTTGAATAACAGCATTTCTTTCACCTGGAAATCTCTGTCGACATTTTCAAGGCTCATCAAGCACACGGAACACCACAGTGTGTGTGATGAACACAAGCACATCCAAAGAACTTTTAAAAACTTAGACCTGGTTTTATTATTGAACACATTTTAAAAATATAACATTTTACATAAAATACATGTTACCTAGACAGAGTTATTCGGTTAACTGAAACATGTAATTCTACGTGTTGACTGGATATTGTTATAACAGAAGTCCTCCTGACTCATGAATGTAAGCTGTGAGTGCAGTTTTTGTTTTATTTACTGTTGTTTCCATACTGCCTAGAACAGTGCCTGACACAGAGACACTCCATGAATATTTGCTGAATGAATGAATGAGTAATATTGGAAACCGAAAGCACTATCTCCTAGACAACATGGAAAATAAAGCACTTTTCCATAGTCCCATATAATGTTTGTAAAGAAAAGAAGCACACCAAAATTTTGCATTATTCCATGATAACCAAAACAAAACGATGGGGACACCAGATGCTGTTCTGTACATGGAGTTTCATTCATAAAGACCTGAATTATTGAGTATTAAAGCAGAGGAATCCATCCTGAAGCGAGCTACACGTAGCCAAGTCTTAAAGCCTACGAGATAAAATCAGGTAACCTAACCTAATCAGTAACTTAACAATCTGTAAGTAAACAGTCACTGATAGAAGGAAACTGCAAAACAAAATTAATGAAGTCTGAAGTTAAGGCCCATTATGACAAGATAGGGTAATAGGATTTAGGCTGCTATATACTTGTACAGAAATCTTTACAATATAAAAAGCATTTTAAATTAGAAAATATATTACAATAAAATTAACATTACAATAATATTGTATAACTAAGTAATAATGTATAATAGCACTCATTATATAGTATTTGGAAACTTTAGGAAAGTAAATGGAAAGAAAAAAATTCAAATTTCTGCCACTCAAAGACAAAAGCTTGTTAATACGCTAGTAGGACTTTTTTAATACAGTTTTTTTATACTTAGTTTTGATAACTGTATACTTTTGTGTTCTTTCACACTTAATAATAACAAACATTTTCCTACTGTAAATATTTTAGTGTAGCAACATCTTTAATCTCCGCAGAGATTAGATTTAATAATCTAAGGTTTACTGAAAGCAGATGACCAGAAAGGACCCCTTGCGAGGTATTTGCCCATTTCCACTTCATTCAGTCACGAATTTTTTGCTGATTATATTCCAGTTATAAGAGTTTTTTAGAACTAATATCTGAAACATTTTGTACAAAAAGCCTTAGTTTTGTAAATTTTATAAGTTGGATCTTACTTCAGCTTAGACACTTTAAATAAAATACCATTGTCAAGGCTCATTCCATTTAATAATTCCTCAAATTAACCTCTAATAAACTCTCTAATACAAATTCAAGTCAGCAAACTCTGCTGCACTGGGCCCTGCCAAACTGTGCGTTACTCCTCACAGCCACATGAAAAGAGTGATGCAAAGGAAAAGGAAACCGAGGAGAAGCTCAGAGAGATGAAGTGCTTGTCGAAGTCACAAACTACGACAGAGCACAGATAGTATTTAAACTCCAGTTGGCATGACTGTAAAGCTCCAGCTTTCCTACCCCAGAACTCAGCAGTCTAGGGAACTAAGGAGCTACAATAACAGTGTGTGATAGGAGCTCCAACAGCGGGCAAGGGAAAGGCAAGAGAAGGTAAGAATGTGAAAAACTACGAATAACAACACAACCAGCAAGAGGTACAAAAACTTTGGTTTTCTTCAGGGTTTGTCAAATTACATAATTACCTCATCTTAGCAGGGAGGAACCCAATTAAGCACAGTGACCTAAAATATTACTGTGCATTTTAGAACTGTACAATATATCTGACAGTGATTTTTCTGTTACTTTTAAATTCCTAAAAGTCAGGTTTGCAACAACCAAAATTGAGCCCAAGTCTGCCCCCCAAAAGAAACTTTACCAAAAATGAATATATCATACTATAAAAAGATATTAATATATTGACTTACTTTCCTCCTCCGCTATTCAAAGCTGGTGTTGGCCTAGTAAGCAAGTCCGAAATTTGAGAGGATAACTTAGTCTTTGCTGCTGTTTGTTGCTGTACCCTTACTTCGGCTGCATCTGCCAAGTGCATCAATGTCTTTCTTTCTGGGCTTTCTTCAAAATTCTTACAGCCAATACATTTGCATATTGAGGAACACATTATTTTTGCCTAAAAGATTTATAAAAGAAAAGCTTCCAAATCAAAACCAAAAGACATCACTAGAGTAGACTCCATGATCAAGTTTATAGGTAACAGAGTTGGCTGGTCAACTGACATAAGATAAAATGAAAACATCTCTTGCTGACAAGCACCAAATGGGGCAGCTATGCATGTGGATAGGTCCAGTATTCTTGGCCACTCTGACAGTGGCTATACTATGCTCATTTGAGGCCTTCCATGCTAATTTTCCCCCCACTACAGATTTTCCTCAATATGAATAACACATTTTTTATAAAAAATGAGTGATACATTACAATATTTAAAAATAAGGGTCATGAAGAATTCAGCCACCTCAAATTACCATTAACCTGTTGGTGACCTCCCACGTTTGCAAACACACACAATATCACATTAAAGGGATTTCACAGATGCTATTTTTATTATGAATACCTTCCCCTCCTTAAATCCCCACCCCCAGATTCCCCAAACCCTTCAACAGTCCATATTAAACCAGTGTGTCCTTTCACGTAAAGATATGTAAACTATATGTACATTTATGAAAAACACAGACCTTATGTACATATACATATATTAACTCAAATATGGAAGTCTGTCTTTGTTTGTTTTACATAATCATATACCTACTTCTCTGCATCTCCCTTTTCTCATACTATACTTCATGAAATCCCTCCCTCCAAGTCATCTGGCATAGGCTGAATTTATCCTATGTGCCACATTTTATTTGGGCATTCACTCCTCTATTGATGGCCATTTACTTTGTTCCCAGTTCTTGAGTTCCACAAACAATCCATAAAAAGATTTTTTGCTTTTATTTCTATGAGCTAGATTTCTAGAATTGGGCTCACTGGTCAAAGGGTATGTGTATTTTAATTTTAATAGATGTGGCCAGATTGTTTTTTCAGAAGGCTATAACACCTCACATCTCATTAGTAATGTGTAAAGGAAGCCTTTCCCACATTCCCTCCAACAATGTATATTGTAGCTCTTTTTAATAAATGAGATCTCATTGTTCCTTAATTTACATTTCCCAGACTCCTAGTAAATTTTAGTATCTTCTGTTGCCTATTTTTTCTTCAGTGAACCCACATCAATTTTAGTAAATTAACAGGCACTTCCCTGGTGGCGCAGTGGTTAAGAATCCACCTGCCAATGCAGGGGACACGGGTTTGATCCCTGGTCTGGGAAGATCCCACATGCTGCAGAGCAACTAAGCCCGTGTGCCACAACTACTGAGCCCACACACTGCAACTACTGAAGCCCGCATGCCTAGAGCATGTGCTCTGCAATAAGAGAAGTCACCGCAATGAGAAGCCCTCGCACCACAATGAAGAGTAGCCCCCACCCACCACAACTAGAGAAAAGCCTGCGTGCAGCAACGAAGACCCAAATGCAGCCAATAACAGTAATAATAAAAATAATCCAACAACAAAAGGAAAATGTATGACCAGTTCTTTAAAACATTAATAAATTAAATAATTAATAAGCCTACTGTCCTCTCTCTCTACAGTATCTAGCAAGATAAATGGATCATATTATGAATACATCTACCCTGCTCCTTTTTCACAACACACTAATAAATTCCATTTACCAATGGGAAAAAAAACGGATATACCTTTTGAGTTAATTGGGTTATTTACTATGAGCCACTCTGGGACTCCAACAGAAGTATCTAATGGTGAAGAGATAAAATTCCTAACCTCAAAAAGACATACCAACAATGGTAATTTGGATTAAGCTTTTAAGAATTATAAGAAAGGGATTTCCCTGGTGGTGCAGTGGTTAAGAAGCCACCTGCCATCATCAGAAAATCTATAGACAGTAAATGATGGAGAGGGTGTGGAGAAAAGGGAACCCTCTTGCACTGTTGGTGGGAATAAACTGATACCGCCACTATGGAGAACAGTATGGAGGTTCCTTGAAAAACTAAAAATAGAGTTACCATATGACCCAGCAATCCCACTAGTGGGCATATACCCAGAGAAAACCATAATTCAAAAAGACACATGCACCCCAATGTTCACTGCAGCACTATTTACAATAGCCAGGTCATGGAAGCAACCTAAATGTCCATCGACAGATAAATGGATAAAGAAGATGTGGTGTGTGTACACACACATACACACACACAATGGAATATTACTCAGCCATAAAAAGGAATGAAATTGGGACATTTGTAGAGACATGGATGGACCTAGAGACTGTCATACAGAGTGAAGTAAGTCAGAAAGAGAAAAATATCATATATTAACACATATATGCGGAATATAGGAAAATGGTACAAATCAACCAGTTTGCAAGGCAGAAATAGAGACACAGATGTAGAGAACAAACGTATGGACACCAAGTGGGGAAAGCGGGAGGGGGGTTGGGGTGGGATGAATTGGGAGATTGGGATTGCCATATATACATTACTAATAAGAAAAAAAATCAAATTGTACACTTTAAATATATGCAGTTTATTGTATGTCAATTGTATCTCAATAAAAGTTCTTAAAAAAAAAAAAAAAGAATCCGCCTGCCAATGCAGGGGACATGGGTTCAATCCCTGGTCCTGGAAGATCCCACATATCGTGGGGCAACTAAGCCCGTGCGCCACAACTACTGAGCCTGCACTCTAGAGCCTGCAAGCCACAACTACTGAGCCTGTGTGATGCAACTACTGAAGCCCAAGTGCCTAGAGCCTGTGCTCTGCAATAAGATAAGCCACCGCAGTGAGAAGCCCGCACATTGCAACAGAGAGTAGCCCCCACTCGTCACAACTAGCGAAAGCTTGCGCACAGCAACGAAGACCCAAGGCAGTCAAAAATAAATAAATAAATAAATAATTATAAGAAAGGTACTAATAAAGTCTAATAGGAACTCAGGAGGGAGAAGTTACAAATACAAGCTATCCATTTAGCTTTGCTAATTCAGCTTCCCTTGTGGCCAAAAAAAAAAGGGGAGGGGGGGAAGGTCACAAGAAAAGGCACAATCATTTAAATAATGTGGACAGTCACTCATTCAATATCATTCAATCAACAAGCCCTGAAAGGCATGTGAAAGGGACATGAATGTCTCATCCAGATACAGAGCAACTGGACCAAAAAAGCCAATTCAATTCAAAAGATTAACAACACAAACTGTCAGACAACATCATAATTAATTCACAGAGAGCCAACGGGCCACTGCTAGCCAGAGTTCACTGTATTCCAAGTTCTTCCATTGTTTGCTCTTTTAGAACAACATGTTAGTTATTAGACATTGTTTATATCCCGAATGTCAAGGATTTTACAATAATAGATGGAGCAGCTTTCTCTCTTCTAACATATTTTGACCAGTCCACTGCCTTTTCTACTTCTAATAATTCACAGACTTGTCAACCATTTCGATTATTTAGTTCATGTATGTCTGAATTTCATATACTTAGCATGTATTGATTGTTCACGCCATATGCAAGAAAGGCTTTCTCTACCCTTCTGACCCAGCTTTTTCATGTTTTCATTTTTGTGTGTGGACTTGGTTTTATAGCTTACATTTTTACATATTCATGACAATTTTTGTATGATATGGTTTGTGAACAGAAGCCACCTATTTCATCAGGTGTGCAAAGAACAAGAGTCAGTCTTTCCCAATGTTGGATGAAAAACTGGCTTGTTGGACTGTGAGACATTGTTTAAGAGACTTTCAAAAATAATCTTGATTACGTACAATGTTCACTCCTATTGACTTTAGGACTAACAAAATGTTACTATACGTCTCGAGAGGAGTATCTGACCTCTGAAATACATAAATTAAGAATTCACAGGACTTCCCTGGTGGCGACCTAGGAGCAATGAAGCCCATGCGCCACAACTGCTGAGCCCACGTGCCACAGCTACCAGAGCCCACACGCCTAGAGCCCATGCTCCGCAACAGGAGAAGCCACCGCAGTGGGGGGCCCGCACATCACAGCAAAGGGTGGCCCACTCTCACCACAGCTAGAGAAAGCCTGCGTGCAGCAACGAAGACCCAACACAGCCAATAAATGAATACATGGATAGACAAATACGTTTATTAAGGAAAAAAAGAATTCACTACAGAGAGAACACACAGTACACAAAATCTTTACTGTGACACACTTGGGGGGTGGGAGGGTACTGGACTGCAGGTACACGCTCCTGGAGCGTGGTACACGCTCCTGTAGTGTAGCACACCTGGCCAAGCGAGAGTGCAGTGCTTACTGGTATTACTTTACCAGGTATAAGGCCAGGCCTTCCACCAAAACTAAAATAAGGTTTCCCTCTGCATATGAAACCTGAAAGAATGAAAGTGTAATAAATGAGACGAGCCAACCGTAGGAATGACTCAACCCAAAAGATTGCCAGTAAAGAGTTTCGGGCACACCAAGAAACCAATTATAGTAACCTAGGATTAATTTTGGGTATGACTAGATTGTTTTATTTAAGCTTTGGAAATAAAAATAATAAACTATATAGTACTTTGTCTGAAACAAGTGGATGATTTACATGGCATGTGTCAAAGCAGAGTTTCAGTATACATTTTTCAGAGAAGATGCCTGACCCACAAATAGAAAAAGCTAGGTGAATGGGATGGTTAAAAATGGTAAAAAAGGATGCAATAGCCTCACAATAACCAACAACCTCATCCAGCAGTTACATATTCCTCCTTACCTATTTTTATGCTCACAAGGCAAACCTCCTAACATAATTTAGTTTGCCACAGAGCATGCTATCAGGACTGCACCCTGAAATGCATGCTATTTTGTTATCCATATATATTTCCAAAAAGCCTGTGGGGGAGAAACTGGGTAGTAATACCCCTCAGTGAAGAGCCACTTTGATGTTATTTTTATTGAAAATCAATAAACTGGTGCTGTGGTTCACATACTCTCAGGTACAATGACCAAGAAGTTATGAGCTGATAAATCTGCTAATGAGACCCCAAGCTATAATGACAAAACAAAGGTATTATTCCTCTGAAGCCCTGCTTGGGCTGACTTTTCAAACTGCAATATTTTCAAACTGCAATAGCAAGGTAATTTCCCAATTTACAAGTAAATTTTTTTTGTATGCTCTTTCTAAAGTTATTTTCAAAAGATGGTTACATTTTTTTCCCCAGCCCATCTCACCTCATAGCATTCACAGTAGTTTTTAAGACATCCTGATCGTTTGCAATTACATCCTTTGCTGTGACGTCGATCTGATTCTCCCTCCTTTCCTTTCCCTATCTTAGGCTTAAAAGCTTCCGGATTTCTGTCAAGGCATGCCTATCAAAACAGATCAAACATCAAGTGATGTTAAATCACAGTAGATTAAACTCTGCAATGGGAATTAATCTTCTTTCTAAAATACCTGAGCTCAAACAAAAAACAGGCGAACCTGGAAACTTCTGTCAGTTACATGAAATAAAAAATAATCACCTTTATTGCTTTTTGCCTTTCATTTTCATGTTCCAAGTTATTATAACAATTAGTACAATTGCAGTTGTTGCAAAATTCACCATTTGCAAAGCAATCACAATATCTGGAATATAAAAATCAGTTTAAGTCACATAAAGTCATTGTTAAAAGAAATAAAACCAGAAATTATCTTATTTGACAGCATTATATATGCAGTGAAGCATTTGAGAAATGTGCTCAGAGCCACCTATTTATACAGTTAACAACGTATACTGATTGTCAACCACATGACAAGGCTCAAAGGTAAAGTTACCTGCTCCTAGAATTTCGGTTTAGAAACTTAGTTCCAACAGTAACAACTGTCACACACAAGAGCTACGTGATTTTTATGCACCCAAAAAAATGTTATTTCAAAGTCACAAAAAGGAAAATATGGGTTATATTCTATTGATATTAGTGGAATCTGCTCATTTGAACCACTGTCATGTTTCTTTGGATTCTAAACCTCCATAAGACCACTGCTTTTTATTTGTTTCATGTCAAATCTCTTAGTTCAGTACCAATAAGCAAATTAATCAAGTTAAAAAAACTACTCAGAGTGTCATCTCATTTTAAGAGACCAAATATAAAGGTCATAAATAAGGTCAAATTTGTCAGTAAGGACAGAGGTCATGTCTGTCTCACGCTGCTGGATCCCTAACCCCTACTCCAGTGCCTCATCTGTGGTAAAGACTAAAATTCTTTCTTTCTGAATGAAGGAGTATTTTTACACTGTCATCATATGTGCTCAAACATTTACTTGTATGTTTATTTACTTAGACTTATGAAATTGGTCTGTTAAGAATTTTTAGTTAACTCCATTTATTTTTAAAAGCATTTTCAGTTATCAAATGAGGAAACAGACTACAAAGTAGCAAAAAGACTTACAAAGACTTACAATTTCAAACACAGCGATTTTGTACAATTACAGGGCTTTCTGGGCCGACTGGCAGACTCTGATGGGATTATGCTACACAGACACACATAAAAAGATATACACTTTAATCAATTAAAGTTAACTATTTAAAATTAGAAAAGTCTCTAATCTGTAAATTCCTCCTAAACAAAGCTTTAACAAACGTATCCATCTCTAATAAAAGTTTGCTATGTTGTTCCATGTACATTAAGTTGAAAAGCAAGTTGTAACATGAAAAGAAAGGTAGAAAGCCAAAATACAGATTAAAAACAAGGAAGTTATCAATAGTTTCTAAAGAACATCCCACAAAAAATACTCTTTCTTCTAAGAGAACTGAAGTTGAAATCTCCTAAACTCTTTTGGGATTCAATTATAAAAGGCAGTAAGTACAAAAGGGTGTGTGAGGTCGGAATTAGGAGGGGAGAGGAGGGATAGACTGGTTCCACGTAATTAACTAAAGCATTGCTTCTCAACCAATACTGCAAAGGCAGCAATTAACAAATTAAAAAACAGATAAACAAAAAAAACCAAGGACCTAAATAACAATTTAAAAGCTAGTTAATATCATTTTAAAAACATATTCAGGAGGAGACAGAAAAAGAGAGAAAAGAAAGAGAAAATAACAAAACACTTGTCAGAACTGGTGAATCCGAGTAAAAGATAATTTGGGAATTCTCTATTTCTGTTAACTTTCCTGTTTAAAGTATTTCAAAATAAAAAGTACTGCCAAGGCACGCTCATGTGGCTTTGAGGGGAAAAAAATTAAATACACGTATTTTCAAATACATATGTATATTTGATGCTGCATTTAACCTGATCCAACAACTTAACTTACATATATTCAAATAACTCACCCATTGAATGGAAGTCTTGCCTGGGTCTGGATACCAGGTGTTCCGGTAAAGCTGGAGTTGCTTGCTATAGACACATAGGAAGACTGCTGTAGCTACATATAAAGAAAGGTAATTTCAGACCATATTTACAAAAATGGACAATACTCCTAAATATAATGATCAACGAGAAGCACAAATTTATCTACTAAAATAGGAAACACAGAATGGAGAATTTCATACTAATACACTCACTACCTCACAGAGCTCTTTTAAAGACCCAAAACTAATACCAGAGGTAAAAACAATGTGAACATTTTAACGTACTACACGGCACAAATATAAGAAATTCTTTCACAGAGGAATAAGTATATCAGAATTAGATGAATGTCCTAAAAGTATCGCAGTAACTTGTATTGGCTAGAAAAATGCAGTAAATAAAATAAATAAAATGTGATCATTTATCACAAGTTACAGAGAATGAGAAGTTACGTAATAATTAAGTTTCTATTTCACACTGATTTCTAAACATAAGAAAACAGATGCTAATGATAAAAATACTGAACTTTTTTTCAATCAGTAGCCACATAACATATTCCAAAGTATATTTCTTTAAAGTACACAGAAAGGTTTCTGTCTCTTATAATCTGAGTAGATCAACTCAACAGCTTAGAACATGGTGCTAATTTGCTTGTTTCTTACATGAAAAAGAAAACTTTGTCTATCCGCTTCCTAGAAAGCAGCACTCCTAACCCAAGCCAACCATTTGGATAATATGTGGCTTTGATTCTGAAGATCACCAGATGTCATCTAAAGCTGTCATCTAAAGCTGACCAGATCTGGACAGATCACTCACGACACGTTACCCGGAAAGGCATCTCATGGTCTATTTTCCAAGAAAACTAAGTTAGCGTGAAGAGGAGCTTCTTTATACTCATAGTCCTTTCTAAACTCACTGGGACTCTGCTGATTTTAACTCAAACTATTTTCTCTCATATCTACATGATCTTGCCCTCCCACCAAACCTGTCCTCAGCTCCAAATTACCTGACTTGTGTACTTGACTTGCACTGTGTATTTCTAAATGCTAAAGATATATAAAAATAAACTCAAAAGTTTTCATTAACAACTGAAGGTTTTGGAAACAGTCCAAACACTGAGTTAGATGTTTTTGAGTAGTTTTAGAATGTGATAAAGCTAGACATCTTAGACCCAATTAACCTTTTTGAAATGCAATGATTTAATTTTTTACCCATACCTGAGTCACATACTGAGCGGGAAGCACTGCATAGCCCACATTCCCTGTTCCCGGAGCCGGTGCCAGCACAGTGCCTGGTGGCAGGTTCGTGAGGTTTGGCTGGATCTGTGGCAGTGGGGTGGCAGGCATGATGAGCCGCTGCTGTGGCTGGCTGGTGGTGACTATTTGGGAAGTTGGATTGATTGGTTTTGGAACGACCTAAAAAGAAAGAAAGTAAATCAATGAGCACAAAAATAAATTTCAGTTTCTCAATTTAGTATAAATCTCTTAAACTTAGGGGATTAAGAGGTCCAAACTATTATGTATAAACAAGGATATACAGTGCAACATAGGGAATACAGCCTATGTTTTATAGTAACTATAAATGGAAAATAACCTTTAAAAATTGTGAATCACTATACTGTACACCTGTAACTTATACAATATTGCACATCAACTATACTTCAATAAAAATAAATAAATCTCTTATACGTGAATCTTAACTTTCAATTTTAAAAGTAAATCGTAAGGGCTTCCCTGGTGGCACAGTGGTTGAAAATCCACCTGCCAATGCAGGGGACACGAGTTCGAGCCCTGGTCTGGGAAAATCCCACATGCCGCGGAGCAACTAAGCTCATGCGCCACAACTACCGAGCCTGTGCTCCAAAGCCCGAGAGCCACAACTATTGAACCCACTTGCTGCAACTACTGAAGCTCACGCCTAGAGCCCATGCTCCACAACAAGAGAAGCCACCATGAGAGGCCCTCACACTGCAAAGAAGAGTAGCCCCCATTCGCCACAAGTAGAGAAAGCCTGTGTGCAGCAACGAAGATCCAACTCAGGCAATAAATAAATAGATAAAATTTTTTAAAAAAAGGTACATTATCTGTTTGGGAGAGATTGAGAGAAGAAGTGATGTGATACTCACTTGTTTGACAGTCTGCGCTGAGACAAGCGGAACTGACATCCGCACTGGGGTGGTATTAACAACCACTGGTTTTGCTTTGTGAAAAGGAGGGAGGAAAAGGTCAGTTTATTTACAGAATATAGTATTTAATACATTTAAGATACTTAGTTCCCTCACGATATCCTTATGAAAGGGCTTAAAGAATTCCATTGGTTTCCTATTTGAAGGAATCTTTAATCAAGATAGTTACCTTCAAAATTCTTTAACCCATCTACCAGGGAATTTATATCTAAGGTAGCTATAGTCTATCTCCTTTATGAGGGAATGTCTGCTGTTTAAGACATCCTACTGAAAATACTTCAATCTGTATTCAGTTGTTTTATATAGTCACTACTAAATCCAGTCAAAAGAAATGATGCATAAATTAAAAAGTGCCATTCAGGAGCCTGGGTAACAATGTTACTATTTCTAATTATGTGTTTATATTCAAGCCAGAGACAATACCATTCTTGCACAATTCATTATTTGCAGAGTACTACTAAAAGGCAGCATAGCAGGAAGGTTAAGAATATAGTCTCCTTGATCCAACTATACATCATAAAAAATAAATTAAAAACAAAAAAAAGAATATAGCCTCCTAAGTCATAAGACCCTGGAGGCTCAAATCCCAATTCTGCTGCTTTCTAACTACTTAAATTCTCTTTGCCTGTATCCCCATCTGCAATTTAGGGATAGTATCTCCCTGATAGGGTATGAGGATTAAATACGTTAATTCATGAAAATTCATCGCAACAGTGCTCAACAGACAGTAAGTGCTCAATAAATGTCGGCTGCCATTATCGTGACTGTTGTTGTTACAGCCATTACTACTATATAAGTGTTACAGCCATTACTACTATATAAGTTCCAAGGCAACTACAGTACAAGACACCTGCTCAAAGAGATTACACTCAAGTAGAGCAGATTAGACAAGTACCCAAATAAAGCAAATATTGTTTAAAAAAAAAAAAGGAGAGAGAGAAAGCACTGTGGGAGTCCAAAGGAGACAGAACATACATCTGACTGGCAGGGGATGGGAAGAGGGAAAGCTGCTTGGAGGACAGTGTCTGAGGTGGGTCCTGACCAATGGCCAGGCTGCAGAGCAGGCATGCAGCCTAGAGGAGGGCAGTCCGTGCAGAGGCGCAGCGTGAGAAGTGGAGGCTTGATGCTGGGAAGCAGCAAGGCACTTCACAAGATGCTAGGGACCAGACCGGCCTGGCTGGAACCTAGGGTGGAAGAAGGTAAAAGTAGGCGAGCACTGGCAAAAAAGGCCTTGAATGTTAGGGTAAAGATCTGTATTTTTAATTCAGTAGGCAATGAGAAGTTTCTGAGGATTGTGACATACAGAAACATTATTGGAATAGCACAAAAAGAAACTATGTGGCAGCAGTCATGTAAAACAGAACAGAGCTGCAAGAAACAAAGAAACTTAGAAGAGTACAAAACATGACAGTCTAATCTGGGGTAATGGCACTGGGAATGGAAAGAACAGCTGCAAGAGACAGAGTGGGGATGAAAGGATGGCAGAAACTATAGGTACAAGGGAAGAAAAGTCAGTTATCATGGAGCTTTCAAGTGAATGGGAAAATGACATCTATTAGAACTAAAAATTCAAGGATGAGCTGATCTGAAGGGAAGACGAAAACGGACATGGAGGGATGCAGTGATGAAGTTGAGGAGAGGTTGGTACTAGACCTGTATGTTTGGATCAAAAGAAGTAGTTTCTAATACTGCCCACTGCCACTTCCACAGTCTAAAGGAAGGATTTAAGAAGAAAGAAGGGACCCCCCTTCACGTCTTATGTATGCGAAAAGCCTACAGCCTGCTGTGAAAGAGAGAGGTTGAAATAACGGGATCTAAACTACTGTCAACATTGAAAACTAACTGCTCTGAATAATAATAAAAGAAAAAGAACAGAGTTCCTTGGATAGAAAGGTTGTTAACAATGTTAACAGATTTTTTTTTTAACTTTTGGTGGGGATGGGAGGGTTGATGGCTGAAGACAAAAAGTTGAGAGCCCTGGAAGAACGTTAGAGAGAGAGTACTCTGATCTAAAAGGGAGCAGGACACCAGCAAGGTGACAAGCTAGGGAGGAGGAGGCAGGTCAGAAGGTCGGAGACCTCCAGAAAAGAGTGTGGGATCAATGGCAGTGATCGCATATCTCTGAATGTACTAAAAGCCAGTAAACTGTAATTGTACTTAAAAAGAGTGAATTTTATGGTAGATGTGAACTGTATCTCCATAAAGTTGCTATACAAAAAGAGTATGACCATGAATTACAGGAGCAGTGACTCTCATACCTGGTTTGAAATTGTTTCCTATTCTGTTCTGATTATAGTAACCACTGTAGCAACACTATAAGGAATTGAAAGGAATTAAAAGCCTGAATTCATGCTTGGAACACTGTGAAGAGGACTCCCTACACCACTTGTTCCTTGAAAAGGCAGTGATGGTCACTGGTCCATGAGCGCACAAGCAGCAATTCTGAGTAAGTGCACAGCCAGAGAAATGTAGGAACGTCCTGGGGGTCTGTGAAATGACGGGGGAGGAATGTGTGTCCTGCCCTCATTCACATTCCATGGGAGACCTGGATAATCCTCACTTGGGTAAGGACAGAGGAGTGTCCCCATGCATGCACATGCATCCACACGCGCGTGCATACACACACACACGTGCATACACACACACACACACACACACACACATGGAGCTGGGAAACTCGGGAACTTTAGGTTTACATTAGCTTGGCCTCTGCATGCTGGGTTTTAACTGAAATCTGGGCAATGAAGAAAACAGAAAACACAGCGGCCAGAAAAGAACACATTATCAAACATACATGGGAAGGGGGTCAGAGAGATGTATAACTAAGTCAACAGTCTAGATTTCTCCTCAACCTTTTTTTTTAATTGGGGTATAGCTAGCTGCCTCCTCAACTTTTGAGGATGGTCCCACTTACCACGACTGCAGTTTTAGAAGCTGGCATAATTTTTAATTTTTTGCTCTTTAACAGGAATTCTGAACAATCCTTTTAGAACAGCCTCCTTTGAAACTTTAGAAACCATACCTGCAAGCGTTTGAGGGTTTTTAACTTCTTAAATTGATTTCCTCCTTCACCAAGACTGAAGATTATATTCTAAAGAGGTTAACCAAGCAATCTTCTGGGTCTTTCTACTGTTCTATCTGCCATCCAGCCAGCAGTTAACACGGTGGAACCTGTGAATACTGGTGTTTGTATGTCTGTGATGGGGAAATGTACAAGATAAGCCCAATTCCCTTTGGCATTTAAGTAAATCCCTCACAGGGAATTAAGCCTTTAGAAAGGCATATTAACACATATCATGAACTAGAGCAGCTATTTAGTGTACCTCTAATGAAAATGGTAAATTTAACTCATTATTCCTATTAAATAATCTATTTTACACATACTCAGATCTTTTATGGGATAGGAGAGAAAGACAAAAAGAGAAAAATATGGGTGGATATAAGGGAAGTAGCATGGGTGGTATATGTACGTGAGTACGTGGGAAGAGGGAGTATACAGAGAGAGGTGAAGCCAGAGAGACAATGGGGAGAACAGAGAGGGAAAGTAAAGGAAAGCAAAAAAAAAGAAGCAGCAGGGAAGCAGGAGGGGGATGAGGGATTGCTAGGAGGCAAAGAGAACAGACAGGTAGAGAGAAGAAGAAAGACAGACATGCAGTTGGAAAAGAAGGAATCAGTAAATACACCAGAATTGTGCAATGTCCAACCCATTCCTCCACTCTTTCTGAATCTTCAGCTTCCTCTTCTACTCATACCAAACGCTTATTCTTGATAATGAGTAAATCAGGGTTAACGTTACACTGGGAATGGATACTCAGCATATTTATATACATACAAACACATAAACACAAAATATAACCAACTGTATCTAATGATTGCTTTATATCATTATGATATCCAAGAAAACTGGACCTGTAGCACTAGCTAAGTAATGAGAGAATATAAACTTGACTTCCTCAGTCAGCAGTATATGCAAATTTCATTTTTCCTCTCATAAAGAACACTATAATAAAAGATTTTCTTTCAAAATCAGTTTGAAGGGGGAAGAGAAAATATAATTTCTTGAGGTGTCTAATTTTAATAGAATACACACTAAAATAGTGTTTCTCTTAGGCATCCTCCATTTTCTCCCATCAGTAATTTCAAACAAAAGTTTCTTCTTCCACTTTCCCTTAGATGAACTAGCTATCAGCAACGGACAGCTCCAACCCTCTAATCCCTTAATAAAAATGGAGCAAACAAATGGTCTTTAATTCATCTATTTACAACCAGTAAACAATAGATCATTCACTTGCCATGTCATTTTGACACCGACGGAATATGCAGTAGTCTTCTATGGAAAAAAATTAGGCCCTAAATATAAACTGTCCAGATCCTTTCACAGTTTCAATTTTTTAAAAAGTAGATAAATATGGAGAAAGCTTATGGGTATGAGTCTGTATATGGCTATCAGGTGACTGGAAGGATTAAACGCAAACAGAAAGTAGGACTACAAACAGGAATACTTTTCAGTAGAAATACAAATGAGCAAAATAACAACATTTTTAACTGATTTTTCACTAGCAATTACAGATTTAAAATAAATAAAGGATGAAAGTTCATGCTTAACATTTATACTTGCCTACTGGTCATTTTAACTGACCCCCAAACCCTGTGTAGTTTAGGTGGCTTTGTAGTTTAGAAAATAAGATAAATAATTCGGTTCCATTTAAATCTATCCCACTGGCATAATGGTAGGTTTTAAAACCAGCAATAAAAAGGCTACCCACAAATTGATGAATAATTATGATTACCTGGTATTATAACACACTGCGTATCAGTTTCTAGCAGAACGAAATTTTATAGTTACATATGACTGGGATTCTATTTCACTGCCTTCTGCAACAGCTGCTGACTCAAACTCTCAGCTGAAATGCCATACTTAATCAGGATTTCAGCAAGAAAAGGACCAATTTCTATAATAATGTTCAAAGCATTAATTACTGTTTTTTAAAAAAAATGGTTACTAACCTTGCTGAAGAGGCTGAGTGTTTGTACTGGGATTCTGACTAACTGGCTGGGTTGAGCTACTGGCTGTTGTGGCAGTAACAAGTCGGACATAATGAAACTTGCTTCCAGGCACTTGAATCTGCTGGACATTGGGAGCAGTTGCCAGAGGAATAATTGTCTTAAATTGTGATGTGCTCACGCCTCCAACAGTGATGGTCTGCACAGCTGATTTCACTGCCTATTAAACAATACAACATGGCTATCATTAATCTGGGATTTTGCTTTCCTACTCCTTTTTACTTATGACAATTGCTCAAGTGAAAAAGTATGTTCCTGAATTTCATCAAAAGCTGTTGAAAGGAACAACCTGTTCAAAGAGAAATGAATAGTAATGAATACATGAGTGAAACCAAAATTAATGAGATCTGTCTTCCATCTCTAGTAGTTAACTTCCTTGACAGTCCAGGTCAGATGACTTGGTATGAAGAAACTATTACTTAAATTATAAGAACTCACACAGTTTTGTTAATATCAGTTAAAATTTATAAGAAAAAGGTTATTTAAAAACTTTCTGAATTAAGCCTCATATTCAACATAGAGAAAAAGGACACAGATATTTGGTTTTATTGCTACCCACCAAATTAACTATGGCAAATTTCATTTTCACATGTCCTAAAGGAGAAAGAAACCCAAAAGAAAAGCCCTCATTAAGTCTAGTCAATTCTGAAAGGTTATAATATTCTGCAGATACAAATGTACGACTAACCTATGGGTAGAAGGCCAAATTCAATCCAAAATTACCACTATTTTGGTTGTCTAGGGAAACTAATTTTGAATGATTCAGATCTGACTCAATACAATCATTTTAATCACTTTTAATCCTTTCCTTCAGTCCAACAAAAAGTAATATGACTTCCCCGAAAGGTAAATGAAACATCAAAAGCAGAACAGAATAAAAGTCTTTTAAGATTTCTCCAATTGATGTCTAACCAACGTACAATAGACTGTCATACAAATCAAAGATCCAGACAAGATTCTCTAACTAGTTCCATGGTATTATTTTATAAAGAATTATACCACCATCTATTCTTCAAAAAGCCCTCATGCTAAAAGACAGGGGGCATGATAGAGGAAATCTATATTCATTACATGGATAACAATTTATAAAAGAATAATTCTGAAGAATTTGAACACTTTCATAAAAGTACAGGGGAAAAAAGAACATCATTTAGTTTGGAAACTCTACAGATAATAGTCAAAGTAGATTACTTCAGCATAAAATAATTCACATATTATCATTAGGCAGAGGCACCATAAAGGAGATTTAAAATAAAGATAAGAGATAACAGCTGTGATGGTCAGTGAGTTAAATGAAAATCTAAAGCTTAAGAAAAGGGATAAAACGTGTACATATGGAAGCTACTGAAAAATCAAGCAACCTATGAGTGAGATGTGCACAACGGTGCAAGAGACATTGTATACCAACTAGACTTTGGTATACCAACTCAAAACGAAAACAGAATACTATTTTAAGAAACAAGGTAGGGGAAAGGAAGGGGTCAAACTCCTAGTTTGAAGGGGTCAAACTAGGAGTTTGGGATTAACAGATACACACTACTATATAAAAAATAAACAACAAAGACCTACTGTATAGCACAGGGAACTGTATTCAGTATCTTATAATAACCTATAATGGAAAAGGATCTGAAAAAGAATATATATATGTATCACTGACTCACTTTGCAGCACACTTGCAACTAACACAACATTGTAAATCAACTATACTTCAATTAAAAATCTTCAATAAAAAAAGAAAAATTATGTTTAAAAAAAAGAAACAAGGTGCCTCAGATGTAATAGTTAAATTTACTGGGTACTTAATACATATAGAGGTCATTGCTTTTGAAGACTCTAAGATTATCTGATTTAAATTTAGCAACCACATTATGAACTAGGTACAGCATGGCACAAGTACCAGGGCTGGTTTAGTTAAGTTTCCAACTCTACTTTCAACTTTTCTTTTCCCTTGTTTATTTATTTATTGGCCATGCTGTGAGGCTTGCGGGATCTTAGTTCCCTGACCAGGGATCCCACCTGGGCCACAGCAGTGAAAGAGCTGAGTCCTAACCACTGGACCAACCAGGGAATTTCCTCAACTTCTCTGTATCCCAAACTTCAAGCTACAACTATTACAAGCTATATACAACTGGCTCTTTTAAAGATTTTTTTTTTTCTGATGTGGACTGTTTGTTGTGTTTTGTTTTTTTTTAAGTCTTTATTGAATTTGTTACAATATTGTTTCTGTTTTATAGTTGGGTTTTTGGCAGCAAGGCACGTGGGATCTTAGCTTCCCGATCACGATCAAACCCGCACCCCCTGCACTGGAAGGCAAAGTCTTAACCAATGGACCACCCAGGAAGTCCCTAACAGGCTCTTTTAGAACAAAATCAGATATGACTATATTTTTCATCAGTATACATCTATTTACATCTAGCATAGTTAATTAACTATTTGGATTTAAATCTACCATTGTACAGTTTCCTGTTCGAGCCACCTGTCCTCTTTGTTCCTTTTTCTCTCCTTTTTGCCTGCTTTAGGGTTAAATGTTTCATTATTTCATTTCCCCTATGGCAGCTTGTTATTTATAAATTATGTTACTATTCTTAAAGTAGTTACCCTAGAGATTACAATGTTGAATGCAGGAATTAAATTATTACTTTACACATCACCCAGACAATGAAAGAACCACAGAACACTAATATTGTTTATTCTTGCCCCATCTTTGTGTTACCATTAAGTATTTTTTAATTCTCCATATAATCCAAACTCTATAAGACATTCATTTAGATATACCCACAAACTTCCCCTTTCTGTCCTTTCTATACCCTTCCTGTGCTTCCATTTTGGATCATTTTCCTTCTGCCTAAAGAACTCACTTTAGGATTTCCTTAAGTGCAGGTCTGCAGACAAGAAATTCTCTACACTGTTTCTCAAAAAATGTCTAATCCTTTTTTTGTCTTTCGTTTGCTGATAAATTCATCTACTGAATTCTTAATCTCAGTTTTCAGTTTGAAAATATTCATCTGATTCTTTTTTACAGTTTCTAATTCTCTGCTGAAGTTCATCTTGTTAAATAAATCTCTGAATATATTAATCTGCTATTTAAAAAGCAAATCTGATAACTCTATTACCTATATCTCTACGTTTTGAATAATTTGGTCTGGTTGCTTGATATGCCTACTGATTTTTGACTAAGTGCCAAACATTCTCCAGAAAGCATTCACTTCAGCTTCTGGCAGGCAGTTAAGAGTAAGGGCAGATTACCCTAAACCAATCACAAATTGAGCTGATTTGAAGCTGAGCTTCAATCTTTGGGAGGCCTTGTCCATTTTTGGTTCACTCCTTCCCCAACTAGGACTCCAGTGTTTACCAGGCTTCCTTCTCCTTGTTGGGGCCTGAACCCAAAGTTTCGTCCATGAGGTCTATGGGACTGACAGGTCTACTCAGCTCCTCAACTTTCTGGGGCCACTCTTTGCTTACTTTCTCAGTCAGCCACAACTTACAAACCAACAAATTCCCTATGGAGAAGGGTCACACCGAACACTAGGCAGGCTTCTCTAGACTTCCCTTGAGTTCAGGATGGTGGCCCATAATGTCCTGGCTCCCTTGGTAGGTCTTCAATGCTTTCAAACAAATTTTTAAAATACATTTTCTTTTTCTTTTTTAATTGTTCTTGGAGGGACAGTTGGTCTTCAACAAGCTAGTTCTGTATAGCCAAAAACAGAAAATCCAGACTGAGCTTTAATCTAGGTTCCAATATTTCCTAGTTGAGTGACCTTGTGCAAGTAATTTAGCTTCTCTGTGCCTAAGTTTCCTCATTTGAAAATGTTAAAATGGCACCTTTCTCATAGGACTGTTATAAGGATTAAATGAGTTAAACTATATAAGGTGCAAATAATAACTTATCACATATTACAATGCTTAAAAATACGAACTGCTATTTGTATCATTATCATTATGCCCATTATAGATGGAGAAACTGAAGCTCAGAGAGATTTAGTAACTTCCCCAAGTTCACACAGCTAAAAGTAGCAGAGCCAGGATCTGAACCAGAGCCAACTCCAAAGCCCATTTTCTTAAGATGCTGTAATGCCTCCTACTGTGGACACTTAATCAACAGTTATTAAATGACTGAATAAAAGTAAAGGGCATTCAGTCCTCAAGAACTCTGTTAAGAACTAAAGTTGCACATCTGGCTCTAAGAAACATGAAAGTATTTTTTTAATTGGTTAGTATACTGAATATAAGTATAAATAGCATTTTTTAAAACTTTAATTTTAAAATAATTTTAGATTTCACAAGAAGTTGCAAAACTAATACAAAGTTCCCATGTACACTTTCCACACAAGAAAAATATCTCACATAACCACAGGACATTATCAAAAACAGCAAACTGACATTTGGTATAATTTATTAACTAAACCACAGAACAGATCTTATTCAATTTCCCAGTTTTTACACAGACTTTTTTTGGATGTACACTAAAGACTGTATAAATTCACCATCAAGACACAAAATTGTTCCATCACCACAAAGAAACTCTCCGGCACTTCCCTTTGTAGTCATAACCCTAACTCTTGGCAACCACTGATTAAATTGCATTTTTTTAACACCTAAAATACTAAGTAACATATAAAAGCTACTAACTCTGTAGAAGACAAAAGTATTTGAATACTACACTTAAACGCTTTGAGAATTCACAAGTTGGTACCTTCCTTGAAGTAGAGTAGTCTGAGAAACTCCACGTGAATGCCTCTCTGAACATAATAGCACATTACCAGAAAAATAGTTTATGTAAATTCAATAAAAATCTTTGGTTACTGCTATTTCCTGATTTACATCCTTGACAGATGGGTTAAAAAGCAAATACCTTAATTTAGATTCAAAATAGCTACATTTAACATGTATTGGTAGTTATCCTGAAAAACATGGACTTGAAAGATTTGTTTTTACTTTGCACTATTTCCTAAGCCATTTCTATTTACACATTAATGTCATAATTATATAGAGGAATAAATTTATTATTTTCCAATTAGCAAATGCCAGAAGTCTTTACTTAACTGAAGATTTACCAAAAAAAAAAAAAAAGGAAAAATAAATCACTCTTCCTGTTCTGTAAATGAGGATTCTTATTTGATGAAGCTGGAGATAGAGGGTTCAACCAACATCCAAACCCTGAATTTGTGGGATTTCATATAAACGTTTGCTTTTTTTGGGGGGGGGGGGGGGGGCGGGGAGAGGGGAAGTACACTTTGAAATTGGGTTCTGTTTGTAAGCACAGCTTAGAAATCACTGTTTGGACATATGAGCTTTTGTTCCAGTTTGTCTCAATCTAGTATGTACTCTGGTGAGCAACCTAACGCTTCTCTATATTTTGTCTGTTTGTATAGAGGAGAACATTACCACTAAATGAAATTTGTATACTGTTTTCGGACACCTGTACAAATTTTGCTGTTTTGAACAGACATTAAGATGATATCTGTTTAATCCTACTAGAAAATTAGAATAATACTTTCCTTAATGCTGACTGGGTAGCATTTACTGAAGTGCATTTGTTTTATTAAATATAAGCTCTTCAAGATCAGATATTACAGGAAACAACCTACTTCTGTCACATTAATTATGTAACCCTGAGATAAACAAAGTTAGACAAAGGTCTTTGCTTTGGGAATTCTTAGTCTTTTTTTTTTTAAGGATTGATTGACTGATTGATTGATTTATATTGGAGTATAATTGCTTTACAATGTTGTGTAGTTTCCGGCGTATTTACACATATATCCCCATATTCCCTCCCCTCTTCCCTATCCCACCCCTCTAGGTCATCACCAATCATGGAGTTGATCTCCCTAGATTATGTAGCAGCTTCCCACTTTAGAGTCTTTAATATGCTAACAAGCATGACAAATCTCCTAGATGGGTATGGTATAGGATGTTTCCCCAACTTAACAATAGCTTTTTGGGGAGAGAAGAGAATCTCTCTCTCAGAACGGAATCTCTCTCTCTTTTTTTTTGTTAATTTGAATGTAATATACTGGTGCAAGAGAAAGACAGACAGTAGCACGTAATGACACTCTACAGGAAATAGTTTTTCACATAAGTTTGTGATAAAGAATGGTAGAACAGATATAATGAAGCCTAGGTAACCTGCTCCTTAAAAGTCGGATTTGTGAAATCTCTTAAAATTGCAATTTATAGGCATTTCTACATAGAATTATGACAAGACTCGATTTTTGCATTATTTTATGAGGATTTGATATTCTTTTTATTGAAATATAATCGACATATCAAATTGTATTAGCTTTAGATATAGAACATCATGATCATGTATATACTGCAAACTGATTACCAACATAAGTTTAGTTAACATCCATCACTGCACATAATCATAAGTATTTTTCTTGTGATGAGAACTTTTAAGATCTACTCTCTTAGCAACTTTCAAATATATAATACAATGTTAACTATAGTCACCATGCTTGTATATTACATCCCTAGAACTTATTTATCTTATAAGTTTGTACCTTTTGACCACTTTCACTCTTTTTGACCACACACCCTGCCTCTGGCAATCAGCAATCTGTTCTCTGTATCTATGAGTTCTTTCTTTCTTTCTATTTATTTATTTTTTTGATTCCATATATAAATGAGACCACACACTATCTTTTTCTCTGTCTGATTTATTTCATTTAGCATGATGTCTTCAAGGTTCATCCGCGTTGTCACAAATGTCAGGACTTCATTCTTTTTTATGGCTGAATAATATTCCATTGTAATCATGTCTGTGTCTGTGTGTGTTGTGTGTATCACGTCTTCTTTATCCATTCATCTGTCGATGGACACTTAGGTTGCTTCCATATCTTGACTACTGTAAATATTGCTGCTTTGAACATTGGGGTGCATTATCTTTTCAAATTAGTGTTTTCATTTTTTCTGGATATATATCCAGGTGTGAAATTGCTAGGTGACATGATAGTTCTATTTTTAGTTTTCTGAAGAACCTTTATAGTGTTTTACATAGTGGCTGCACCATTTACATTCCCACCAACAGTGCACCAGCGTTCCTTTTTCTCCACATCCTTGCCAACACTTGCTATTTCTTCCTCTTTTTGGTAATAATCATTCTAACTGGTGTGAGATGACATCTCATTGTGGTTTTGATTTGCATTTTCCTGATGATTAGTGATGTTCAGCACCAATTTTCATGTGCCTGTTGGCCATCTGCATGTCTTCTTTAGAAAAATGTCTATTCAGTTCCTCTGACCATTTTTAAATCAGATTGTTTTTTCAGTTGTATATGTTCTTTATATGTTTTGAACTTTAACCCCTTACAAGATACATGATTTGCAAATAATTACTCCCATTCTGTAGGCTGCCTTTTCATTTTGTTGATGGCTTCCTTTGCTGTACAGACACTTTTTAGTTTGATGTAGTTCCACTTGTTTATTTTTGCTTTTGTTCCTTTGCATTAGGTGTCAAATCCAAAAAGTCACTGCCAAAACCAATGTCAAGGAGCTTTCTTCCTATGTTTTCGTCTAGGAGTTTTAGAGTTTCAGGTCTTGCATTTAAGTCTTTAATCAAGTTTGAGTTAATTTTTGTGTATGGTATAAGTAGTGGTTTAGTTTCATTATTTGCATGTGGCTGTCCAGTCCTCCCAACACCCACTGCATATTCTTGCCTCCTCTGCTGCAAATTAATTGATGACATATATGTGTGGGTTTATCTCTGGGCTCTCTATTGTTCCATTGATCAATTTATCTTTGTTTATACCAATACCACATGGTTTTGATTACTATAGCTTTGCAATATAGTTTGAAATCAGGAATTTATAGGGTTCCATCTTAATATGCTTTTTTTTTTTTTTCAAAACAACAAACTTTACTCCAGAGGATTTTTTTTTTTACATTTTAAATTTTTTTTTATTTTTTTGGGGGTACACCAGGTTCAATCATCTGTTTTTATACACATATCCCCGTATTCCCTCCCTTCCTTGACTCCCCCCACCTCGAGTCCCACCCACCCTCCCTGCCCCAGTCCTCTAAGGCATCTTCCATCCTCGAGTTGGACTCCCTTTGTTATACAACAACTTCCCACTGACTATTTTACAGTTGGTAGTATATATATGTCTGTGCTACTCTCTCGCTTCGTCTCAGTTTCCCCTTCACCCCCCGACCCCTCCCATACCTCGAGATCTCCAGTCCATTCTCTGTATCTGCATCCTTATTCTTGTCACTGAGTTCATCAGTACCATTTTTAGATTCCATATATGTGAGATAGCATACAATATTTGTCCTTCTCTTTCTGACTTACTTCACTCTGTATGACAGATTGTAGTTCTATCCACCTCATTACATATAGCTCCATCTCATCCCTTTTTATAGCTGAGGAATATTCCATTGTGTATATATGCCACATCTTCTGTATCCATTCATTTGTTGATGGGCATTTCGGTTGCTTCCATGTCCTGGCTATTGTAAATAGTGCTGCAATAAACATTATGGTACAAGTTTCTTTTGGGATTATGGTTTTCTTTGGGTATATGCCCAGCAGTGGGATTACTGGATCATATGGTAGTTCTATTTGTAGTTTTTTAAGGAACCTCCAAATTGTTTTCCATAGTGGCTGTACCAACTTACAGTCCCACCAACAGTGCAGGAGAGTTCCCTTTTCTCCACACCCTCTCCAACATTTGTGGTTTCCAGACTTTGTGATGATGGCCATTCTGATCGGTGTAAGGTGGTACCTCATTGTGGCTTTGACTTGCATTTCTCTGATGATTAGTGATGTTGAGCATCTTTTCATGTGTTTGTTGGCCATCTGTATGTCTTCTTTGGAGAAATGTCTATTTAGGTCTTCTGCCCATGTGTGGATTGGGTTATTTGCTTTTTTGGTATGAAGCTTCATGAGCTGCTTGTATATTTTGGAGATTAATCCTTTGTCTGTTGTTTCATAGGCAATTATTTTTTCCCATTCTGAGGGTTGCCTTTTAGTCTTGTTTATGGTTTCTTTTGCTATGCAAAAACTTTTAAGTTTCATGAGGTCCCATTCGTTTATTCTTGATTTTATTTCCATGATTCTAGGAGGTGGGTCAAAAAGGATGTTGCTTTGATGGATGTCATAGAGTGTTCTGCCTATGTTTTCCTCTAGGAGTTTGATAGTGTCTGGCCTTACATGTAGGTCTTTAATCCATTTGGAGTTGATTTTTGTGTATGGTGTTAGGAAGTGTTCTAATTTCATTCTTTTACATGTTGCTGTCCAATGTTCCCAGCACCACTTATTGAAGAGGCTGTCTTTTGTCCATTGTATACTCGTGCCTCCTTTGTCAAAGATAAGGTGCCCATATGTGTTTGGGCTTACTTCTGAGTTCTCTGTTCTATTCCATTGATCTTCCTTTCTATTTTTGTGCCAGTACCATACTGTCTTGATCACTATGGCCTTGTAGTATAGTTTGAAGTCAGGAAGCCTGATTCCACCAACTCCATTTTTCCTTCTCAAGATTGCTTTGGCTATTCGGGGTCTTTTGCGTTTCCATACAAATCGTAAGATTTCTTGCTCTAGTTCTGTGAAAAATGCCATTGGTAATTTGATCGGGATTGCATTGAATCTGTAAATTGCTTTGGGTAGTACAGACATTTTCACGATGTTGATTCTTCCAATCCAGGAACATGGTATGTCCCTCCATCTGTTTGTGTCATCTTTGATTTCTTTCATCAATGTCTTAAAGTTTTCTGCATACAGATCCTTTGCCTCCTTAGGCAGGTTTATTCCTAGGTATTTTATTCTTTTGGTTGCAATGGTGAATGGGAGAGTTTCCTTAATTTCTCTTTCTGCTCTTCCGTTGTTCGTGTATAGGAATGCAAGAGATTTCTGTGCATTAATTTTGTATCCTGCTACTTTACTAAACTCATCAATGAGTGCTAGCAGTTTTCTGGTATTAATATGCTTTTAAAAAAACTTGTAGCAGAATGTTTATAGACCTTATCATCATGGAAAAACTATGTTTACATTACCCTAATTCCCAAACTTTAGGTTACTAAAATAAAGCTACCAAGAATCAAGTTAGAAAGCTTTCAAATGCTTTCAAGCTAAAAGAGACAAATGAGAAAATGAGAAAAGGTAAATATTATATCTATTATATGACTAAAGACAGAGTCAAACCTTGTTTTGCAATGGATACCAGAAGCTTCGGCACTGATTTACTGACTGGTGAAATATTATGAAACAGGTGTAAGTTATTCATTTGCTAATTTTTCATGGATATTAACTTACGTTTTATTCACAGTTATGAGTTGTAGTGACAAAGATAAGTAATTTTTTTTTTTAAGGATTTATTTCATTATTTATTTATTTTATTTTTCACTGCATTGAGTCTTCATTGCTGTGCATGGGCTTTCTCTACTTGTGGTGAGTGGGGGGCTACTCTTTGTTGCAGTGCACGGCTTTCTCATTGCAGTGACTTCTCTTGTTGCGGAGCACAGGCTAGGCATTTGAGCTTCAGTAGTTGCGGCGTGTGGGCTCAGTGGTTGTGGCTCACAGGCTCTAGAGTGCAGGCTTAGTAGTTGTGGTGCACGGGCTTAGATGCTCTGCGGCATGTGGGATCTTCCCAGACCAGGGCTCGAACCCGTGTCCCCTGCATTGGCAGGTGGATTCTTAACCATCGCGCCACCCGGGAAGCCCAGGATAAGTAATTTAAAAGGATGTGTTAGTATCTATGGAAGCATTCAAGGAAAGGGTCAAATGACCATATCAGGCAAGTTTAAACAAAGTGCTTTATAAGGCATCAGCCTTACAAAAACCAGAAACCAAGGAATTCCCTGGTGGTCCAGTGGTTAGGACTCCATGCTTCCACTGCAGGGGGTATGGGTTAGATCTCTGGTTGGGTAACTAAGATCCCACAAGCTGCACAGAATGGCAAAAAAAAAAAAAAAAAAAAAAGGAAAAAAAAGGAAACAATCATAATTAATTAATTAATTAATAAAATCAGAAATCGGCCCTCCTAAGGACTGAAACGTATTATCAAGATAGGGTAAATAAAAAAGTATGGAATTAGCCTAGGAACAGAGTGCTGAAGAGCAAAGGAATAGATAAAAGAATCCATACACATTAAAGTTCATGATGAAATCTGGCATCAATGGAGAATCATCAGTTATTTAATAAATGGTATGGATTAGCCATTTACTCTGAAGAAAAAGAAGCTGGATCCCTATAACTCACTCCTTGTAACAAATTCCAAATACATCAAAGATGAAACCTAGGACTTCCTAGGTGGCGCAGTGGTTAAGAATTCGCCTGCCAATGCAGGGGACACAGGTTTGAGTCCTGCTCCAGGAAGATCCCACACACCGCGAAGCAACTAAGCCCGTGCGCCATAGCTATTGAGCCTGTGCTCTAGAGCCTGTGAACCACAACTATTGAGCCCATGTGCTGCAACTATTGAAGCCCACATGCCTAGAGCCTGTGCTCCGCAACAAGAGAAGCCACCACAATGAGGAACCTGCGCACCACAATGAAGAGTAGCCCCCACTCACATCAACTAGAGAAAACCCGTGTGCAGCAAACTGGACTTTCTAAAATTTTTCAAACTTTGTGCCTCAAAAGACATTGTCAACAGAGTAAAATGGTAACTCACAGAATAGGAGAAATTTGCAAATCATATATTTGATAAGGGATTAACATCCAGAATATATAGGGAACTTATAAAACTCAAACAAATCAATTTAAAATGGGCCAAGAATTTGAATAGACATTCCTCCAAAAAAGATGTAAGGTAGATACAATGACCAATAAATACATGAAAGATACCTGAACATCACTAACCATTAGTGAAACACAAATGAAAACTCCAATGATATACTACCTCATATTCATTAGGATGGCTACTATCAGAAAAAGTGTTGGCAAGGATATGAAAACATTAGAACCCTTGTGCATTACTGATGGGAATGTAAAACAATACAGCCACTGTGGAAAACAATATGGTAGTTCTTCAAAAAATTAAATATAGCATTACCATATGATCCAGAAATTCAGCTTCTGGGTATACATTCAAAAGAACTGAATGCAGGGTCTCCAAGAAGTATTTGTACACCCATGTTCATAGCAACATTACTCACATGAGCTAAAATATGGAAACAATCCAAGTGTCCATCCACAAATGAATACAATGGAATACTATTCAGCCTTAAAGAGGCAGCAAATTCTGACTGGCGAACTTTGAGGACATTATGCTAAGTAAAATAAGTCGATCACAAATAAAGGACAAATGATGTATGATCCCAATTTTCAGAGACAGAAAGTAGAATAGTGACTGTCCAAGGCTAGGGAGAGGGAAGAATGGGTATAGAGTTTCGGTTTTCCAAGATGGAAAGAACTCTGGAGATGGACTGTAGAGATGATTGTACAACAATACGAATGCACTTAATACCACTGAACCGATCACTGAAAAACGTACATAAAGATGGTAAATTGTATATTGCATTATTTTACCCTAATAGAAAAATTAGACACCCACCTTGCAAGATGGATTATAAAAATCAGTCAGGATGAAACTGATATACAGGCTAATATTAATTTAACCATTCCATTGAGTTTAAAAAACAAGAATAAATCTATCTGTTCTTGTACTGAATTTGTAATAAAAGAATATTATATGCAAAATAATAAAATAAAATAAAACCAAATAATGATTTTTAATGGATAAATATTTTAAAATATTGGAGTAAGGAAGACTTATCTAAGCATAGCCCCAAAACTCAAAATTCACACTTGAAGACACTATTTCGACAAATTTAATGTGCAAAATGTCTGCAAGAAAAAAAAAAGACAAAGCCAACTCGGTAAAATGTTTGTAACCACACTGATAACAAAGGAGTAATTTCCTTAACATGCTATGAGCTTTTTAACTTCACACACCAAAAAAAAAAGGACAAATCACCCAAAGGGCACCAGAGTTCAGAGAAGTCTAGAAGATACAAAAATACGAATAATTTTTAAAAATCAAACCCATGTGAGCTCTTTCAATCAGTTAGATTGGTAAAGACTAAAAATGACTGATAAACAGGAGAGCAAAGAAGTAGACCCACACAAACACAGTCAACTAATCTCTGACTAAGGAGCAAAGACAATTCTATGGAGAAAGGATAGTTGTTTCATCAAATGGTGCTGGAACAACAGGACATTGACTTGCAAAAAAGTGAATTTCAACTGAGATCCTAACATCTTTCACATACGGATCATGGTCCTAAAACTATAAAACTAAACTATTAGGTTACGTTGGGTTTGGTGCTGACTTTTTACATACAATACCAAAAGTATAATCCATGAAAGGAAAAAACTGATGTCAAACTTCATTAAAATTAAAAATTTCTGCTCTGTAAAAGACACTGTTAAAAGAATAAAAAGACAAGCCAAAGACTGGGAGGAAATACCTGTAAAACACATGCTAAGGTGTTTTAAGATGTAGAAGCCATCTGAGTTCTATTCCAGAAATTCTCAAAACTAAACGGCACCAGAGGGATGCAACCAGCAAAATTCAGGCTATGAAAAACTGTAGGATATAAACAACCTGTTTTTTTTTTTTAAGGCAATAGCAAAAAATGGAGATGGAAGTAAGAGAATATCAATCACCACAAGCTTATCTGAATCCTGAATTCAAACATAGTATAAAAATTTAAGATGACTGGGGAAATGTGGGGAAATGTGAATTAACTAGGTATTTAATGTCATTAAAGGAACATGGATAAGTTAAAAAAAAAAAGTGTCCCCATCTTTTATATACATAAAGAAATACCTACAGATAAAATAACATGATTTAGGGCTTCCTAGGTGGCGCAGTGGTTAAGAATCCGCCTGCCAATGCAGGGGACATGGGTTCGATCCCTGCTCCAGGAAGATCCCACATACCGTGGAGCAATTAAGCCCCTGCGCCACAACTATTGAGCCTGCGCTTTAGAGCCCATGAGCCACAACTATTAAGCCCATGTGCTGTAACTACTGAAGCCCACGTGCCTAGAGCCTGTGCTCCGCAACAAGAGAAGCCACGGCAATAAGCCCACACACCACAACGAAGAGTAGCCCCCACTCACTGCAACTAAAAGAAAGCCTGCGCACAGCAAAAAAAAAAAAAAGACCCAACACAGCCAATAAAATAATTAAATAAAAAAAAAAGCTTAAAAAAAAAAGAAATGCATTTAAAATAACATGGTTTATTTTTTTTTAAAAAGTAGGAAGAGGGACTTCCCTGGTGGCGCAGTGGTTGAGAGAATCCCGCCTGCTAATGCAGGGGACACAGGTTCAATCCCTGGCCCAGGAAGATCCCACACGCCTCAGAGCAACTAAGCCCATGCGCCACAAATACTGAGCCTGCACTCTAGAGCCCACGTGCCAAACTATTGAGCCCACGTGCCACAACTACTGAAGCCCATGAACCTAGAGCCTGAGCTCTGCAACAAGAGAAGCCACCACAGTGAGAAGCCCATGCACTGCAACAAAGAGTAGCCCCCACTCGCCACAACTACAGGAAGCCCACACAGAGCAATGAAGACCCAACACAGCCAATAATAAATAAATAAATAAATTTATTTTAAAAAAAAGGTGGGAAGAGAGTTATAGATGATAACAAGGTAAGTGGATAATTTCAAAGTTGGATGAAGGGTACATGGGGGTTAATTATACTATTCTAATTTTTTAATACATTTTAAATTTCTACAGTAAAAACGTTTTTAATAATATGGCAATAGGACCCCACAGGTATTCAAACAACATAATCATAAAAGCATAAAAACAAAACCAATATAATAACATAGAAAAGGAAGAAAATCTAGTCATTTATTCCTTCTACTCCTTCATCCTGGCTAATGGGTGCTGATATGAGAAGCTACATACATACAAAATAATTCAGGCAACAGAATCAATGGGACCTACAACCTGTAGTCACCTCAACTCTAACTTTTATCAATCTTACAACAACTTATGTTAAAGTTTATCAGGAAAACAGATTCCCTTCACTTCAAACTGTACTCACTGAACCATCCCCTAACCTAAACATTTAAGAGCTTCACAGCAAAAGCGGAAGCAATCAACTTTTGAAACCTCTGTCCCAAAACTTTTCTCTCAACTTTCCAATACTATCATTGTTCATATCACTTCTTGCCTGGATATTTGCAAAACAAATTCAAAATCAGTTTTACAATTCATCTCTACCTGGCTTGAATCCACAACACAAACACTGCCTAAGTAATTTTTTTGCAAACTTCACTTTCATACTTTTATTATATCTTTTGTTGTCTTAGAAACATTTCATGTGTTCTCCACTCCCTGCAAAGGATTACTAATTCTAATCAGAGTAGTCATCTTACTACTCTGTATGTATATACTCTCATACGTATACATGTGTGTACATCATATGCATTTTTACCTCTAGTCCTTCACTCTTGTGGCTGACATCCACTCTAATTCTACGCATAAAAAACCCTCAGCTCAGGGATGCCTTCTCTAATCATCCCAACTGTGGTTGAATCCCCTTATATAGGATCTCATGCCATCATGTGTCTTTCCTTGGTTTTGTAATTTTATATCTTTGTATATCATTTAATTCATTTGTCACATTCTCTTCCGCACCTCCACAGACTTTAGGTTCCACATGTCTATTTTTGCTCTCTTCTGTTTTCCCAAAGAGTACAGCCCCTAACACATAGCAGACATTGCTGAGTGGTGAATGAAGAAATGTCAAGACCTCTCTCTTGCTTTAGTTTCATATTACCTTGTCTATACCACACAACTTAGCACCTATTTCACTGTTCATTACTGTTTCACATGCATTCAATTTTGTCTGCCCAACCACTGTAAACTCTTCCATCGTTCCCACAGCCTCAGCACATAGCACACATGGACCTCAATACACATTGATAGCCACTTAAAGATAGAGAATGGAAGCGATTCTTTGTAACAGGAAATCTTCATTATTGTTCAGGCTCCCAGTTTCCTGCCAAACTAATGTCAAGTACCTGTGTTAATACAGCACCACTACGCTACATATGGATGATTACAGACTGCTTACTGCTAACCAAAATCCATACTCTCTTCTGCTTCCTAGGCATACAGCCAGATTATACTTCCTAGGCTCCCTTGTAGTAAGGTAAGGCTGCAAGACTGAGCTTTAGCTAGTGAAGTGAATGATGCAACATGCATCTGGTCTGGTCCATAAAAGCCTGGTCCATAAAAGTCTGGTCCATAAAAGATGTGCTTTTTCATGTCTTTTCCCTTCCAGTTGACTGGAGTGGAGATAACCTTCAGGAGGATTGAGAACATCATTCAGGTTACTGTAATTTCTAGCCCATTATAAATATTAGCTTTTAAAAAATAAAACTATCACATTACTTTTTAAAATGCATTCAATGGAATCAAATCAACATAGTGATCTGATACTCAGCAGTATCTATTATATTTTTTAAAATATAAACAAAGAACTCTTTAGCAGTCAGAAATTTATATTATTCCATTTCCTCTGTGAACTTATGTTTGCATTCCATATTCTTTAAAAATTTTATTCTAGTGTAACATTTTTATCATAATTCTCTGAAACAAAAAGATGTGTATAAATTGAAAATTTAAAAACATTATTTCCTATTACCCCATGTAAAGCTCTAAGTGTTAATTTGGTCTTGATTGAGTTCATAATACAATTACTGTATACACTTAAAACAACAAATATATTACAAATGGTGATTATTACAATATAAAACAATTTTATGGGAATGCATCTTTCAATAAGATGATAGGACTCATTTAAAAAAATTACTTCCTGTATCCATAAATGAATATTACATATCACTAGACCGAGAGTTCAGCATCAATTCTATTCCTATTTTTTTAATAAATACTGAAACACATTTTCACAAATAAGTATATATGAACAGAAGGATATTTACTGTAAATAATATGCATTAATACTTGGAATTCCTTCTGAGTTTTACATCAAAAACCACACTGTATTCTACCATCAAAAATTATTTTTAATGATCTGTAAACTTATGTCCTCCTTCAATTTATTAAGAAAAAAAATTGGAAACTATCTGAACTACAAGCAAAAGAATTTTTAATAATCTGCAGTCACCTGTTTCTCAATTTCTAGGAAATATGTCACAAAGGCTTTTTACCAAAACCTATCAAATGACAGGTGCATTGTTTACCCTAATACATTCAGAAATAGGAAAAAAAATTTTTAACTGTTAACTTCTTGAGGTAGTAATAATGTTCTTTATCTTAACAGAGGTTTTTTTCATTTTAGCTGAAAACATCCAAATGTTTAAGATTTGCATATTTCAGTATATGTGAATTTTACCTCAAAAGGAAAAAGAAAACCCTCTAAACAAATAGTGAATTCTAGTTAATGGTATACTCCATGGAATATCTGGGGAGAAGTATACTGAACATGTGCAACTTACTTTGAAATGCATTTAAAAAATAAGATGGATAGACGAATGGGTAAATAAATGATAAAGCAACTGTAGTAAAATGTTGAATCTAGAATTTAATTACAGAAGTTTTATAGAATTCTACCCAAGCTAAAAGACCCAAAAGTAAGAAGAGTTCAAAAAGTTATACTGGTCAAAGATGTCAGAGAAGTAAGAAACCATTCTTAAACCATGTAACATAGCTTATGCTCTGAAATTCCTCCCCTGGGAATTAAGTACATTCTGCATCCTAAATAGCTATGTGATGATTCAATTACCACAGGCAGGGCAAACAGGAAAGATCTGTTTGACAAATAAGGCCAAAAAAGAAGAGCACTCCCCTCAGTAGAAGAGAAAAACTTTCAAGAAGTATGTATAAGGCATATTCAAGGATGTCCAGGATAATTTGCAAAGACTCTTAAAAGTAAAGAGTAGGATATTTTGAAGATGTATTCATGTTCATTATAAAGATAGGGGAAAAAAAGAACCCATTAACAGTACATGAAGTATGACCAGGCCTTACATTTTAGGAATATTTACTTACTCTGAGACCAAATTAGTGAGAAAGAGAGGGTTTTGAGGTTTCTAACCCTTGTTTCTTTGATCCAACTTTCCAGGACCCAAGCTCTGAAAACCTTTACCATTTCTGAACTTCAGTTATCCAAAAGTTTAACTATCCTGAAGTCTCTGATCAGATTTGATATGAATCAACAGCCCAGCTTCATTCCTTGTGCTAAGTCACCTACCTTTAATAGAATATAGTTTCCCCACCCTAGATGTATAAGCTCTAAAACAAACAAACAAAAAACCCACACATACCCAAAAAACCCAGCCCAGATCGCTATTCTAAAATGAAAGCCAGACTTAAAGATAACTTAGATGTTGCAAACATCAAATAAGGACTTTAAGGTAACTATGATTAATATGTTAACAGACCTAGTGGGAAAGGAAGACAATGTGCAATGAACAGAGAGGAACTACAGCAGAGAAATGAAAACTATAAAACTATAAAAAAAGAGACAAATGGAAATGCTAGAAATGGGATAAAAACAATTATCAGACATGAAGAATTCTTTGAATAGGCCTTTTAGTAGACTCCACACAACTGAGGAAAGAATCAATTAAACTGAAGATATGTCAATAGAAATTATCCAAACTGAAACACAAAGAAAGGGGCGCAGCGGTGGGGGAGCAGAACAGAGCATCCAAGAGCTATGGAACTATCTCAGTCTAACATTTTTGAAACTGGAGTTCTAGAATGAAAAGAGAGAAAGAATGAGGCAGAAGAAAGATCTGAAGACATACGGTCAAAATTTTTCAAAAAATAAAAGATAATAAAGCACAGGACCAAGAAGCTTTAAAATCAAGATTAACATATATTTTAGAAAGAAAAGAACAACAACAAAACGCACATCTGGACACATAATAGTCAAACCACAGAAATCCAAATATAAAGAGAAAATCTTGATGGCAGCTAGGAAAAGGAAAAAAAGAAAAAAGAAATTACATACAGAAAGAAAAAAGAAGAAAATTATAACATTACTTCTTAGCAGAAATTATGCAATCTAGAAGTCAATGAAGTGACATTTTTAAAGTATGGGGAAAACTGAAAATCCAAAGTCTTTTACCCAACAAAAATATCTTTCAAAAATAATGGGAAAATAAGACTTCTTCGGGCAAACAAATGCTGAAAGAATTTCTTATAAGCAGAATTTTGTTAAGAGAAATATCAAAGAAAGTTCTTTAGGGAGGAGTTTGATACCTGACAGAGAGATTGGGGCTGACATAAAGAAAGAGCGTATGTAGGATATGGATCAAACAAAAATAAACACAGGATTTTTTTTTCTTATCTTTTAATCATTTTAAAAGGTAATTTTGTGTAAAGCAAAAACAGTAAAATGTATTATGGAGTTTACAGCATGTAAAAGTAAAATGTTTCACAGCTCAAAGGATGGGAGGGAGGAATTGGGAGCACTCTATATAAGGTTATTACCCTACACAAAGGGATGTAAATTTGAAGGTAGACTGTGATGTCAAAAATTTGTATTTGACTCCAGAGCAACCAAAAAACAAACAAGCAAAAAAAGTAAAGTATAACACGCCAATAGTGCAGGTAAAATTGAATCATATAAAATACTCAATTCACTGCCCCACAAAAGGCAGAAAAGAGTAAATAAAAAGAACAGATAGGAAAAAGAAAAAATAACTAGTAAGATGGAAGATTTAAAACCAATCATAACAAAACTTTAAGTGTAAAAGTCTAGAAATATTGATTTTTTTATACTGACCACATAACCTAATCATCTTTTTTATATTGACCAGATATATAATTGTCAATTAAATTTATACATTAATTCTGATAGTTCAATAGCAGATTCTTAGATTTTACACACATATTATAATGTAATAAGTAAATTGTGACAAATTTTTACTTTCTTTTGAAGCTCTATGCCATTCATTTCTTTTTCTTGCCTTACTGCATTAACTCACACCTGCAGTAGAACTGAACAAGGGTTGAACATAGGTATCTTTGTTTAACATTCACCATTACATGAAGTTTGATGTATTTTGCCTCATTTTCAAGTTATGGAAGTATTTATTTTTATTGTTTAAAGTAGTTTTAACCAGAATGAAGGTTGGCTATTTTTAGGATTTTTCTGCATGTACTGAGATTGTCATATAATTATTCTTTCTCCTATTAAGGTTGTGAATTAAATCGATAGATTTTTTTTTTTAATGTCAAACCACTGTATTTTTGAAATAAACTAAAATACACCATTAAAAAAATACTAAAAAGCAAGAATAAGACTACAGGAGAAAAGACAATAAATGTCAGAAACTACAGGATAACTAAAGTAAATTGCTAAAATCTAAAGTAAAAAGAAAGTAAGCCATGCAGAATCATGTTTACATTAGCTCAGTGCTTATTTGCATATCTAATAAATACTTAAGAAAACTGAGGATTACTTTAGAAAATAAATATAATAGAAGAAATCTTCCCTACAATAAAAGACAACTACTATATCAAGTTTACTGAGAAAACATTAGACATGCCTGACTTTCCACAAGGAACCTGGTAACATTAGTTTCAAAGATGGAGAAGGGAGTGAGAATAGTCTCCAAACTGTAATGAGAACAAGCAAGGAAGACACTTATTCCCTAGGCCCCCCTTCTAGGCTCGATGGTATAAAGAGCTAAAGGAGAGTCATCACTTAAGAGGTCTGCAGGGGAAGCAGTACCATAGGGAAGAGTCAGGTATCTGTGAGAGTAAGGAGATAAAAGAAATATTCAGTGAAGAGGTTGAGGATTTGGGGGATTATTTGCTTATCAACTCCAGATAGGACACAGTGGAAGGATTTTAAGATTTGGGGGATGGGTGGTGGGTAAGGGGACAGAAGATAGTGACAACTTCAAGGAGATTAGATATGGGAAATGAAAGGTAATCTAAAAGTCTGGGCTTTTTGATAGTACCTAGTATAGACAGGAATAAATAATGAGAGAAGTCCTGGCAGATTCAAGGCAGATGGTGGTCAGGCTATGAGTACTGGCCGAGAAGGAAGGATGGGTGCTTGAGGTTTCCTTTTGACCCACTTTTGATTAATGGGAACAAGGACATCTCCAGCAAATCCTTACTTTTTAGTCTTTTTCTTAATTGACTTTTCTATGACATTTGCAAGTAGCCCAGCATCATTCTTGAAACTATTTTCCCTTTTCACTCCTTAAAATTTCTCATGCTACTTCTCTTATCATTTCTTCTCTTCCATTGGCTCCTTTTCTTCTACTAACTCTTAATATTCTGTGGTTCAGTCCTGCTTTTCTTTTCACTCTATACACAACCTCATGCTTCCTGGTTGATTTCATCTATACAAACAGTTTTAGCCACTGGCTATATCCAGCTTCCTAATGGACATCCTCCTCTAGACAAATCAGTGGGTACTTCAATGACAAACATCTCCAAGAACTAAACAATATCTCTTTGCCCAAACCAGCTACTCCTTCTATATTTTCTCTCTAGTATAAAAGGATAATGGAATGTTTTCTCCTGCCTTAAAATCTGGCTCTAGTGAAAGCTCCAAAGCTGAGAACTACAAATGATAAACTCCCCTACACCCTAAAAAACAAAACATCCATGCCAGAGTTGCTAAAAGACAGCATCTCTATCATCCACCTCCTACCTACTGAAAATGAAACAAAACAAGATTAGAAACAGAAGTGAATTCATAAACAGAGAGAATGCTAGGGCTTTATACCTCAGTGAGAGCAAAGGCAGGGGTTCTCTAAGAAAACCTCTGGGACAGACTGGGTGGTAACTCTAAGCAGGGAAATTGACATCTGAATCTTTGGCTGGCAATATACTGAGATAAAGAAACTCTTAAGCCCAGAAGAATACGACATGTATCCCCAGGAGTTTAGGCCATATGTGAACATGGAAACTGGTTCCAGCCTGGAGAATTCTGAAAGCAAGAGTTTGGATGGAGCTTCAAAATGGCAGAGCAAGGACACAGAGGACAGAAGTTAGATGAGCTACACTTCTACCACCAGGTTCTACAGGCTTCCCATTAGCCAAATAGATGCTGTAGAAGAGCTAAAGCATTGTGGTAGGCTAAAGACAAGTGTCTTCGTGAGGAAGGATACTCAGCAGTAACAGGCCGTTGGTGGACTGCAGGAGGCAAGAGAGAGTTAGAAGACTGCCAAAGGTAGCTGCAATGTGCACCACAACAGGGACCTGGGCAAAGTGGACATACCACGGGGGCCTCCAAAAACCATCCTAAATGCAAAACTCCAAAAGGCCACCCTTGGACACTTGCCACACAGAGGGTACTGGAAGTTGGATACAATAGTTGCAGTCACATAAAACTTCGTCCTTTCGTTTCTAATCTTCCTTCCAATCAGAAGGCAAAAGCACAAAGAGGGAGGAAGTAGAAGAGTGAAGAAACAGATAATACTCCTCTTCTCTACTGCATGGTCCCTGAGTCATGGTTAGGTCTGAGTTACATCCATTCAACTGGACATAAGATTTGGAGTAGACTTTTCACACCTTTGAATTTAATCACCAAAATAAGGCTTGTTCTTACAGTAAAAATGACATTTTATCAGGAGCCAGGGAAGGGTCTTATCAAGAGCCAGGGAAGGAAGATTCAATATCACATGACTAAAGTCAAGGATAAGAAAAAAATAAAGCTAGTTCTTACTTGTATGCCACCAGATATAGCCCGCATCCCAGTCCACAGTGCCACCATGTACTCTGTTCTTCAGGTTAGGAATCTAGGAGTCATCCCTTAGGTTTACCCATCCCTAACTTCCTGACATCCAGTCATTATGTCTTAAGCCTCTTCTAACACATCTCTTCTTCATAGCCCCTTAGCTACTAGTCTAGCTCAAATGTGAAGTACTGTAATAATCTAACTTAGTGATTCTCTACCCTGGCCTACAACTTTAAAATTTTTAAATATTAATTATAACATCTTAATTAAGCAATTAAGCCCGAGCACCACAACTACTGAAGCCTGTGCGCCTAGAGCCCATGCTCCACAACAAGAGAAGCCACTGCAATGAGAAGCCTGTGCCCCACAACGAAGAGTAGCCCCTGCTTGCCACCACTAGAGAAAGCCTGCAACTAGAGAAAGCTCGTGCGCAGCAACGAAGACCCAATGCAGCCAATAAATAAATAAATAAACAAATTAAAAAAATTTTTCCCACTTAAATAAATCAAACAAAGAAACATCTAGGCCTCAGCCTAGAGACTGATTTAAATGGGGTCAGGTAGAGGCCAGCCATGAGTTTTTTTTTTCAAGAGGTCCCCAGGTACTTCCAAAGTGCAGCCAAGGTTGAGGATAAATAACCTAACTGGTCTCTTCTAGAATCCAGGCTTACCTTCCTCCAAACTATCTTTCATTATGCTACAGAGTCATCTTTTTTAAAATGCAAATCTCATATTATCCTAGAGCAGTTGTTTTTAACCTAGGCTACCCATTAGAATCACTTAGCATTAAAAAATCCTGATACCAGGCCAAACTCCAGGCCAATTAAAACAGTCTTTGGGAATAAGAATCAGGCATTGGTATTTATTAAAGGCCCCCAGGTGATTCCAATGTGTAGACAAGGCTGAGAACCACTGTCCTAAAAGCAACTGGAAGTCACAGAAAGAACAATAAAATCCAAACTCCCCCTGAGGGTAACGAAACCTTCCGTCTAACTTTAGCACCTCCGGCTCTCACACTACCAAAGCAATGCAGCTCCCTGCACTACACTTTCACACGAGGCCACACTGTTACATTTTTGTGTAAAGTATTAATTCGGAAAGCTCCTATGCTCACCCACAGCTAAGGCCCAAACTACCTTTAACGTTAAGACCTTTCAAGAATAGCATCCTTTGTATAAATCTCCCCTGACACACACAGCAGGGCTCATCAATCCACCTGAGACCATTATAATTCTGTAGGGCAATTCTTAATGTTTGAGTCTAACTTCCCTATTGAACTAACTGAAAATTAAAACCTATCTTAGTCATGCTTTTATCCCCAGTGCCTAGCACTATGCAGAGCACACAGTGAGCACTCAAATATCTGTTGAGTTCATTCCATGTAAGTAAATAATAATCTGTATTATTATGCAGGTAGAATCCCATTTTAATAAACTGTAACAAACATACAGTATAGTCAAGTCTCATTAGAACAGAAACCAACAGTTAGACTTTTTAAAAATGTAAGGTAAATGTTTAATGTTTGTTCTATTCATGAATAGTAACAAATTAAAGAAAAAGGCAGGTACAAAGGGCAATGTATTTCCAGAATCGCAAGGGTGGCACCTTACAGAATAGTGATGCTTGGCTTCCCACCTGAAGATGTCCTTTAAAACATACTTTTTTCAAAATATTATGCTGGTATAATGACATCTGTATGTTTTAGGAAAGTGAGCTAAGATGACTTACGTGACTTAAAATGATAGGTACTCTGCTCCCTTAAAATGAAAACAAATTATGACGAGCTTTCAAATGCTTTGAATGAATTCTGTTGAGTCTAAAAACCCCCATAATATGGTTACCAGCATTTGATGGCAATTTCTAGTATTCTGGGTACTCTGTTACCCAGCAAAAGCTCAGCTCTCCATAAAATCAAGGATAGCTTAAGCAGAAGACACCAGAATATTTTTTTTAGAAAGTTACATTTAACATTTTATATTTAGAGTCACTATATATGTGACTGACCCAAAGACAATAATATTGCACAAATATTAACTGAAGAGGAACCAAATACCTACATAATAACATACCTCATTCAAAACATTTATGTTGTACCCACATTCACATGGGCCACGGAAATAATCTCAGCATGCAAAATGATTACTGTGTTACTATGCATTTAGAGTATGTTTTTTATCTGTCATACATCCTTGATTACTAAATTAATCCAGTATTCACCAAATACCTATTAACTGTTTGGGAATCTATTAAAACTGAAGTATCTGAAGTGACTAGTAAGAAAATAAAGTCATTAACCACAATACTTGGCATTTGTGGCTAATTTTTTTTTTTTACCTTATTTGGCGATTTCAAAGGTGAGATGGCTATTTTATTTGGTGTCTGTGTTGTAGAATTTAAAGTTGATCCAATAACACCACTTTCAGATATTGTTATGGTCTTTGACGGAGTCCCAGGAGTAGACTGTGAAAGAACCCTACCTGCAAATGAGAGGCAGCACATCAGTTGGTGTAAAAATGTATGTGATGATGATTTACACCCACAAGGACTGTAGTATACATGTTCAATATTTCATATGTAGCCAGGTATGAACTGAAACACTTAAGTAGATCTAATGAACCTAGACAGAAGGAAACAAAACAATGCTTCTTAGTAACACTTAGTATCTTAATACCACCTTATGAAAGTCCACAAAAACACTTCTGCTCACATTCTCACCAATACTGTTTTGTTTGTTTCACCCACACAGCTGGAGGGATCTTAGTACTCTAACCAGGGACTGAACCCGTGCCCTCCACAGTGAAAGTGCTGAGTCCTAACCACTGGACTGCCGGGGAATTCCTTTATCAATACTGTTAAGTTATATCTATCAGAAAATAGGCTGAGGACAACTAAGCAACATGTCCTGTGTAACACAGCTCCTCAAAGTCAGGACTTGAATCCAAGTCTTAAAACTTCAGTCTCTGTTTTCTACTATACCTCAGCTTCTTCCTGTTTGAACTTAAACCATTCAGGATGCAATTTAAGACCACATCTATAAAATAGGCACTGGGCTAACTTGAACACTGGTTTAACATTGTCTGATTTTAGTCTGCCAAAAGGGGGAAAAATTATTCTAGCTGTCCTGGCCAGATTTCAACAAGAATGCTGTGTTCCCTTCTGGAAATATCCTTCAGGAACAACACAGAAAAACTATGGTGTGTTTGGATGGCTTATGGAACTGGAAATCACATCAGAAGGAGTTGAAATATTAGGAATTTTTATCCTAGGCAAGAGGAATACAAAGACATGACACAGCTCCAAATTCCTGAGAGACTGCATGATACTGCCATTTACCACTCTGGCGCGCCCCCCACGCCTCCCAGCCGCCCCGCTCCCCCCCCCCCCCCACGCCATTTGGGCACATGGTAGGACTGCCCTTCCTACCCCTCCTTGCTCCATGTGGTTAGATTAGGGCCATATGACTAGGTCTGACCAACAAAGTATGAGTAGAAGTGATGTGTCATTTCTGGGTCAGAACATTGACTGCCTATGCAAGACCTTCCAAAGCTCTCTTTTCCTCTATCACAATCAGCCCAGGTCCCTGAGTGACCATGATGAGAGCACCCTTTTTAACCCACAAAAGACATGTAGATGACCATAAAGTATGAATACAAAATAAAATTTGTATTTTTTTTAAACTTCTGAGATTTAAAGACTGTTTATTATGGCAGAAAACCAAGATTATCCTGATTGATCTAGGCTGTCAAGTTGAAGGATTAGAACCAATCTGTATCAATCAGATGCACAGCACTAATATACAGAAAGAGAAAATGTTCAGTTCAGTAGTAAGAAAGAACTTCTAACAAAAATTTCCAATTGAAATGACTGTTTCAATATGAGTGACTTTCTACTCACTGAAGGTGTTGGAAACAGATGCTGGGTAATCAAATCCACTGGCTGAAGAGGAACTCCAAGCACTCAAGAAACAGAGAGGGTAGATAACTAAATTATCTCTAAAATCCCTTTAGATGCTTAGATTTAACTTACAGATATAGTTAGAGATGAAAGAGAGAGGGAGAGAGGAAGAGAAAAAGGGAAAAAGAGGAAAAAAAAGAAGGCACTTACTCTTCAAACAAAAATAGGGAACTAGCATGAAAGAGTTCCAGGGCTATTTTTTTCTAATAACAATGCAACAGTATACATTTTTTTTTTAAGATGAATCAAGTTTTATCTGACACACAAAGTTTAAAAATATTTTAAATATATTTTTTCAATTTCTTTTAGTGTACAATTACATTTTATATTATTGACATAGTCCTTAATGAATTTCAGTTGAGAGTTTTGCTAGGGTTTTTTAGGCTGAATTACATCATAACAAAATAAGTCAATTCTACTGTATATAAACTAAACGAATCTACATCAAATATTTTTAGAAGGCCACCCTCAAATGTGGAGCCAGCCTGAAGTAACATGTTTGTCTGTTCTGGTTTCCAAAACTGATATCTGTGGGAGAAGCCTGAAGCACCAGCAATCATTATTTTAAGAAAAGAAACTACCAATAAGGACACATTTTCATAAAATGTTCATCATTTATGGTTATTACTACAATTTCTTATTTATTAAGCATTACATACATTTCAGAAAACATACACATAAAAAATCCTCAATTCCTGAGGATAACTGATACCACAGAAAGGCCACTAAAAGTAAATTACATTTAAACCAAAGACAAAAGTTTCATTGTAAATAACAACAAAAACCCCTAAAACTAAAACTTTTTTTGCTTATATTTAACAAAAATTCAGTTTATAATTACAGCTATACTATCTCTTAGAATGAACTGCTGAATTTGAGGGAGATAGGCTTCTTCTGAAAATTAGTAATGACAGTACAGTGACAGATTCTATTTGAGGGATGCAACATGATGATACAGAAGATTATTTCTGCCAAAATAGTTCAGGATTTCATCAATTTTCCCAAGAACCCTCTATATCCTTTAAAATTCAAATTATTCTTTTTTTGAAGGGTCACTTGTTTTTCATCCAGATAGCATTTCTCCTGATTAATCTCCAAATCCCTGTTTATCCCTGGCTCTGCAGACAGATTCAAGAAAGTATACGTTACACAATTTTACCTTGAAATCAATTTGCAAAGCATTTTATATTCTACTGTCAGGTATTCTTCAAGAATCGAAAGAGACATAATCTAAAAAGTTACAGATGGGACAGGCTGGGGACAGGGAGCTAGCTTATTTGAACCAGGACTAATTCTACAAGAGATTAACTCATTAGTGAATCTTTTCACATTGATGAAGGTTGTTCTGCTATAGCAACCTTGTAGCTTGAGAGCTTTGATAATGAGGATCTCTGTACCTCATTTAACCATCTCAAAAATCATGTGAAGTGGCTGGTATCAACATTTTACAGAAAGAAGATGAACAGAAAATATATTTACCCAAGATCACAGAGAAAATCAACAGAAGATCCATGACTAAAACCCAAGTCTCCTAATATCTCCTCCCATACACCACACTGTCTCCATGATACACAACAATACACATTCACTGGAACACATCTATGTGCTAGAAACTGTGCTAGGAATCGGAGAGTCATAAAAAGCCAGTCATAAAAGGACAAATACTGTATGACTCCACTTATATGAAATACACAGAAAAGTCAAATGGATAGAGACAGTCTCTACTAGGGGCTGGAGGAAGAAAGGAATCGGGAGGTTATTGTTTAATGGGTATAGAGATTTAGTTTTGCAATGTGAAAAAAGTCCTAGAGACAGACAGTGGTTATGGTTGCACAACAACGTGAAAGAACTTAATGCCACGAATGGTTAAAATGCTCAACTTTATGTTATGTGTATTTATCACTACTTTTCAAAAATAACTTTTAAAAACTAGCTGGCAAACAAAATCTGAAATTACTATTAAGAAAAATCTTAAGTGTAGTAAGGGAGACAGACAGACAAGAAGACCAAGTATTACAATATACCATAACTAACAGAGACGTTAAAAGCTGGTGTGAAATTTAACAGAAGTCTAATTAAAGCTAAGTATTTGGTAGGTATTACCAAGTTTTATGGAAATATATAGATGGTCAGAAAAAGAGAACCTAACTAAACCTAGGGATCAAAAACTTCCAAGACAGGTGGAGATAATCCAAAGATAAAATGGATGAGATAGCCACGAGGAAAGCAATTTCAGGTAAAGGCATTCCAGGTAAAAGCAACAGTGCCAAGAGCCTAAGTTCTGAGAGAACGTGCTTCTTTTTTGGTGATCTCTTGAAATAAGTTACATCACTAGGCCTGCAGCTAATAGGGGGTGAAAATGAAAAAGGTATGTGTTATATAATAAATGACTTTAATGCTAAGAAAGCTCTGGCATTTTAACTTATTCCTGACGGATTAAGGCCAAGAAATGGACGAGAAATGGATATGGCCAAGAAATTTTTAAACCAGGGTGTGACAAGATCAGATTTGCATTTTAGAAAAATCAATTTTGGGCTTCCCTGGTGGCACAGTGGTTAAGAATCCACCTGCTAATGCAGGGGACATGGGTTCGAGCCCTGGTCCGGGAAGATCCTATATGCTGTGGAGCAACTAAGCTCGTGCACCACAACTACTGAGCCCAAACACCGCAACTACTGAACCCTGTGTGCCTAGAGCCCATGCTCGCAACAAGAGAAGCCACTACAATGAGAAGCCCGCACACTGCAATGAAGAGTAGCCCCCGCTCTCCACAACTACAGAAAGCCCGTGCACAGCAATGAAGACCCAGTGCAGCCAATAAATAAAAATAAATAAATAAAATTTTAAAAATAATAGTTAAACCTTAAAAAAAAAAGAAAAATCAATTTTATACAAACACTAAACATCTTGACTGAAGGACAGAAAAAGATATCCATCTTCCATGAGAAGCCCAAAAGCCATTAAAAAGCAGTCTACATGTAATTTGAAAGATCATTCGCTACAATATAAAGATAACGGAACCTCCCTGTGATAAGACAATTCAACAGGAGAGCTACTTTGGTGGTTTAAAATTTGGCTTATATGAATTTAAAAAGCTATAAACTACTAGTTAAGAGTAGATATTATCCCTTCAAACTGAACTGAATACCAACAACTCTAGTGAAATTTAATAGAAGTCTATCTCTATGCATTTTGGGAGGGCTAATAAGTCTGTCTGTAATTAAAAGGTGAAGTTATGATTAGTGTGCAACACATTGTAAATGACCTAAAGACCCAGCAATGACATCCACTGTAGTCAAACGTAACAGAGGTGAAATCTTGACATTACCAAATATTCACTCAGACACATCTGCAAAACCACAATTATTCAGCATACAATTCCCCCTCGCCCCCGCATAATTAAAAGTTTTAAGGGACTCTCTCAAACTCAAAACAGTGAAGAACGCTGTACTGAGACATTGCTCCTAGTTAACCACCTCCACCCACCTAACCTCTTTAGGGTCTGGTGGCCCCTTTAGCATCAATATATGCAAGCCTTACTCACTTTCAGCCAACTAAAGGCCACTTTCTGAAGCAGTTCTAAATCCAAACCCTTTCCAAATTTTCCTCTGGGGCCATACCGATCTCCCATGACGGCCCTCAAGGCCCGAGCATTCTATACCAGCCCAAATCTCTATTAAAGGCCAAAAGAAAAAGAGAACATTCACTCACCTAACACTGCCCTCAAACCACCATCTCCCCATGCCCTCTCTCACTTGCTAAAAAGAGAAGCCTCCCTACATATAATTCAAAGCCTCAGGAAAATGATAATTCATTACCACTGACTTCAGAGCTGTCTACTGTCATACTGTCTGTAAATTTATCAAAGACAGTAAGATGTGGTTTTAATACATATCCCAGGGATGGTTAGTTAACATCTGAAGTACCCTCATCAAGAATACACATTCTATAAATGCGTAATTAGCATTTGAAAGTCTCCAGTCAAAGTCTACCACCCAGAGGTGCTTCCACAAGCTCTTAGAACAATGAAAATTAAAAATGAGCTCCTAAATGGTGAAAAGAGTAATGTTAGTACAGCTCTGAATTAAAGACCAGTCACCACGGCTATGTGATTTTTCACTAGAAGTACTGAGATGCTTGCCAGGCAAGAAGAAATAAGAGAGCTGGGCTTACCCAAGCCATTATAGAAAGAGAAATGAAAAGAGAATGAATGGTGTTTTCAGGGAGCAATAATGATGGGTCATGAACTCCATACTGAGTAAGGAAGAATTCGAGGACAGGAAAGGGCTGATTATTAACGAGAAAGTGGAAGAGTTAATGGATTAGAGATTTCAGAGTGAAAGAATTGCTAGATTGGAAGTACAAAGGGCAGATGAACTAGAATAAAAAAGAGAATGAAATACTGAAAGTCAAGATTTCTGAGGTATTGCCGGTGATGACAAATTCTAAAGTATGTAATAAAAGAGAATTTGGCCACACTAAGGAATTTGCTGGTAAAAGTAATATAACTAAAATTCTGTTCTCACTTAAGTAATTATTATTGCAACAATTTTCTGTTTCATAGAGAACTGCAGAGAATATTAAAATACTGAAACCAAAAATTCAAACAGAAACCATGAAATACTATACTTTTGCACATATTACTTTAAATCCATTAGACTTAGCACATGCTCAAGAGACAAACTGCCTGGATTCAAATCCCTACTTGGCCATTTACTAGCTGAGTGCCTCTGTTTCCACACTGGCAAAATGGGGATGTTACTGGTGCCTACCCCATAGGATTGCCAGAGGATTACATATTTCATTATATGTAAAGAGCTAAGAATAGTGTGGGGCCCACAGCAAACACTATGTAAATCTTAGCTAGTATTATCAGAGTTATACCAAAAACTAAGGAGACTAAAGCAATGGACTGATTTTGAGATAAGGCATTTTGCTTGAAGCACACATTCAGTAAGTATAACATTTCTTATGAACCAGTCTGATTTATTGTAATAAGCACTAAAACATTTCAAGATGATAGTATAGCCTTTTTAGCCTAAAAGAAGGTAAATATTTAGCTTAACAAACTATAAAGAAGTATAACCTGCAATGACTGGTGGTGATACTTGAGTTGTCTGTCCTGTAACTGCTTTACTATTAATTGGTTTTGCAAAGATCAGCTTCGTGATTACTGGACCAGAGGTTGGTGTTCGCGGCTTCTTAGCAATCTGAAATATATAAATAACTATAAAGACAATTGTTTCTATAAAACACCTATTCAATCAAAATTAGACAAGACTGATATACAAAAGTAAATGTAAAACCAGCTCATTTAACAAAACATACCTAAGTATTAATGTTAAAAACATTTAAAATGCAGCCATTCATCAAAATACTAATATGATCACATCCTTAAGCCATTATATAATAATACCTTTGGATTTTATTGCAAATCCTTAGTCTCTGGGACATATGCATATAGTGAAAACCAAATTAATTTTTTTAAATAATATTTAGTGTTCAATAATGTTTAAAATAAATGTTTAATAATAATGAAACACAAATATGGTACAGCAATATTCTTTTCCAAATAACAAATTATTCAATAATAAAAAGATGGAGTACAGTACATTAAGAAAACCCAGTGCAACCTAGAGGGGTAGGATAGGGAGGGTGGGAGGGAGGCTCAAGAGGGAGGGGATATGGGAATATATGTATAAATACAGCTGATTCACTTTGTTGTACAGCAGAAACTGGCACAACATTGTAAAGTAATTATACTCCAATAAAGCTCTGAAGAAAAAAAACAAAACAAAAAAAGAAAGCATAGTGCAAATGATAAAGCCATCTGTAAATATAATTTCATTGGCCCCTGGAAGCGAAATATTAAATACACATTAAAGATATAGCCTTATGATTATGTCTTCAACTTTAGATCTATTTATCAGGGGCTGATAAATGAGGACCTACACAAATTAACAGCCTAGGGTACAAAGAGACATGTTTGGCAAAACAAAGACTATTCTAAAGGTGAAGCCTCTGAAATATTACTTACTAAAATATGGTTTACTAGACTATAAATTGTTTGAAGAGTGGGTCTATATTTTACTCATCTCTGATTTTACATTACACATGGTACGCTGCTACCCTAAACTAAAATGCTCCACAAATCAAGGAAGGTAGAGTTACCAATGTTCTTATATTGAAATTATCAATGTATGCAAAGACACAGCTTTTTCTAAAAGTCAGAAGCAGAAATTTAGCAATGATAAAAATCACAGACTTTCAGAGCAAGAAGGACATTAAACACTAATTTTATCTTTGGCAGATTGAAAATTGAGGCCCAGAAAATAGTATTATTGGAAATAATAACTCAAAATGAATAAATATAACCAACTTAAATAACAAAATATACCAGAACCTATAATTGATTATAGAACTAGGTAAATATCACCTTTGTGTTCACACTATAAACTTAATAACATAATTTCTTACACTTAGAATACATTACTTTCTTACACTCAGAACATATTACTGACAAAACAAAATGTAAAGGAAATACAAATCACCTTTTTAAAAAACAAACCAAAGAGATCTCCTACTATATTAAAAAACATCTAGCTTGCAAAACTCTGATATACCCAAATAAATCCATAATTGTACTTTTAAAAACTGATGCAATTTGGGAGACATGCAGGGAAAATATTTCCCAAGTGTATTTACAGGCTTAAAACTCTAAAATAAGTTAGAATATGTTATCTATTGACTTAGCATTAAAGAATCTCAAGAGGTAGAGATATTAAAATTCTTGGAAATCTGTGTCTTGCAATAAATAATCTTAGCTATAGAGTTTGGGAACTTAAAGTATTTCCTCATTTTTAACTGATTTTCACAATCATACGAGTATATGAATACTTACCAACCAGGAAAAAAAATGTAAACAATATGACCAAAAGCACATTAATTATTCACATCAACAATCTCAACTTGCCCTTGGTTTCATTTCTTTAGTGGAGCATTGCTGAAAATAAGGATTTCCAGTTCTGTCAAGGAACCATGCTTTTTGCATTATGAATTCTAAACTACCCTAGAACAAATTTACTTTATTAAATAAAACAGCATAAAGGATCATTTTTAAACAAATGTATCTAATTAACAGATTAAGACAAAAATGAATCAAGAAAGGAAATTTACAAATAAGACTGCCAAATATGTGATCAAATAATACATGCAGGTAATTTGGGGCACTGTGTTATATAGATTCAGGAACTAATAAGGAGTTATGTTGTTCCAGACCACTAATTATTTATTATTCTTAGATACTATGCACAAAAAACATCGGAAAGTGTTTATATATCTGTAATTAAGTATACCTATCCCTCTTTGTTACTGCCTCTGACCTCAAATGTCACCTCTTCCCTTCATTTTTCAAGAAGGGTCTCCTGCTTCCACCCTTTTTGGTTGTCCACACCCTAATAGTTTCAATACACTGATTCAACTTCAGATAATGCTGAGGACCGTCTGGGAACAAAATCAGAGGATCATACATACCACGTAAAACTAGACCAAGTATTCTGGTGCCTAAAATGGATAGACAGATGTGTAGCTTTTTGTTTGCTTTTTCTGTGCTTCAGAGCTTTACAGGCCACTCTTGAGTTGAAAAGATTTGAGTTGCCTAAAAATAACTGGACAAGTAGAACAATATTCTAAATGGGGTTTCCTTCGTTTTTGTTTTTAAATAGTTCTTTTTAAATAAATAGAACCAGATTTTATAAAAGTAACGACAATAACAGAAGTTATAAGAATTAGACCCCAGTTTTTGTTTTTATTGATGGTACTCAGGGGATTATAGTAGAAAACTAGTGGATACAAGTAAACTGGTCTTACAAACAGTATGTATACATTGCTCTTGTAAATGAAAAAAAGAAAAAAAAAACATTCTGATTTACATTATCAGTATCTCGTGAACATGGTTATGATCTACATCCCCAAAGCCAGATAAACTGTGGTAAACCAATAAAAACAAGTTTTAAAACTGATTAAAAAAACAAGCTGAGGACAAGGTGCTTGATGGTGATAGGATATCTCATTCAAGAGATCCTCACTTATCAAAAGAAGTAAAAGGAAGTCAGAGAATAGTGACAGATGATAATTAACAAGAAAGGAAAGAGCACTAAATGTTTAATTGTGGCAAAAGGGACACGGGCAAACTATAAAGTTTGAAAAATCTTATAAAGTTCTTAAATAAAAAGCCCATGAAAAATAAGTTTCTAACTATTTTGCCAACATAATAACCAAAACATTATTTCCAATATCAGCTGAGACTGGATGGTTCCCCAAACCTTCCTACTTCCTTACACACCTATGAGTTCTCTAACTCATGCCTTCTTTTTTCTAAAGGCCAGCTCTGTCAAACAGGAAATGCATTTGTGTTCCCTGGTCTTTAGTGGATCATTGCATTTCTAAGAGTAGTGGTGACCTAAAAAGGCCTATCTGGGCATGAAAAATGGGGAACCACTTAATGTATATTCTGGGAACCTTCTATCCAAGGTCCTGTTCATACTAACAATGGGTACCATTTTGAAGGATCCTCAATGTTTTGAGAACCATACAATACTTTTCTTATGTGTTTCATCATCATCATCATCATCAAACAGCCATCTTACAGCTAAAGTCAAAAACTCAGAAAAAATAAGTAGCCTAGCCAAAGTTCCGCAGCTGGGAGGGTAGCAGAGAAGCGACTCAAATCCAGTTGGTCCAATTCTAAACCTTCCATCACATGGCACTGCCTTTCTACATTGCAAACACAAGTGATGCAACGCACAGTAAATTCCAAAGAAGAGGCACACACTGGCTGGTATGCACTACTGCTGGCTCGAAGGGTTTCTCACAGCAGCAAGTTTTCCTAGACTTTGGCCATCTGTTAGCTGAAAATATCATATCTGAATGATTTCTGTGACAGCTCAACACCAACTCTGGCATCTTTATACCAGCAGAACATCCTTGTACTCAAACTACCACTGAGAATAAAATTGTTTTAAAATGAGTAAAAAACTATAAATACACTAAATTGGAATTTAACCAAAATTAAGTTCTAAGTTCTCTGGCAGAAATCTTCAAAAGCATTAGACATATCAAACTTTACAAAAAACCCACACAATTACTAAAAGCAACATTCAAAAGTATTCAGTAACAACTATGCATTTTAATCACCCTACACACACAACTATGAATCAATTTAATATTTAACATGCATTTTTAATTAATAAGCCCCCTCTTTTTTTTTTCTTTTACCTGTACTGTTTTTAACTGTTGGGTCTGTAACACAGAGGGCTGAGTTGTAGTATTAATCAGTTGACTTCCTGGGGTCAATGCTGAGACACCAATGACAGGTTTCACCTCTGGCCTCCCTCCAATGGTAACTACTTTAATTTGCTGCGGTGGTAACTTAGCATCTCCTGACTGGGCCTGAGTTGTAACTTTCTGAGCCTGGGGTTGGCTATGGGGTAGTGCTAAAACAATTGGTGAACCAGACTTGCCCAAAGTTGTTAAAATTAACTTCTGTCCATCTGGTTTAAGGGTCTGATTGCCAAGTTTAAGATCAGATGTCTGTGATACTTTGTTTAAAATAATCTGATTGGCTGATATAGTCACAGGAGTCTGAGCACCAAGTTTTTGAAGGCCACTTGGAAAAGCTGGTTTCACTGTGGTATTAGAATCTGCTTTAGTAATTGTGGTATTCACTGCAACTTGGTTAGTGTGGTTACTGTACACTGTGATTGGTTCCGTGGAAATGGGCGTGGCTGTAGAGTCACCAGTAGAATTTATGTTGACAATCTCTTCCAGTTCTGTCTCCATGGGAATTGGGGATGAAACAATAACAGCCTCAATACTATCATCATCCACTAAAGTTATACCAGTGTCCATTATCTCCTCTGGAAGCAAACTATTCACCTCAGCTGGCACCACCTCCATGATCGTTCTCCTGCTAGAAAGCTGATCAGGCACTGCAATAAAATTTGAAAAATAAATAAATTACTAGGCTTCAAAACAGAATTAAGAGAAAAAAAGTATTCAAGAAAAATGTGAATGACAAAACAAAAATTTTTATTGATGTATAAGTGAATGAAGGACATTCCTGATGCATATTTGGGTTAAACCATTTTAACAAATCCTCAGCCTCCAAGAATCTGAAATGTAAGTCATATGGGACACAAAACTAGAAGCAAACATTCTCATTTGCCATGTCTCAATGCAAAAGTTTACTGCATTCAGGCAACACTAAGTCACATAATTACAGGAAACTCATTTCCAATTCCTGCACATAAATAAAACCTTTTAATCTTTGACATGTCTGATCATCTTATTTCTTCCCAGTTATGTGGGGTTTTTTCCCTATTGACAGATTTGAAAACTGCTGATTAGCACAAGGAAATAAAGATTTAAATATAAACAGATATTATAAAATATCAAATCTCCAGTGAGAGAGGTCCTAAAATGAGGTTACTATACCACTTATAAAAATCCATTAAGTACTCAAATTAACATTAAAGAGTTTCTAGAGTTCTAAATCCATCTCAGCAACTATAGGTCAAATGGCTTATTTGGCCCAAGTGTGATCAACTAACTTCATACTAAAGAAATCTTTATTTGGAAAGAAGATTCTCAAATCCTCTTCAGCCATTCAAAATGTCAAAAAGGGAACCATTTAAAAGGTATATAGCCAGTCCCCGCAGAGAAAAAAGAAATGGTAATAATAATAAAGCAGATTATGAACAAATCAGAACTGTGATGCTTTCAGCCAAAGGTCATGCAGAACTTCCAATAAGGGAGTCAGACCATCATCTCCACATATTAAAGACAGTTCATCATATTTATGACTGACTAAATAAGTTATCTGCCCAGAGAACATCAAAGATCCGTAAGAACCTAATCAGTAATTCCTTCTTTTCTTTTTTTTTAAAAATATAAAAATGCAGTACCCATTCCAAGATTAAGAGTAACAGACATGAGTAGCAAGTTATAATTATTAGCACTGACAAATACTAATACTGCCAAAATTAATCATCATTATTGAGCACTTACTATCTACCAGTGATGGCATGACAATCTATCCTGACAACTCCAAGATGGTATCATTATTGCCCCCATTTTACAGATGAGGAAACTAAGAAAGGTTAAACTATTTGTGCAAGGTCACACAGCTAGTAAGTGATAAAGCCAGAACTCAAACTCAGGATATGTTTTATGATACCAAAGTTCATAATTTTAATCACAAAATTTATTGCCTTAAATTTTTACTGCTGGTATTTTAAAATGGAGAAAAAATATAAGTCTACTCCTTTACAGTCAATCCCCTACTCCCAAATCCTACTCTGGTCTGTTCTATCACTTCACTAGATTAGTGTTGCCTTTTTGCCCATTCTAGGACTTCATATAAATGGAGCCATATATTATGCACTCATGACATAAAGGAATACACAGTATGAGCCTTTTCCCTCAGCATGTTTTTTGAGATTTATCTTTATTCTTTCTTACACTTAATAGTAGCTCAGTTCTTTTTAAACAAAAAAAAAAACTTTTATTGAGTATAATTGACACACAACAAACTGCATATATTCAAAGTGTACAATTTGCTATTTTTTTATTAGTGATGTATACATGGCAATCCCAATCTCCCAATTCATCCCAAATAATTTTTTTTTTCCAGTTCCTTTTTATTGCTGAGTAACAGTCCATGGGATGAATCTGCCACAATTTATTTATTCATTCATCTGTGGATGGACATTTGGATTGTTTCCAGTTTGGGACTATTATGAATAATACTGCAAGTTTTGTATGGATAGATGTTTTCATTTCTTTTGAACAAATACCTAGAAGTGGACTTGAAAGGTCATAAGGTAAGTTTATTTTTAACTTTGAATGAAACTGCCAAACTACTTCCCAACTCGGCTGTACCATTTTGTATACCTACCAGCAACGTATGAGATTTCCAGCTGCTCCACATCCTCACCAACAATGGGTTTTGTCGGTCTTTTTAACTTTAGCCTTTCTAGTGGGTGTGAAGTGATATCTCGTGGTTTTAATTTGCAATTCCCAGATGACTAAAGATGTTGAGCACCTTTTCATATGAATGTTATCTATATGTATATCTTCTTTTAAAAAGTGCCTGTGTTAAAGCCTTTTGCCAATTTTTTTAAATATTGGGTTTTTATCTTCTTATTGAGTTGGATGAGTTCTTTATATATATTGCAAAATCATCAGTCACAGTAACTTGTAGCTTAGAGGAATCACTAGAGTTTGGGGACCCCAAATTATGAGCACTTCTCTAGATGAGGCTCTTCCTGATCAGGAGAATCCCCTCTGGCACTTACACAACAGGGCATTTATGGAAGAGGCTTTTAAAACATCCACACCAATCACAGCTTCAGCAGTGGAAGACAAAATAACAGTACACAACAACAAAGGGCCCCACCCACAGTGTCACATTAGCTTCCCTTCCCTACTGCAAACCTTGCCCAAGCCCCATCAGTTGTCTCTGAACATTCCATCCCCCACAGAACAAGGTAGGATGATAACTTGGGTGTCAGTATCCAACACAGCCATAAAAGTTTGATTCCCTCTTCTCCTTGGAGTTCTCCCAGCATATTTAGACAGATGGATATGGCCTTCGGTCCCCCTTAGGGACAGGGAGACCTCAGCCCAATCCCTATTCATCTTTTTCCTTAAAACACCTGAAGCAAAGGAGTAAGAAGAAGAGAGTCACACCATGGAGGGAGACAGTGGTCTGATAGTGCATTTACTTTCAGTTTCGAGCATCCACACTTGCAGCTCAACTAAACAAACTTCTAATGTTCTCGGTCTACCCAAATTCTCATTTTTGACATCATTTTCTCAGCTTTGGGGACTCCCTGAGTCAGCAGTTACAGCCCCACTGCCTCCCAGCTAGGGCCATGGAGTTGAGAGTACAACAACCAAGGTAACCATTCAGGCTACCTCTCAGCTCAGCCCCTAAGTATTCACTAAGAAGTAGAACACTGAAGCGCTCTGACTTCTCTTGCCCCTGCCACCCTTACCCACCACCTGGGTAAGAGCATTCGCTACCAGATATCAGAGTCTTTCCATATCCCCTAGCTCAGCCCTCAAGGCCCTCATCCTTCCTCTTTCAAAAAGCCATGTCTCGGACTTCCTAGGTGGCGCAGTGGTAAAGAATCTGCCTGCCAATGCAGGGGAAACGGGTTCGAGCCCTGCTCTGGGAAGATTCCACATGCCATGGAGCAACTAAGCCCATGCGCCACAATTACTGAGCCCATGTGCTGCAACTACTGAAGCCCACGCGCCTAGGGCCTATGCTCCACAACAAGAGAAACCACTAAAATTGAGGAGCCTGCGCACCACAATGAAGAGTAGCCCCCACTCGCAGCAACTAGAGAAAGCCTGTATGCAGCAACAAAGACCCAATGCAGCCCATAAATAAATAAAATAAATAAATTTATATAAAAAAAAAAGCCATGTCTCTGTCAGCACTCCATTCTCATGGCTATAACCGTCAAGAACTGGGAGGGGGGTTGAGATTTTAAACTCTCCGTGCAAGCTAACAAAGTAGTCTGTCACTGTTTCACGGATACTGGCAGACAACATAGTGGTCCTAGGTCAGAGACAGGGGACTTACTACTCCTAGCACAGCAACGAACGTAAGTATCGTGTATATCAGTTCCTCTGTTGCCCCCAAGTCCCATAGGGTAGACACGCAGAGAGGCCCAGGTAGACACTGTGTAGGCAGCAGGTTTGCATCACAACTGAGGAACCCTGAGCTTAAGGAAACTGAATCATTTATAACCTGAAGCAAACCTGCCCTTTGTCCAAAAGGAGATATTATCTTTATTATAATGGACAATAAGCAAATCTGCCCTTTGCTATACCAGGAGTCACTACCTCTATCATCCAAGGCTTTATGCTATACAAACATCCTGGAAAAGATTGTTTAAAAGGGCTGTCACCACCTTACTTGTAAGAAGTACAGAAACACAAAGACACATGCAGATCTGTATCCCAACAGTACACCTCTCTACTTATTTATTTTAGCAATGTTTTCTGTACCTCAAGTGTATAAGTCTTGTATGTATTTTGGTAAATTTATCCCTAAATGTTTCAAGTTTTTTGATGCATTGCAAATGGCTCCTTTTTCCATTTTCCAGCTGTTTGTTGCTGGTATATAGAAATTCAACTGATTATTTTATATTGTCCGTGCATCTAACAACCTAGCTAAATTCACTTACTAAATCTCAACGCAGAGCCCTTAGGATTTTTTAGGAAGATAATCCAAGGTGTTTGAGAATAACATCTGTATTTCCTCCTTTCCAATCTGCATATCTTTGTTTCTTTTCCTTGCCTTACCACACTGGCTAGGATCTCCAGTAAGATGCTGAATAAAAGTGGTAAGAGCAGGGGCTTCCTAGGTGGCGCAGTGGTTAAGAATCCACCTGCCAATGCAGGGGACACGGGTTCGATCCCTGCTCCAGGAAGATCCCACAGGCCGCGGAGCAACTAAGCCCGTGAGCCACAACTGTTGAGCCCATGTGCTGCAACTACTGAAGCCCACGCACCTAGAGCCCGTGCTCTGCAACAAGAGAAGCCATGGCAACGAGGAGCGCGCACATCACGATGAAGAGTGGCCCCCCCACTCACTGCAACTAAAAGAAAGTCCACGCACAGCAAAAAAGACCCAACACAGCCAATAAAATAATTAATTTTGAAAAAAAGTGGTAAGAGCAGACATCTTTACCTTGTTCCCCATCTTACCCTTAGCTGTAGGGTTTTCATAAATTCCCTCTATCGGGCTGAGGAAGCTAATTTACAGTACCAGTTTGTAGTTGTTTCTTTTTTCAGTCATAATCATACATGGATATCTAATCATATGGCTTTTTCTGCAACAAGTGAAATAATCACACGGCTTTTCTCTTAGCCTGTGAGTTACACTGATTGATTTTTTATTAAACCAATTTTGCATTCGTCAAATAAACTCCAGTCAAAATTATATAAAATTACATAAAATCACATTTTGTACATATTGCCAAATTCTATTAGCTAATATTTTGTTAAGCAATTTTGTCTATACTCATAAGGGCTATTTGTTTATAGTTTCTTTGTAGTGGCTCTCTGGGAATAATGCTAGTTTCATAAAATAAGTTGGGAGGTCTTCACTCCTCAATTTTGATGAAAAGTCTACATGGAATTGTTGCTATTTCTTCCTGAAATGTTTGTTAGAATTTACCAGTAAAGCCATCTAGACATAAAGCTTTCTTGTGAGGAGGTTAACTATAAATTCAATTTCTTGAATAGGTTATTCAGGTTATTTCTTTCTTCCTGCGTGACCTTTGATATTTGATAGTTTGTATCTTTTAAGGAATCTGTCTATTCCTCTAAGTTGCCAAATTTATTAGCATAAAGTTATACATACTATTCTTTTATTTTATTGTCTGTAGAGATGGCAACTCATCAATCCTCATTCTGTCTTATTCTTTTCTTTTTCTGATCAGTCTGGTTGGAGATTTTTCAATTTTATTGATCTTTTCAAGAACCATTTTGGCCTCATTGACTTTTCCCAATGGTTTGTCCATTTTTTATTTAATTGACTATTATCTTTATCTTCTTCCTTTCACTTAAGATTTGTTTTTTTTTTCTAAAAGCTTAAGATGGAAGCACAGATCGGGATTTGACAAATCATAGCCTACAGAACAAATTAAGCCCATGGTCTGTTTATGTATTGCTCTCCAGCTAAGAATGATTTTTACATTTGTAAACAGTTGGGGGAGAGGGATTACATATATATAATGGTCTGCAAAGCCTAAAATATTTGCTATCTGGCCCTTTATAGAAAAAAACTGGCTACACTTGGTTTAGATCATTCATTTTAAACTTTTTTTCTTTTCTAAAATAAACATTTAACGTTAAAAATTCCCTACTACTAACCTCAATATGTTTTTACTATCATTCACTTCAGATGTTTTCTAATAGTCTTTGTGATTTCATTTTTGACACATGGAAAGTATAGAAGTGTGCTATTTAATTCCCAAATATATGGGGATTTTTTACCTTTTATTATTGATTTCTAATTTGTTCCTATTATCGTCAGAGAATGTAATACTCTACCATTTCCACATGTGGAGATGGAATTTAGAGACTTATTTAAGACTGAGTGTATGGGTAGTGCCCTATAAATGTCAATTAGGTCAAGCTGGCTAATAGTGTTGTTCAGATCTTCCATAGTCTTTTTCCTCTTCTATCAATTACTGAGAAAGCCTATTAAAATTCCCAAATATGATTGTGGCTTTCTCTACGTCTCCTCTTCTGTGCATTTTTGCTTCTTCATATATTTTAAAGCTCTTTTATTAGGAAGAAAGTGTCTTATCTGTCCTATTAAAAGAGACTAGGAGCTATACAACTTGGAGTTTCCCTTGGAAGTAGGAGTAAAGTTCAAACTTCTAACAAGAAAAGGTCTGAATGGCCAGTCTCTAAGCAGTATGAGCTGTGCAGAGTTCTGGAGCAAGCACACCTCATAGGCCACTGAGCAGACTATGATAACTGCTTTATGATTAGACATCCATATCTATTTCAATCAGGGTCACATGCAGGGCATGGTGGCCTATGCTAAAAGAAACTCTCAAAAGGAGCTTGTGGGCATGGCAGGAAAGGGTTTGGCCATCTAGTTACATGAATCATCACTCTAATTTTATCCCTTAGGAATGGAAGATATGTACCAGCACATGCAACCTCATCATTCCTGTGTTGAGGACCACTCCAAGAAAAGAGAGGATCTTCACAAGCCAATGGGACTGAGGAGCTTTAGTTTACAGATGACTGTGAAGGGTTACCTTTCAAGGTATGGAAAGAAAAGACTATTGAACATCACATTCTCCATGCCTCCAATATTTCTGCTCATAAAACAAAGTTCTAAAAGCCTTAGTTTTTAACTTGTTTGTGATTTTTATCAGCATTTAATTTAGTATATATTGCTTCCCAACTTTGTGGAGGGAAATTAACCAAAGGCCTTGCCCAGAGAGGCCTCAGAAACCAACAGAAGAGTGGCATGATCACAGCTGTACTCTGGGGAGGATTAACTTCATCTCAGTATTTAATTGGACTGGAGGCAGAGAAACCAGTTAGAAAGCTATTACAGTAATTAGTTCAAGATAGAGATAAATGGAGGGTCTGATTTAGGACATTAAATGAAATGATTTAAATACAACATAAAAAATAATATAAGATAGAAATGACAAATTATGCTTTTACATCTTTAAATGGTTTTTTAGAGAATATTACCAGTGCTGAAACACTGTTCTTTTCCTTAGTTACAGGTGGAGGACAACCTGGTAAACAACTGTTTTCATTCTTGCCTATAATAATATAAAATGGCGACCTATCACCATATTATAGATGAGTAATTTGTCAGGTGTTCACACAAAAACATATGAATGCTTAAGAACTACACTTTTGTACCTAGAGAGTACCGCCAGCACTAACTGGTTAACTATACTTGGATTTTAGCTTTCCTTTCTAAGATCAAACACCAACAACTCAAAAACTAGGTACGTAACTACATTTCTCAAACTAAACTGGGAGCAGCAGACTGTAAGACATGAGTCTTGAAGAAATTTTGAAAAGTTCATATTTTCATTCCAATATTTATTAAAGTATATTCTGAATTACCTGGATAGCCACCTCATAAATAAAGAAAAAGGCATAGAAGGGTCTTATAAGGTAAATGATATAGTTATTCTAAGTGAAAGCCAAACCACCTAACTAGTGCTTTAAGGAGAAAAGCTTTGCAGCATTCAAATACAGTAAAGTGGTGTAGGAGCTGAGTTATCATGGGATGCTCAGCATAAAGAAAACTGCATGCCTAGCCAAGGCAGACAATAGTACACTAACTATGCAACGAAAGATTTCATTTCAGCAGAACAACATCATCCATCGTCCCAAATTTAATTGGTTTTACTGTCTTTATAGTTTGGTTTATGGTTTTTATAAATTTACTTTTGTTTTATACTTCCATAAAAGCAATAAGCATAAGGAATTTTTATACATCTAAAAATTAAGTATTTTAATAAAACTATTTAGGCCAATACTGAGGACCCACGTACTTTTATTCCCTTTAAAGTGGGACTGTATATTATTCATGCTCAAGACTAACATGGTGGAAAAATCATGGGGACTCAAATAAGAAAGATCTGTTTCCAAATCTTGACTCTCTCAGTTGCTTATCATGCAACTCTAAGCAATAATCTAAGCCCCAGTTTACTTGCAGAGTTACTGTGAAAATAGTTATGCAGTACACTAAAGTGCAAATGAAAATTCTTCTCTTCTTCCTCTATCTAAATTAGCTTCTCCTGATTTCTCTCTCTTTTTTTACAAATTTTATTCATTTTTTTAATTTAATGTTTTTATTTTTTGGCTGCACCATGTTGCATGTGGGATCTCAGTTCCCTGACCAGGGATTGAACCCGGGCCCTGGGCAGTGAGGGCTTGGAGTCCTAACCACTGGACCACCAGGGAATTGCCTCTCCACAGAACTTTTAATCTGTCACATATCATGCAGATTACACCTTCATAATGTCTCCTTCCAACTGCAACCAAAAGTTTCCAAATCTCCAAAGCTTGAAGCCAATTATGCATTTTTACCTTTATCTCCTCTTACCTGCATTACATCCTACAGAAAAAGCTATGGGACTTATCTCCCTCGAGTGCATCTTTGAGGCTGTCACTCTCCTACTCAAAAATTTTCTGTAACTCTCAAGGCCTTCTGAATTAAGGTCCTATCCAACCTATCCCTCCACCAATTCCTAAAGTGAAAGTTTCCTAAGGCAAAGATACTGAGGTATCGGCAATCCCTAGCATAGTATGTGACATATAATAGATACCCAATAGTAATTTTTGAAAAAAAGTAATGGGACTCTGTAACGCTCCTCTCCATCAAAAATGATGCCTGACTACCTCCACTGGCATAACTCTTCATTTCTTACTAACACATTTCTAATTATTAATAGGCAACTGTTTTAACCACAATAACCTAAAAACTAGTCTTTAAAGACAATCACAAGGAATCACAAAAAGACAACAGCTCTTGCTGATTAAAAAAAAAAGAAAGCCAATGAAAAAGCATTAAATCTCCCTCTTTACTTTAACTATTTTTAAAATCCTTAGTCTTACTACTAACGTAGCAGCTGGGTTGACATAGACCAAATAACTGCAACATAAAAGCTACAAGAAAAACAACAATGGCCAAATTCCTACTGGATAAAACAAGACTAGCAGAAAAAAATGATTTAGAAAATTCATTAACTAAAACCTCTGAGTACCTCTCAGTTATTTCCCCTAAAAAATTTTTTTTGGTCTCTTATTCTTCTAGCAAATGAATTTGGACACACAAATATCCAAGCTATACACACACATACACAGAAAACATTTCTTCTCTGAATAAAACACAATGAATAATACTGTATGACATAATATGATATCTCTTTGTAGGAAACTTGGATAAGGAAAATCCCTGCTAATCATAAACATTACCAGGGGACATGTCTTAAACATTCACCTCTCTGTTCACTCATATACTCAACCTTCCACTGACCCAAGCTTCCATTACAAAAGCTGGAAAAAAAACAGAGGGCCCCAAATTAATGTGTAAAAATTTGATTCACATGTAACTTTTCAGTAACACTACTGTTGGGGATCTATAGCACAATCTAAAACATACACGGATCTTCAGGTAACCTAATGAAATCAGACTAGGGATGTCATAAAGTCAATCAATCCAATTCTCCAGCTCTTTAAACAAAGGGCCAATAAGTCCAGTATGTAAAGTAAAATAAGACAGAGGTCTCAATTCATCTTTAACCAACTTAAAATTTGACTCATATCAAGTGTGAACATCAAGCCATCACAACTTCCTTCTTAATGAAGATAAAACTTGTGAACCAAAATAGAGCTCCCAGAGCTGTATTTCACTTGAGTCATAAAATCTACTGTAAAATCTTCCATAACTTTTCTCTCTGAATTCATGAAATGGATGAGACGCAAGGAAAAACATGGATATCAAATATGACTGACTGTATCTCAATTGTTATTTGCCAAATGGCAGGGGCCAAGGGGCCCTCTATAGATGACAGAGCCATAAAAGAAAAAGACAACAGTTTTAGTGACAACAAAACTGGTCCATATGCTCAAAAAATGTGACCATCCACACCCCAACAAGTTATAGACTATGATCTAAGACACAGAGCTTAAATACAGAATAAAATGCCAATGCTCTGCCTCCCTAAAGAAACATACAACCCCATAAACTACTGAACATCATCAAACCAACACCCGCCAGAGAGGATATTTTAAATATTAAATCAGGAAATCATGATAACTGCTAGCGGTTCCTCTAGGCCTCAGCAGCAGCCTTAGGTATAAGAGCAAACTCGAGCCCTCTTAATACTCAAAGAATAATGTTGATGTCATTACGAGGCTACTGATTCTTTGCACTCTGAACTAGTCATTCCTTGACCCACAAGGCAATTCTTCTCCCATCTACCCCCTCCCCCAAATAAAGAGCCCTCAAAACAGAGCAGCCCTCGGGTATCCCCTTCTCCTCTACCTCCGGCGGCTGCCGCTTTCTCCTCCCTCCGGCTCCGAGGCGGGGGCTCCAGAAGGTCCCGGGCAATTTCGAGCCCGGGCGGTGCTTGTTTTGCCTGTGCACGGTAGCTCCGGCCAGCCGTTTCCTTCCCCAGTCTGCCCGAACTGGAGCGCTACAGGGATCCTGGGGGCCGAGAAGGGAGCCCGGGTGGCGACGCCGCCGCGGCCGCCGCCTCTGGTATGTCAGGGGCCGGGATTGTATTTCGAAAGATCCGCCATTTTCACCTCGTCATCACCATCACAGCTCAGCAGCTTCCCCGACAGCCCGAGCCCGGGCCGCCGCCGCCGCCGCCAGTAACCTCCCCCTTCCTCCTCCTCCCCTCCCTCGCCCTCCCCTCCCGAGAGGCGCACACCCACATATCCGGGGAAACCTCCCGCCGGCCCCGCCAACCTTCAAATGCTCGGGGAGATACACATGCACACACAGCCCACGCCGAGACCTTTCACCCGGCCACGAAAGATGGTGCTCCTGCGGGCCCGGTAAGCAAGGCGAAAGCAAGTCGCGCTACCTGCGGGGTCCCGAGTCGGGCACATTTTTGTCTGAAGAGCAGAAAACATGCGAAAGGGGGCAGAAGGACAATAAAGAGCCCAAACTCTTTTATTTTCAGGAAAGCAACTTGAGAGATGATGGAATGCCTTTTATTCACTGTCCATCTCGGACACTAAAAACAGGATCAAGACCTTTAACGTCATGCACCAGCTCTGACATTTTCCTCCACCGTCAGCACTACTTTTGACAGAATGAGCTATTTCCAGCTGCAAGTCCGACCTCTCAGATACATTTGTAAATTACAGGCATTGATTCTCAGGCAGATACTGTGGTCAAAACGTCTAGTTTTCAAAATAAAGTTCTGAACTATTTTCCACTTAATTTCGTCTGATCATTTCTGTCCATAAACACTGTGACTTCCAGTTCGTTTGTCATTTGTTTAATATGTCAAAGTACAACTACGTTTGAAATGTACTGAACCTATTCATAAGTGAATAATTTCTGAAATACAGTAATTAAAATTCTAAGTTAAAATCCTTTGCCAAATGTCTTTAGAATCTAAGTCACCAAATTAAGAATAAAATCTGCCACTGATGTATGTATTTGATACAGTGAAAATAAGCAGCTTGCTTTAGAACAAGACCCTAGAGTTACCTACCCAGCTCCACCAGCTCCTCTCATCATGCAGTTTAATAAATAACTAAAAGAGAATATACCCATATTTTAATCATCAAGGAAATATCAAGAAAACATAAGCTGCAAGGCTTCTGACGGGTACAGAATTTTTAAAAAAAACTACGTTGGCTACCTTTGTTAATTTCAGATTTGATAACCACCCATTTAAAAGCTGAGTTCTATACCTACCATTCAACTACAGCATAAGCTCTAAAAGACCTGCCTGAAATGAGCAAATTGAATTTCAAGGTTTCGAACAGAGCCACTCTACTGTCTTTTTTACAAGTTAGTTTACGAAAAGAAAGGCAGAAGTTGAAAAAAGGCATTTCCTTACCTTGCTTGGATGACAACTCCATATAAAAGTCGATAGCTTCAGGCTTAAACAAGTGCTGCCTATCACCCAGCCCAGTCGCCGTTTCTATATGCTGCCTGCTAGACGCTGAGAGTATCAAGCCTTCCCAATTTCTTCATCTTTCAACTTTATTTCCCCACCGCCAGCCCCGTCCACCCGCACTCTGCTTGGTGTTTACCGTTGCTTGGCCAGGCTAAGTCCTGGCCCGCTCCCTTCCCCCGTGCACCTCGGGAACATTATGACATTTGGCTGGTGGGCTTCGCGAGGAAAACGGACATACACGAAGAAGACATCATACAAAGGGGCGTAGGAAGAACGGGGTGGCGGGCAGTAGGGAAAGGAGGAGCTGGTACAAAATGACACAGCAGCAAAACCGGTTCCTAGGAACCCGGGGCCGACACGGCGGCTCCTCGGGCCGCACAGTGTGCGTGTCAACAGCCGTGGGAGCCCTTCCTCCAGACCGCCGGGAAGGGCGGGCTGCCGGCCGAGCGCCGGCCCAGCCGGGTGACAGCCGCCCTCTCTAGTGCCGGCGGGAAGGGGCCGAGCCCGGAGGCTCCTCCCGCCCCCTGCGGCCCGGGGATGCGGCGCGGCGGTCCCCACACTACAGGTTCCCGCTCTCCACCAAGACCCCCTCGCCCGGGCTCCCGGAGGGGGCGGTCCGGCGCCCTCCGCCCGCGCCACCACCCGCAGCGCCCCCTTTCCCGCCCGCCCAGAGGCCCCCACCCCAGGGGCTGACACTCACCAATGCCGGCGGCGCCGCCGCCTCCTTCTCACGCCGCGCTCCCTGGGCTCCCAGCAGCCGCGGCGGCGGCGGCGCCTCCGAGACACAGACCCGGGTTTGTTCAAAATCACGCGCCCAGCGCCATTCCACCGCCGCATCCCATAATACGCTGGGCCCTCCCCTCCCGCGCGCCCCTCTCCGCCCGCCCCTCCACTCTGCCTGCCCCGCCTCCCCGGCCGGCTTCCTTCGCCCCGCCCCTTCCGCGGCGCCTTGCCCCGCCCCCTGGCAACCCTAGCTAGCGTCATCCCGCAAGGCGCCGCGAGTACGCTCCTGCTCCACGTGACTCCGAGTGGGCGCTCTGTCAAAGCTGTCTCACGGAATGTTCCACCCGGCTGAGGCTGGGAGGGGCAAGAGCCGGGTCGCGCCTGCGGTTTGGAGGGACTGCGTTATCTTCTAGCTTTTCTTGTTAGGAAGTCTGTGCTGTAGGTGCGATTTCCAGCGTCTTGCCGTTGTTTGATGTTCTTGGGTGGGGAAGCCATCAGTAATCAGAAATGCCAAATCTCTTCGTTCTTTAGGCACTGATATTTGCAGGGGTCGCTAAAAAGCCCTTGGAAGACCACGCAGAATTAAACTTATGTTGAAAGGGACTTTTTTTTTTACAGTATATAGCCAAGACTAACACAATCAAAGTTCTTTGTATTTGGTCTTTCCCTTTGATTTCTCCCTCTGTTCTTTTTGTAAGGTAAGAAAAGATACCCAAATTTGGAGTCAGATAAACAGGCAGAGGTTCAGTTAGTAATTGCCCTGTGTGAGGCAAAACTACAGAGGAAACAATAGAAAATACAAAAGAGTATATGTAATATAAAATGGTGTGGTACAGCCTGTAATTGCTAATGGAGCACGGAGGACGTGCAGGTGAACGTGAGAGACTGTAGCCTGGGAACACAATGGAGGAGGTGAGACATGCTGTAGTGGGAACAGCAATCAGTTTGGAGTTAAGCAGTCCTGGTTTTAAATTCTGGCACCTCCACTAATTAGTGTGTGACATTTATCAAGTTTCTTTTCCCATCTGCAAAAGAAAAATAACAAAGCTTCCCAGGATCCTAAGGATCATATAAAGTGAGGGGTGTCAAGCAGCTACCCACAGTCTCTGCCTCAAATATTAGTTTTATTTTGCCATAATCAACAGCATCCCAAACTTCCACCTCAAACTCCATGATTAGGATTTAGCAGGGCACGTGGCATGAAATTAGTAAAGGCTTGGAAGCAGGAAGGTCTGAGGCCTGTGGAAGGAATGTGAGAAAGCTGAATGATAGGCAGGCTTTATTGAGGATCAGTAGGCAAGTCCAGTTTATAAGGAGCTTTGAGAGCTAGTGTAAGAAAACATTCTGGTAGTGGGAATTTCCTGGCGGTCCAGTGTTTAGTACTCTGTGCTTCCACTCCAGAGGACCTGGGTTCCATCCCTGGTCAGAGAACCAGGATCCCACAAGCCATATGGCCAAAAAAATTAAGAAAGAAAAGAAAAGGGCCTTGGCAGTTAAAAAAAAAAAATCCTAGTGGTTAAATGATGGGTGGTACTTGGGGGCGCCTCTGGAAGAAGAGAGTGAGATGGGGGTACCCAAATCCCATCTCTGAAATCTAGGGAAACATGGGATCACCTCCAAAAGGAGAAAAATTCTTAGTTTATTCCACAAGGCTACCACAACCAGGTTACTAAAACCCAAGGCAAAGAGCACCAGAAAAAAAAAAAAAAAGAATTCTTCTATTCTCACTATGACTTTGTTACAAAGACAAAATTGAATATTGACATAAAATCCAATAATGGAGTAATAAAAAGAATTCACACCATAACAAAGTACAGTTTATTCCAAGAATGGTGGTTAGCATTAAGAAATCTACTCATGATATTTATTAAATTAAAGGAAAAAAAACAAATGATATTCTCTAGAGATATATCATATAACGTTCAACAGCAATTTCTGAATTTTAAAAAATCTGAGTAAACTAAGTTCCTTGGGACTTCCCTGGTAGTCCAGTGGTTAACACTTTGCCTTCCAATGCATGGGGTCTGGGTTGGATCCTTAGTTGGTGAGCAAAGATTCCACCTGCCGCCCAGCCAAAACACCAAATCATAAAACAAAAGCAATATTGTAACAAGTTCAATAAAGACTTTAAAAAAAAATTCCTTAATTGGATCAAGATAATCATCAAAAAACAACAGTAATATCATACTTTAGAGTTAAAGGCAGAAACATTCATATTAAAATCAGGGACTCACAAGGATGTAGGGCTATAGCAGCTATTTAACATTTTTCAGGACGTCCTAGCTAAGTGCAATTAAATAGGAACATAAAAAAAAGAGGTTTAAATAGTGAAAAGAAGAGACAAAATGGTCCTTATTTAAAATAATCACAAGGAGCTCAGTGTTGTATTTAATTATTTGGCCTCTGGAGCCAGACTGTGCGGGTCCAAATTCTGGCCCTGTCACTTAACAGCTATGTGAACCTACCCAAGTTACTTTCCTCTTGCACCTCAGTTTCCTCATCTGTAAATTGGGAACAAAGTATCATCATAAGGTCATGAACATGAATGAGGTACTATGTGTAAAGCACTTTGAATAGTGCCTGGCATAAGATAAGCGCTCATGACTGAAAACTAATAATAATCTAAGCTACAATACAGTATGAAATATAATCTAATTTTTTAGTTTTTCAAGGAGAGCATTTTGGGCCTGTAAGAACCACTGCTGTTCAAACAAAAGAGAATCTTTGTTTACATTTGCATGACAGCTTTTCCAGATGAACTAAAAGCATTTATTCAGCAAGTATTTGTTGATCATCTACCAAATCCAAAACACTGAGCAAGGCACTGGGAATAAAGTGGTGAACAAGACAGAGCAGCTCTATCCAATGGAGTTTTCCACCATGGTAGAACGGTTCCGTATCCACACTATCTGATACAGTAGCTGCTAGTCACCTGTGGCTGTCAAGCAACTGAAATGTGGCTAGTGTGGCTAAAGAATGGAATTTTCATTTCATTTCATCATCAATTTAAATTTAAATCGCCACAAGTGGCCGATGGCTAGCACTTGACAGCACAGTTCTGTAGGAAGTGACAGGCAAAAACTAGTAGGAAAAAATAAGAGATTTTAAATAGAGTTTCTGAAGAAGACATCAATACAATACATAAAAAGACTGTACAGAGGTATGAGTTGCGTAGAAGAAAAAACAAAATATACTACTCAGCACCTATTATGTGCCAGATATACTGCTAGATACAAAGTACACACTAGTTAATAAAATTTTCTTAAAATACATTAATTTCCAAAAGATTATTTAGAAGTCCTTTGCTCTTGAGTTCATCTGTCGTAAATCCGGGGTGTTTCTATAAAGCAACCATCATGTATAAAACTACAATAATGTAATTATCACCCTTATTTTGTTTTCATTGTCACATAACTCTTTTTATAACAGATTCATAACCCCTTAACAATTTTAAAATCCAAAATGTTTTGAAAACTGAAAAGTTTCTGGAAGCTTATGACAAACTTATTTAGTAGGAAAACCAATATGACATAAGGTATTAATATTCTCTAGAACATTTAGTGTGAATATCCACATATGTCAGTGCAGAAATATGAGTGTGTTTGATTATGGAATTTGATAAACGCTAAAAGGGTTGGAAGGAACTTTCTGAGGTGATGGGAATTTTTTTTACAAGTTAAACGTTTTTATTTTGATAAAGTTTACGCATCAACATGGCAAAAAAAAAAAACAAAACAGAAAAAGGCCAACGTACCATACATAGCCAAAGTAACCTCCCACTCAGGCTCACTCCCCAGTAGGTATCCTTCCCCAAATGTGTACATATTTGACATTATTTACACACATTCTTTTGATCCTGTCTTTCATGATGGGAATGTTGATTGCGGTCTTGGTTACATAAGGGTATATACATAAAAACAAGCAAATAAATTTAAAAAAGAACTATTCCACCCTGAAAAAAAAATAAGGGTGTATACAATGGCCTTAACTCATTGGGTACACTTAAAACGGATGTTTTCTTATATGTAAATTATACTCCATTAAAGTTGGTTTTAAAAGAAAAAAATGATAATTCTTAGACTGTGCGCGTGCCATCTAAAATCCTCAATTCCAAAACACATTGGTACTTAAGGGTTTGGAATAAGGGAATGTAGATCAGTATCACTTTGAATACACTCCAAGTTTTTTCACTTATGGTACAGGATGTGATTAATAATGTCAAACCACCTGAAAAAATAAAATCAACCATGAAAATCATCTGTGGGTGCCAGGCAGGGTGCACTTACTTTTCCTCTGGCTTTCTGATTTCTTGGTCTCCATAGTAGTCATTTTTGTCTTTTTAATTAAATGGATAGAAGTTGGAACTCCTGTGTACTGTTCTGATGTACTTGTCCTGCTAGGGGTATCACCATCCCTGTAGCTAGGGATGGGGTTTTCCCTTGGAGGAAGTCGATATTGCCAATATCAGTCATCCTGGGAGGCACATCTTGAGACAGGGAACTTGCAAGAAGGGCTCACACAGAGAGAGGCAAGTGCTTCCTCTCTCTCAGCCTTGCTTGTTTGGACTTGGACACAAAGAGTTTAATGTGTCTGAAGGAATGTGCCCAACTGTCCACCTAATCGGGAGGAGAAAACGTGTGCCTCCAGAGTTTGTTTGTTGATGTTTTGTTTTTTGTTTTAATTACGAAACATCTTTCAATTCTTCATGGCTTATAACCACAAGCATTTATTTTTTTCATGAATTGGCCTGGTTCATTGATCTAGTCTAGGCTCGGGTAGGCCAGGTTGGAACCCAGGCTTTTGGTTGGGTTCCCATCTATTCCATATATCTTAATTCTGGGCCCAAGCTGATAGGGCATTAGCTACCTAGGGCACATTCTTCTAGTGGATCACAGAAACACAACAAAAAAATGAGTGGAAACATGATATCCTTTTTAAGGCTACCCCTCCCCCTCAGCCCAACTGGCACAATGTCACTTCTGCTTATGTTTCATTGGCCAAAACAATTCTTATGGCCAAGCCCAACATCAGTGAGATGGAGGATATATATTCCTTTGTACTCTAGTGAGAGGTACTGCAAAGGTACATGGCACGGGGTGTAGATGTATTACAAATTCTAATACAAAGAGGGAATAAAGATTTGGGAGCATTGGTCCAAACCAGCACAAGAGGTAAACGTGAAGACAACTTGCACATCGGCATAAACAGGTGTAGCATGGGAAGAGATCAGAGCGGTTTAATACTTTATAATATCCATTAAAACACCCCTTCTAAACAAATACAAATGACTCTTCAGTCTTTTTCTAAATTGCTATGCCTACACAGCATTAACCTCCATATTCCAATTAAACCGCTATTCTTTGTTCTTCCAATGTAAAAAGTCTAGAGCTGTTCCTGGCCTGGGACCTGTGAATTCACAAAGCTAGCCACAAAGCTATCTGCTACATGGTTGTACCTTACTAACTACAGTAACTAGGCTGCTTTCAGCTGCAAGCCACAGAAAACCCAAGTAAAAGTAGCTTATGTATTTCATAACTGTCTGCACAGCTCATAAAATAGAAGTAGGCTTTTCCAGGATAACTCAACAGAGAAAAGATATTATCAAAGATGCTGGCTCATTCCTCCTTTCCACACCACCAGTCTCAAGGTGTTGTCTTAGTTCAGAGGCTTCCCTTCTGGTGGCTGTTATTTAGTACCATACATAGACATAATACACACAGCACACAAATAGCCACAGAAGAAGGGTATTTCTTCCCACGCATCACTTTTTATCTGCAAGGTTAAAGTTGTCCCCCAGAAGACTTCCCATCATGACGCACTAGTCAGACCTAGACCATATATGTCTTCTCAAACCATTCACCAGCAAAAGGTAATGGAATTACCATAAATGGCCTAGAGTAGGGGTCAGCAAATTAAGACTCACAGACTGAATGCAGCCCATGGCCTGTTTTTGTTTGGCCTACAAGCTAAGAATGTTTTTGTATCTTTTACAATTTTAAATGGAAAAAGAGGGAGGAGAAGACAGAGAAGAAGCAGCAAAGAGACCTTATGTGGCCCCCAGTATCTAAAATACTATTTGGCCCTGAACAGAACATGTTTGCAGACTCCTGCCTGGATCAACCATGATCCACCTTGGAGGATGGAGAAAGGCCTACCTTCCCTGAGCACCATACCAGTGTCAGGTCCACCACATCACGTATATGTAATTTCCTTCTGCTCTCCCCAAGCCCTGAGTAAGATATTACTAACCATTGCTGAATAATTCCATTATTCACCACTCCTGAGGTAAATTAAAGGAAAAGTCGATGTCCACATGGGTGTCAGAGTATTATGCGGGAACAGTGGCTTTTCATTTCTCTTTCGTGAATGGTAGTGTTTAGTGAATTATCCCCAAAGGGAAGGTATACCTCAAGGGAAAACCATTAAAATGTACAGTCCAGACACCTTACATTGCCAGCACATCACTCCATTGTCTTCTGAATCACATAATTTGTGCCTATAAATCTGTTTTAATTTCTCTATATATAATGTGTCTCCCGTTCCCGCCTCTGCCCTCAGATACCTTTAAGATTTTCTCTTTATTTTTGGCTTTCAGCAGTTTGAATATTGTGTGTCTAGGAGTGTGTGTGTGTGTGTGTGTGTGTGTGTGTGTGACTGTTTCAATCTTTTGGGGGGGGGTCTCCGAGATTCTCTGGATGTATGGTTTGATATGTTTGATATCTTTCATAATTGGGGGGAAATTCTCAGCTATTATCTCTTCAAATCTTTCTCCTGCCTTATGCTTTCTCTCTTCTCTTTCTTGGATTCCAATTACATCTATGTTGGATCAGGTCGTTCCACAGCCCTTGGATGCTCTATCCACCCCACCCCACCCCACCGCCACTCTTCTACCTACACATTCTTTTTACTCTCTGGTTCTTAATTTGGGTTCTTTCTTTTGACCTATCTTCAAGTTCCCTGATTCTTTCCTTGGGCTGTGTTGAGCCTATTCATGAGCTCATTAAAGACATTCTTCATCTTTTCTGACATGTCTTTTTATTTCTAGCATTTCCTTTTTATATTTTCTTTTACTTTCCACCTCTCTGTTTTAACTGCTCATCTGTTCATTCATGTTACCTGCATTTTATATTAGAGATTTTAACATATTAACCATAATTATTGTAAATTCCCTGCCAGATACTTTCAACATCTCTAGATTGCTTTGTCTATTGAAAGTGATGTGTGTGTGTGTGTGTGTGTGTGTGTGTGTGTGTTTCTCATAATTACTGACTGGATGCTGGATCTTGTGTGCAGACAGGAGAGATGGAGGTAAATATTATTTATGCTTGGAAATGGGCATGCATCTTTTCTGCTAGGCTGTTACTGTAACAGGTTGAGTTATTCTAGTCAGAAGTTGCACTGGGCTTGGGTTTTATTGTTGCTGTGGTTACCTTCAGGACATCATCATTTTCAAATTCCTCTAAAGTTATTTTGTGCTTAGAGATGGGGCTGGTTTGCTAAGTTTTTTTCTCAGTGCTGGTGTTCCATTTTCAGCTTTAGGCTTTCTATGTTCTTGTCACTCAGAGGGGGTCACTCTAGGCTCATGCCTTTTTCTGAGTAGTAACCTGCTTGTCACTTGGTGCTTACTAGACTAGTTGTGGTGATGGGGAAGGAAGACAGTGTCTCTGCGGTCCTGTTCCAGCTTCATTCTTAGCTTCTGTGTCCCTGGGTCTGGGTGATCCTAACCCTCCTGGAGCATGATGACCTCTAAAATTAAATAGTTTCCAGTCTCTTCCCCAGGATTAGAGGTGTGGGTTTTTTGGGTTTTTTCTTTTTTCTTTTTGTGTTTCCTATTCTTCCAGCTGCCCTCGGGGAACAACAGGGTTTGCTGCCTTCTCCCACCAATCTAAGTCTTTTGTTCCTTGGGGGAGAACTGTCTGGGTTTCTTCCTGCCTTTCCTGCAATGGCAGCCAAATTATCCAAAAATGGATAATTTTTGACTCACCTGCCTCTCCTCTAGGATTGAAGGACCCAGGAGTCTTTTCCTTACCTTCCACCCTGCCCCCAATCTTTGTCCTTGCTGCCCAGTGGTGGCCTCTGGAGAAGAGCCTGAGTAGATGTGAATTCCTTTTATGACTGTGGTTTCCATGGGGTTCTACAAGCATGCCAGCCCACACTCAGTCTTTAGCAATTTATTTAAAAATTCAGCAGAATTCTTCCTTTCTGTTTGTATGGCTGCCCCATCTTCCTTCCCATGCTCTGCCATAGATGACCCAGTGCCTGCATCTCATCTGTGTTTAGAAGCACCTGTCTTTCTTTAGGTTTCGGGTTAGTGGGTCGCCTTATGACTTTAGCTCTTTAATTGGCTTAATAAAAGTTATGATTTTATAGATTACCTAGATTATTGTTGTGCAGAGAGAGCAATGCTTTTTCCAGCTCTCTCCAGCTAGGCAGAAGCTGGAAATCCTCCAGGTATTATTTTATTAAGAGAGTCTGAAGGTCTCTATTGTTGGACCACAATGGTTATCACAGTTTGTACCCAGGACAGTCCTTCTACTTACTCTCTTAACCCACCCCTTTCTATGAGAGTGAGTCAAAAATTATCCGCACTCCAGTCATATTAAAATTTCAGTACATTCTACAGCCAGAGCATGGATAATTTTTGACTCACCTTCATCTTTGTCTTACTGGCTCTCAGAACTCTTGCTTTTCAACCCGAGTTTAATGTCTGCTTCTGGTTGTTGCCACAGTTGGTGGCAGATTTGGATTGTCTTCTGCACCTTACCCATATTAGTTCCCACTCACCTTTGAATCTGTGTACTCCTTGATTTTAGTGCCACCCTCAGAGAAGGGAGATTTAGGTGGAAATACCAACACATTCAATGATGCTGGGATTTTCTAGGTCTCCTATTTATCCAAGTATGTTCTTTACTCTAGCTAACAAATATTTTTTGAATGGTTACTTAATACAAATAAGTTGTGGGTACTGGATGGTTTAAAAAAGTCAATCAGGCTAGCACATCTCTTTCACTCACTTTCAGCCATATGACCCCACTTGAAACATGAACACATGGGAACCAGCAGACAGACATGGTGGGCACTAGAGGGCACGAATGAAGCCTCGGGTTACAGGGAGTCTAGAGATAGAAAGGTAAGAGGATCAGAACACACTGGATAGTGAAGAAAGTGTAGTCCGTGAAGATCCATGGACCTCCAAGTGGAAGCATAAGACCTGCCCTGGTACTATTATTAAGAGGATCTGTTGGTCATCTTGATACCAGAGGAGCCTTGGGGAAGCATAACAGTTGTGTTGGAGCTTCTCTTCCTCTGAGGCTGGAAGATCCTTAGCCTTTGAAACTATTAGAGAAGACAGAAGACAGCTTAAACCATAAAAAAATATAAAAATGCATAAATAAAGGCACTCAAGAAGACTAAACTCAATACATACACACAAGACTATAGAAGAAAAAGCATGATTTTGTTCTGTTTTTTTAAAAAACTTGTAATTTATTTATTTGGCTGTGTTGTGTCTTCGTTGCTGCTCATGGGCTTTCTCTAGTTGCTGTGAGCGGGGGCTATTCTTGGTTGTGGTGCAAGGGCTTCTCAGTGCGGTGGCTTCTCTTGTTGCAGAGCAGTGGCTCTAGGCACGTGGGCTTCAGTAGTTGCGGCACACAGGCTCAACAGCTGTGGCTCTTGGCTCTAGAGTGCAGGTTCAGTAGTTGTGGCACATGGGCTTAGTTGCTCTGCAGCATGTGGGATCTTCCCTGACCAGGGCTCGAACCCACGTCCCCTGCATTGGCAGGCGGATTCTTAACTACTGCCCCACCAGGGAAGCCCTTTGTTCCCTTTTTAAATTAAGGTTTTACACTCAGTGAAATGCACAGATCTTAAGTGTACAGTCTGATAAGCTTTGATAAATCCGTACACCGCATGTAACCCACAAGCCTACCAACGGAGCACCTCCATCACCTCCACTTCCTGTTACTTCCTACTAAACTCCTACCCTTCTCCGTTTCCTCCTCCTCAAGCACTTTCTGATTTTCTGTCATCATAGATTAGTTTTTTCTAATTCAGAACTTCATGTAGATGGACCCTTATTACATGTGATTGTTTTATGTCTGGTTTCGTTCACTCAGCATATTGTTTTTGAGATTCATTCATGTTGTTGCGTGTATCTGTAATTTTTCCTTTTTAATGCCAAGTGGTATTCTATTGAATGAATACACCACACTTTGTTTGCCTGCTTTCCTGACAACGTTTTTTATTTTCACTTGGGGCTACTATAAATAAAACAGCTATATCATTCTTACACAAGTAGACATATGAAAATCATGATTTTTAAAATACGGCATTGAAGATATATTGAAGGAGAACTGAATCTTGCTAAGTGGACTGAAAAATGGAAAAGATATCTCAAAACAGAGCGAAAATATAAAGAGAGAAGCTATAATGAAAAAGACAACCCACTTTGAAGAGAATCCCAAGAGACCTGATATATGACTAGTTGGAGTTCCAGAAGGAAAGAAAGGAAATGATAAAAGAAAGGTAATATTAAACAAATAATACTAGAATATTCCCCTGACCTGAAGATGCACTTGCATTTGCAGATAAAAGGGGTCAGTGAATTTCAGATAAGATCAATGAGAAAAGACACACCTAGGCACATTTGAGAGAAATTCCTATAAAGAAAAGATCTTAAAAACTTCCAGGTGGAAAGAACAAGTTTCCTACAAAAAGAAGAAAAACAAGAACAATGAGGAGGACAGGGAAGTGGGGAGGGGGAGGAGAGGGAGAGGAGGGGCAGGGGAGAAAAAGAAGGAAGAAAGAGTGGAAATAGACAGGAAGACCAACCAAATAACAATAAGCAAAAGCTATTTATTCAGAGCTTTCTATAGCAAGGGAGTTGGTCATCATCACTTGTGTTTGACAGCGAGTAAAAGGCAGGCAGAAAAAGCTTTATAGTGGAAAAAAGGGAATTTAAACGTTCCCTGATTGGAACTGTGAACCTGAGGAATTTTGTCAGCAGCCTAGCTTAAAGTGGGGTATCCCTTGTGATTGGTTAAGGGGGCATATTTGGCTTTCTCTGGTTGGTCCTAAATTAGAAGTGGGAGCAAAAACTCTGGAATCTGGTAGTTATTGATCAAGTTGTGGCTGTTTGGGGCTGAGGGCTACAGGAGTTGTTGTTTGGATCCTGGAATGGTTACTGCAGATAGTGAGTTGATTTTTTGGACCGGTTGCTGCAGATTGTGGGTCAGAGTTTTATTTTTGTATATGGTCTTGCCATTGCCTGTTTGCATACTTAGTCTCTTAGAAGAAAGAAAGCAAAAGGGAGAAAAGGGGAGAGAGAGAATGGAGGAGGGAGGGAGAAAGAGAGAGAGACAGATTGGCATTGAACTTATCTGAAATCCTGGAAGCTAGAAAACTGTGGCATAACATTTGAAGGTCACTGGGGGAAAAGGACAGCAGCTAGGCCAAAATCCCATTTAACTGTCAGGATGATAGAAAGATATTTGTGAATGTGCACAGATTCACAGGTTTGTTACCCATGCACAGCATCTGAGGGTCCACTTAAGAGTAAATACTACCAAGAAACTCCCTGGTGGTCCAATGGTTAGGACTCTGCCCTTTCACTGCTGAAGGGAGGGCATGGGTTCAATCCCTGGCCAGGGAACTAAGATCCCACAGGCCATGGGGCATGGCCAAAAAAAGAAAAAACAAATGGAACAGAGACCCTGTATCAAGACAGGAAAGATGAAGAAAAAGGAAATTTGCGGTGAGTAATTCACTTTAAATTTATATAGTAATAGAAGTGAATAATGACAATGTAACTGGGAATTATAACACAAGTGGTAAATTAAGGATTCCTAAAATAGAAGAGACGTACTGCAAAGCAAAACAAAATACTTGCTGAAATGGAACAAAAGTACCAACTTTTCTCAGTGAAACCTAGGAATTAAGTGGACGCAGAAGGGGCAGAAGTAAATACTGTAGGTTCTGAAAGTCTCCACTAGGAGTGAAGGGTATAAAGAGAAAATATTCTAAGAGTCTCATTTATTTAGGTATAATAAAGAGGCAATGGGGGACTAAAGTGTCTGGAAGAAAGGAAATGGACGAAAACTTGTTCTCATACATTGTTAAAGAAAAAGTGTCAGAAAAGGGAAGGTAATCACTAAATTGAAAAGAAGATGATAAAGGATATGACAGGATAACATAATAAAATTAGAAACATCCAGAATGAGTGGTGGAACTCAGGAAAGAATTAGAAATAAAAATATCATTTTCAAAATGAAGACTAAACTAGAAGGAAATCAGGAGTAAATAAAAATGAAAAATAATGCCTTAGGAGAAATAGAGAATAAAAAGGAGGAAATTTTTAAAAATAAAAAAGATGTGAAAAAAGGAATAAAAAGATTTTGAGGAAAGGTGACTAATATTAAAGATAGGTGGTTCAGATTTAACATATAGATAATAGTAGTTTCCGAAAAAAGAAACCAAAGGAATAGAATAAGTACAAGAAATTATAATGAAAGACAATGTTGTTGAAAAAAATTAAAACTACTTATTAAAAGAGCACACTGTGTACCTGAGAATATTGACCCAGAATGACCAATACCAACACATAAGTGTAGTAAAATTACTTGGTGTTAGAGGAAAATAAATTAGGGGGCATCTAGGCAAAAAGAGTAGATTATTTAAAAAAAAAGAAAATTAGACTCTCATGAGATATTTTTCAGCAATGCTTTATGCCCCAAGAAAATCAAGTACCACATTTAAGATTCTCAAGAAAAATGAGCCAAGGTTGATTATATCTAACAAAACTGACTTTCAAACATAAAAGGCAGAAGACATTACTGAGAATATGATTTCTATGAGCCCTTCCTGAGAAACCTATTAAAGAACTAGCTTCAGACAGGTAAAAGGACTAGAGCAATATCAAAAAAGGAGCTGATGGTGAGCATTAAATATGTACTATTTATAGAACCAAGATTAAATAGGATTCAAAGGAAGAAAGTATAATTTATACTGACTATATTTGCTCATAATATAGATACAGTACAGTTATGAAAAATGAAATGAGGAGAGAATTAGCAGGAAAAGATTGAACTCTTCTCAGCAATCACATTGAAGGTGTTAGTTTTAGTACTGTTTTTCTGAGACGGCTGTGTGTATAGTGTGGGATGAACAAAATGAATAACTATGGAATTTTCTGATTCTGTAATCCCATATGTACTTGTGAACCAGGACTTTGGATATGGAAGTAAGGAAATACAGATATAATACAGAAGAGTTTAAGTAAAACCATCTAAATTGGAATTGGAAGAATCACTATGAACTCATGAGTTACTTTATCTTTAATTACGTGTGTGTGTGTGTGTGTGTGTGTGTGTGTAGATCCACCCTACAAAAAGGCCCCCAATGACCAACACAGTAGCAATAAGCATCCCTAGCACTCAGATTGTTATCTGTAACTATCATTCTTAAAAGGAACTAAAGGAACAAGGGCTTCTTGAAGACATGGCTGATTCAGGGACTAGGGCTGGGAAACACACAAGATGACTACAGAACAATTTTGATAACAGCACTAACAATATATGGAACAAATTCAGAGTAGGGATTAGTGCTCAGAAAACAGCAGAACATATACATTCACCTATACTTTTCCTTCTGTTACTTTTATAGCAAGGCATGTTTGAGCTGGACATGTGGGACGCAGAGTGGAAGATGTTCTAGGAAAAGGACACCAGGATGTCTTGCTTTGCATATTTGTAGGGAAATTATGAGGGGGTAGAGACCATCTAGTTGATTATGTGAAAACGGGAGTTCCCTGGCCAGAGAAATGGTCTTATTAAATAAGTGTTTAATGAGAAGAGCTTATATATCAGTGGTGACATCTTCTAGAGCAGTGCTACTCAAATTTTAATGTGCAAGAATTAGTAGAGGTATTTTGTTAACATGACAATTTTGACTCATTAAGTCTGGGCTTGGACCCAAGTTTTTACCTAGCGAAAAAGAACTAGCATTTGTGCACTTCCCTTAACTCAGAGGTGCCTAGCTAGTTTCTCTCCAAGCAAATGAAAAGAGAGAGAGAATAAGCTTCCAGTGCCATCCAGGTTTGTTTTTCTCACTCCTATGAGCAAAACTTAAAGATATGTAGTATTCTCTTAGAAGTTGGGCACGGGTAATAAACAGTTTGGAAAGGGGAGGCTTTGTCATGTCAAAAATTTTTTAGTAAAATTGCTGCCTACGATAACTAGAAAGGCAGACAACCTCCCTCCCTAGCTTGTAGCTCTAGTGGAGATACCTTGAAAGAGCCAGTTTGTGTGTTTGGCTGCTTCTTTTTGTCTTTCAGCAAGGTATTACAAGTAAAGTTTGAAGTCAGGGTAAAAAGAGAACAGAATGTCCAGAAATTATGGAGCTTCACCAAGTCGAAAAAGCCAACTGCTGGTGTAACCCCAAATAACAGAAGAGAGGACTTGGCTTAGATATTTCTCAAAGCCCATTATAACTTTTTGGCAAACACAAATAAATAACAACAGAGAAGAAAGATAAGCTGAAGCAAAAGTCAGACTAATAGAGTTCTCTTCTCACTTAGCTTATTGTTTCAGATGATTTCAAGGATGCCATCATTAAGATGTTAAGAATGGGTTGCATGTGGAAGTCTGGAAATAGGGCAGATTTAGTGACTGCTTCTAGAAACAACTTTGGGTATGGTTATTGGCACCTGAAACTATCTGTAAGTGAACAGAGTTTAAGGATATTCAATTAAATTATATTAGAAAAAAAACCCACTGAAAAACTTGGCCTATGAATGCTCAATTGTTAAAGCATTTCCCTAAAGAGGGAATATCTTCCAACTTGGGTCCACAGAATACAATGGATAATACAATGATCCTCTCAAAATGCAGTACTAGGGTCTAACCAGGGTAGTGGGAGTTCATAATTCCTGCCCAGGATTTTATCATTGCTGTGGACAAGTAACTCCTGTGTTTCCCCCTCTTTTTCTGAGTTGTAACTGTGGTTATCTTGTTCCTCCTGTTCTTACTCCACTATTGTTTTGCATTACATGTGTGGGCATAAGGCATATAATTTATTTTATAGTGTATATGTGTCTGAACCATGAAAAGTTACATGCCTACCTGACGGAGAGGATTGTGCATCATCAGACATCCTAGATTTTAAGCTGACAGAGAAACTGAATGGGAAACTGAACTCTCTTCTTTGGGGTGAGTGTTCTACTATAAGAAGGATACACACAGATATTATGGCTAGAGGGACAGGTGGTAGTAGAGACTGCTGACTGTCCCTCCAAAACCATCCTTTCCTTTTTCCGGTGGGCAAAAGGAAACGAAATTTCCTTTTAGTTTCCTGCCTCACTGTTGCCAAGCATGGTGATTTGAGTAAGTTCTTAACAATGGAGTGAGATCTGAATTGATGTGGGTAATCACATTACTTTCTCAAAGGATTTCCTTCTTCCGGTCTTCTTGTCTTTCCCCTTCCCCAAAGAGGGAACATGCTATTCTTCACATATAAAGTGGCAAAAATTCAAAAGCTTAACATCCTATGTAGGCAAGGCTGTAGAAATTTGCACTCTTCTGTATTGCTGCTTGGAAGGCAAAATGGTCCCATTCTTATAAAAGTGCAATTCGGCAATATCTATCACAATTGTAAGGACATCTACCCTTTGACTCTCTTCTTGGAATGTATTCTACCTTTACACATATAAAATGACGTATGTACAAGGTTATTCATTGTAGCATTGGTTGACTGATTAAAAACAACTTAAGTGTCTGGCTATACGGATGAAAGAACCATGGCATGCCGTCATAATATGTACTACTCTCCAGCTCTTAAAAATAATGAGGAAGCTCTCTGGATTTACATGGTAAAATCTTCAAGGCCAAAAAAAATTAAGGGCAGAATAATGATAGGGTGTGCTATCTTTTGTGAAAGCTAGAAAGGACATAAAAAAAACGCAGACAGATATTCTATAAGGATACATAAGTAATAAATACAATTACACATCAAGGTAAAGTGATCATATAATTTGCCATCCAAATGGAATAGTTTCTAGAGGGAAAGGGCATGCTATGAATAATTACTCCAGGCCAACAAATGGAAAATGGCACTGTCCTGGAGAAACAGGCATGTATGATCAGTTTATATAAAGCGTGCATAATGTGACAGGGAATGGGGACATTTTTTATTGTACTTTACTAAAAGTACCCATCTGTGGTGAACTGTAACCAACTACTCGTTCTTTACCACGGGTAATTTAAGGGGTGCTTTAAACAACGAGGAACAGCAAAGCACACACGTGAGACACGGAACTTGGTGAAAACCCGGTAGTTTGGCGTACCCGGCACTTACTGGGGTTGCACAAGCAACACAGTCCCTTAGAGTTCATCCGCCAATCCGAAGTGGGAGCGTGCGAGCCTGAGCCTGTGAGAGAAGCCTGGGCCGGCCTCGGACTTGAGGAGTGGAGCTTCGCGTCACTCAACCCTGGGGGCGGGCCTAACTCAGGCTCCCACACCCGGCAGTCTGGCCCACACAGGAGCTACTCTATGGCATTTCGGGTTCCCTCTAGCCAACTCTGGAGGACTACACTTGTTTTTTTTTTTGGCTGTGAGAGGCCCGGCAGCTTCGGCTGAGCTCGGAGAAAGATGGCGGCAGCTGTGCGGCAGGATTTGGCCCAGCTCATGAATTCGAGCGGCTCTCATAAAGATCTGGCGGGCAAGTGAGTATTTCCCAGGGGCCTGGGAGGTGAGGAGTAAAGCCAGAGACTTGTTCTCCTTGAACTGACGGTGGCTTTCGGATGTGAAGCTAGGAGTGGGCCTGAGGACCAAGGGGGCGGGCCTGAGGTCGGTTGTGGAGGCAGATGTTGGGAGCAGCAGAAAACTGGAGGGGACCTTGTGCGAGGAGCCCTCAGGACCATAGGTCTGCGGTGACTGTCAACTTTTTCACTCCTTGATGTCATCCATTCCGGTCTCAAGATTCTAGAAGCGCGGTCTGTGGGAGGACTGCTCCCATGGCCTTCTAAGCCTTCCCTGGTGCTCCTTCCCATAGCTGGCCGGCCTCTTACACCGAGTTCTGGCCACTCTTTGCCCCTGCTCTCCCTTTTTTTCTTTTTGATTGAGGGAAACATATTCTGGGACCTTGGTGCAGAGTTTTCTGGGTAGATGGCTTCTTGAGGCTGACGGGGCCGAGGAGGTAAGGCCGCTATCATGTCGTCCAGAACCGCTTGAACCATTTTCTGTGGGTTGTGTTTTGGATACTCTCTCTCCGCCACCAACTCCGAAGAAGGGCACGTGGGTGGAATGTCACCATAACGTGGGTCAGGATGTCTAGAGTAGTGATGTTTGCAGGAACCTGGATTGTTCAGGAATTTTGCGGAATATATGTGGAAGGCTTAGGTCCACTCCAACTTAAAATTTGTGATAGGTGCTGACCCTGCAAGCAGTTATTCAACAGTGTTAATTACAGATAAATAGATAGAGAGATAGATGTCTGTTTTCTCTTTGTAGATTTCACAGCACTGTTCTTTTGTAATGAACATGCATTCTATTTAAAGTGTGGTTCTCAAGTTGATCCTATTTACATCCCGGCAGCTGAGATCACATTGATCCATTTAATAGGATACACCTGCTCTAACCTGGCCATTGAAACCTCGATTTTGTTTTATGTAGGCTGTAATGCTTTTTGTCTGGTGTAAATGTAATCTACTTTATCAGCGGGAAATTTAGCTGTGTATCTTGAGCTTAACTACTTTGTGGGGTAATTTCCGTTTCAGGAAAATGGGATAATTATAGGACTTATTCTGAGGACAGAATGAGTATGTGTGTGTATATGCACTTATATCACATTTATATCACTTAGAACAGTACCTGACACTTAGAAACAGCCACAGAATTGTCGTTGTTACTATTATTATTATTAAGCAGTTAGTAAACACATATTAATTTAATCCCAGGGTTGGAAATTGGTTGAGTGTCTCATAGCTTAATCCTTTTTGCATGTAATTTTAATAGATTTGGATGAAAGTAAAACTAGCTTATATTTTTTTCCATGACTGTTTTTTTATTTTGGTGAAGAGAAGTAAGTGCGTTAGTTGTCAGAAGAGATACAGTTTTCATGTATTCGCAGAATTCTGAAGCTTAAGCTAAGCATTTACTTCCTCAGCTCTGATTTGCAGATAAACAATAGTATCTGCCTTATTGGGTGCTTCAGTTATTTACTGCTCTGTAACAAATCAAAAACTTAGTGGTGTAAAACAACTATAATTTTTCAAGATGCTTTGAGTTGACTGGGCTGTTTTGCTGGTCTTGTCTGGGCCCACTCATGCAAGTGCAGTCAACTCGCAGCTCAGCTGGGGTTGGTGGGGCCAAAATGGACTTGCATACACATCTAGCTGGGTCTCTTTCTCCACACTGTCCCTCATTCAGTAGTTTAGCTGAGGCTTCCTTACGGGGCCTTGGGAGTGTTCCAAGAGGGTGAGAGTGAAGCTCTAAGATGTCTTACGGCTACCCTTGGAAGTCTCACAAGATCAATTCTCAAGTACTGGTCACAGTAAGTCACAAGACCAGGCTAGATTCAAGGGGAGGGGAAATGGAGTCTACCTCTTTATAGGAAGAGTGGCCAAGTTACATTGCAAAGGGGCATGGTCAGAGGGAGGCATAATTAACTGGATGCCATTACTGTAACAACCTAGTACACAGGGTTATTGTGAAAATTAAATGAAATAACATGCTTGATAACTGGTAGCCATTGCTTGCTGAGGAAAGTCTTGGCCTTGCCTGTAGGTACATATCTGGTCCTATCTGGGCAAGAACATGTCATTTATTTTCATAGGAAAACAGTTCTGCCAGCTACATGATTTTTGAGAGAAATACTCTTGAAATACATTAGTGGTTTTATGGTTTATGTTAGGAGCTGAATAACAAAGGATTCCATATTGAGAAACAAGGGGGAAAATTCCTTTTTAAAATATTGATACTATGTGTTACCAGCAATTTGCAGAATACCTGTAACAGTAGTTTCAATAAATATTGGTTGACTCAATAAATAGTTGGAAAGGTGCACAGCTTATATTTGAAACCTGGTTTGTCTACTCTAAAAAGCTCATTTTTAACCCACCAGAGTACAGTGCTTTCCTATAACTATGAAATAATACAAGTCTGAAATTCATATAAGAAATTGGCCGTAAGGGAAGCATTTTTGCAAATTATATAGACTGTTTTTGTACATATTATGAATTGTGTTCATTATCTCATATAAGGTTTTAGAAGAAGAGAAAAACCTTGAGAGAGAGCATTTGTTGTGATAGCTTATCTTATTCACTTGGCTAAAACCTGTGTGGTTCTTCAAAATTCAGTTCAGATGTTATTTCTTCCAAAAAGCCTTCTCTGAACAACCATCAACACATGGAGGACCTGGTTAGTTGCTCTTCCTGTGCCCAGTGGCATCCTATATTTACCTTTATGATAGCACTTAAGCATTTTGTCTTCTTACTTCTCTGCTTTTCCAACTAGCGTGTTATCTCTTTGAGGGCAGGTTTGAGGTCATGGATTTTAGGTCTTCATTGAGTCAGCCCTATATAAATATGACCCTTTTTTTTCTTTTCCTTCCCAGTTCTGTGGTATGAAGGTTACGCAGAGGAAAATATCAGGCCTTTGAAATCTAAATGTTTCATTTTACAAAAAGCTGTTAATCTGGAGACAGAGAATGAGAGACCTTTTAGCTGCCCTTGACTATTAAAAGGGCTGTTTTGCACAAAAGAAAATAGGCTTTTCTATCTTACAGAAGTAGACCTTTGATCAGAGCTTACTAGTAGTACAGTGGAATAGAATTGTCAAAAAACAGAGGACACATACACGCATACACACACATCAGAGGTCAGACTATATAACCTCGGAGACCCCTTCCAGCGCAGATTCTCTGGTTCTCTGTTATTCCCCCATACACAATTCAGTGGTTCCTATCTGAGGAGTGGAGTTCCTTAAAATCTAGTGTTTACTATATGCCAAGCACAACTTTACTTACATTTCTTAATGTTAAACAGTAGATGATATTACTTATGTTACATATGAGAAAACAGAGGTGAAATCCTTTGCTCCAAGATCACATAGCTAGTGACAGAGCCAGAATACAGTCTGTTTGCTTGGCACATATCCCTTAACTCTAAACACATCTACCTTTTGGTTTTATATTATTTTCAGCAAACTGGACTGCATTTCAGATAGTGATTTTTTTTTCCTTGCCTAGAATGTCTTTTCCCACTCTCCCATTTAACACTAAGTTCAAATATTTAGAATGCCTAAAAATCAACCTCATTAGGAAATTCTTTCTTCTAAAAAACTGTATTAGCACTTAGCTGTAAGATTTTGTCTTTAATTTTCTGCAACTTCATTATGATATGTCTGTGAATTTGATTTTACTTATCTATGTCGGTTAGCTTTTGCTGTAAAATAAACCACCCTAGAACTTCCTGGCTTAAAACAACAATCATTTATTTAGCTCACAGTTCTGTTGTTTGGCAGTTTGGGCTGGGCCCAGGTGGTTGATTCTTCCCTACTCCACGTGGTCTTGGTTCCACAGGGGCTCTGTGTGCATCTGTAGTCAGCTGCAGGTAGGCAATCAGGTCAGATAGGCAGCTCTGCTTCTGTGTTGGCTGTGACGGTGGCCGTGACTGGACTGTGTATCTCATTATCCAGTAGGTTGGCCTGGACTCATTCATGTGGCAAAGCCGGGTTCCAACTAATAAAGACAAATTCTCCTGAAGTCTAGGCTTGGAATAGGCACTTTACTTCTACTGCCTTCTATTGGTCAAAACAACCCTCAGATCAAAGGGTGGGGAGAGAAACTCTACCTTTTGGTGTGAAAGAGCTACAAAGTCAAAGGGGCATAGATATAGAGAGTAAAAGATTTGTGGGCAGTTTTTGTAAATGTTCTACCACATTATCCTGGTTAAGCTTCATTGTGTTTCTTAAATCAATGGAATCATTTCATTGTCCTGAGAGGTTTTTCAGATCTCCCTCCCTCCCATTCTATTTTCTCCTCTAGGATCCCAGTGAAACCCTTGTTAGGTCTTCTTACTGTGATCTCTGTACCCCTTACTCTGTCTTCTATATGTTCCATTTCAAGGCTTTATTCTGGATACGTTCTGACCTGCTTTTTAGTTTATCAGTTCTTCAGATGTCTCTAGTCTGCTGTTAAGAACTCCACTGAGTTTTAAGTTTTGGTAATATTATTTTTTAGTCCTGTAGTTTTTGGTGATTCTGTTTTCAGATGAGACTTTATGGTTCCTAGTTTCTTGCTGAAACTTTTAAAAAGCTTGTCTTTGTCTCTATAAACTTGATAAGCAGAAATGTATTTCATTCTTTCTGTAACTACAGTATCTGGAGTCCCTATGTTGCTGTTGTCTGTTGTTTTTGTTGATTTTAGCTAATATTGTCATATGCCTTGTAATGTTTGTTGTTGGGCAAAATATTTTTAAATGTATTTTTAGGAAAAACTGGAGGCCTATGATGTTACCTTTCAGGGAGGATTTTCATTTCCTTCTGCCAGGCACCTGACAGTGGTAGGAGTCCAGTACCAAGGCTTCCAAATTTATTGGTGTTCTTACTACATGATCCTTGGAATAGAATTTGTAACCTTACTTCCAAAGTGCTAGTGTTTCCTCCTTTGGCTGCTAAAAAACCTTAGATCCCTGTTCTAGTTTTATTAGTTGGCCAGAAATTGCAACTTGCCTCTCAGTGTTTCCAGCAGATGGCAGAACACTCCAGAGCGGAGGCCACTTCCTGCTCAGCAGAAGTGCCTCTCTGCCTCTCAGCTATCTTTCCACAGTCAGCAGATGCTTTCAGGCAGAAGCTATGGTTCACCTCTTTGTGTTCTTAGTCCTTCTGTTTACTCTTTCTTGTTAAGGTTTTATGCTATTAAAAATTTTTTTTCATTTCTTTCAGCTTTTTATATTCTTTTTGAGGTAGGGTTGGTCCAATCTCTAGTCCACCATTACTGTAAACGAAAGATCTGTGAATACATACCTCTTACACTCATTTTGAGCATAAATAGGTGACTGTGGTACATTTTCATGTGTATATATTTTATTTACCTACAGATTCCTTTACCTCCAAGAAATCAAAAATTGACATACTAAACTTTAGTTCACATACATAACAGATGTTCAGTAACATTTGTTGATGATGAATGGATAGGACAGAAGCAAGGTGCCTTAATTAATGAAATTTCTTTTCCTCCATAATATTTTTCAAAGAAAAAATATTTGGTACTTGTCATTGTTCTCCACATCAGTCACTTTTCCATCTTTTCCATTGTTTCAGATTTTTTTTTTTTTTGGTGTTCACAATACATATTAGTTGATTGATAAGTTATGAAACTATATATTAAAACTTAAGTTGTTAGCAAATTTTTATAAGTGACACATTGTCATCTTTGATTATAATATTAATATAAAATAACTGAGATTTAAGAGTAAGAGGGTTTAGCCATAGTCTTCATTTAATTGAATATGAAAAATAAGCCAATTTAAAAAAGAAATAATAAGCCATTGACTGTATTAACTAAAACGATGCCCAGGGCAATAAAGTGAATGTATAAAATATAGATATGGAAAATATATGTGCATATGTGTGTGTATATGTGTATATATATAGAAAGAGAGAATGAGTTTGTTTTTTTTCTTGGCTGTGCCATGCGATTTGTAGGATCTCAGTTCCCAGACCAGGGATTAACCTGGGCCACAGCAGTGAAAGCCTATA